>NC_057800.1:355920786-356520786 GCF_018294505.1 Triticum aestivum | reverse complement strand
AAAGTCCTCGGAGGATGGGATGCTCTCAATGACAAGTGGTAGTTTCTCGCAGAGCAACCAACCAGCTAGTGGTTGTAGGGGGCGGCTATTTATAGCCTAGGGAGCAGCCCGACATGATAAGACAGAAATGCCCATCAATGATATGACCGTTAGGTGGGTAGATATTTTGGGACAGCTGGCACGTAGCACATCAACGGTCGGAAATTTGAGGATCAAATTCCTCAGGGCTATCATGTTCCTCACTCGTAGGCAATCCGCGCTGGCGAATTCCTAACTCCTTAGTCAGGACAAATTCCTCAGAGATTAGATGAACTACGTTTCTGCCACTGAAGAAATTGAATGAATTGTATGAGATTTGCAATGGCTTCACTCGAAGGGATTGGTAGGTGTAGGATTTTGAGTTGAGCATCACCTAGAAACCTTTCCTTAGTTTTACCACGTCCCTCTTTAATAGTACGGTGTTTGCTATGACTCAAGAAAGATAAAATGAAACTACTAAAACAAAAGTCTTCATGCTTCATGTTCCTCGCATGAATATCAAGTCTTCATGGTCACACCAATTTCTTCACTTTCAAAGTCTTCAGAAAGTCTTCAGAAATCCAAGGTCTTCAGTTGAAGACATTCATGTTTAGGGGTCGACTTTCTCTATAAATATCAAACTCCTCATCGACATATAGTCATGTGTACACTCACAAACGGATTAGTCCCTTAACCTATAAGTCTTAAATACACCAAAATCACTAAGGGGCACTAGAGGCACTTACCCACCCCCACCCCCACCCGCGCCGAGTTTTCTTCATTTGGCGAGGGCCCACCACCGACCCCCACAACCACCATCCCCACCTGAGCCCCTTCCTTCGCACCGGCGAACTCTGGCGAGCTCTGAAAAATTGACTGACCCAATATTGAGATTTAGTCTACTGTCATTTAACTAGTGTGGAATATAAAAGGGGAAAACCATAAGCATTGCGAGTATAGTGTTCAGCGTACCATAGCGGATCTGAAGGTGCAAACCGGATAAAGGCAACTTCGCAACCAATGTTTTCTTTCAACTAACAAGTAAGTGATAGACAAGAAATCAGATTAAAGCAGTGGCAATCTATTTTCTTGCTGCGATAAATAAGTTGAGCACATACGAAAGAGTATCGCCTCTGGTGCGGCTCCCTGTTTACATCTGCTGAGGATTTGACGGTGCTGCGGTAGCGATGGCTGTCGGCGGCGTGGAAGCAGATCTAGGAGGGTAGACGCTGGCGGCGGGGTGTGGTGGACAATACACTCGTAGGAGCGGCACCGACAAGGTGGACGATGGCGGGGATGAAGCGAGAGGATGGGATGCAAGGATCCCAATCCGAAGCCGTGGATGAGAGAGGTCGATCTCTTGTAATGGACGACGGTGTCGGGGTATCAGCTCCGGCATGGTGGAGCAGGACGGTGGTGGATGGGGTGGCGTATGGAGGAGGCTGGGGTGGAGAGGGTGTTTTGGCGCCCACGGAGTACGAATGGGGAAATGGAGGGAGAGAGGAAGGGGGAACCATGTCTTCAGGGCGCGCTTGTCTCAAATGCCAGGAAATTTACAAAATTAGCCCTCGTTTAAAATTTCCTACATCACAGCAATATTAGTAGGTTGGGGATACGACGGTAATCCCGCATACATCGAATATTTGCCGACAAGAGATTGTTTTTGGCGCCCACCATGTATGAATTGGGGAGGGAGTCGATTTCGGCCGAGGAGACACTGTGTTTTGGCACCCACCATGTATGAATCCGGGTGAGAGGCGGTTATGTCATGTTTGAGTGAAATTACAAACCTACCCCTATCGAAACCTATAGAAATTGAGCCGATAGGCTTTGCGTGTCAGGGATAGGCAGTAATTTCCATCTTGCAGATTTTGGTTTCAGGTGGTTACTGCGACTTCCCCTGCTTCGTTCAAATTTTGCAGAGCAAGAGTGCATGTTTACCATGCCAACTCAATTCGAATCCAGTTTGTATTCTATTTTTGTTCGAGCAGGATCCATTTGCGATTGGAATAAAATTCTATATACATCATTTTTTATATATACTTTCAAAAGCATAACAAAGAATTATGCTCCTTTATATGTATATAATATGATTTACAAATACAATGATCTCAAAATCATAAGGTTGAATTGAAATTTTTTTAAACCAAATTATGTTCTACTAAAATGTACGGATCAGTAATATCTACATATTAAATAACATAGATGCGCATGAATTCATATGAGTATGCATGTTTGATAGATCAATTTTGGTTCGAGTATGAATTAAATGTGTCGTCATCTCAAATTCAAATATTTGAATCCCTTTTATGTTGACTCCTTTCACGCCCATCTCTGTCGCATGCTCCTTCATGTAGCTACCATTCTCTTTTCTCCAGCTCACCCGCACGCTCACTTCATGTTTCTCCTATCTTCGCAAACATGGTCTCTCGATGTCTCCCTTGAGAAGTGTCACACTCTCCCTATCGTTATACATTACACGGTTTTCATTATCTCTCACGTCTCTACCGTTCTCTAGTAACACTAGGTACCTAAGCTTTCTTTTTAACCGCCGCACACATAGTCTCACTTGTCTTCCACTTTGTCTTTCTCTCTATGGGGTTCTCTCACACACCCTATATGTCTCTAGATATGACTCGTACCACTAAAGTTACTCTCTCCTGCAGACACAACATTCATTGCGGTCTCCTTTCCGTCTACATCCCAGTTTTAAAATTGGCATTATCCATTTGTTTACCGATCAGACGAACCCCCCCCCCCCCGCTCTCTCTCTCACACACATAGCTCCTGCTTCCACTCCCCTTCCCGACTATCGCGTCTCTCTCACACCCACAAAACTCTCGCTTTCGCACCCCGACTCGTATTTCTCTCACATCATTGATCGACTAGCCTCCAGATAGGTTTATACACCCGCACACTCGTGCTTTGACTATCACGTACATGTCTCTCTCGTGCTCCTTGTATCTATGTAGATTTTTCGTCCCTTCTTGAGACACGCCCTCTCGATCGTGCACACACACACTATCGCCTCATTTTAAGCTGATACCTCTTGCACACACACTCTTTGTGTCTTTTTCACACATGCACTCCGTCCTCCTCCTCTGTCCCTCTCTCTCACACACACAACACACACACATGGGCTTTTTACAACAACTAGCAAGATGCCCATACCTTGCACGAAACATCAAGATGCATTTGTATGAGTAGTTTATCTTGTGGGAGAAAAGGATGAACGAGGGAAGGCCTTATTTGCAAATGTGGAGAGGGGTGTGGGTATCTTTTTGCAGAATTGCCATAGTTTCCTTCCTATCCGTCAGATATAAATCGGACGGCCTATATTGTAGGATGGCAGGCACACCATCATCACCAACTCTGTTTTTATCTCTACTCTTATAAAAAGCATAGTCCGAGATGATGGTGTGCCTGCCATCCCACAACATAGGCCGTTCGATCTATATCTAACAGATAGGTAGGAAACTATGGCAATTTACCCACACTCCTCTCCAAATTTGCAGATAAGGCCTTTCCTCATTCGTCCTCTTCTCCCACAAGATCTTGATGTTCCGTGCAACGCATGGGCATCTTGCTAGTAAGAATAGAAATTAGAGATATATCACTTCTCTAATCTCGAAACCAACAACATTCCTCCCTTATCTCATCAAAACCGCCAAAGGAATATATTTTGAGTGAAAGATAAGATATTTTTAGTGATACACGTATTTCAAAACTAGACACTTTTTCTATCAAATCGGTGAATATGTATTAATCTACTTTGATCGTGTGGCAACACATTGGCGCTTCTAGTAGTTATTACTATTGTATATTTTTTGGACACCAGACAAACAGTGGAGTACATATACGAAGAGAAGAGGCGCACGCACGCAGTCAGTCTCCCGTTGTCCTGCACACATGAGAGTTACGTAAATGCACCATTAACAAATAAACCCTAAAACCCTAGGTGCACTATTGTGGCATGCGTGGGTACCGGGTACGTGGTGCAGCACACCTTTGTAGGAATAGTCAGCTCGTGTGATAATTTGATTTGTAGGAGTTGATGGTCGGGACAACAGGTGAACGACCTGGAGGCGGTGGCTCGCCAGTTGCCACAGATCGAGTAAGCACGTTTAAAATATCATTTTTAACGGGGTAAGAGTTCTGATTTTCAAGGGTGTGTTAAAGTACTTAAGTAATTTTTAGAACGATTGGTATGGAGCGAAAATGGAATTCATAACTACTACCTCCTTGGCGTATGGTTGTATGGGTTTATATTACGAGATGTTGAACCTGGTAGTTCTAGGGCAAATACTATGGTTTAGATGTTGGTTTTCAGTAATGCAAATCGGAAGGGGAAACCCTTCTTTGATAAAAAAAGAACTACTACCTCCGTCCTGGTTTACTAGTCCCCATCATATTTTGGGTCAAAGTTTTTCCACAAATTTTACTTGTAAAATGTGAATGGAAAACAAGATTTTGTTATACCCAAATGAAAAAGGACTAGAGGGAGTGATTGCTCTGACACGGAGGTGGCCTCTCATAGCGCAGGCATTGAACCGGCGCACTTGCCAAGAGGGCCCCACTCGCTGCAGGCCCAGCTAAACACGCCTCCTCACCGCATGCAACCGGCTTCAGACTGCCCCGCCTGCCTCCATTGAATCTGCGCGTGTGCCAAAAACACATCCTTCACGAGCTGGAAGGCATTTTAGAACACAAAAATGATCACAATATAATTAATTACGCATGGTCTTGACTTGTTGTGCTCGCACTGGTAGCAGGAACTAGAGGTTTTTCTTTATTTATAACTCTCCTCACATTTTTTGGCTTTGAAGTGAATCATGGTTGTGGACATTATCTATGAATGTGTAGATACCTGCGAACATGAGTTTGATGTGGAAGTTGAACTTGGAATGTTGGGCTTGCGTGTGAACTATACCATGTCTAATGCTTCGTCTGTTATTGTTTGGGAAGTAATTGCTGTTATTACATGACCCTAAAAAAATTATTTTGTGCCACATCAGTAGATGCACGGACATCACAATAGGCATGCTGACTGGATAAACATTTGAACCTAGCTATTATGAAGGAAAATTTGTACTGACAACAGTTTTAGATAGCAGGAGACACCTAGCCTGCTCTGCCTCTGCTAGCTTCTTTCTGGCTTCTTCCATCTCTTCTTTGGCTTGGGTGAAGAGAGCATCTGATTGGTCTTTTCACTTCTTCAGGAACTCAGCTACATTCTCAAGGGCTGCTGCACACTTTCTTTCATCCTTTACTAGAGCCACGAGGACATGGATAGTTGACAACTCCATGTGGCTTGTGTGTAATCCAACATCATCTAGGAATTTGCACCTTGTGTCTAATCCAGCATCATTAGGGAACTGGCACCTTGTGTGTAATCCAGCCTCATTTTGGAAACATAATCTTGAGGTTGACCATACTTCCCTCCTCACAGGAACTGCATCCTGACATGAAGTTACTTCTTTTTTAGATCAATACTCAGAGCAACCCAGATCCATTTAGTAGAAGCCAGATAAACAGGACTCGGAGAACTGAATTCAAAAGGAAAAATATAAAAACAGACTACAAGGTGAGAACACCCACTTCCTACATCAAGCTAAAAGCGAAAGCATTAGAACGATTAAGACTCTTCTTATTACACATGAAGAACACGAGGCTAAGAGAAACAGAAACTACAAAATATACACATTGAAGAACATGAGGCTAAACGATAGTAATTGAAAGGGTGTTACTTACCAAAGCTCGTTTTACAGGTTCGATGCAACTCCTCTTTAACTTGACACGCTCCTTGAAGATGTCCCAAATATCCCGTGTTTGGTCTTCATTGCTCCTCTGCATGTTCGCACCCGTGGTTTTAAAATCTCAACATGGCAAGAAAAATATACTAGTAATACTCATGCATCTTGTGGGCAACATTAAAGCACTTGTCTGCCATGTTAGAGCATCTCCAACAGAAGCGCAACGTGTGGCGCTTTAAAAAAGCGTTTACAGTGCTGAGATCGAGAAGTAGAGATAGAGAGTAGAGACTAGAGAGTAGAGACATACATAGTTCTCAACATAGATATAGCATAGATAGATAAAAACATAGATAGTTCAACTACTCCTTGTCATCGGACTCCTCCTCAGTGATGTCCTCCTCCGACGTCTCAATGTAGGCGTGAAGATACCGATCATCATCGGATTCCCAAGGCGACGCTGCTCCTAGCCTCATGTTGAATAGAGCGTCCTCTTTTCGCGTATGCTTGTCCTCGCGATAGGCGGCTCGCTCCGCCCTCCTCTTCTCCCTCTTCGCCCTCTTTTGCACATAGAACTCGCGCTCATTGATGATGTCCCACGGGAAGCGTTGACGCCATAGGTCCATGACTTCCTCGTCCATCTCGGTAATTCCAAGACGGTGCTCCCAGCTCCGGTTGTCGCGATGATCCTCGTCGGTGATAAGCCGCAGCAGAGGCGCGAGCTGCTGCGCCCTCTCCTACGGCGGCATGTTAGGAAAGTTCAATTTTCTATGAGACCACCGGAGGCGCCATGCCACCGCGTCGTACGCGCGGGCGGCCTCTTTGGCAGTGTCGAAATTGCTGTGGCCAAGGTGCATCCCGCGGAACCGGATCTCGGCGGAGAAGCCGCCAGAGGGGCGCGCGCGGACGCCGCGGTATCCTCAAGTTTCCCGCGCAACGTGGCGGCATGGTGGCGTTGCAGTGGCAAGGCGAGAAAGAGCGGGGAGAGAGCGGTGGTGAGGTGCAGAGCGGGGAGAGAGCGGTGGCGAGGAACAGAGCGGGGAGAGAGCGGTGGCAAGGCATAGAGCGGTGGGACGGCATTGGATTTTATAAAGCGTGTAGGACGCCACGCGCTGGACCGCTTTTTCCCACACGCACGATCCTTTCCCGACGTCCCTGCTATCTCTACTCTCTTCTCTACTGTTATATTTATTTTATATTTTATATTTATCTCTACTCTCTTCTCTACTGTTATATTTATTTTATATTTAATATTTATCTCTACTTCTCTACTCTCTACTATTTTTTCTACTTTATTTTCTTCTAAAAAACAGAGTTGGCGATGATGGTGTGCCTACCATCCTGCAATATAGGCCGTACAATTTATATCCGACGGATAGGAAAGAAACTATGGCAATTTTGCAGGAAGATACCCACACCCCTCTCCATATTTGCAAAGAAGGCCTTCCCTCATTCATCCTTTTCTCCTACAAGATATAAACTACTCATACAATGCCTCTTGATGTTCCATGCAACGCATGGGCATCTTGCTAGTTCTAAATTTTTTTCCATCATTTGCCACACTACTGGTTGCAAATGAAGAACCTACCCAAGCACAGCGCGATACAAGAGCGACGCACAATTACAAGCTGATATTCTATTGTACAATGGAGGCTATAACCAATTACTTTTACGGGAACAATATCAACCAGGAAATTTGAAGGGTAGGTGTCAGTGTCAAAACCGGCGGATCTCGGGTAGGGGGTCCCGAACTATGCCTCTAGGCCGGATGGTAACAAGAGACAAGGGACATGAAGTTTTACCCAGGTTCGGGCCCTCTTGATGGAGGTAAAACCCTACGTCCTGCTTGATTGATATTGATGATATGGGTGTTACAAGAGTAGATCTACCACGAGATCAGAGAGGCTAAACCCTAGAAGCTAGCCTATGGTATGATTGTATGTTGCGATTGTTGCCCTACGGACTAAAACCCTTCGGTTTATATAGACACCGAAGAGGGTTAGGGTTACACAAGGTCGGTTACAAAGGGGGAGATATCCATATACATATTGCCTAGCTTGCCTTCCACGCCAAGTAGAGTCCCATCCGGACACGAGATGAAGTCTTCAGTCTTGTATCTTCATAGTCTAACAGTTGGGCCAATGGAGATAGTCCGGCTGTCCGGAGACCCCCTAATCCAGGACTCCCATAGTAGCCCCTGAACCTGGCTTCAATGACAATGAGTCCGGCACATAGTTGTCTTCGGCATTGCAAGGCGGGTTCCTTTTCCGAATACATCACAGAAGAATTTGAATATGAGGATAATGTCCGACCCTGCAAAATAAGTTCCACATTTCACCGTAGAGAGAATAATGTTTTCGCAGATCTAATCCGCTAGCTTGTTTTGGTAGGATAACGTCATGCCATGGCCCGGTGATTATTCGAACCGTTTCTTTTAACCAGCCCCGCACATAACGCGAGGCAGTTTTTTCGACACGTCTTGTCAAAGCAAAGATCGCGTCCCCTTATTACGGGATTCTCATCAATACGGGTGTGGGTAACTCAACCGCGCCATCAATTGCAGCGCTTGGGGGATAAGCGAGTTTTACCAGGCAAGTGGGGACGCTTAGTTTTGTCCGCCCATATAAAGGGATAAGGATTCACCTTTCTATCCACGCCTTCTTCCTCCTCTGCTCATCTGCTCCCGCACACTCGAGCTCTAGCGCCCAAGTCCTCACTTCCATCTCAACCTTGTCCAACCATGTCCGGAGCGGGAGGCAAGTGGATGGTCTCCTCCGTCATGGAGGGAGATGTCAAGAAACTGAGGAGAGCCGGATACCTGCCCGACGATATCGCGCACCGGCTCCCAGATGAGGGACAACTCATTCCCACCCCCGAGCCCCATGAGAGGGTGGTATTCCTCACACGTTTCCTCCGCGGACTAGGATTCCCTCTCCATCCCTTCGTCCGGGGGCTCATGTATTACGGCCTGGATTTCCACGATCTGGCCCCGAACTTCATCCTGAACATCTTGGCGTTCATCGTCGTGTGCGAGGCCTTCCTCCGCATCAAGCCCCACTTTGGCTTATGGCTGAAGACCTTCAATGTCAAGCCGAAGGTAGTGAGCGGCCGCCAGGCGGAGTGCAGAAGCGCCATGGTGGGCAAGATGCCCAACATCACATGGCTTGAGGGCACCTTCATGGATACCATAAAGGGGTGGCAATCGGGGTGGTTCTATATCACCGAGCCGCGCGACTCCGCATGGGTAGCGGCCCCCGAGTTCCGATCTGGCATCCCCATGCGGCTCACCTCCTGGAAAGAGAAGGGCCTGTCCTGGGGTAATTCAAAAGAGCTGACCGGACTCCAGTCATGTATTCAGAACATGGTGGACAAGAAACTCAAGCTTGTCAATATAGTCCAGGTTATGCTCGTCCGCCGGATACTCTCGTTCCAACAACGGGAGTTTACCTTGTGGGAGTTCAATCCGGCACAACACCGAACTCTGAACAAGCTCTTCGATACGACTCATGAAGATGCCTGGAGGGTGCTGTTCAAGAGCGCCGAGGTCCCTCCCCCTATTACTGAGGATCGCGGATTCAGCGCGAAGCGCCACGCCAGTGCGGTAAGTTGTTCTACCTCTTACAGGATATTTGTTTTATATATATATAGATTGGCTCTATGCGGGATCTAAACTTCCGTATTTTTGACAGGACTGGCAGAAGATGGCTGGACAGATCGACTGTCTGGCTCCCTTGCCCGAAGGCCCCGCAGACGCTCTTCTGACGAAGATGCTGACTCCGGCCCCTTATAAGGTGCTAGAGAAGACCAAGAAGGCCAAGGGAGCTTGAAAGAGTTCCCGACGCCAGGCATCGTCGGACTCACCATTCGATGACTCTGCGGCGCACTCTTCCCCCAAAGACGAGGAAGAGGAAGAAGAGGCTCCCTCACCGACTGGGGGAGACAAGAAAAGGAAGGCCGCCCCAACTGGGGAGGCTGAAGGGTCCAAGAAGGGAAGGAAGCTCCTTCCGGACAGCTCCACCGCCGCCGACGGAAGTTAAGACGAGTGGTTGCCCAGGGGCAAGCACCAGGGGAGATCGTAAGTGTTCGGATACCAAAGTAACCCATAGGATTCCTTTGTCGCATTGCTTTCCCTAACGTCGAACTCAATTGTACAGGCCGCCCCGAGCCAATATCGAGGTATCCTCGAACGGCTCCCTGGGCTTGTCAGACATGGATAGCGATCCAGTCCCGACCGCCACCACCCCTCATCCGGCCGACGACACCGAGGTGCTGTCTCAAGAGGCACCGGATCGAGGGGGACAGTCCTGGAGGCGCCTCAAGGCGACCTTCCGGACTCTGGGAGCCGAGGGGACGGGGTCCCGGAGAGCTCCGAGTTCGGCCCTCAGCCGAACACTGCGGCGGACCCTCCAACGGATCCAAGCTCTGGTAGGCGGTCCCCTTCTAAGGAGGGTGAGACGCCTGTGCCGGTGACCTCTGTCCACCCAGAGGCGCCGGACACTATGCTGGAAGCGCTTCGCAGCGCTTCCATCGAGGAGGAGCACCGCACTATCATGAGTGCGGTGATCCAGAAGGTTCAGTCTTCCAAGAGCGAATTGACTGAAGCCTATACTAGCCTTCTAACAGGCTTCGAGGTAAGTGTTAAAATGTAGTAGAAGTGTTACCGCATAGACAGTAGCCCCTGATGCTCTGTTCGGTGTTCACAAAGAAAAGCCGAATAAAGGATCAAATAATACCACAGGAGTCTAATATAAGTATGTCAATATGCATATGCAGGCTTCGCTGCTGGCGTCCGCCGCACTAACTGCGGAGGTCGTCGTACTGAAGGAGGCCCTTGAGGGGTCCCAGAAGGAGCTTGGCCTTGCTAAGAGGCATCTCGAGGAGAACAAGGGTAAGTAATACCCCGTCTGTAGATAAGAAAAAGGACGTGATTGCTAAATGACAGGATCATTGTATGTTTGCCAGGGGCCACGACCGAGGTAGCGACCCTGAAGGAAGCATTGTCCCAGGCTGAAGAAAAGGCGGCCCAGGAGCGCATCGAGCGAGAGAGGCACGAGGCTCGGGTGGGCGAGGTGCAGCAAGAGCTCCAGGCTCTTGTGACAAAGCACGAGGCATTGGAGCTTTACTTGAAGACGAGAGAGTCTGAGCTTTCCGCGGCCCGTGAGAGCGCGAAGAGTGCCAAGGCCGAGGCCCAGAAGGCCCTTCAGGAGATCGACGCAATGAAGAAGATAGCGGTGGGTAAGGCTTTCTATATGCAAAGCAAGCATGTAAAGGTGTATTACCGATTACTTACCCGAATCCGGAGCTCTTCAGGAGCATTCGCAGATTTGCCCCGTAGTGTGTCCGATGCCGCATTATACTACCAGGCCAAGGAAGGAAGCTCGACGGAGAAGCTGTTGTGGTCTTAGTATGCTGAGGCCGAACATCCGGTGCCAATGAGTGACCAGCTGAAGCAGATGGCCGAGCTACATAAGGCGGCCGATCAGGCCATGAAGGGCTTCATAGTCCGGCTGTGGCCTAGTGACGCCCTTCCGAACAGCTTCTTCGGCCTGGTGAGGCGGCTTGTGGATGCCTGCCCCCGGCTGGAGGTCGTCAAGCGATCCGTATGCATTGAAGGTGCACGCCGGGCCTTCACCCGTGTAAAAACGCAGTGGGTCAAGCTAGACGCCGTGAAGCTGATTAAGGAGGGGCCGCCGGAGGGCAAGGAGCACCGCCACCCCGAGATGTACTACGAGGGTGTTCTGCCGGGCGCCCGTCTTATCACGGATGAGTGTTCGCAAAATGTAATATTTGAATGAGACTTGCTCGTTTTGTCCTGTATGTATGAAAACTTGTATCGTATTCACTATGCAACGCTTGTGTGAATTTAAAATATTACCTTCTGTTTGGTTGTTTATCCAGTCTGGGAGATGGCTAGTCCTTGGCTTCTGCCCCCATGCCACGAGTGTCGGGGTGTTCGGGATAAACCTGAGCACTCTTGTTCCCATGTTTGGGTCCTTCGAGGGAGGTGCTCAGCACAACGAACAAGGCAACCGGACTAATAATGCTTTATCACTCTCACTTAGCCATAGAATTCTATAATTTTAAATTTCACCGAAGCCCCTGGTATTCGGAAGGCCGAATTCGGGGCGCGATACATGCCTGTAAGCCGGACGGAGCCGGCCCCTCGCCCTAAGCGGCATAAGTCTTTAAGGACTCGAAAAACCTCGCCGAACAGCGACCAGTCTCTCGCCTTATCATGACAGTCAGTTTTAGCTTTCTCTACTGAGGTGCTTGCCCCGGCAGAACCGGGGCACAATCGCAGTAGTTCTCCTAGCGCTACCTTAGCCGATAGAGCGGAACGTAAGGTACCAAAACATAGGAGCCGGGCAAACCCAAAATTTGACCAAAGACATGATTCGGAGCTGATGCATATAATGCTATAAGTTTGGGGTGCCGCACTTGTGAAAGTGTTCGGACTTTTCACACCATATTGTGGGTACGTAAGCCCCTGGTGCATTGGCCATACCAAAAGTGTACGGTCGCTAGGCGTTATTAATGAACACATAGATATGTATATATATATAACAAAAATGCAATAATAGTCATAATGTCATGTATTGTATATTGAAAAATTGCATTAAAGCAGAGTGATACAGATAGTGTAATAAGAAAAAGAGTAGGACTATGTCCCTTCCAAGGGCGAGCTGAGGAATTATATCCACCTTGGAATTCCGTAGTTGTCGGCCTCCTTGGTTGATGTATCATGTGTTCGGCAATAGAGCTGCCGGGCAGTGTTTCCAGAGATTGAAGTCCTGAAAGAAAAAGAAAAATAACCAAACGGGAAGCCCCTGGTGCGGTTTAGGCCGCGTTTTGGGGCGTGCCATAGTTGTGCCTCCCCCTCCCCATTTGTGCCCATGGTATTTTTAATGCGCAATTATGTATGCGCGGCACAAACAACACCGTTGGGTTGGGATTGGGGTGGCCGCCGTATTGCTACGCGAGCTCAGATCGTGCCAGGCGGTCTGTTTGCCGATTGCCCTGAGCGCGGTTGAAGGTGTCCAGGCTTTGAAACGCCGAACTAGTAGATTGCCTTGAGAGGCTGCTTTGCGCTTGTGCTGCGAGGGCCGCGGTGTGCTCCTCTGTTCGGAGAGAGCGCTCTGTGTTTCCATTGACTGTAATAACTCTGCGAGGTCCTGGCATCTTGATATTGAGGTATGCATAATGTGGTACCGCATTGAATGTAGCAAATGCGGTTCGTCCGAACAACGCATGATAACCACTGCAGAACGGTACTATATCAAAGATTAACTCTTCGCTTCGGAAGTTATCCGGGGATTCGAAGACCACTTCCAGTGTAATTGAGCCTGTGCAGTGGGCATCTACGCTTGGAATGACGCCTTTAAAGGTCATTTTGGTGGGTTTAATCCTTGAGGGGTCTATACCCATTTTGCGCATTGTGTCCTGATAAAGCAGGTTCAGGCTGCTGCCTCCATCCATAAGGACTCGAGTGAGGTGAAATCCGTCAATGATTTGTTCTAGGACCAGTGTAGCGAATCCGCCATGACGGATACTGGTGGGGTGGTCCCTGCGATCGAAGGTGATCGGACAGGAGGACCAAGGGTTGAACTTTGGGGCGACTGGCTCCAACGCATATACGTCCCTGAGCGCACGCTTCTGCTCCCTCTTGGGGATGTGGGTTGCGTATATCATGTTCACCGTCCGCACTTGTGGGGGAAACCTCTTCTGTCCTCCAGTGTGCGGCTGCCTGGGTTCTTCCTCGTCATTGCTATGCGGCCCCTTGTCCTTGTTTTCGGCAATTAACTTGCCGGCCTGCTTGAACACCCAACAATCCCTGTTAGTGTGATTGGCTGGCTTGTCTGGGGTGCCGTGTATTTGACACGAGCGATCGAGTATACGGTCCAAGCTGGACGGACCCGGCGTACTTTGTTTGAATGGCTTTTTCCGCTGACCGGGTTTAGAGCCTTTGAATCCGGCATTGATTGCCGTATCCTCAGTACTTTCGCCGTTAATGCGGCACTTATGCTTGTTGCGACGTGACTTGCTATTGCCGTCCTTGGTATCTGGGGTACCATGGTTCTTTGATATGTTATTACTGCGAGCCAACCAGCTGTCTTCTCCTGCACAAAAGTGGGTCATGAGCGTCGTGAGGGCTGCCATAGATTTCGGCTTTTCCTGACCAAGGTGCCGGGCTAGCCACTCGTTTCGGATGTTGTGCTTGAAAGCCACTAAGGCCTCCGCATCCGGACAGTCGACGATTTGATTTTTCTTTGTAAGGAACCGAGTCCAGAATTGCCTGGCCGACTCTTCTGGCTGCTGAATTATGTGGCTCAAGTCATCGGCGTCTGGTGGTCACACATAAGTGCCCTGAAAGTTGTCAAGGAATGCGGCTTCCAGATCTTCCCAACAGCTAATGGAGTCCGCTGGCAAGCTATTAAGCCAATGCCGCGCTGGTCCTTTGAGTTTTAGTGGGAGGTACTTGATGGCATGTAAGTCATCACCGCGGGCCATGTGGATGTGGAGGAGGAAGTCCTCAATCCATACCGCGAGGTCTGTAGTGCCGTCGTATGATTCAATCTTTACAGGTTTGAAACCTTCTGGGAATTGATGTTCCATTACTTCGTCTGTGAAGCATTAGGGGTGTGCGACGCCTCTGTATTGGGCTATATCGCGACGCAGCTCGAATGGGTCCTGTCCGCTGTGTTCAGCCCGGCCGGACTTGCTTTTACTGTAAACGGCGTGACATTTATCGTCTCGTAGAGTGGAGCGCCCTCATGATCCATGGATCGATCTTGAATGCTTTGCTTTGTCCTTCAATATCTCTCGCAGGTCTGGCATATCTCCCCATGCCTTTTTATTTGAATGGCGTTGGGGTGGAGGCTGAGCTTTTGGCTGGAATGCCTCTCTATCGCGGCCACGAGGTGGCCGATCAGCCATTTCATACGCTTCTTCCTCCAGTCGGGGAAGTAACCTACGCCTTGGATAACTCTTGGAGGGATGCTCGAGTTTATATTGCTCGGCCGCGAGGACTTCACTCCATTTTTCAGCTAGCAGATCTTGATCAGCTTGAAGCTGCTGCTGTTTTTTCTTTAGGCTATTTGCCGTGGCCATAAGCCTGCGCTTGAAGCGCTCTTGTTCGACGGGATCCTCTGGTACGGCGAATTCATCATCGCCGAGGCTTGCCTCGTCTTCGGAGGGGGGCATGTAATTTTCATCCTCCTCCTCTCCACCAGCCGCTCTCTTAGGAGAGCTGGCTCCTTCATCCTCTTGCTCTAAATCTTGCTGGAGGGGATTATTGTTGTCTTCGGTGCTATCCGGAGTGTTATTATCTCCTGTGCCGGTATCACCACTTTTGCTTTGGCGGGACTTAGAGCGGCGCCGCTGACGTCGGCACTTGGGTTGCTTCTTGGAGGGGTCATCCTCCGTTCTCTCGTCGCCATTGCCTTCATTGGGTGTATCCACCATGTATATGTCATACGACGAGGTGGCTGTCCAGTGCCATGTAGGTGATGGTTCATGTTCGTCTCCTACATCGTCGTCCATACCGTCGATGTCTTCAGAGTCGAAGTCGAGCATGTCGGTTAAATCATCGACAGTGGCTACAAAGTGGGTGGTGGGTGGGCGTCGAATTTCTTTGTCGTCCGCATCCCAGTCCTGTTGGCCATAATCCGGCCAGGGCTCTCCTGCCAAAGAGAGAGACCTTAGTGAATTCAGAATGTCGCCGAAAGGCGAGTGCTGAAAGATATCCACGTCGGTGAATTCCATGATCGGCGCCCACTCGGATTCGATTGGTAGGGGCGCGGATGGTTCGTCCGGAAGAGAGTCCGGCACCTTGGAGTCACGGGCCGCGTAGAGTATTATGCTGGTGTTTCGATCGATCGCCGTTGAGACTGCAGCCCCTGAGGCGGTGTCTAGCCACCCGTCATCGATTGGCATAGTTAGCTCCGAGCTAAGGGTCGGAGCTGGTGTGGGTGCGGCCTCTAGAGTACCGTCCGGTGGCAGAGCTAGATCATACCCATCGAGACAGTGCGGCGCGCCCGGCTATGGCTCGAATCCGTCGGAGATCAAGTCCCCGCGGATGTCGGCCGTGTAGGCAAACTTCCAAATCTGACCTGATGGCCAGGGGCGTAGCTTTCAATCTGCTCTAGATGGCCAAGCGAATTAGCCCGCAGTGCAAAGCCGCCGAATACGAAGATTTGTCCGGGGAGAAAAGTCTCACCCTTGACGGCATCGCTATCGATGATAGTAGGAGCCATCAAGCCTAACGGTGACGACACAGAGGAACTCTCAATGAAAGCACCAATGTCGGTATCAAAACCGGCGGATCTCGGGTAGGGGGTCCCGAACTGTGCGTCTAGGCCGGATGGTAACATGAGACAAGGGACACGAAGTTTTAGCCAGGTTCGGGCCCTCTTGATGGAGGTAAAATCTTACATCCTGCTTGATTGATATTGATGATATGGGTGTTACAAGACTAGATCTAGCACGAGATCAGAGAGGCTAAACCCTAGAAGCTAGCCTATGGTATGATTGTATGTTGCGATTGTTGTCCTACGGACTGAAACCCTTTGGTTTATATAGACACCGGAGAGGGTTAGGGTTACACAAGGTCAGTTACAAAGGGGGAGATATCCATATGCGTATTGCCTAGCTTGCCTTCCACGCCAAGTAGAGTCCCATCCGGACACGAGACGAAGTCTTCAATCTTGTATCTTCATAGTCTAATAGTCCGGCCAATGGATATAGTCCGGTTGTCCGAAGACCCCCTAATCCAGGACTCCCACAGTAGGTATGAACAAAATTGGAACTGCACATGTACTGCTAAGTGATTTAATACACACATTACCAACCGAGGAGGAGAACGATGGTCGCGGCGGCCTTTGTGCATCATGGTCGGCTACGGGAGTTAGTTCATTGTCCATGGCGGTGGTTCTTCTGCGCTTGGCATCGGCTTCCGGGAAGCAGATCCGAGACCGTGGAAGACGGTGCCGGGTAAGAGGCTCAGTGTACGACGACGGTGGACCGGCTCCAGTGTGGCGTACGAGGTCGTCGATGAGGCAGATGCGTTGCGGTGGATGAGTGCGCCGATGGAGAAGGGGAGGAGCACGAAGGCCGCGGTGCCATGGAGAAGTCTATTTTGGTGTGGGGATAGAAAATGGGGAGTATTCAGGTGTACTACTCTATGTGCCGGGGTGGGGTTGGCTGGTTAGAGTGAACCTTAAGTTACGAAAACAGGCCCCTACCAAGCGTAATCCGTAGACCTGTTTCGAAGGTTATGATGGTAACTTCGCACTACTCGAATCAGGGTCGCGGGAGATTTTCCTGCCGACCTCATAATTTTGTGACACCAAACTCCCCGTATGGCGTGTTGGGTGATTGGGCTAAGCAACTAGCGAGTAGTACTAGTAACTAATAGTACTCCCTCTGATTTTATTAACTCCGCATATTAGGGTTGATAGAAGTCAAACTTCCTAAAGTTTGACCAAGTTTATAGAAAAATATAAACATTTACCATAACAATAATGAATCTAATGGTATTTATTTGTTATTGTATATGGTAATATTTTTTGTCATAAACTTTCTGAGAGTTTACGAAACTTGACTTTGAGCAATGCTAATATGCAGACTTGAATAAAAATGGAGGGAGTACACATTTGTTTTTCTCAGTTTGTAGTGACTTAATCATTTGTTGTAATTGTGAAATAAATATAATAGGCTAATGACTTCGAATGTAATGGTCTATACAATTCAATAGTTACAATCATTGTTGAATTCCAAGATGTATACGAGGTCTATAGTACTTCACATTATGCTCAAACTCACATAATCCCAATCAAATGAGAATCTAAATGCATTTCATAGTTATTACTTTGTAGGATGCAACAAAACCAACCATAACTGTACATCATCCATTATAAAAGCAACATTTTGAACACATCCCAATGTGTGAATGAAACGTGTAGAGAGAGCTTGCGAAGATGGAGCAAATAGGGCGGTAACGATTGTGTGTATGTGGACAAGACAGTAGGAGACAAACCTAACAAGAGAGAGAGAGAGAGAGAAAGAGAAAGAGAGAGAGGAAGAAGTTAGGTCTCTGAGATGGATGGAGACATGTAATATATGTGAGATGTGTGTGCATCCGGATTTTGTAGACATGGAAGGAGAAGAGACAACATGTTTGATGAGAGAACTAGAAAAACATGGATGAGAGGGGAAGGGTCTCGTGGGTTGAGGGATTGATAATTTTGTGCGGGAGAGAGAGGGATTGGTCTTTTTGTGCGAGAGAGAGGGGGGAGGATTCAGTCAGTCGTCGTCGCATCATCCTGCTTCCAAATGGCCCCGCATTCTCTAGTGCAGTGTGGTAGCCGTCTTCGATCTCCTCGATGCCCTCTTTGAAGGTTGAGGTGTTGTGCGTGCTGGTGTGCAGAGAAGCACAAGCAAGAGTGGTCGCCATATACCCTTGGATGGGGATGAATTGTGTGCCCAGGGGAGGGGGAGTGTGTGTGCAGTGCGTGTGTGTGTGTGTCAGGTATTGAGAGAAATCAAACCTATGGAGAGAAATGTGTGTGTATGTGACAGAAAGCTACATGCTAAGTAGGGTTTTCACGAAGAGATTGTGCGTGCGAGAAAGAGAGCGATGTGCGGGCCTTGAGGTGGGCAGGGGTCGGGTGAGAGTGTCAAAGTGTGTGCGTTGATGCATGTGTTACATGCGATCGTGCGAGGGATGGACGAATTGAGAGAGATGGTTGTTGTGTTACATATGCTCGTCTCTCTCTCTCTCACACACAAGTACAAATAGAAGACCGTTATCTCATCTATACACAATGTATCGACATCTGTCTATGTCTCACTCATGCATGATCATTTGCACATTCACACCTCTCTATGTCTATATCACACGCCGACCGTCTCCACATTGCCCTTGTGCCACAACACACATATGGACACATACACACGTTCTCTCTCAGTCGCACAAACAAAATCAGTATTAAAAAAACTAGGGCGCGCCTAAAACGTCCAAATCCAAATAAACACAAGCTGGAGCTAAATTCAAATATATGGAAATATTGTTACGTCAAGAACTATTCCAGGAAAAAAAGTTGAGTAATATATGTAAATATTGTTACGTCAAGAGCTAAATTCACACAAACAAAAATGTTCGGTAGGTGTCCTTCGAGCGCGACACGGTGACGCACCGTTCGGTCGACCGCGCGGTCGCGGTTCACACGCTTGCACAGGATTCCGTATCATGGCTGTGCTAACTAATATAAGCGCTGCCTCAGTCTAATGTTTATGTGTACCAATACGATTTTCTTTTAAGTTTGACCAACCCTATATAAAACTAAACTAAGCTCTCATACGCGCACTCATCAATATGCCGCCGCCACCATTGCACATGCCGGCGCCCGCCTGCTCCGGCCAACCATTTCTCGCCCATCACCATGGTGTCGCCGCCATCCCTGTACCATGAAGCCGAAGGCTCGCCCGCTCATGTTGTCTGCAGTCCCTCCTCGCGATGCCGCCGTGCTGCCAACCACGCGAGCAGCTGGTGGAGCCGCGTCTATGCACGCAGCCTATGAAGAGGAGGATGAGCGCATACTCCAGCACGCCAGCGAGGAGGAACTAGCGTGTCATTGTCGTCTCTGCCCGCGTGGCGAAGGCGCGCATAGTGGCTGTCGCGGCGGTAGCCGGTTGCACCCGCGCCGAGCCCGCAAACCGGGTGTGGATGCATAATTTACCTTTGAGACCTTGAATGCCATGTGGATCCTGCAATCTGAAGGAGCAATTTGGGTCAGTCGACTCTTGTGAGCCGTTGGATGCAATGTGGATGGCTAGAAGGGCTTCTTCGACCTCCAAATTGATGCACTGTTCATCTTCTCAGCCCGCCACACGCCTAACCGCCTACCGCCACTGCCCCGCCCTCCCCTGAACCGCCTGCCACCACCATGCTTCCCCAACCCCCGCCATCCGTTTAACCCCGGGCACGATCCATTTTTTTGGCGAACTACATTCCACAACCAACACTCACAAGATAGATCATGGGCACCCTGCCACCCTAATATAGATACTGGGGTAGCTTCTCTGCCGTCTTCTTCCTTCACTCCGTCGAACTTCGTTCACAAACCGACTTACCCAAATTATACTACTAGTACGAACATATTAAGTACAGTAGGAACACGAAGATACGAGCAGTAGTACCAATTGCAAGAAGAATAGTAGTAAGACATAGTACTAGCACTACTGTATGTACTAAAGAGTTCAAATAACGAGAAAGAACATAAAGTTCAAATAAGGAGAAAGAACATAAACATAGTTCTGCTGGGGGCTTAGCACAACACACCCTTGAAATAAAACTAAGCAACTAGTCCGTTCGACACTGTAGTAGAACCAGAATGAGCGACGACACTGCCACCTTACTCGGAGTCCGAGTCCACGTCCTCGACTTTGTCCTCGTCCCTCTTCCTCTTCGCCGCCGCTTCTTTGCTTGAACCGGACACTGGGCTTTGCTTCTTCATCCAACCCTTGTAGATATTTAAACAAAGGTAGGCATCCATTCCTGCGTACAGGATGTGATCTTCATCTATTGTCTTCGACTCCCATGCATGATGAAACTCGTGGTGAGGTTTCTTCAGTTTAGCTTACGAAGGATCAATCATGGCTACTGCCAGGGTCAGCATTGAGGGCTGAGAGGAGGACACCAGGCTTGCCTTCTAGAGATCGAAGGGCTGGTCTACAACAAGGCCTATCCGACCTAGGACATCCCTGTCGTTCCTAAAGTCTACAGTAACGAATTTCACTCTTTCATCCTTGAGGAAGTTCTTAAAATCCTGGCACTCAACGTCGGCATGGCATATGTGGTAGACCAAGAACACGCTATGTACGCAAACCAGGATCATGGCGGGCTTCTTCTTCTTTGCCTCCTTTAGAATCTTCTCGCTTTCCATGACTGTGGTGTACTCAACATCTAGCCCAGTGACCCACTCATCCTTTGAGTTTTTGAACATGCTTCTGAAGCGAGAAAGGCATCCTTTCACCGTTGTGGATCCATGGGTGTAGATGACGATGAACTCATCGCCGGTGATGGCTCTAACCTGGTACTCAGCAGCGACCATGGAAATTTGGGAGGCCGTGGATTTTGGAGGAGGGTTAGAAGAAGTTGAACTGGTGTAATGCGAAAGGACGGGACGACTGGGAGCTAACTATTGTAAGGTAGAAGATGGGGATGAGTAGGGCATGCGAACGGCGTGGGGTTGTTGGCTTGCCCGGTGGATAAACGGCTGCAAGCTCCCAAAGAGTTCTCGAGTACTATGCAAGACCCACTAGATGTCATGTCTACTAGACCCATATCATAGGCCTGACGATGTAGCTTCTGCCTGTTCGCACGCCATGCCAACGCGTGGATGTAACTTCACTCAATTCCCTCAATCGTCGCTCCTCCCACAACCTTCGCCCCCTTGCATGGTCGCGCCCTTTGAGACTTCGGCCGGCTATAAATGAGCATTTTTTGACTACTCCGCATGCATGATACTCCCTCTGGTCCTTTTTACTTCCGTCAACCGTTTGTAAAGTTTTTGACCAAATTTACACTAAAAATATCTAAAATATTGATTTGACATTGTGAATGTTGATGTACATTTTTGTATAAGTTTGGTCAAAGCAGAGGTACATTGACTTCAGACAAAACTTAAATGCACAATGCAGACTAGTTCCCCCGTCCAGGTGTGTGCCATGTCCTATCTAGTCATCACAACAAGGTTAGCTATTAGAGTACCACTACCTCCCTTCTAGTTTAAAGGGCTCGATTCAAAAATTTCACCTAGTTTTACCAAGATAGAGGTGGTGGAATAGTTTTTGTAGTGGTTTATAGAGTCTGGACTCCATCTTCAGGAACCTTCGCCGCCACTGGCAAGAATGCAAGGAGATGAACCAGAAAGGAAATGAGGCTGGAATGAGTAGTTCTGTATTTTATACAGCGACAGAGGTGGGTAAATATATTCTATATAGTACCTCCGGTGGCAAGGCCATGTCTCTATGCACACCCATCTCAGCAGTTGGTTCCAAGTAGATCGAACGGCTCATGTTGTCCAGATGAAGACATACCATCACCACCAACTGAGATTTTTATAGGGGTGGTCATGCATGCATGTGGTGTAATTAATGCATCGGTTTACACAAATTTTTGAGTAAAACGAGAGTACTAATTAAGTACTTTTGCAAACTACAAAATTAATTCCACCATTCATCATCTACCTTGGTTGAAGAGATTTTCAAATTAAGCCCAATAAATAGGAAAGGAGGGAGTACCACATTACCACCACTATGGCCAGCCTTAATCATCGCATGCAATAATTTAGTGCACCTTGAAATCTGAATGCCCGCTTGACTCTCCTTCTCCCTCCAGCAGTCCCACCACTCCACCCCGTGTGGAAAAAATCTACATGCATGACTCTCCTCCCCCGCACTCGTCCAATCCGTTGTGACCAGTAATATTTCCACCCCTTCCCTCACCCGTATTTTACTCCAACAAATATGCCCACGTAGTTGTTTCAGTCACTTAATTGTAGGTGCATTGGGTCACTGACATGTGGGCCCAACAGGCATCTGGCGCACATGTCAATGACGCTACTGGACCTGTAGTTAAGCCAGTGAAGCTCAGTCCATATATTACATAGGTGTGCCATTGCTCGCTATAAATACTGCGCCTCCTGCTACCTCTTGAGCATGCATTGGTTTTCCCTTGAAGACGAAAGGGTGATGCAGGAAAGTAGCGTAAGTATTTACCTTAGTTTTTGAGAACCAAGGTATCAATCCAGTAGGAGACTACACGCAAGTCACCTAGTACCCGCACAAGCAAACAAGAACCTCGCAACCAACGCGATAAAAGGGGTTTTCAATCCCTTCACGGTCACTTACGAAAGTGAGATTTGATAGAGATAATAAGATAAATATTTTTGGTATTTTTGTTGTATAGATTGAAAAGTAAAGATTGCAAAATAAATAGTAAACTAGAACTGTAGATCGAAAACTTATATGATGTAAAGGAGACCCGGGGGCCATAGGTTTCACTAGTGGCTTCTTTCAAGATAGCATATATTATGGTGGGTCGACAAATGACTGCCGAGCAATTGATAGAAAAGCGCATACTTATGAGAATATCTAGGCATGATCATGTATATAGGCATCACGTCCGTGACAAGTAGACCGAAACGATTCTGCATCTACTACTATTACTCCACACATCGACCGCTATTCAAAAGAACAGAGTGACGCATTAGGCAAGATGACATGATGTAGAGGGATAAACTCAAGCAATACGATATAAACCCCATCTTTTTATCCTCGATGGCAACAATACAATACATGTCGCTTCCCTTTCTGTCACTAGGATCAAGCACCGCAAGCTCCCATTGCAAGAAAGATCAATCTAGTAGGCCAAACCAAACTGATAATTCGAAGAGACTTGCAAAGATATCAAATCATGCATATAAGAATTCAGAGAAGAATCAAATATTGTTCATAGATAATCTTAATCATAAACCAACAATTCATCAGATCTCGACAAACACACCGCAAAAAGAATTACATCAAATAGATCTCCAAGAACATCAAGGAGAACTTTGTATTGAGATCCAAAGAGAGAGAAGAAGCCATCTAGCTAATAATGATGGACCCAAAGGTCTGTGGTAAACTACTCACACGTCATCGGCGAGGCTATGGTGTTGATGTAGAAGCCCTCCGTGATCGAATCCCCCTCCGGCAGATCGCCGGAAAAAGTCCCCACATGGGATCTCACGAGTACAGAAGGATGTGGCGGCAGAAAAGTGGTTTCGTGGCTCCCTTGGATGTTTTCAGGGTATAAGAGTATATATACGCGAAAGAAGTAGGTTGGTGGAGCTGCGAGGGGCCCACGAGGGTGGGGGACGCGCCTGGCCCCCCTAGGCGCGCTGCCCTACCTCGTGGCCGCCTCGCTGCTTCCTTGACGTCCACTACAAGTCTCCTGGCTTGCGTTTATTCCAAAAAAAGATCCTCATGAAGTTTCATTCCGTTTTGATATTCCTTTTCTACATAACACTGAAATAGGCAAAAAAAACTGCAATTTGCACTGGGCTTTCGGTTAATAGGTTAGTCCCAGAAATAATATAAAAGTGTATAATAAAGCCCATAAACATCCAAAATAGATAATATAATAGCATGGAACAATCAAAAATTATAGATACGTTGGAGACGTATCAAGCATCCCCAAGCTTAATTCCTACTCGTCCTCGAGTAGGTAAATGATAAAAACAGAATTTTTGATCTGGAATTCTACCTAACTTAATTTTCAATGTATTTCTCTTTATTGAAGCTTGAATGTTTAGATCCGAAAGATTCTAGACAGAAGTTTAATATTGACATAAAAATAATAATACTTCAAGCAATGCTAACCAAGCAATCATGTCTTATCAAAATAACATTGCCAAAGAAAGCTTATCCCTACAAAATCGTATAGTTTGGCCATGCTTAATTTTCGTCACCCAAAATGCTCCCATCATGCACAACCCCGATGACAAGCCAAGCAATTGTTTCATACTTTAGTGTTTACAAACCCTTTCAACTTTCACACAATATATGAGCGCGAGCCATGGATATAGCACTATGGGTGGAATAGAATATGATGATGGAGGTTGTGTGAGAAGACAAAAAGGGAGAAAGTCTCACATTGACATGGCTAATCAGCAGGCTATGGAGATGCCCATCAATTGATGTCAATGCAAGTAGTAGGGATTGCCATGCAATAGATGCACTAGAGCTATGAATATGTGAAAGCTCAACAAAAGAAACTAAGTGGGTGTGCATCCAACTTGCTTGCTCACGAAGATCTAGGGATTTGAGGAAGCCCATTGTTGGAATATACAAGCCAAGTTCTATAATGAAAAATACCCACTAGTATATGAAAGTGACAACATAAGAGACTCTCTATCATGAAGATCATGGTGCTACTTTGAAGCACATGTATGGAAAAAAGAATAGTAACATTGCCCCTTCTCTCTTTTTCTCTCATTATTTTTGGGCCTCTCCTTTTTTATGGCCTTTCTCTTTTTTCTTCTTCTTTTTTCCTTTTTTGCTTCGAAGAACTTTCCTCACATGGGACAATGCTCTAATAATGAAAACCATCACACTTTTATTTTCTTTACAACTCAAGAATCACAACTCGATACTTAGAACAAAATATGACTCTATGTGAATGCCTCTGGCGGTGTACCAGAACAGGCAATGAATCAAGAGTGATATGTATGAAAGAATTATGAATGTGGCTTTGCCACAAATACTATGTCAACTACATGATCATGCGAGGCAATATGACAATGATGGAACATGTCATAATAAACGGAACGCTAGAAAGTTGCATGGCAATATTTCTCGGAATGGCTATGAAAATGCCATAATAGGTAGGTATGGTGGCTGTTTTGAGGATGATATAAGGAGGCTTATGTGTGATAGAGCATATCATATCATGGGGTTTGGATGCACCGGTGAAGTTTACACCAACTCTCAAGGTGAGAAAGGGCAATGCACGGTACCGAAGAGGCTAGCAATGATGGAAGGGTGAGAGTGCGTATAATCCATGGACTCAACATTAGTCATAAAAAACTCATATACTTATTGCAAAAATCTACAAGTCATGAAAACCAAGCACAACGCACATGCTCCTAGGGGGGTAGATTGGTAGGAAAATACCATCGCTTGTCCCCGACCGCCACTCATAAGGAAAGCAATCAAAGAACACCTCATGCTTCAAATTTGTCACACAACGTTTACCATATGTGCATGCTACGTGACTTGCCAACTTCAACACAAGTATTTCTCAATCCCATAATTACTCAACTAGCACAACTTTA
Source organism: Triticum aestivum (assembly GCF_018294505.1). Classification (NCBI taxonomy): domain Eukaryota; kingdom Viridiplantae; phylum Streptophyta; class Magnoliopsida; order Poales; family Poaceae; genus Triticum; species Triticum aestivum. Next base: position 356,495,141 of record NC_057800.1, on the reverse strand, counting down.
ATATTACCACCTTTATTTCTCAAAACAACTATCAAGAATCAAACTTCTCATAACATTTAATGCACTCGATATGAAAGTTTTTATTATACCCATCCCGGATGTCTATCATATTAGGACTAATTTCATAACCAAAGCAAATTGCCATGTTGTTCTAAAAGACTCTCAAAATAATATAAGTGAAGCATGAGAGATCAATAATTTCTATAAATAAAACCACCACCGTGCTCTAAAAAGATATAAGCGAAGCACTAGAGCAAAATTATCTAGCTCAAAAGAAATAAGTGAAGCACATAGAGTATTCTAGTAAATTCCGATTCATGTGTGTCTCTCCCAAAGGTTGTGTACAGAAAGGATGATTGTGGTAAACTAAAAAGCAAAGACTCAAATCATACAAGACGCTCCAAGCAAAACACATATCATGTGGTGAATAAAAATATAGCCTCAAGTAAAGTTACCGATAGATGAAGACAAAAGAGGGGATGCCTTCCGGGGCATCCCCAAGCTTAGGCTTTTGGTTGTCCTTGAATTTTACATTGGGGTGCCTTGGGTATCCCAAAGCTTAGACTCTTGCCACTCCTTGTTCCGAAATCCATCAAATCTTTACCCAAAAACTTGAAAACTTCACAACACAAAACTCAACAGAAAATCTTATGAGCTCCGTTAGTATAAGAAAACAAACCACCACTTTAAGGTACTGTAATAAACTCATTATTTATTTATATTGGTGTTAAACCTACTGTATTCCAACTTCTCTATGGTTCATACCCCCGATACTAGCCATAGATTCATCAAAATAAGCAAACAACACACGAAAAACAGAATTTTTCAAAAACAGAACAGTCTGTAGTATTCTGTAGGTTTCAATACTTCTGTAACTCCAAAAATCCTGAGAAATTAGGACATCCTAAATAATTTGTATATTGATCTACTGCGGTTGGACTCAGTATTTTATCGCTATCTGGTTAAATATGAAAATTCTTCTCGTGAGCGCATACTTTCTGTTTTTTTCAGCGAGATCAAATAACAATCATCCAAGAAGATCCTGAAGGCTTTACTTGGCACAAACACTAATTAAAACATAAAAACACAATCATAACAGATGATAGATGATTTATTTATTACTAAACAGGAACAAAAAGAAATGAACAAAAATAAAATTGGGTTGCCTCCCAACAAGCGCTATCATTTAACGCCCCTAGCTTGGCATAAAAACAAGAATAGATCTAGGTATTGCCATGATAATGATAAGGTAAATCGCAAAAACTCATCTCATATTCCCTACGTTCAGCAACAAGCTTTCTTTATGGCAAGCAAAAGTAATCAAAACAGCTAAATTTAATGGGACAAAAGTCCCCAAGATCAAGCTCAGGAGGTATTGGTTCCTCCTTTGGCCCCTCATATTGCACAACCAATTCATCATTATAAGCATTCTTTTCACAAAAAGTCATGATCCTTTGTTCAAGGGAAAAACCTAAACCATTATTCTTGATAGCAAAATTATCATTAAGTTCAGAAATCCTATCAACAAGAACATCGTTAGGAACCTTTTTTCTAAGGTTTTCATTAAAAGCAACATGATCTAAAGATGGTAGTTTCTACGGGAGGACGGCCAACATCCACCCTATAATGCGCAAAAATTTCATTGGCCTCTTTTATTATAAATCTGAACTCATGGGCTAAAAAGATGGTAGTTGCTCGCTTAACAGAAGAATGCCGGATATTAGAAAATTCTAGAAAAATCCTCTGTATGCAAGGATGCATATGGATAAATTGTCTTTCAAGTTCAACCATGAGCAAAGATATGGCATCCGCAAGACTACTAGTTTTATGAAGAATAGACTTGCTCATGGTGGGCAAAGCACCGACACAAGTAAAAAATATTGAATAACTCCTTTTCCAATAATATTACCACTACCAATCCAAAACTTTTTACTGTGTAAAATAGTAGGTTCTTCATGAGGATAATCAAAAGCATCAATGTTTCGCCCTCGTAGATCGTAAGCGGAAGCATCAATCACACGCAAGATCATGGTGATGCATAGCAACGAGAGGGGAGAGTGTTGTCTATGTACCCTCGTAGATCGTAAGCGGAAGCATTATGACAACGCTGTTGATGTAGTCGTACGTCTTCACGATCGACCGATCCTAGCACCGAAAGTACGGCACCTCTGCGATCTGCACACGTTCGGCTTGGTGACGTCCCATGAACTAACGATCCAGCAGAGTGTTGAGGGAGAGCTTCGTCAGCACGACGGCGTGATGACGGTGATGATGATGCTACCGGAACAAGGCTTTGCCTAAGCACCTCTACGATATGACCGAGGTGGATTATGGTGGAGGGGGCACTAGACACGGCTGGAAATAATCAACTTGTGTGTTCTAGGGTGCCCCCTGCCCCCGTATATAAAGGAGCAAGGGGGGAGGCCGGCCGTCCCTAGTGGAGAGCCAAGGGAGGAGGTATCCTCCTCCTAGTAGCAGTAGGACTCCTCCTTTCCTAGTCCTACTAGGAGGAGAAGGGGAAAGAAGGAAGGGAGAGGAAGAGGAGAAGGAAAGGGTGGGCGCCCTCTTCCTAGTCCAATTCAGACTCTCTATAGGGAGGGGGTGCGGCTACCCCTTGTGGGCTGCCTCCCCTCTTCCCTATGGCCCATGAAGGCCCAACATTCCCCCGGGTGGGGGGGGGGGGGGGGGTTCCAGTAACCCTCTAGCAGTCCAGTTTTCTCCGAAATCACCCGGAACACTTCCGGTGTCCGAATATAGTCATCCAATATATCAATCTTTATGTCTCAACCATTTAAAGACTCGTCTTCATGTCCGTGATTAAATCTGGGACTTCGAACTACCTTCGGAACATCAAAACACATAAACTCATAATACCGATCGTCACCGAACGTTAAGCGTGCGGACCCTACAGGTTTGAGAACTACGTAGACATGACCGAGACATGTCTCCGGTCAATAACCAATAGCAGAACCTGGATGTTCATATTGGCTCCCACATATTATACGAAGATCTTTATCGGTCAAACCGCATAACAATATACGTTGTTCCCCTTGTCATCGGTATGTTACTTGCGGAACCTAGATGTTCATATTGGCTCCCACATATTATACGAAGATCTTTATCGGTCAAACCACATAACGATTTACGTTGTTCGCTTTGTCATCGGTATGTTACTTGCCCGAGATTCGATCGTCGGTATCTCAATACCTAGTTAAATCTCATTACTGGCAAGTCTCTTTAATCATTACATAATGCATCTTCCCGTAACTGACTCATCAGTCACATTGCTTGCAAGGCTTTATAGTGATGTGCATTACCGAGAGGGCACAGAGATACCTCTCTGATACTCGGAGTGACAAATCCTAATCTCGATCTATGCCAACTCAAAAAACACCATCGGAGACACCTGTAGAGCATCATTATAGTCACCCAGTTACGTTGTGACATTTGATAGAACACTAAGTGTTCCTCCAGTATCCGGGAGTTGCATGATCTCATAGTCATAGGAACATGTATAAGTTATGGAGAAAGCAATAACAACAAACTAAACGATCATCGTGCTAAGCTAACGGATGGGTCAAGTCAATCACATCATTCTCTAATGATGTGATCCCGTTAATCAAATGACAACTCATGTCTATGGTTAGGAAACATAACCATCATTGATTCCACGAGCTAGTCAAGTAGAGGCATACTATTGACACTCTGTTTGTCTATGTATTCAGACATGTATTAAGTTTTCGGTTAATAAAATTCTAGCATGAATAATAAACATTTATCATGATATAAGGAAATATAAATAACAACTTTATTATTGCCTCTAGGGCATATTTCATTCATAAAGGGGTTGTCAATACCTTCACGGTCACTTACGAAAGTGAGGTCTGATAGAGATAATAAGATAAATATTTTTGGTATTTTTGTTGTATAGATTGAAAAGTAAAGATTGAAAAATAAATAGTAAACTAGAATTGTAGATCGGAAACTTATATGAAGTAAAGTAGACCCGGGGGCCATAGGTTTCACTAGTGGCTACTCTCAAGATATCATATATTACGGTGGGTGAACAAATTATTGCTGATCAATTGATAGAAAAGCGCATAGTTATGATGATATCTAGGCATGATCATGAACATAGGCATCACGTCCGTGTCAAGTAGACCGAAACGACTTTGCATCTACTACTATTACTCCAAGCAATATGATATAAACCTTGGGGTCAAGCACCGCAAGATTGAACCCAAAGCTAAGAACTTCTCCCATTGCAAAAAAGAACAATCTAGTAGGCCAAACCAAACTGATAATTCGAAGAGACTTGAAAAGATATCAAATCATGCACATAAGAATTGAGAGAAGAATCAAATATTGTTCATAGATAATCTTAATCATAAACCCACAATTCATCGGATCTCGGCAAACACACCGCAAAAAGAATTACGTCGAATAGATCTCCAGGAACATCGAGGAGAACTTTGTATTGACATCCAAAGAGAGAGAAGAAGCCATCTAGCTAATAACTATGGACCCGAAGGTCTGTGGTAAACTAATCACACATCATCGGAGAGGCTAGGTGTTGATGTAGAAGCCTTTCGTGATTGAATCCCCCTCCGGCAGATCACTGGAAAAGGTCCCCAGATGGGATCTCACGGGTACAGAATGTTGTGGCGGTGCCAAAGTGGTTCCGTGGCTCCCCTGGATGTTTTCGGGGTATAAAAGTATATATAAGCGAAAGAAGTAGGTCAGTGGAGCTGCGAGGGGCCCATGAGGGTGGGGGCGCGCCGCCCTACCTCGTGGCCACCTCACTGCATCCTTGACTTCCACTCCAAGTCTCCTGGATTGCGCTTGTTCCAAAAAAATGATCCTCGCGAAGGTTTCATTCCGTTTGGATTCCGTTTGATATTCCTTTTCTGTGAAACACTGAAAGAGGCAAAAAAAGCAATTTGCACTGGGCTTTCGGTTAATAGGTTAGTCCCAAAAATAAAAGTGTATAATAAAGCACATAAACATCCAAAACAGATAATATAATAGCATGGAACAATGAAAAATTATAGATACATTGGAGACGTATCACCTCCCACGACATTCAGAAGAACGCTCATTTTCATCACTATCTCCTCCCCTCCCTCCCACGTCGACCACCATGGCATCCCCCCTCCCAAGCCCTAGGCACCCCTTGCTGCATCGCACGGACGGTCACGCGTCGCCGTTCCGTTCCTCGCCGCCACTAATCGAGGAGGACGCATTTCCATTCCATTCCTCGCTGCCACTAGTCGAGGAGGATGCGTCGTCATTCCGCTCCTCGCCGCGACGCGTCAAGGTGGACGCGATCAGCGTGCCTAATCTCGCCAGCACGTGCGTCCAAGGACACGTCAGCTCCCCACTACAAGGAGAACGCAGCGCCGCACGCTGAGCTCCCTAACCTTGAGGAGCTTTGAAAGAAATGGATGTCGCCTTATGGGATGCTTTGCCTCCGGAAGAGTGCGCCAAAATAGAGACGGAGAAGAAGGTCGAGGAAGAGAAGTGCACCGTGGGGCAATTTCCCTGGCAGGCCTATGTCGTGTCCGAGAGAGTCAAGCAATTGGCTCTTTGGCAGAAGGTTCATGCGAGGGCCGTGAGGGTGGCGGGGGACGCCCGTGCCAAAGCCCTGAGTGCAGTCGTGCCGAAGCGCCTCATCTACACTTGGCGGTGCGTGGACCGGGTGCATGCTTCCAGCAAGGAGGAGTACCTGTTGGCGCCGGGTCACCACACTGGTGAGATCGCGCTCGCCCACCAGCAAACCACCAATCAACACCTCGCGAGTTGCGAGGTTGAGGAAGAGTCGTTGTGTCGGCGCACTAGGAAACGACCGCGCACCAGGGCACTCATGGCACGCCGCAAACGCTCCTGCGAGAACCGTGGCTTTTATTAGGAATATAATTTAGTTTCGTAAGGTGATCTCATTAGTTTTGGGACGCAAATGATAAATCCCGAACGTTCGGCAATTATTAGCATCCTTAATTAAGTATGTAAAAGGAAAAGTTTGGAAACCTTGTGTATTCGTTAGCATTTTGTAAGTACGTGCATATGTCACATGCACTAACATTTTATCAGTTAAATCTTTGTTCAAAATTTAGCACAAATTACAATGGTGATGAATGAACCAGGTACTCGTAGTAGTTTAGAAGCCCAAATAAATGAGTGAGGCTCCTTAGTGTTACTCTCCACTGTGACTAGTCTTATGGGAAAAGCTGGGGAAGAGACATCTTATTTTTAAGCCGCTAAAAGAACTGGCCCTAGGAGTGGTAGCTAGGGATACTAGGAGTAGTAGCTAGGGATCGAGTGTGTGAGATGAACTGGAGAATGTAAATGCAGAGAGATGAAATGAAAAAAAGATGGAGGGGGTTATTCATCATAAGTCTTTCACCAGTACTGTAGTTAAAATTTCATACATGGAAGATTCTAGACTAAACCATAAATGGATACACTTTTATTCATGCGTGATACTCCAATAGAGCAAGATCATGCATGGGAGTCTCCACATGCTTAGACAACGGATTACATTAAGCGAACACTAATGATCAACATTTAACTTGGTAATGCATATGTCCAGGTGAACCTCCATGGAGTCCCCGTGCACCACGTTGGGGGGGGGGGAATCATACCATGCGTCTTCCATGTCCACATCAGCGGGAAGCTCCCAGCTTGGCATAGTCCTAGTCAGCTTCCTGTAGCCAGTGTCGCCACCCACGTAACTTGGAGGGGTAGTAACAGTGAGCACGCACCCATACATCAGCCTCGTGTCAGCGTCAGCGGCGTCGCCCCTGACGCACACTACAGAGACGGGGCAGCGGCCTGCGAGGGCCTCGCCGGTGCGCACAATCAAGAGGAAGACGCCGCTGTCCTCCTCCAAGACTAGCAGGCGATGGTGATCCTCCAGCGACTCCGGCACGGTGAACGGGTAGCACATCTCGTAATTGATGTTCTTCGCCACGGGCCAGTAGTGATAAACGGATGACTGCGTGCGGTGATGCACGAGGTCCGCTGGCGAGCCCCAAAATAGCATCAGGCACTCATAGCAGTAGACGAAGGGCTCCTTGGAGGCATCGACCAGGCCGTCCATGAAACGGGAGTGGCTGTAGGGGACAGTGCACCAGTTGAATATATGAGCAAGTTACTACGAGATTTAGTCTCAATAAGCACAAAATAAATCATGACGGCTATAACAAAGATTAAAATAATCATGTGGACTAGCATAGTAGATGAACAGATAGAATCTAGGACACAGACTATAAACATGAATTCTACCACGATTTCGAACAGGAAGGACATAAACACATACGGTGCAACAGGATCAGCATCGTTGGCATTGAGGTTGTCGCCCATGTCGTTGAGGAAGAGGTTGCCGAGGTCGGGGAAGAAGTCATCTTCGGTGAAGTCATTGCTGCTAGCAGTCACAAGAGTGCGCTCTGCAAATTTCAACAGCGCCCGCCGAATGGAGCGCAGGAGGGTGTGGCCGTAGGGGAGGTTGTGGCGGCCGAATGGAGCGCAGGAGTAGCACACTAAGCTGTAGATGGTGCTCCTCCCTAGTCCCTATCTCTACTCCTATCTCTATCTCTACTCTTATCTCTATCTCTACTACTCTTCTTTCTTTTTTATAATATACTAGTAGCTGTCAAATCGAATAGTACTGCGCCGCCCGCTGCATGCCTGGCTGAACACGCCTCCTCACCTCCATCAAACCCCTCCGTTAAACCTGCATTCAAACCGAGAAACCTACTCTGACCCGCGGGAGGAAAATTGCCGGTTGCCATTGGAGAATAATAGAGCTACGTCCAATCCATTTGAGTTAATTGCGTGTATGATTGTCCCTCTATAAAAAGTTAATTGCATCCTTAATCTTGTATTCTAAGTACTATGTGGGTTTCACTGTCAGTACAGTGTACATTACTTGTAGTCTTGCTACATATTCGTACAAAAAGTTAGAAAGAAACAAATCCATCCTTCATCGTGTATTCTTAGTACTCTGTGGGTTTCACTCCTAGTACAGTAGTGAAAGAGGTATATATTAAAAATATATAAAAAGCTACAGTTTAGGATATGATTCGAACTCAGACCATCGCGCTGCAAGCATCCGGCCCGGACCAGTACACCAGGTGTTCGTTGCGGATGATGGAGGAGATAAATCTTTATAGCAATGAGCCCGTCCGTTGCAACGGATCCAAAGTAGAGTAACACATATTCACAAATTTGAAAGAAAACAGTTTAGTTTTGATATACATATCACTAAAAATATCTTATGTTTCACTACAAATATATTCTTTGGGCTGTTTTAATGTGGTAAGGGAGGAATGTGGTTGGTTTCAAGATACTAAGGGGTTTTGTGTAAACTGGAGAAGAGAAGTGGGAGTTGTTGCAAAAGGCCACAAGTTACATCACAGCCGTTAGATCCAGATCTGATCGTCACAAATGGCGGATGGCAGACACACCATCATCACCAACTAAGCCTTTTATAGGAGTATAAGTATAAGTAATATAGGACTAGGAGTAGAGAGAGAAAACCTAGTTGGTGATGATGGTGTGCCTGCCATCTTATAGTATAGACCGTCCGATCTATATCTGACGGATAGAAAGCAAACTATGACAATTTTACAAAAGATACCCGCACCTCTCTCCACGTTTACAGATAAGGCATTGCCTCGTTCATCCTTATCTCCCACAACCTCATTGCCGAGAAATTAAAAAAGGAATTCTCTAGAACAATCTAGCATGGTGGTCGTTGCCGACGCCGTCCATCCCCATGCCTCTGCCCAAGCCGACCACCAGTCACCACCACGCCCCACTCCTCCTCACCTTATTTATCATATTTGAGATATCATTTTTTCGATGAAATGGTCGAGATACCATGTTTATGATAAAATCCTTGAGATATCATTAGTTTTTACACATGGGATTACTCCTGCATGGGTCAATCACAATAGGTGTTTTGTAAAAAAATGCATCTTGATGTTCCGTGCAATGCATGTGCATCTTGCTAGTTTTTCTTGCATATAATTTCAAACACCACGTAGACATGGTCTTTCACCCTTTTACAACTATGTTAGTATCATTGTTAGTGGTCAGCCGATACAAGTTATAGCCCCGGGTGTTTTAACCTTTTTTTAGTAATGATATCTGGCTATTGTTCGCCCTGAGCTCAATCATGACGAATCCAACGTAACCGTCAGATTTCCATCCGACGGTGGCCTATTTTTAAGCCATAGTATTTGACAAAACCGCCACCCTCACAAACGTACTATAACTGCGTCGCATGCGTTTGCAACTGCCATGTCTGCCAGCGAACGTTTGCTGGGGATTGGAGTTAGCACTGATGGCGGTTCATAGTCGTTCCACACTCAGGCATTGAAGTTTGTTACTATTTTAGATTAGAATATACTAATCCTCCGGTACTAGTGGTAGAGCAGAGTCCTACTCCAGTACTACTCTAGTCAAGCAAGTTAGGGCATAGTAGTAGGTACAGTAGGGAGTACCAGTACTGTGATCACTCAAGCAAGTTGTCTGGCATCAATATGACCCTACACTGCTGGTACGTGTCTCATAAGTCAAGCGGCGTGCTATAGTCATCATCACATGTCCACTTCCCGCAGCGCATATTCGCTTCTGCATCCTTGTCCGCACATAAGCGTCCAATATTCCATCCCCGCTAAGGCGCCTCCCCCCTCTCCCGAAACCCAAGCATTAACAATGGCAGAGCCGAGTAGCGTCCGCCGAAAGAGTGGCTAGAATTCGCTTCCCACAGAGGTAATCAAGTTTATTGTTTCGCATGTGGACAATCTCATTACCATGCTGCTCGCTGTGTGCTGGTCGGGGCTGTACCATTTACTCAAAGCCCTCAGGCCAGAGCTTTTTAAGCCAGCTTGCTGATGCCATATGATCTTCAAAACTGGCATATCACGCAGCATAACGATCATAGGGTGGCAAGCAGCAACTGTCTTGACTGTGATCCGATCACCGTCACCCTCAACTACATTAACGGTATGTACTGGGTCGGCATGAACACGTCTTGGATTGTGCTCGTCGACAGCGGCGGCAGCTGGATGCTCATGGAGGTCTACACCCGGCGATTGATCCCCCTTCCTTCGATTAACACTGCACTACTTTGGCACCATGGCCCAGAATAATCGCAATCTTACAGTAGCCAACATGATACCAAGTTTGATTTTCTCAAGGTTGTAATATGCCAAGTGCCCACAAGATCTGCGAATTATAAAGACTTCAGGCTAATTGGGTTCTTCAACCGCGGTCTTGCCTATCTGACAGGTCACTGCGGTAAGTGGATAAATCTGCACGTCCATCGTAGGATCATACATCCTCCATGGTTCTCTGATGCCATTGAACTCAAGGGCTTCATTTACGCTGTCGACTCCTTCTATGGCTGGATGTATTGCTGGTGTACTTCAGTCATCGCTACAAACGATTGTTACAGTAGTATGTTACTTTCCTATGATATCATGATGGCTTGCTTATATTATTGTCAACATTTACTGAAAAAATATTCATGCTCATAACATGCTATTCTTAAGATTGACTACATTAAGAGCCCTTTTTTATTTGACTCCAACCTGATATGATGTTGTAGGCCGCTTGGTGTCCCGACCTTCCTAATCCCAGAACATTTCAAAGAAAATTGGCATGGCAGTTGCAGGTGGTTCCTGGCTCAATCAGACAATGGCGAACGATTGATGATCATTCGCACATACCAGACGTGTTGTTTCTCGGAATACAATCACAGTCACTGCAGGGTCTTTGAGCAGGATCCCAGCTTCTCTGGGCCTTCAGGAATTTTTGACTGGAGGCTGGTAAGTAGCCTTGGTACACGCTCTCTGTTTCTCGGACTAAATTATCCGATTAACCAGGAGATAACCGACGACAAGGATCATGATGGCAGTATGGTTTCATTCATCAGGAAAAACTTTGTGTGCACAATGTACCATGTGTCTCTGCATGCACCATACCCTGATATGTGCCGCTACACTCTGCATCCCAAAGTAGGAGAGAGGGTCGCAAGTATCAGACTTTGACCTGCTAGCTGGAGTTTCCCCCGTCAGGCACCCATCTGGTTCAAGCCGTCAGCCAATCTCCATAGCTTAATAAATAGTAACGTCTAACTGAGCCAGTTAGTTAGATGCGTACACTTGGTGTAGTAGGATCTTTATTTAGTTTGATGCATACACTTCTTCTTTTTGGTAGCCCTTTTGTAATGATGGCTGATGTTTGGTTTGGAAGAGAGAGTTGTGTCTTTACTCTTCTGGCCTGCTTACTACTTCTGTTGCACCCCCAGCCCTGGTTGATGCTGCTGCTATTTTCAATGTACAATCAGTAGCATATTTTGTCTGTTGGTTGAATAAATGTGTTGTTAGAACGACAAACACAATGTTTGGGAAGTCATTGCATCGTCCGATCCTTTAGTGCCCCGTACCGTACGTAGTGCATACTATTTTTTGTAGGAACACATTTTCTACTTGTTGATAACATGCAGCCCACTGATGAAGGCCCAATAGAGGAGCCCATAATTAAATGGAAGGGAGGCTCTCACATGAATCCGGCCCGGGTACATGCTCATGGTCCCCTAAACATAAATAAGTAAATAAATAAAGCTAAATGCTCATGCACCAGTTCTTTAAATTCATGATTTAACAGGAGGATATTATTTCCTATGATAGTGTCGTTACATTCAGTCGATACAATTCTTGGGAAAAGCTAGCGACCAGTCTTGTTCCTCCCACCATTTTCTTCTTGCAACTAGCGGACCCATGCAAATCATAGTCAACATCGTAAATAGTTCTGGTACATTTTTATTTTTTGAATGTCCAACACAGTCCAGCACATTGGCGACATCACTTTATCCTCCGCCTTAGTGTGCTCGCTGCGGCGCCGCTATCCGGCCCTGTCAACATAGTGAATCGGGCGAGGACTATAGATGTGAGTATGACAGTACATACCCACCAGGTCCACTCCCGAACACAAGCAAAGCGCCTCTTTTACTACTCAGATGCCCCCCTCGTTTTTACTCTATGCACCTTGCTAATATCTGGGTCCCACATCATTTTCAACGTATAGTCAATTAACAATAGAATTGCACAATTTTTTTGAGGATTTGTTCAGAGGAGCAAGCTATAAACTGGGTTGTGCGGTCTCTGTGGCCCGTCTAACAACATGACCAGCCCAACAGTTTTTTCTTTGGGAAAATAGGTAGGCCACTATTTCTTTTTGAAGAATACCCAAGCTGGGCCTATTTGTTTTCTCTGACTTACTGGGATACAAATCTTTCAAGATGAGGAGGGATGCATTCCGGCCTGGCCAAAGAGTTTGTTCAGTATTTGTTAAAAGTAAATGGGAAAATTAGTTTCTTTTTTTGTTTTTGTTCTTCACCGATATTTGATATTTCATTGGATTTTAACATGACATAGTACTAATTTATTTTAAAGTTGCTTTAGTACGGCTAATAATTTTTGGATTAAGAATATTTTGTTCCCCGACAAAAAATTGCGAATTTTTAAAATGTCGCACATTTTTAATTCAATTTTTAACCCTGGTACTGACCAGAAAATGGGCAGCAATTATAAAAATGGAAAATGGGCCGCAATAAATTCCAGATGAATTAGAAAATGACTAAAAATTATAAAAATAATAGCAAATGGGTTGTACACACCACAAATTTCGAGCCTGACTTGTTTACGCAAGGTTTTGTCAGTCAACACACGATTGTAGCAGCAGTGACTGTTGGATGTCCATCCAACGGCCGACGTGCTTCTTCAATCTCCGATCTTCTTGCTCTAGCCGCCTAAACCAACACCGGCGGGACTGCCTGCTCCCTCCTCTTTTGGCCCGATGTCATGTCGCGTGGGTTTCACCGGCCCACCCTACCCCCTTCGCCGGCCTGGCCGCACGCAATCTACTGCCTCCTTATTACGCGAAAAAAATGATTCCTCCCACTGGCATCTGGGGCGCACCGGTTTGTAGACTGACCTATGGGCCTACTAAGTTGATGCGTACGCAAGGCTTTGTCAAATTAGTCAACAAACGATTCTAGCAGCAGTAACTGTTGGGTTTGAATCAAACGGTCCTATTGTTTCTTGAATCGATGCCCTTCTTGCACCAGCCACCCAAACCAGCGCCGACGAGACCGCCCGCTCCAGCCTCCAGTGGCCAGTTGTGCTGCCGTTGAGGCCTCGCCGCCCCCTACTACTCCCACTGCTGGCCAGGCCCTGCGGCGACATAGGCTCACACCGCAGCCGAACCAGTGAACCCTCGTACTCCTCTCTGCGTGGGCATTCGCCGCCGCATCTTCCCTGGCTTCGTGTCCTCCCCTTCCTAGGCCTCGCCGTCATCCACCATGCTGGTGCTCTCGGTGCGCCATGGTCAACATGGTCAACGAACGACATCCATCGGACGTGGACTTCACGTGGAGAGGCTGACAGTTGGGTCCACGGCCGCACACAAGGAAATGCCTCCTTATTACGTGAAAAATAATGATTCCTCCACCCGACATCTGGGACCCACCAGAAGGGCCTCTGTATTTCGTGAAAAAATGTTCCCCATGCTGACTGGTCGGAACCACCAGCTATATCTTCGCACGCAAGAAAGTGCGTCCTTATTACACATAAAGAAATGAATACCCCCCTGCTAGCTGGGACACAACATAGTGGGAGGCTAAGATGTGGGCCTACTAAGTTGACGGGGATGGAGGGCTTTGTCAACTTAGTCAATATGAACGATTCTAGCTCCAGTGACCATACGATGTCCATCCAATAGCCCTAGTGCTTCTTCAACCTCTGGTCTTCTTGCTCTAGCAGCCCAAAGCAGCACCAGTCGTGCCGCCTACTCCTGCCTCCCGTGGCCGGCGATGCTGCTGCGGAGGCCTCATCGCCCCCTACTACTCCCACCGCTGGCCAGGCCCTGCTGCGTCAGTAGCCTCACACCGCAGCCGAACTAGTGAACCCTCGTACTCCTCTCCGCGTGGGTATCCACTGCTCTGTGTCGTCCCCTTCCTAGGCCTCGCCGTCGTCCACCACCTTGGTGCTCTCGGTGCGGCGTGGTCAATGTGGTCAACGAATGACTTCCATTGGAAGAGTACTATATGTGGAGAGGTTGACAGCTGGGTCCATGGCCGCAGCAAGGAAGTGCCTCCTTATTAGGCACAAAATAATTATTCCTCCACCTGACAGCAGGGACCCACCGGATAGTCCACCGTATTTCTCAAAAAAACGTTTCCCCCATGATTGTTGGGACCCACCAGCTACATCTTCGCATGCAAGGAAGTGCGTCCATATTACGGGCAAAAAATGATTCGCCCCACTGACTGCTCGGACCCACCAGCTACATCTTCGCACGCAAGGAAGTGCCTGATAGTCGGGACCCACCTGGTCGAAGCGTACATAGCGTTGTCATTCTGGTGGCGAACCTGTACATATATACGATCGGTCTGTCTACAAGCTGCAGCGATGAACCATGGCCGTGTAAGGAAGGGCACGTGTGGTAGTAGAGGCGCACATATAGCATGTACATGTACGTACAGAGGCCAAGGTGCAAGAAAGTAAATACAGCCACGTACGTACATACGGGCGGGGTCTCGAACGCCTACTCGTGCATATATACACGGACGGCCAGGGCTTGTGTACATGAAGAGGCAACGGACGGCAGCAACGGCGTCCTATTCATCGCGCAGCGAACCGGCTGGGTCGGAATGGAGAAACATCATCCTGTTCATCGGGAGGCAACCGACTGGGTCGGAATACGTCATGTTCATCGGGAGCCAACCGGCTTGGACGGAACAGCTGATGGAAACGAGGCCTGGCGTACCGTAGAACGGAGGAAACGACCTTGTGTCCGATCGGCCACGGTCGAAATGGGATCCTGTTCATCGGGAGGGGTCTGGCATACCGTAAAACGGAGGAAATAGACCTCCTATGATCGAAACGGGGTCCTGTTGATCGGGAGGGGTGTGGCATAATGCAAAATGGAGGAAGCAGACTTGTGTTGGAGCGCTACGGTCGAAACAGGGGTCCTGTTCATCTAGAGGGGTGTGGCGTACAACAAAACGGGATTCCACGGGATATTGTTCATCTCCACCGTTGACTGCCTCCACAGGCTACTGTTCATCCACCATCAACCTCCTCCAGCCTCCACCTGCGACTATTCATCCACGGGCTGCTGTTCATCCAACCTCCACTGCGCGCTCCTCCACCGTCTACTCTTCAACCAACCCTCTCCACAGGGTCCTGTTCAACCACCCCTCCACGGGCTACTATTCATCCAGCGGTCCACCGGCTACTGTTCAACCAGCCCTCCACGGGGTCCTATTCATCAAGCCCTCCACGGGGTCCTGTTCATCCACCCCCCAATCGGCTCGATCGTGGTCCTGTTCATCCAGCGAGAATGGCCTCTACTACCATAGAGTCCTGTTCATCCAACCCCCCACCGAGAATTGTTCATCCAACCCCCCCCCCCCAACAACACTCACTGTTCATCCAGAGGCAACATCGATCGGCTTCAGTTAGTAGCAGTAGCGAAGGAATCACTCGGGTTCAGTTAACAGCAAGGGATCGATCAATCGCTCGGGTTCAGTAACGCGTAGCCTGCAGTGTAATCGCTCGGGTTCAGTTAGAGCCCAACGCCTTGCACACACACGCGTACGTACGAGAGAAACGCGCATCGCTCGGCCCCCCGAGCACCCACCGTAACTGGGAACTCCCCCGATATTTTCCTCGCCCTCGCTTCTACCACGGTTTTTTCCGTCATGGTCGGCCCAAAGAATGTCATGCAGGTGCATCTTCGGCCCGTCCAGGACGAAAAGCCCATTTTCTGTCATGATTTTTGGTCATAGAAGTAGGACCCCACCACATCTATGATGATACCGAGTTTTGTCACAATTATCGTCGTAGAGTTGTCATAAGCATGATAGAAAAAAATTGTTCGGCCCGAATGTGTCTTTTTTTGTAGTGTAAGTCTCCTTGTTTAATTCTAAAACTATAATAAAATGAGAAATGACATAAAAAGGACTATGGTTTGCCAGAATGTCGGTTTCATTCCCGTCACAGCAAATCCCGGCACTCAATATGCCTACTTTCTAGCACAAGTCATGCGAGAATTCATGGGAAATTTTGGCATGACCTTTGCTAAAAAGTGGACATATCGAGCACCAGAAATTCACCAAAATGGAAATGAATCGACATTCTAGCGAAACATAGGCCACTTAGATCATTTACCCTTCACATAACCATGACTTTCCAAATACCACATGTCCAAATTCCAATCATCACATGTCGAAATCACATGTCCACATATCAGATGTCCACTTCAAATTTGCATATAACAGCAAGAAAATATAGAACTTGAAGAAAATGCAAGAAGTCCTTTTTCTTCACAATATTTGAAACTAAATCCATCCTACCTAAATTTTTGTCCTAATTTGAAACCTAGCTAAATTTCTATCCTAATTGGAAGACCTAGTTAATTTCCTTCTAATTAACTAGGATCATACTACCTAATCTGTCCTAGGGTAAATACTAATTCACCTAGGGTTAATTAATTCTATTTTATATTTAAATAGCAAAAATTTCTTTAACTAAAAAAATAAATACCTAGAATTTTGTTAACTACAACTAAAGCACCTAAAATACCTAGAATTCATTTAACCCATACTAATTCTAATTTTTAACTAGTGTTCATACCAACTAATTAACTATAGGTACTAATTCTATTTTTTAAATAGCAAAAATTGCTTTAACAAAAATAGCAATAGTTTGAAAGCTAGGGTTCATACTAACTACCACCAAAAAATAGCCACTAATTTGTCCTAGGTTTTTTAACTATGCTTCATACTATGTAATTAAAAAACAGCCTAGGGTTCATATTAATTCATACTAACTAGCACTAAATAGCTAGGGTTCATACTAACAGAGAGAGAAAGCAGAGAGCAGAGAAGAGGCGAGGGGAGAGGGCTTATAGAGGGTAGAGAGAGATGTGGTCGGGGGATACCGCGGCACCGAGGCAAGGCACGGACGGGGGAGGCGATGACTCCAGCATGGGCGAGGGCAGGGCTCCTGCGAGGTCGAGGAGGAGGTAGAGACTGCGGTGAGGGCAAGGCCGAGGGCGATGGCAGTGCTCTGGCGACACTCAAGGCAGGGGCGCAGCAAGGGCAGGGCTCTGGCAAGGTCGAGGAGAAGGCAGAGAGTCCGGCGAGGGCGAGGGCAGTGCTCCGATGGTGCTCGAGGCAGGACGCAGCGAGGGCACGTGCTCTGGCAGCGACGAGGGGGGAGAAGAGAGAGTGGGGATTTGGGGGAAAAGCAGAGGTGGGAAGACTCCGGGGGGGGGGGGGAGGGGTCAAGTAAACATAGCAGTAGTGCGTTTCTACAAAACGTACTATAGCTAAGGTAGCTATAGCGCGTTTCACCAAAAAGCGCTACTGCTATCACTAGTAGCTATAGCGCGTTTTAGCAAACAGCGCTACTACTATCACTAGTAGTTATAGCACTTTTCATGTTTGTCTCTTCTATTTTCTTATCCTTTATTTTCTTTCCCTTTTCTTTTCTACTTTTTCTTTTCTTATCCTTTTTTTGAGAGCATGAACGAAGGGAAGGTGATAAAATGTATATAACTAAGGCGATATATATTGCATCATTTGACGGTTAAGTGTGTATACAAAATAGGAACATATATATTACATCATTTGACCCATCCATAACGGTTAAGTGTGTACACATAATAGGAACATATATATTACATCGTTTTACCGATAAAGGTTTCTAATGGTCGACGTGTTTTTTTGAGTGAGCTTCTTTCCCTTCTTGTTCATTGACGAATAATTGAGCCCCTCATTGTGACTTTTCCTTTTCCATGGAGTACTATCTTTCTTAGGTAATGTAGCATTTATTCTACTTTTGACGTATACTTCATCATCATTGTCATCTTCCCTGATTGGGTTGCCGTACTAGTCGTAGTCTTCCTCATGGGCGACTCCATCCATTCTAATGATGTTCCTTTTGCCTCTCCTCACGACAACACCGCTGGGATTGCTCGGGTCGGTTATGAAGAAGCATTGTGTCACATGCTTAGCGTGTACCCATGGCTCGTTTTTTGTGAATGCCGTTCACGGTAGCGCTCTTGGCGTGGGGTATGGTCATGGTAGAGAAATATTGGTTTTCTCTTTCGACATTCTTAGCCCATCTGACACGGAACATTGTCGTGTTGTGCAGTCCAGAGTAGTCGGACTCCCAGGTATCCTCGATCCTTCCATAATATCTCTCAGTTGCGCCGTTGTCGCTGTCGGTCATGCATCCCATCGTCACCCCTAAGTTCTGAATATCAATGTTCATATCTTTGGCCTCCGTGTATAACATGAATCCGTTGATATCGTATGCCTGATAGGTCACCAGGTTGGGTGAGGGGCCATGTGCTATGGTGTATATGAGAAATCCGTCCTTAGAGCCCTCTTCCGAGGGATTAGCAAGAATATGCTCTTTGAACCAATGCAGGAAAGTGGAATGCTCTCTAGTAACTTCGGCGTCCGTCCTGCTAACTCCCAGGTCACGATACTTCTTTGTGATGGTTTCTTGGTGCAGTGTCACAAAAGGATCTACCTGGTTTAGGTGTTGTATCACTACTAAGTTTGCTCTGTCAAAGTCGTTGCATCGATCTAAGTAGGCCACATGCAGTTCCCTGCGACCATTGGACTGACCTTCTCCTTTGAGCCTCCCAACGTGCTTCTTAACGGGAAAACCAACACCAGGCGGCCGGTCTCCACCATAGAGAAAATTCTCGCAGAAAGAGATGCACTCTTGTGTCAGATAGCCCTGGACGATGCTTCCATCCGGACGGGACATGTTACGAACGAATCCTTGGATGATCCCATTAATCCTCTCGAACAACATCATGTTGTGTAGGAAAGACGTCCCAGGTCGATTATGTCATCCACAATATGGACACACAGATGCACTGTGACGTCAAAGAACGTGGGCGGGAAGTACATCTCAAGCTCATTCAGTATCACAATGATCTCTTCCTATAGCCTTCGGAGACTACTTCACACTGATTGAATCTTGAGAGATGACGTAGAAAAAGTTGCATAGACAAATAAGCATGTCACGGACGTGCTTGTCCATTATCCCTCTAAGGACAACATGTAGTATCTGTGTCATCATCACATGACAGTCATGGGACTTCATCCCGCTGAACCTTTTCTTCTTCCTGTCTAGAAATCTGCTTATCTTCCCACAATAATTGAAACTAACTTTAATTCTGGTAAGGCACTTGAATAATTGATCGATCTTAGCTGGACTTAAGGTGAAGCAAGAAGGGGGCAATAATCCTCTTCCTTTAATTTTTTGCCCTTCTTCTCCCGTGCCTTCGTCTCTGTCTCCTCTGACTTTTTACGGGGCGACATGTGCAGATCTGCCCCGATTTTCAAATCTTCCAAGTCTTTTCTTGCCTTCGGTCCATCCTTGGTCTTTTCCGGTATGTTCATCAGTGTCACAAGCAAGCTCTCAAGGACCTTCTTACAGATATGCATTTGATCAAGGCAATGAGGCGTGTCGAGTTTGTGCCAGTACTCAAAGTCCGAGAAA
Source organism: Triticum aestivum (assembly GCF_018294505.1). Classification (NCBI taxonomy): domain Eukaryota; kingdom Viridiplantae; phylum Streptophyta; class Magnoliopsida; order Poales; family Poaceae; genus Triticum; species Triticum aestivum. The sequence continues at coordinate 356,475,540 of NC_057800.1, read as the reverse complement.
ACAGACCTCGTCTTCCATACCTTTAGCAGCGGCTCCGTGCCTTTTTCAATGTCTTTCCCGACGCGGGGCACTGTTTCCAGTTTTTCAACAGCTGATCGATTTTGGGGCCGCTCCGCTTATGTGGAGGTCCTCGATGCTCAGCCTCACCATTGAACAGATCTCCACGGTTTCTCCACGGGTCATCCTTCTCGAGCCATCTTCGATGCCGCATGTACACGATTTTCCTAGACCTACCATCTTTCATTGATGTTAGCTGCTGAGACGTCATATCATCCATGCACCACGTGCATCCGCAAAATCCATGGCACACCTATCCTGCGACATATTCGTAACCAAGATAGTCATGCACCGTCGTGATCAACGCGACTCTCATATAGAAATACTCGCCTTTGCTGGCATGCCATGTCTTGGCCAGTGTTTTCCGTAATGTGTCTAACTCCCCTTGAAGTAGCCCCAAATACAGATTAATATTATTTCCCAGTTGTTTCGGCCCTTGAATCAGCATTCTCATGTGTATGTACTTCGACTTCATGCACAATTAGGGGGGATGTTGTACATCCATACAAACATGGGCCATGTGCTATGGTTGGTGTTCTGGTTGCCAAACAGATTCATGCCATTGGTACTCGCGCCGAGCATGATGTTCCTTGCATCAGATGCGAAATACCGATATTCACCGTTGAACGCTCTCCACTGGCTTCCATCGACGAGGTGTCTCAGCTTCGGATCATATCCATCGTCAGGCTTTTTCCTCTCCGCATGCCAACGCATGAGCTTTGCTTCCTTGGGATCTAGAACATAACATTGCAGACGAGGAGTGATCAGTAAGTACCATACAACTTTATGGGGAGATTTCTTCCCGGCCTTCTAGTATCAAGAAGCATTGCACACCGGACAGCTAGTTTTTTCCGCGTGCTTCTTCCGATAAATTATCCTATCGTTGATGCATGCATGGTTGATACGTCTCCATGGTTGACCGTAAGCAGAAGCGTTATGACAACACGGTTGATGTAGTCGTACGTCTTCATGATCAACCGATCCTAGTACCGAAAGTACGTCACCTCCGCAATCTGCACACGTTCGGCTTGGTGACGTCCCACGAACTCACGATCCAGCAGAGTGTTGAGGGAGAGCGTCATCAGCACGACGGTGTGATGACCGTGAGGATGATGCTAGCGGAACAGGGCTTTGCCTAAGCACCACTATGATATGACCGAGGTGGATTATGGTAGAGGGGGGCACCGCACATGGCTGGAAACAATCAACTTGTGTGTTCTAGCATGCCCCCTGCCCCCGTATATAAAGGATCAAGGGAGGAGGCCGGCCGGCCCTAGTGGTGCGCCAAGGGAGGAGGAATCCTCCTCCTAGTAGGCGTAGGATTCCTCCTTTCCTAGTCCTACTAGGAGGAGAAGGGGAATGAAGGAAGGGAGAGGAAGAGGAGATGGAAAGGGGGGCGCCCCCCTAGTTCAATTCGAACTCCCTATAGGGAGAGGGTGCGGCTGCCCCTTGTGGGATGCCTCCCCTCTTCCCTATGGCCCATGAAGGCCCAACTTCCCCCCCTCCCCGGGGGGGGGGGGTTCCGGTAACACTCCGGCACTTCGGTTTTCTCCGAAATCACCCGCAACACTTCCGGTGTCCGAATATAGCCGTCCAATATATCAATCTTTATGTCTCAACCATTTTGAGACTCCTCGTCATGTCCGTGATCAAATCCGGGACTCCGAACTACCTTCGATACATCAAAACACATAAACTCATAAAACCGATCATCACCAAACGTTAAGCGTGCGGACCCTATGGGTTCGAGAACTATGTAGACATGACCAAGACACGTCTCCGGTCAATAACCAATAGCGGAACCTAGATGTTCATGTTGGCTCCCACATATTGTACGAAGCTCTTTATCGGTCAAATTGCATAACAATATACGTTGTTCCCTTTGTCATTGGTATGTTACTTGCCCGAGATTCGATCGTCGGTATCTCAATACCTAGTTAAATATCATCACCGGCAAGTCTCTTTACTCGTTTTGTAATGCATCATACGGTAACTAACCCACTGGTCATATTGCTTGCAAGGCTTTATAGTGATGTGCATTACGGAGAGGGCCCAGAGATACCTCTCCGATACTCTGAGTGACAAATCCTAATCTCCATCTATGAAACTCCAAAAACACCATCGGAGACACCTGTAGAGCTTCTTCATAGTCACCCAGTTATGTTGTCACGTTTGATAGCACACTAAGTGTTCCTCCGGTATTCGGGAGTTGCATGAACTCATAGTCATAGGAACATGTATAAGTTATGGAGAAAGCAATAGCAACAAACTAAACGATCATCGTGCTAAGCTAACGGATGGGTCAAGTCAATCACATAATTCTCTAATGATGTGATCCTGTTAATCAAATGACAACTCATGTCTATGGTTAGGAAACATAACCATGATTGATTCAACGAGCTAGTCTTGTAGAGGCATACTAGTGACACTCTGTTTGTCTATGTATTCACACATGTATTAAGTTTCTGGTTAATACAATTATAGCATGAATAATAAACATTTATCATGATATAAGGAAATATAAATAACAACTTTATTATTGCCTCTAGGGCATATTTCCTTCAGTCTCCCACTGGCACTAGAGTCAATAATCCAGATTACATTGTAATGATTCTAACACCCATGGAGTCTTGATGCTGGTCACGTTTTTCTCGTGAGAGAGGCTTAGTCAATGGGTCTGCAAGATTCAGATCCATATGTATCTTGCAAATCTCTATGTCTCCCTCCTTGACTTGATCGCGGATGGAACTGAAGCATCTCTTGATGTGCTTGGTTCTCTTGTGAAATCCGGATTCCTTTGCCAAGGCAATTACACCAGTATTGTCACAAAATATTTTCATTGGACCCGATTCACTAGGTATGACACCTAGATTAGATATGAACTCCTTCATTCGTTGCTTCTGAAGCAGCTATGTACTTCGCTTCACATGTGGATCCTGCCACGATGCTTTGCTTGGAACTGCACCAACTGACAGCTCCACCATTTCATAAAAACATGTATCCGGTTTGTGACTTAGAGTCACCCGGATCAGTGTCAATGCTTGCATCGATGTAACCATTTACGACGAGCTCTTTGTCACCTCCATATACGAGAAACATATCCTTAGTACTTTTCAGGTATTTCAGGATGTTCTTGACCGCTGTCCAGTGATCCTCTCCTGGATTACTTTGGTACGTCCCGGCTAAACTGATAGCAAGGCACACATCAGGTCTGGTAGACAACATTGCATACATGATAGAGCCTATGGCTGAAGCATAGGGAACACCTTTCATTTTCTCTCTATCTTCTGCAGTGGTTGAGAATTGAGTCTGACTAAACTTCACACCTTGTAACACAGGCAAGAACCCTTTCTTTGCTTGATCCATTTTGAACTTCTTCAAAACTTTATCAAGGTATGTGCTTTGTGAAAGTCCAATTAAGCGTCTTGATCTATGTCTGTAGATCTTGATGCCCAATATATAAGCAGCTTCACCGAGGTCTTTCATTGAAAAATTCTTATTCAAGTATCCTTTTATGCTATTCAAAAATTCAGTATCATTTTCGATCAACAATATGTCATCTACATATATTATCAGAAATGCTACAGAGCTCCCACTCACTTTCTTGTAAATACAGGCTTCTCCAAAATTCTGTATAAAACCATATGCTTTGATCACACTATCAAAGCGTATATTCCAACTCCGAGAGGCTTACACCAGTCCATAAATGGATCGCTGGAGCTTGCACAGTTTGTTAGCACCTTTTGGATCAACAAAACCTTCTGGTTGCATCATATACAACTCTTCTTTAAGATATCCATTAAGGATTGCAGTTTTGACGTCCATTTGCCAAATTTCATAATCATAAAATGCGGCAATTGCTAACATGATTTGGACGGACTTAAGCATCGCTAGGGTGAGAAGGTCTCATCGTAGTCAACTCCTTGAACTTGTCGAAAACCTTTTGCAACAAGTCGAGCTTTGTAGACAATAATATTACTGTCAGCGTCAGTCTTCTTCTTGAAGATCCATTTATTCTCTATGGCCTGCCGATCATCGGGCAAGTCAACCAAAGTCCACACTTTGTTCTCATACATGGATCCCATCTCATATTTCATGGCCTCAAGCCATTTTGCGGAATCTGGGCTCATCATCGCTTCCTCATAGTTCGTAGGTTCGTCATGGTCAAGTAACATGACTTCCAGAACAGGATTACCGTACCACTCTGGTGTGGATCTTACTCTGGTTGACCTATGAGGTTCAGTAGTAACTTGATCCAAAGTATCATGATCATCATCATTAGCTTCCTCACTTACTGGTGTAGGAATCACTGGGACTGATTTCAGTGATGAACTACTTTCCAATAAGGGAGAAGGTACAATTACCTCATCAAGTTCTACTTTCCTCCCACTCACTTCTTTCAAGAGAAACTCCTTCTCTAGAAAGGATCCATTTTTAGCAACGAATATCTTGCTTTTCGGATCTGTGATAGAAGGTGTACCCAACAGTCTCCTTCGGGTATCCTATGAAGACACATTTCTCCGATTTGGGTTCGAGCTATCAGGTTGAAGCTTTTTCACATAAGCATTGCAGCCCCAAACTTTAAGAAACGACGACTTGGGTTTCTTGCCAAACCACAGTTCATAAGGTGTCGTCTCAACGGATTTAGATGGTGCCCTATTTAATGTGAATGCAGCCGTCTCTAAAGCATAACCCCAAAACGATGGCGGTAAATCAGTGAGAGACATCATATCGCAGCCTATCTAATAAACTGCAGTTACAACGTTCAGGCACACCATTATGTTGTAGTGTTCCAGGTGGCGTGAGTTGCGAAACTATTCCGCATTGTTTCAAATGAAGTCGAAACTCACAACTCAAATATTCACCTCCACGATCAGATCGCAGAATCTTGATTTTCTTGCTACTATGATTTTTCACTTCAGTCTAAAATTCTTTAAACTTTTCAAATGTTTCAGACTTATGTTTCATTAAGTAGACATACCCATATCTGCTCAAATCATCTGTGAAGGTGAGAAAATAACGATATCCGCCGCGAGCTTCAATGTTCATTGGACCACATACATCAGTATGTATGATTTCCAATAACTTTGTTGCTCGCTCCATTGTTCCGGAGAATGGAGTTTTAGTCATCTTGCCCATGAGGCAAGGTTCGTAAGTACCAAGTTATTCATAATCATGTGATTCTAGAAGTCCATCAGAATGGATTTTCTTCATGCGCTTCACACCAATATGACCTAAACGACAGTGCCACAAATAAGTTGCACTATCATTATTAACTCTGCATCTTTTGGCTTCAATACTATGAACATGTGTATCACCACTATCAAGATTTAGTAAAAATAGACCACTCATCAAGGGTGCATGACCATAAAAGATATTACTCATATAAATAGAACAACCATTATTCTCTCATTTAAATGAATAACCGTCTCACATCAAACAAGATCCAGATATAATGTTCATGCTCAACGCTGGCACCAAATAACAATTATTTAGGTCTAAAACAAATCCCGAAGGTAGATGTAGAGGTAGCGTGCCGACGGCGATCACATCGACTTTGGAACCATTTCCCACGTGGATCGTCGCCTCATCTTTAGCCAATCTTCGCTTAATATGTAGTCACTGTTTCGAGTTGAAAATGTTAGCAACTGAACAACTATCAAATACCCAGGCACTACTGCGAGCATTTGTAAGGTACACATCAATAACATGTATATCAAATATACCTTTCACTTTGCCATCCTTGTTCTCTGCCAAATACTTGGGGTAGTTCCTCTTCCAGTGACTAGTCCCTTTGCAGTAGAAGCACTCAGTCTCAGGTTTAGGTCCAGACTTGGGTTTCTTCACTTGAGCAGCAACTCACTTGCCGTTCTTCTTGAAATTCCCCTTCTTCCCTTTACCCTTTTTCTTGAAACTGGTGGTCTTGTTGACCATCAACACTTGATGCTCCTTCTTGATTTCCACCTCCACAGCCTTTAGCATTGCGAAGAGCTCAGAAATCGTCTTATCCATCTCTTGCATATTATAGTTCATCACGAAGCTCTTGTAGCTTGGTGGAAGTGATTGAAGAACTCTGTCAATGACACTATCATCAGGAAGATTAACTCCCAGCTGAGTTAAGTGGTTGTGGTACCCAGACATTCTGAGTATATGTTCACTGACAAAACTATTCTCCTCCATTTTGTAGCTGTAGAACTTATTGGAGACTTCATATCTCTCAATCCGGGCATTTGCTTGAAATATTAACTTCAACTCCTGGAACATCTCATCTGATCCATGACGTTCAAAACATCGTTGGAGTCCCGGTTCTAAGCCGTAACGCATGGCACACTGAACTATCAAGTAGTCATCAGCTTTGCTCTGCCAGGTGTTCACAACATCTGGCGTTGCTCCTACAGCGGGTTTGTCACCTAGCGGTGCTTCTAGGACATAATTCTTCTGTGCAGCAATGAGGATAATCCTCAAGTTACAGACCCAGTCAGTGTAGTTGCTACCATCATCTTCCAACTTAGATTTCTCTAGGAACACATTAAAATTCAACGGAACAACAGCACGGGCCATCTATCTACAACAACATAGACATGCAAAATACTATCAGGTACTAAGTTCATGATAAATTAAACTTCAATTAATCAAATTACTTAAGAACTCCTAGTTAGATAGATATCTCCCTAATCATCTAAGTGATCACGTGATCCATATCAACTAAACCATGTCCGATCATCAAATGAGATGAAGTAGTTTTCAATGGTGAACATCACTATGTTCATCATATCTACTATATGATTCACGCTCGACCTTTCGGTCTCAGTGTTCCGAGGCCATATCTGCATATGCTAGGCTCGTCAAGTTTAACCTGAGTATTCTGCGTGTGCAAAACTGGCTTGCACCCATTGTATGTGAACGTAGAGCTTATCACACCCGATCATCATGTGGTGTCTCGGCATGACGAACTGTAGCAACGGTGCATACTCAGGGAGAACACTTATACCTTGAAATTTAGTGAGAGATCATCTTATAATGCTACCGCCGAACTAAGCAAAATAAGATGCATAAAGGATAAACATCACATGCAATCAATATAAGTGATATGATATGGCCATCATCATCTTATGTCTTTGATCTACATCTCCAAAGCACCATCATGATCACCATCGTCCCCGGCTTGACACCTTGATCTCCATCGAAGCATCGTTGTCATCTCGCCAACTATTTCTTCTACGACTATCGCTACCGCTTAGGGATAAAGTAAAGCAATTGCATGGCGATTGCATTTCATACAATAAAGCGACAACCATATGGCTCCAGCCAGTTGCCGATAACTCCGTTACAAAACATGATCATCTCATAAAATAAAATTTAGCATCATGTCTTGACCATATCACAGCACAACATGCCCTGCAAAAACAAGTTAGACGCCCTCTACTTTGTTGTTGCAAGTTTTAGGTGGCTGCTACGGGCTGAGCAAGAACCGTTCTTACCTACGCATCAAAAACCACAACGCAGTATAGTGATTGCTTTTTGATCTTCACAAAGAACCCTGTTCATTGAATCCGATTCAACTAAAGTTGGAGAAACTGATACTCACCAACCACAAGTGTGTGAAGCACGTCGGTAGAACCAGTCTCGCGTAAGCGTATGCATAATGTCGGTCTGGGCCGCTTCATCCAACAATACCGTTGAATCAAGAATCAACTAGTGACGGCAAGAAATATGTATATACCCATGCCAACAACTCCTTTGTGTTCTACTCATGCATATAACATCTACGCATAGACCTGGCTCGGATGCCATTGTTGGGGAACACAATAATTTCAAAAAAAAATCCTACGCACACACAAGATCATCATGATGCATAGCAACGAGAGGGGAGAGTGTTGTCTACGTACCCTTGTAGATCGTAAGCGGAAGCATTATGACAACGCGGCTAATGTAGTCGTATGTCTTCATGATCGACCGATCCTAGTACCGAAAGTACGGCACCTCAGTGATCTGCACACGTTCAGCTCGGTGACGTCCCACGAACTAACGATCCAGCAGAGTGTCGACGGAGAGCTTCATCAGCACGACGGCATGATGACGGTGATGATGATGCTACCGGAACAAGGCTTCGCCTAAGAACCTCTACGATTTGACCAAGGTGGATTATGGTGGAGGGGGCACTGCACACGGCTGGAAACAATCAACTTGTGTGTTCTAGGGTGCCCCTGCCCCCGTATATAAAGGAGCAAGGGGGGAGGCCGACCGTCCCTAGTGGCGTGCCAAGGGAGGAGGAATCCTCCTCCTAGTAGCATTAGGACTCCTCATTTCCTAGTCCTACTAGGAGGAGAAGGGGAAGGAAGGAAGGGAGAGGAAGAGGAGAAGGAAAGGGGGCGCCCCCTTCCTAGTCCAATTCAGACTCTCTATAGGGAGGGGGTGCGGCTACCCCTTGTGGGCTGCCTCCCCTCTTCCCTATGGCCCATGAAGGCCCAACATCCCCCCCCCGGGGGGGGGGGGGGGTTCCGGTAACCCTCTAGCAGTCCAGTTTTCTCCGAAATCACCCGGAACACTTCCGGTGTCCGAATATAGTCGTCCAATATATCAATCTTTATGTCACGACCATTTCAAGACTCCTCGTCGTGTCCGTGATTAAATCCAGGACTTCGAACTACCTTCGGTACATCAAAACACATAAACTCATAATATCGATCGTCACCGAACGTTAAGCGTGTGGACCCTATGGGTTTGAGAACTCTGTAGACATGACCGAGACACGTCTCCGATCAATAACCAATAGCGGAACCTGGATGTTCATATTGGCTCCCACATATTATACAAAGATCTTTATCGGTCAAACCGCATAACGATATACGTTGTTCCCTTTGTCATCGGTATGTTACTTGCGGAACCTGGATGTTCATATTGGCTCCCACATATTATACGAAGATCTTTATCGGTCAAATTGCAAAAAGATATACGTTGTTCCCTTTGTCATCGGTATGTTACTTGCCCGAGATTCGATCGTCGGTATCACAATAGTTAGTTCAATCTCATTACCGGCAAGTCTCTTTAATCATTACATAATGCATCTTCCCGTAACTAACTCATTAGTCACATTGCTTGCAAGGCTTTATAGTGATGTGCATTACCGAGAGGGCCCAGAGATACCTCTCTGATACTCGGAGTGACAAATCCTAATCTCGATCTATGCCAACTCAAAAATCACCATCGGAGACATCTGTAGAGCATCATTATAGTCACCCAGTTACGTTGTGACATTTGATAGAACACTAAGTGTTCCTCCGGTATTCGGGAGTTGCATGATCTCATAGTCATAGGAACATGTATAAGTTATGGAGAAAGCAATAGCAACAAACTAAACGATCATCATGCTAAGCTAACGGATGGGTCAAGTCAATCACATCATTCTCTAATGATGTGATCCCGATAATCAAATGACAACTCATGTCTATGGTTAGGAAACATAACCATCATTGATTCCACGAGCTAGTCAAGTAGAGGCATACTAGTGACACTCTGTTTGTCTATGTATTCACACATGTATTAAGTTTCCGGTTAATACAATTCTAGCATGAATAATAAAAATTTATCATGATATAAGGAAATATAAATAACAACTTTATTATTGCCTCTAGGGCATATTTCATCCATAAAGGTGTTGTCAATACCTTCACGGTCACTTACAAAAGTGAGGTCTGATAGAGATAATAAGATAAATATTTTTGGTATTTTTGTTGTATAGATTGAAAAGTAAAGATTGCAAAATAAATAGTAAACTAGAATTGTAGATCGGAAACTTATATGTTGTAAAGTAGACCCGGGGGCCATAGGTTTCACTAGTGGCTTCTCTCAAGATATCATATATTACGGTGGGTGAACAAATTACTACCGATCAATTGATAGAAAAGCGCATAGTTATGATGATATCTAGGCATGATCATGAACATATGCATCACGTCCGTGTCAAATAGACCGAAAGGATTTGCATCTACTACTATTACTCCACACGTCGACCGCTATCCACCATGCATCTAGAGTATTAAGTTAAAAAGAACAGAGTAACACATTAGGCAAGATGACACAATGTAGAGGGATAAACACAAGCAATATGATATAAACCCTGGGATCGAGCACCGCAAGATTGAACCCAAAGCTAAGAACTTCTCCCATTGCAGGAAAGATCAATCTAGTAGGCCAAACCAAACTGATAATTCGAAGAGACTTTAAAAGATATCAAATCATGCACATAAGAATTGAGAGAAGAATCAAATATTCTTCATAGATAATCTTAATCATAAACCCACAATTCATCGGATCTCGGCAAACACACCGCAAAAAGAATTATGTCGAATAGATCTCCAGGAACATCGAGGAGAACTTTGTATTGACATCCAAAGAGAGAGACGAAGCCATCTAGCTAATAACTATGGACCCGAAGGTCTGTGGTAAACTAATCACACATCATCGGAGAGGCTAGGTGTTGATGTAGAAGCCTTCCGTGATTGAATACCCCTCCGGCAAATCACCGGAAAAGGTCCCCAAATGGGATCTCACGGGTACAGAAGGTTGCAGCGGTGCCAAAGTGGTTTCGTGGCTCCCGTGGATGTTTTCAGGGTATAAGAGTATATATAAGCGAAAGTAGTAGGTCAGTGGAGCTGCGAGGGGCCCATGAGGGTGGGGCCGCGCCGCCCTACCTCGTGGCCACCTCACTGCATCCTTGACGTCCACTCCAAGTCTCCTGGATTGTGTTTGTTCCAAAAAAAAGATCCCCGCGAAGGTTCCATTCCGTTTGGATTCCGTTTGATATTCCTTTTCTGCGGAACACTGAAATAGGAAAAAAAACAATTTGCACTGGGCTTTCGGTTAATAGGTTAGTCCCAAAAATAATATAAAAGTGTATAATAAAGCACATAAACATCCAAAACAGATAATATAATAGCATGGAACAATAAAAAATTATAGATACGTTGGAGACGTATCACCTCCCACGGCATTCAGAAGAACGCTCATGTTCATCACTATCTCCCCCCCTCCCTCCCACGTCGACCACCATGGCACCCCCCCTCCCAAGCCCTAGGCGCCCCTCGCTGCATCGCGCGGACGGTCACGCATCGCCGTTCCATTCCTCGCCGCCACTAATCGAGGAGGACGCGTTGCCATTCCGTTCCTCGCCACCACTAGTCGAGGAGGACACGTCGGCATTCCGCTCCTCACCGCGACGCGTCAAGGTGGACGCGTCAGCGTTCCTAATCTCGCCAGCACATGCGTTCGAGGACGCGTCGGCTCCCCGCTACAAGGAGAATGCCGCGCTGCGCGCTGAGCTCCCTAAGCTTGAGGAGCTTTGAAAGAAATGGATGTCGCCTTATGGGACGCTTTGCCTCCGGAAGAGCGCGCCAAAATAGAGACGGAGAAGAAGGTCGAGGAAGAGAAGTGCGCCGTGGGGCAAGCTGCCTGGCAGGCCTATGTCACGTCCGAGAGAGTCAAGCAATTGGCTCTTTGGCAGAAGGTTCATGCGAGGGCCGTGAGGGTGGCGGAGGACGCCCGTGCCAAAGCCCTGAGTGCAGTCGTGCCGAAGCGCATCATCTACACTTGGCGGTACGTGGACCGGGTGCATGCTTCCAGCAAGGAGGAGTACCTGTTGGCGCCGGGTCACCACACCGGTGAGATCGCGCTCGCCCACCGGCAAACCACTAATCAACACTCGCGAGTTGCGAGGTTGAGGAAGAGTCATTGTGTCGGCGCACTAGGAAACGGCCGCGCACCAGGGCACTCATGGCGCGCCGCAAACGCTCCTGTGAGAACCGTGGCTTTTATTAGGAATATAATTTATTTTCGTAAGGTGATCCCATTAGTTTTGGGACGCAAATGATAAATCCCGAACGTTCGGCAATTATTAGCATCCTTAATTAAGTATGTAAAAGGAAAAGTTTGGAAACCTTGTGTATCCGTACGCATTTTGTAAGTACGTGCATATGTCACATGCACTAACATTTTATCAGTTAAATCTTTGTTCAAAATTTAGCACAAATTACAATGGTGATGAATGAACCAGGACGAAGGTACTCGTAGTAGTTTAGAAGCCCAAATAAATGAGTGAGGCTCCTTAATGTTACTCTCCACTGTGACTAGTCTTATGGGAAAAGCTGGGGAAGAGACGTCTTATTTTTTAAGCCGCCAAAAGAACTGGCCCTAGGAGTGGTAGCTAGGGATACTAGGAGTAGTAGCTAGGGATCGAATGTGTGAGATGAACCGGAGAAAGTAAATGCAGAGAGATGAAATGAAAAAAGACGGAGGGAGTTATTCATCATAAGTCTTTCACCAGTACTGTAGTAAAAATTTCATACATGGAAGATTCTAGACTAAACCATAAATGGATAGACTTTTATTCATGCGTGATACTCCAATAGAGCAAGATCATGCATGGAAGTCTCCACATGCTTAGACAGCGGATTACATTAAGCGAAGACTAAGGATCAACATTTAACTTGGTAATGCATATGTCCAGGTGAACCTCCATGGAGTCCCCATGCACCACGTTGGGGGTGGGGGGAATTATACCATGCGTCTTCCATGTCCACATCAGCGGGAAGCTCCCAGCTTGGCATAGTCCTAGTCAGCTTCCTGTAGCCAGTGTCGCCGCCCACGTAACTTTGAGGGGTAGTAACAGTGAGCACGCACCCGTACATCAGCCTCGTGTCAGCGTCAGCGGCGTCGCCCCTGACGCACACTACAGAGACAGGGCAGCGGCCTGCGAGGGCCTCGCCGGTGCCCACAATCAAGAGGAAGACGCCGCTGTCCTCCTCCAAGACTAGCAGGCGGCGGTGATCCTCCAGCAACTCCAGCACGGTGAATGGGTAGCACATCTCGTAGTTGATGTTCTTCACCGCGGGCCAATAGTGATAAACGGACGACTGCGTGAGGTGATGCATGAGGTCCGCCGGCGAGCCCCAAAATAGCATCAGGCACTCATAGCAGTAGACGAAGGGCTCCTTGGAGGCATCGACCAGCCCGTCCATGAAACGGGAGTGGCTGTAGGGGATAGTGCACCAGTTGAATATATGAGCAAGTTACTACGAGATTTAGTCTCAATAAGCACAAAATAAATCATGACGGCTATAACAGAGATTAAACTAATCATGTGGACTAGCATAGTAGATGAACAGATAGAATCTAGGACACAGACTAGAAACATGAATTCTACCACAATTTCGAACAGGAAGGACAGAAACACATACGGTGCAACAGGATCAGCACCGTTGGCATTGAGGTTGTCGCCCATGTCATTGAGGAAGAGGTTGCCGAGGTCGGGGAAGAAGTCATCTTCAGTGAAGTCGTCGCTGCTAGCAGTCGCAAGAGTGCGCTCCGCAAATTTCAATAGCGCCCGCCGTATGGAGCGCAGGAGGATGTGGCCATAGGGGAGGTTGTGGCGGCCGAATGGAGCGCAGGAGTAGCACACGAAGCAGTAGATGGTGCTCCTCCCTAGTCTCTATCTCTACTATTATCTATATCTCTACTCTTATCTCTATCTCTACTACTCTTCTTTCTTTTTTAAAATATACTAGTAGCTGTCAAATCGAATAGTACTGTGCCACCCGCTGCATGCCTGGCTGAACACGCCTCCTCGCCTCCATCAAACCCCTCCGTTAAACCCACATTCAAACCGAGAAACCTACTCTGACCCGCGGGAGGCAAATTGCCGGTTGCCGTTGGAGAATAATAGAGTTACGTCCAATCCATCTGAGTTAATTGCGTGTATGATTCTCCCTCTATAAAAACTTAATTGTATCCTTAATCTTGTATTCTAAGTACTATGTGGGTTTCACTGTCAGTATAGTGTACATTACTTGCAGGCTTGCTACATATTCATACAAAAAGTTAGAAAGAAACAAATCCATCCTTCATCGTGTATTCTTAGTACTCCGTGGGTTTCACTCCTAGTACAGTAGCGAAAGAGGTATATATTAAAAATATATAAAAAGCTACAGTTTAGGACATGATTCGAACTTAGACCATCGCGCTGCAAGCATCCGGCCCGGACCGGTACACCAGGTGTTCGTTGCGGACGATGCAGGAGATAAACCTTTATAGCAATGAGCCCGTCCGTTGCAATGGATCCAAAGTAGAATAATACATATTCACAAATTTGAAAGAAAACAGTTTAGTTTTCTTATACATACCACTAAAATATCTTATGTTTCACTACAAATATATTCTTTGGGCTGTTTTGATGTGGTAAGGGAGGAATGTGGTTGGTTTCAAGATACTAAGGGGTTTTGTGTAAACTGGAGCAGAGAAGTGGGAGTTGTTGCAAAAGGCCACAAGTTACATCACAACCATTAGATGCAGATCTAATGGTCACAAATGGCGGATGGCAGACACACCATCATCACCAACTAAACCTTTTATAGGAGTATAAGTATAAGTAATATAGGAATAGGAGTAGAGAAAAAAACCGAGTTGGTGATGATGGTGTGCCTGCCATCTTATAGTATAGACCGTCCGATCTATATCTGACGGATAGAAAGCAAACTATGACAATTTTACAAAAGATACCAGCACCTCTCTCCATGTTTAAAAATAAGGCATTGCCTCGTTCATCCTTATCTCCCACAACCTCATTGCCGAGAAATTAAAAAAGGAATTCTCTAGAACAATCTGGCATGGTGGCCGTTGCCGGCGCCGTCCATCCCCACGGATCTGCCCAATCCGACCACCAGTCACCACCACGCCCCACTCCTCCTCACCTTATTTATCATATTTCTCAAGATATCATTTTTTCGATGAAATGGTCAAGATACCATGTTTCTGATAAAATTCTCGAGATAACATTAGTTTTCACAATTGGGATTACTCTTGCATGGGTCAATCACAACAGGTGTTTTGTAAAAAAATGCATCTTGATGTTCCGTGCAATGCATGTGCCTCTTGCTAGTTTTTTTTGCATATAATTCCAAACACCACGTAGACATGGTCTTTGACCCTTTTACAACTATGTTAGTATCATTGTTAGTGGTCAGCCAATGCAAGTTATAGGCCCGGGTGTTTTAACCTTTTTTTAGTAATGATATCTGGCGATTGTTCGCCATGAGCTCAATCATGGCGAATCCCACGTAACCGTCATATTTCCATCCGACGGTGGCCTGTTTTTAAGCCATAGTATTTGACAAAACCGCCACCCTTACAAACGTACTATAACTGCGACGCGGGCATTTGCAACTGCCATGTCTGCCAGCAAATGTTTGTTGGGGATTGGACTTAGCACTGATGGCGGTTCGTAGTTGTTCCACACTCAGGCATTGAAGTTTGTTACTATTTTAGATTAGAATATACTAATCCTCCGGTACTAGTGGTAGAGCAGAGTCCTACCCCACTACTACTCTAGTCAAGCAAGTTAGGATTAGTAGTAGGTACTGTAGGGAGTACCAGTACTGTGATCACTCAAGCAAGTTGTGTGGCATCAATATGACCCTACACTGCTGGTACGTGTCTCGTAAGTCAAGCGGCGTGCTATAGTCATCATCACATGTCCACTTCCCGCAGCGCTTATTCGCTTATGCATCCTTGTCCGCACATAGTCGTCCAATCTTCCATCCCTGCTAAGGCGCCCCCTCTCCCGAAACCCAAGCATTAACAATTGCAGAACCGAGCAGCGTCTGCCGAAAGAGTGGCTGGAATTCACTCCCCACAGAGGTAATCAAGTTCATTGTTTCACATGTGGACAATCTCAGTACCATGCCGCTCGTTGCGTGCTCGTCGGGGCTGTACTGTTTACTCAAAGCCCTCAGGCCAGAGCTTTTTAAGCCAGCTCCTTGCTTGCTGATGCCACATGATCTTCAGAAACGGCGTATCACGCGGCATAACGATCATAGGGTGGCGAGCAGCAACCGTCTTGACTGTGATCCGATCACCGTCACCCTCAACTACATTAACGGTATGTACTGGGTCGACATGAACACGTCTTGGATTGTGCTCGTCGACGGCGGCGGTAGCTGGATGCTCGTGGAGGTCTACACCCGGTGATTGATCCCCCTTCCTTCGATTAACACTGCACTGCTTTGGCACCATGGCCCAGAATACTCGCAATCGTACAGTAGCCAACATGATACCAAGTTTGATTTTCTCAAGGTTGTAATATGCCAAGTGCCCACAAGATCTGCGAATTATAAAGACTTCAGGCTAATTGCGTTCTTCAACCGCGGTCTTGCCTATCTGACAGGTCACTGCGGTAAGTGGATAAATCTGCACATCCATCGTAGGATCATACATCCTCCATGGTTCTCTGATCCCATTGAACACAAGGGCTTCATTTATGCTGTCGACTCCTTCTATGGCTGGACGTATTGCTAGCGTACTTTAGTCATCGCTACAAACGATTGTTATAGTAGTATGTTACTTTCCTATGATATCATGATGGCTTGCTTATACAATCATAGTCACTGCATGGTCTTTGAGCAGGATCCCAGCTTCTCTGGGCCTTCAGGAATTTTTTACTGGAGGCTGGTAAGTAGCCTTGTTACACGCTCTCTATTTCTCGGACTAAATTATCTAATTAACCAGGAGATAATCGACGACAAGGATCATGATGGCAGTGCGGTTTCATTCATCAGGAAAAACTGTGTGTACACAATGTACCTTGTGTCTCTGCATGCACCATACCCTGATATGTGCCGCTACACTCTGCAGCCCAAAGTAGCAGAGAGGGTCGCAAGTATCAGACTTTGACCTGCTGGCTGGAGTTTCCCCCGTCAGGCACCCATCTGGTTCAAGCCGTCAGCCAATCTCCATAGCTTAATAAATAGTAACGTCTAACTGAGCCAGTTAGTTAGATGCGTACACTTGGTGTAGTAGGATCTTTATTTAGTTTGATGCATACACTTGTTCTTTTTGGTAGCCCTTTTGTAATGATGGCTGATGTTTGGTTTGGAAGAGAGAGCTGCGTCTTTAGTCTTCTGGCCTGCTTACTACTTCTGTTGCACCCCCAGCCCTGGTTGATGCTGCTGCTGTTTTCAATGTACAATCAGTAGCATATTTCGTCTATTGGTTGAATAAATGTGTTGTTAGAACGACAAACACAATGTTTTGGAAGTCATTGCATGATCCGATCCTTTAGTGCCCCGTACCGTACGTAGCGCCTACTATTTTTCGTAGGAACACATTTTCTACTTGTTGATAACATGCAGCCCACTGATGAAGGCGCAATAGAGGAGCCCATAATTAAATGGAAGGGAGGCTCTCACATGAATCCGGCCCAGGTACATGCTCATGGTCCCCTAAACATAAATAAGTAAATAAATAAAGCTAAATGCTCATGCACCAGTTCTCTAAATTCACGATTTAACAGGAGGATATTATTTCCTATGATAGTGTCGTTAAATTCAGTCGATACAATTCTTGGGCAAAGATAGCGACCAGTCTTCTTCCTCCCACCATTTTCTTCCTGCAACCAGCGGACCCATGCAAATCATAGTCAACGTCGTAAATAGTTCTGGTCCATTTTTATTTTTCAAATGTCCAACACAGTCCAGCACATTGGCGACATCACTTTATCCTCCGCCTTAGTGCCCTCGCTGCAGCGCTGCCGTCCGGCCCTGTCAACATAGTGAATCGGGAGAGGAGTATAGATGTGAGTATGACAGTACAGACCCACCAGGTCCACTCCCGAACACAAGCAAAGCGCCTCTTTTACTACTCAGATGCCCCCTCGTTTTTTACTCTAATGCACCCTGCTGATATCTGGGTCCCACATCATTTTCAACGTATAGTCAATTAACAACAGAAGTGCACAATTTTTTTTGAGGATTTTTTCAGAGGAGCAGGCTATAAACTGGGTTGTGCGGTCTCTGTGGCCCGTCTAACAACATGACCAGCACAACAGTTTTTTCTTTGGGAAATAGGTAGGCCACTATTTCTTTTTGAAGAATACCCAAGCTAGGTTTATTTGTTTTCTCTGACTTACTGTGATACAAATCTTTCAAGATGAGGAGGGATGCATTCCGACCTGGCCAAAGAGTTTGGTCAGTATTTGTTAAAAGTAAATGGGAAAATTAGTTTCTTTTTTTGTTTTTGTTCTTCATTGATATTTGATATTTCATTGGATTTTAACATGACATAGTACTAATTTATTTTAAATTTGCTTTAGTATGGCTAATAATTTTTGGATTAAGAATATTTTGTTCCTCGGCAAAAAATTGTGAATTTTTAAAATTTCGCACATTTTTAGTTCAATTTTTAACCCTGGTACTGACCAGAAAATGGGCAGCAATTATAAAAATGGAAAATGGGCCACAATAAATTCCATATGAATTAGAAAATGACTAAACATTATAAAAATAATAGCAAATGGGTTGTACACGCCACAAATTTCGAGCCTAACTTGTTTACGCAAGGTTTTGTCAGTCAACACACGATTGTAGTAGCAGTGACTCTTGGGTGTCCATCCAACGGCCGACGTGCTTCTTCAATCTCTGATCTTCTTGATCTAGCCTCCTAAACCAGCATCGGCGGGACTGCCTGCTCCCTCCTCTTTTGGCCCGCTGTCATGTCGCGCGGGCTTCACCGACCCACCCTACTCTGTTCGCTGGCCTGGCAGCACGCTATCAACTACGTCCTTATTACGCGAAAAAAATGATTCCTCCCACTGGCATATGGGGCGCACCGGTTCGCAGACTGACCTATGGGCCTACTAAGTTGACGCGTATGTAGGGCTTTGTCAACTTAGTCAACAAACGATTCTAGTAGCAGTGACAGTTGGGTTTGAATCGAACGGTCCTATTGTTTCTTCAATCGATGCTCTTCTTGCACCAGCCGCCCAAACCAGCGCCGATGAGACCGCTTGCTCCTGCCTCCTGTGGCCGGCTGTGCTGCCGTTGAGGCCTCACCGCCCCCTACTACTCCCACTGCTGGCCAGGCCCTGCGGCGACGTAGGCTCACACCACAACCGAACCAGTGAACCCTCGTAATCCTCTCTACGTGGGCATTCATCGCCGCGTCTTCCCCGGCTCCGTGTCGTCCCCTTCCTAGGCCTTGCCGTCGTCCACCATGCTGGTGCTCTCGGTGCGCCATGGTCAACATGGTCAACGAACGACATCCATCGGACGTGGACTTCACGTGGAGAGGCTGACAGTTGGATCCATGGCCGCACACAAGGAAATGCCTCCTTGTTACGTGCAAAATAATGATTCCTCCACCTGACATCTAGGACCCACCAGAAGGGCCTCTGTATTTCGTGAAAAAAATGTTCCCCATGCTGACTGGTCGGAACCACCAGCTATATCTTCGCACGCAAGAAAGTGCCTCCTTATTATGCATAAAAAAATGAATACTCCCCCTGCTAGCTGGGACCCAACATAGTGGGAGGTTGAGATGTGGGCCTACTAAGTTGACGGGGACGGAGGGCTTTGTCAACTTAGTCAATATGAACGATTCTAGCTCCAGTGACCGTACGATGTCCATCCAATAGCCCTAGTGCTTCTTCAACCTCTGGTCTTCTTGCTCTAGCGGCCCAAAGCAGCTCCGGTCGTGCCGCCTGCTCCTGCCTCCCGTGGCCGGCGGTGCTGCCGCGGAGGCCTCATCGCCCCTACTACTCCCACCGCTGGCCAGGCCCTGCGGCGACAGTAGCCTCACACCACAGCCGAACTAGTGAACCCTCATACTCCTCTCCGCGTGGGCATCCACTGCTCTGCGTCGTCCCCTTCCTAGGCCTCGCCGTCGTCCATTGCCTTGGTGCTCTCGGCGTGGCGTGGTCAATGTGGTCAACGAATGACTTCCATTGGAAGAGTACTGTATGTGGAGCGGTTGACAGTTGGGTCCATGGCCGCAGCAAGGAAGTGCCTCCTTATTACGCGCAAAATAATTATTCCTCCACCTGACAGCAGGGACCCACCGGACGGGCCACCGTATTTCTCGAAAAATTGTTTCCCCCATGATTGTTGGGACCCACCAGCTACATCTTCGCATGCAAGGAAGTGCGTCCATATTACGGGCAAAAAAATGATTCACAATGCTGACTGCTGGGACCCACCAGCTACATGTTCGCACACAAGGAAGTGCCAGACAGTCGGGAGGCACCTGGTCGAAGCATACATAGCGTTGTCATTCTGGTGGCGAACCTATACATATATATGATCGGTCTGTTTACAAGCTGCAGCGATGAACCGTGGCCATGTAAGGAAGGGCACGTGTCGTAGTAGAGGCGCACATATAGCATGTACATGTACGTACAGAGGCCAAGGTGCAAGAAAGTAAATACGACCACGTACGTACATACGGGCGGGGTCTCGAACGCCTACTCGCGCATATATACACGGATGGCCAGGGCTTGTGTACATGAAGAAGCAATGGACGGCAGCAACGGCGTCAAGTTCATCTGGCAGCGAACCGGCTGGGTCGGAATGGAGAAACATCATCCTGTTCATTGGGAGGCAATCGACTGGGTCGGAATACATCATGTTCATCGGGAGCCAACCGGCTTGGACGGAACAACCGATGGAAACGAGGCCTGGCGTACCATAGAACGGAGGAAACGACCTTGTGTTCGACCGGCCACGGTCAAAATGGGATCCTGTTCATCGGGAGGGGTCTGGCATACCGTAAAACGGAGGAAACAAACCTCCTACGATCGAAACGTGGTCCTGTTGATCGGGAGGGGTGTGGCGTAACGCAAAACAGGGGAAACAGACTTGTGTTGGAGCGCTACGGTCGAAACGGGCGTCCTGTTCATCAGGAGGGGTGTGGCGTACAGCAAAATGGGATTCCACGGGATATTGTTCATCTCCACCATCGACTGCCTCCACAGGCTACTGTTCATCCACCGTCGACCTCCTCCATCCTCCACCTGTGACTGTTCATCCACGGGCTGCTATTCATCCAACCTCCACTGCGCGCTCCTCCACCATTTACTCTTCAACCAGCCCTCTCCACAGGGTCCTGTTCAACCACCCCTCAACGGGCTACTGTTCATCCAGCGCTCCACCGGCTACTGTTCAACCATCCCTCCATGGCGTCCTGTTCATCAAGCCCTCCACGGGGTCCTGTTCATCCAGCCCCAATCGGCTCGATCGTGGTCCTGTTCATCCAGCGAGAATGGCCTCTACTACCGCCGGGTCCTGTTCATCCAACCCCCCAGAACTGTTCGTCCACCGCCCCAACAACGCTCACTGTTCATCTAGAGGCAACATCGATCGGCTTTAGTTAGTAGCAGTAGCGAAGGAACCACTCAGGTTCAGTTAACAGCAAGGGATTGATCGATCGCTCGGGTTCAGTAACGTGTAGCCTATAGTGCAATTGCTCGGGTTCAGTTAGAGCCCAATGCCTTGCACACACGCGCGTACGTACGAGAGAAACGCGCATCGCTCGGCCCTCCGAGCACCCACCGTAACCGGGAACTCCCCTGATATTTTCCTCGCCCTCGCTTCTACCATGGTTTTTTCCATCATGGACGGCCCAAAGAATGTCATGCAGGTGCATCTTCGGCCCGTCCAGGATGAAAAGCCCATTTTCTATCATGATTTTTTGTCATAGAAGTAGGACCCCACCACATCTATGATGATACCGGGTTTTGTCACAATTATGGTCGTAGAATTGTCATAAGCATGATAGAAAAAAATTGTTCGGCCCAAAATGTCACGGATGTGTCTTTTTTTCTAGTGTAAGTCTCCTTGTTTAATTCTAAAACTATAATAAAATGAGAAATGACATAAAAAAGGACTATGGTTTGCCAGAATGTCAGTTTCATTCCCGTCACAGCAAATCCCGGCACTCAATATGCCTACTTTCTAGCACAACTCATGCCAGAATTCACGGGAAATTTTGGCATGACCTTTGCTAAAAAGTGGACATATCGAACGCCAGAAATTCACCAAAACAGAAACGAATCTACATTCCAGCGGAACATAGGCCACTTAGATCAATTACCCTCCACATAAGCATGACTTTCCAAATATCACATGTCCAAATTCCAATCATCACATGTCGAAATCACATGTCCACTTGAAATTTGCATATAACAACAAGAAAATATAGAACTTGAAGAAATTGCAAGAAGTCCTTTTTCTTCACAATATTTGAAACTAAATCCATCCTACCTAAATTTCTGTCCTAATTTGAAACCTAGCTAAATTTCTATCCTAATTTGAAGATCTAGTTAATTTCCTTCTAATTAACTAGGTTCATACTACCTAATCTGTCCTAGGGTAAATACTAATTCACCTAGGGTTAATCAATTCTATTTTATATTTAAATAGAAAAAATTTCTTTAACTAAAAGAATAAATACCTAGAATTTTGTTAACTACAACTAAAGCACCTAAAATACCTAGAATTCATTTAACCCATACTAATTATAATTTTTAACTAGTGTTCATACCAACTAATTAACTATAGGTACTAATTCTATTTTTTAAATAGCAACAATTGCTTTAACAAAAAATAGCAATAGTTTGAAACCTAGGGTTCATACTAACTACCACCAAAAAATAGCCACTAATTTGTCCTAGGTTTTTTAACTATGATTCATACTATGTAATTAAAAAACAGCCTAGGGTTCATATTAATTCATACTAACTAGCACTAAATAGATAGGGTTCATACTAACAGAGAGAGAAAGCAGAGAGCAGAGAAGAGGGGAGGGGAGAGGGCTTATAGAGGGTAGAGAGAGATGTGGTCGGGGGAGACGGCGACACCGAGGCGAGGCGCGGACGAGGGTGGCGATGACTCCAGCATGGGCGAGGGCAGGGCTCCTGCGAGGTCGAGGAGGAGGTAGAGACTGCAGTCAGGGCGAGGGCGATGGCAGTGCTCTGGCGGCACTCAAGGCAGGGGCACGGCGAGGGTAGGGCTCTGGCAAGGTCGAGGAGGAGGCAGAGAGTCTGGCGAGGGCGAGGGCAGTGCTCCGATGGTGCTCGAGGCAGGGCGCGGCGAGGGCACGTGCTCTGGCAGCGACGAGGAGGGAGAAGAGAGAGTGGGGATTTGGGGGAAAAGCAGAGGTGGGAAGACTCCGGGGGGAGGGGTCAAGTAAACATAGTAGTAGCGCGTTTCTACAAACATGCTATAGCTAAGGTAGCTATAGCGCGTTTCACCAAAAAGCGCTACTGCTATCACTAGTAGCTATAGCGCGTTTTAGCAAACAGCGCTGCTGCTATCACTAGTAGTTATAGCACTTTTCATGTTTGTCTCTTCTATTTTCTTATCCTCTATTTTCTTTCCCTTTTCTTTTCTACTTTTTCTTTTCTTATCCTTTTTTTCGAGAGCATGAACGAAGGGAAGGTGATAAAATGTATATAACTAAGGCGATATATATTGCATCATTTGACGGTTAAGTGTGTATACAGAATAGGAACATATATATTACATCATTTGACCCATCCATAACGGTTAAGTGTGTACACATAATAGGAACATATATATTACATCATTTTACCGATAAAGGTTTCTAAGGGTCGACGTTTTTGTTTTTGAGTGAGCTTCTTTCCCTTCTTGTTCATTGACGAATAATTGAGCCCCTCATTGTGACTTTTCCTTTTCCATGGAGTACTATCTTTCTTAGGTAATGTAGCATTTATTCTTCTTTTGATATATACTTCATCATCATTGTCATCTTCCGTCATTGGGTTGCCATACTAGTCATAGACTTCCTCATTGACGACTCCATCCATTCCAATGATGTTCCTTTTGCCTCTCCTCACGACAACACGGCTGGGATTGCTCGGGTCGGTTATGAAGAAGCATTGTGTCACATGCTTAGCCTGTACCCATGGCTTGTTTTTTTGTGAATGCCGTTCACGGTAGCGCTCTTGGCGGGGGGTATGGTCATGGTAGAGAAATATTGGTTTTCTCTTTCGACATTCTTAGCCCATCTGACACGGAACATTCTCGTGTTGTGCAGTCCAGAGTAGTCGAGCTCCTAGGTCTCCTTGATCCTTCCATAAGATCTCTCAGTTGCGCCATTGTCGCTGCCAGTCATGCATCCCATCGTCACCCCTGAGTTCTGAATATCAATGTTCATATCTTTGGCCTCCGTGTATAACATGAATCTGTTGATATCGTATGCCTCATAGGTCACCAGGTTGGGTGAGGGGCCATGTGCTATGGTGTATATGAGAAATCCGTCCTTAGAGCCCTCTTCTGGGGGATTAGCAAGAATATGCTCTTTGAACCAATGCAGGAAAGTGGAGTGCTCTCTAGTAACTTCGGCGTCCGTCCTGCTAACTCCCAGGTCACGATACTTCTTTGCGATGGTTTCTTGGTGCAGTGTCACAAAAGAATCTACCTAGTTCAGGTGTTGTATCACTACTAAGTTTGCTCTGTCAAAGTCGTTCCATCGATCTAAGTAGGCCACATGCAGTTCACTGCGGCCGATGGACTGACATTCTCCTATGAGCCTCCCAACGTGCTTCTTAACGGGCAAACCAACACCAGGCGGCCGGTCTCCACCATATAGAAAATTCTCGCAGAAAGAGATCCACTCTTGTGTCAGATAGCCCTGGACGATGCTTCCATCCGGACGGGACATGTTACGAATGAATCCTTTGATGATCCCATTCATCCTCTCGAACATCATCATGTTGTGCAGGAAAGACGGCCCATGTCTATTATGTCGTCCACAATATGGACACACAGATGCACCGTGACGTCAAAGAACATGGGCGGGAAGTACATCTCAAGCTCATTCAGTATCACAACGATCTCTTCCTGTAGCCTTCGGAGACTGCTTCACACTGATTGACTTTTGAGAGATGACGTAGAAAAAGTTGCATAGACAAATAAGCGTGTCATGGACGTGCTTGTTCATTATCCCTCTAAGGGCAATAGGTAGTATATGTGTCATCATCACATGACAGTCATTGGGAATTCATCCCGCTGAACCTTTTCTTCTTCGTGTCTAGAAATCTGCTTATCTTCCCACAGTAATTGAAACTAACTTTAATTCTTGTAAGGCACTTGAAGAATTGATCGATCTCAGCCGGACTTAAGGTGAAGCAAGAAGGGGGCCAATAATCCTCTTCCTTTAATTTTTTTTGCCCTTCTTCTCCCGTGCCTCCGTCTCTGTCTCCTCTGACTTTTTACAGGGCGGCATGTGCAAATCTGCCCCGATTTTCAAATCTTCCAAGTCTTTTCTTGCCTTTGGTCCATCCTTGGTCTTTTCCGGTATGTTCATCAGTGTCGCAAGCAAGCTCTCAAGGACCTTCTTACGGATATGCGTTTGATCAAGGCAATGAGGTGTGTCGAGTTTGTGCCAGTACTCGAAGTCCGAGAAAACAGACCTCATCTTCCATACCTTCAGCAGCGGCTCCGGTGCCTTTTTCATCATCTTTCCCGGCGCGGGGCATTGTTTCCAGTTTTTCAACAGCTGATCAATTTTGGGGCCGCTCCGCTTACGTGGAGGTCCTCGATGCCCAGCCTCACCATTGAACAGATCTCCACGGTTTCTCCACGGGTCATCCTTCTCGAGCCATCTTCGGTGCCCCATGTACACGATTTCCCTAGACCTACCATCTTTCATTGACGTTAGCTGCTGAGACATCGTATCATCCATGCACCACGTGCATCCGCAAAATCCATAGCACACCTATCCTGCGACATATTCGTAACCAAGATAGTCGTGTACCATCGTGATCAACGCGACTCTCATATAGAAATACTCACCTTTGCTGGCATGCCATGTCTTGGACAGTGTTTTCCGTAATGTGTCTAACTCCACTTGAAGTAGCCCCAAATATAGATTAATATTATTTCCTAGTTGTTTCGGCCCTTGAATCAGCATGCTCATGTGTATGTACTTCGACTTCATGCACAATTAGGGGGGATGTTGTACATCCATACAAACATGGGCCATGTGCTATGGTTGGTGTTCTGGTTGCCAAATGGATTCATGCCATTGGTACATGTGCCGAGCACGATGTTCCTTGCATCAGATGCGAAATACCGATATTCACCGTTGAACGCTCTCCACTGGCTTCCATCCACGAGGTGTCTCAGCTTCGGATCATATCCATCGCTAGGCTTTTTCCTCTCCGCGTGCCAACGCATGATCTTTGCTTCCTTGGGATCTAGAAAATAACGTTGCAGACGAGGAGTGATCAATAAGTACCATACAACTTTATGGGGAGATTTCTTCCCGGCCTTCTAGTATCAAGAAGCATTGCACACCGGACAGCTGGTTTTTTCTGCGTGCTCCTTCCGATAAATTATGCTATCGTTGATGCATGCATGGTTGATACGTCTCCATCGTATCTACTTTCCAAACTCTTTTCTCATAAATTTGCATGATTTGAATGGAACTAACATGGACTGACGTTGTTTTCAGCAAAATAGCCATGGTGTTATTTTTGTGCAGAAATAAAAGTTCTCAGAATGACCTGAACCTTCACGGAGATCAGTTTTGGAATAAATAAAAATTGTTGGCGAAAGAATCAACCGAAGGGGGCCCACACCCTATCCACAAGGGTGGGGCGCGCCCTCTGTCCTTGTGGCCCCCCTGGACCTCCACCGACCTAAACTCCATCTCCATATATTCACGTTCGGGGAGAAAAAACCCAGAGAGAAGGATTCATCGCATTTTATGATACGGAGCCGCCGCCAAGACCTGTTCTTCCTCGGGAGGGCAGACCTGGAGTCCATTTTGGGCTCTCGAGAGGGGAAACCACCGCCATCGTCATCATCAACCATCCTCCATCACCAATTTCACGATGCTCACCGCTGTGCGTGAGTAATCCCATCGTAGGATCGCTAGACGGTGATGTGTTGGACGAGATTTACCATGTAATTGAGTTAGTTTTGTTAGGGTTTGATCCCTAGTATCCACTATGTTCTAAGATTGATGTTGCTATTACTTTGTTATGATTAATGCTTGTCACTAGGGCCCGAGTGCCATAATTTCAGATATGAATCTATTATGTTTTCATGAATATATTTGTGTTCTTGATCCTATCTTGCAAGTTATAGTCACCTACTACGTGTTATGATCTGGAAACCCTGGAGTGACAATAGTCGGGACACTTGCCGGTGATAACCGTAGTTTGAGGAGTTCATGTATTCACTAAGTGATGATGCTTTGGTCTGCTAGTCTATTAAAAGTGGCCTTAATATCCCTCAGTTTCCAATAGGACTCCGCTGCCATGGGAGGGTAGGACAAAAGATGTCATGCAAGTTCTTTTCCATAAGAACGTATGACTATATTCGGAATACATGCCTACATTTATTGATGAATTGGAGCTAGTTCTGAGTCACCCTATGTTATAACTGTTGCATGATGAATGCTATCCGACATTATCCATCATTGATACATTTCCTACGAGCTCGTTTCATATTGATCTTTGCTTCATTACTTTTCCGTTGCCACTGTTACGACTGCTACTATTACTTTTACCACTGTTACTGTTACTTCCATATTACTTTGCTACTAAATACTTTGCTGCAGATATTAAGTCTTTCAGGTGTGATTGAATTGACAACTCAGCTGCTAATACTTAGGAATATTCTTTGGCTCCCCTTGTGTTGAATCAATAAATTTGGGTTGAATACACTACCCTCGAAAATTGTTGCGATCCCCTATACTTGTGGGTTATCAAGACCTTTTTCTGGTGCCGTTGTCGGGGAACACAGCTCTATTCTTTCAGTCACTTCGGGTTTATATCTGTTGATCACTATGTGGAATTTGAAAGATCAAAGATTAAGATTTTTCCATCAACTACGAGGGAGGTAACTGCCATCTAGCTCTGCACTTGATTCTCCTTCTGTTTTGAGTAAACTTATGCCTAAACCTGCTATTGATTCCGATATGTCACATGTTATGGATGATGCCACTTCTGCTATGCATGATGCTTATGACGAAACTACTTCTCTGCTTGACAATACTGCACCACTACATGAATTTCTTGATGAACAACTTGCTAGGGTCAGAGACAATGAAACTACTGAAACTGATGATATTATTGAAACTGAAGATTATGATTCTCCCCCAATATGTGAATTGCCTGTTGTACTTGATGGTTATATTATGGATGAAGAAATTGCTAGAGACTTCTTTGCTTGCGATGATAGTGAAGATCTTAAAAAACTGTTAGCTAAGCTGAAAGAAAAGTCTTAGAATGCTAGAATGAAATATGATCCTAATTTTGCTACTTCACCTATCTTTGTTACTGATAAGGATTATGAATTCTATGTCGATCCCGAGATAATTACTTCGGTAGAATCTGATCCTTGCTACGGTTATGAATGTGAAATTGTTGTGTCACATCTTACTAAATTGAATGATATAGCCACCCTATTTGCTCATGAGGAAACAAATTCGCTATTACTATATTCTCAAATTGTTTCCTTTCTCGTTAAAGGGTGATGCTAAGTTATGGTTTAATTCTCTTGCTCCTGGTTGTGTGCGTAGTCCCCAGGATATGATTTACTACTTCTCTGCAAAATATTTCCCCGCTCATAAGAAACAAGCTGCCCTACAGGAAATATTTAACTCTGTGCAAATTGAAAAAGAGAGTCGGCCACAAGCTTGGGGGAGGCTTCTCCAATTACTTAATGCTTTGCCTGATCATCCTATCAAGAAAAATGAAATACTTGATATATTTTATAATGGACTAACCGATGCTTCCAGAGACCACCTGGATAGTTGTGCTGGTTGTGTTTTCAGGGAAAGAACTATTGAGCAAGCTGAATTGCTATTGAATAATATATCAAGTAATGATAATGATTGGACACTTCCTGAACCAACTCCTAAGCCAACTCCGAAGAAAAGGGGTATTCTATTTCTTAGTCCGGAAGATATGCAAGAGGCAAAGAAATCTATCAAAGAAAAAGGTATTAAAGCTGAAGATGTTAAGAATCTACCACCTATTGAAGAAATACATGGTCTTGATAACCCGACATAGGTAGTAGTGGTAAACTCTCTCTATATATTTGATGAAGGTGATATTCCTCATAATAAGTCTGCTAGTCAATGCTTGGATGAGTTTGATAATTTTATTGTTAAACAAGAAAACTTCAATGCTTATGTTAGTAGACAATTGAAACGTAATGCTTACATGCTTGACCACTTTGGTGATTATATTAGTAGAACTGTTAATGATCTTAAGCTTATTAGTAAACATGCTTCCGTGGTTACAACTCAAGTAGAATAAGTACTTAAGGCACAAGATGATATGCTTGATGAGTTAAATAGTAAGAATAATGATAATGTTGTTATGGTTATGACTAGAGGTGGTAAAATGACCCAAGAACCTTTGTATCCTAAGGGCCATCCTAATAGAGTTGAGAAAGATTCTCAGAGAGCTAATACTGATGCACCTAGTCCTTCTAATAAAAAGAAAAAGAAAACTAATAGGACTTTGCATGCTTCTAGTGAACCTACTATAGACACAACTGGGAATCCCAACGATATTTCTATTTCTGATGCTGAGACACAATCTAATGATGAACATGAACCTAGTGATAATGTTAACAATGATGCTCATGTTGATGCTCAACCTAGTAATGATAATGATATTGAGATTGAACTTGTTGTTGATCTTGATAACCCACAATCAAAGAATCAACATTTTGATAAGAAACATTTCGTTGCTAGGAAACATGGTAAAGAAAGAGAACCATGGGTTCAGAAACCCATGCCCTTCCTCCTAAGCCATTCAACAAAAAGGATGATGAGGATTTTGAGCGCTTTACTGAAATGATTAGACCTATCTTTTTGCGTTTGTGTTTGACTGATATGCTTAAAATGCCTCCTTATGCCAAGTATATGAAATATATTTTTACTAATAAAAGAAAGATACCTGAAGCTGAAATTTCCACCATGCTTGCTAATTTTACTTTTAAGGGTGGAATACCAAAGAAACTTGGAGATCCAGGGGTACCAACTATCACTACAAAAAAGACACATCCATGACATTTTGGGCCGAACGAATTTTTTTCTGTCATACTTATGACACTTCTATGACGATAATTGTTACAAAACCCGATATCATCATAGATGTGGTGGGATCCTACTTCTATGACAAAAAATCATGGCAGAAAATGGGCTTTTCATCCTGGGCGGGCCGGAGATGCGGCTGCATGACATTCTTTTGGCCGTCCATGACGAAAAAAACCGTGGTAGAAGCGAGGGCGAGGAAAATATCGGGGTGTTCCAGGTTAGGGTGGGTGGTCGGGGCCGAGCGATGCGCGTTTCTCTCATACACGCATGGGCATGGGTGCGAGGCATTGGGCTCTAACTGAACCCGAGCAATTGCACTGCATGCTACGCGTTACTGAACCCGAGCGATCAATCGATGGCTGTTAACTGAACCCGATCGAACGATTCCTTCGCTACTACTGCTAACTGAAGCCGATCGATGCTGCCTCTGGATGAACAGTGAGCGTTGTTGGGGGGGTTTGGATGAACAGTTCCCGGTGGGGGTGGTTGAACAGGACCCCGTGGTGTTGCCTCTAGATGAATAGGACCCCGATCGATCGAGCCGGCTGGGGCTGGATGAACAGGACCCCGTGAAGGGCTGGATGAACAGGACCACCCTGTGGAGGGCTGGATGAACAGTAGACACTAGAGGGCTGGATGAATAGTATCCCGTGGAGGGGTCGTTGAACAGGAGCCCATGGAGAGGGCTGGTGGAACAGTAGCCGGTGGAGTAGTGCGCGGTGGAGGCCGGATGAACAGGAGCCCTGGATGAACAGTCACAGGTGGAGGCTGGAGGAGGTCGACGGTGGATGAACAGTAGCCCGTGGAGGCTGGAGGAGGTCGACGGTGGAGATGAACAGTATCCCGTGGAGTCCCGTTTCGCGGTACGCCACACCCCTCCTGATGAACAGGACCCTCGTTTCGACCGTACACTACTAGGAAAATGCTTACCAGAAGCGCTGGTTTTTGAGCTACCAGTAGCGTGGGCACCAGCATTACTGCTACGGCGCTACAACTATTTTGTAGCAGTAGCGCGTTTTTAGGCCATAGCTACTGGTAAGTTCAAGTACTAGTAGTGCGTTTTCAGGCCCGCGCTACTGCTAACATTTATGTTTTTTTAGCATTTTGGCGTTGTACATGTTTAAACAAATATATCTTTTATACAATAACAACTCATCATGAAGTAGTCTGTTTAAATAGCATATTCATTACCACTTGTCATCACCATCAAACAATGTTCATCAACGAGACATCATATAACAAGTTGGTCACTAGTCATAATCACAACTCCTCCTCCTCCTCATCATCATCAACTCTAACACATTGTAGCACATAATAACACATTCTAGTTGCGACCTACTCCTCTCATAGTACCTACTCTACCCTCTCTTAGGTAAAATATCATAAAACAAGATAGGCATTGACGCTGCATTAAGGAAAATTGACTCTCTATAATAAAGAACGGAGATCATCTTGTCTCCAAGTCTCGGACTACGCACAATGTTGCTTCCAAGTAGCTCTCTATGATGGTTCAAACATTTTTTGAAATCATCTATTATCATGGCTTCCTCGCTTTTAGAAATCCAGTATGGACAGGAGTGATGTGGATACTGCGGCTGATCTGGCCGTGGTGGCCGTAAGCTCATAACATTAACGCGACCTCTCGTCAACATCAGATGAGGCACACAATCCATCGGGATTTTCTGTTCAAAAACATAGTAATAACTTTGTAGTTAGCAATATAGTTTAGTTTTAGAAGAATTTATGCAAAAGATGCACGGATGTCGTAATAGTAGAAAATCTTACCATGATATCTCTATTGATGTTACAGTAGTTCAACACGTCTACTAGTGGCATGTATTGACCATAATGTGGAGGAGTTTGATAATAGCTATTGTAATTCTCAATATTAGTAAAAAATGTGATAAGACCATCTTGCTCCTAACAGCCTGTGGGCCCTAACAGTAGCCCCCGGGCCTAAGGCGCGCCCGGACTTGGCCGTGCTGGGAGGCGAAGGGGCAAGGGCGAAGCGCCGCGGGCCCTAATAGCCTGCGGCCTTGGGCGCCGCGTGGCGGTTGATTGGGCATGGGCGGCACTGTTCCCCCACGCCCCCCTTATTTTGCTCCATGCTAGGCGGACTCGTAGTCGTACACACCCGCTCCCCTTTCTGTTGCTCGAGCACCCTCTGTCCTTCCTCCGCTCGAACTCCAGCTTCTGTTTTCAACCCAATCTCGAACCTTCCCCCCCTTCCCATCGCCATGGCTCCGACGAAGAAGGGAAGAGGGAATAAACCCATGCCTCCGCCTTGCTCGCCGCCGTTGGCGGCCCCCACCGAGGGCTTGGGCAAGGTCAGCTCGGCTCTGGCCACTATCTTCAACGAATGCGGGAGGACGACGGCCTGGCCCGCGTCTCACTTCTCCATCGACAGGATAGTCACCGAGGTCCAGTATTTCGCCGACACCCTATGGGCGGATCTGGTTCCCCCCTTTTCTGATTTCTTCAATGCCGTGCTTTCCCACTATCAGATCCGCATGATGCATCTGGGTCCTGAATCCATCACCCTTCTTTCGGTCTTCGCCTTTGTTTGCGAGGCAATGATGTGCATCCTTCCTTCGGTTGCCTTGCTGCGACACTTCTTCTCTCTGCGTCTTGTCGACCCTACCCAATGCTCGGCGTGCATGAGCTTCGCTGCCGCATCTGAGACAGCGGCCTTAGGGATTGACTTCAGGCTCCCTCCGCCTGCGGCCGGGTTCCGCGAGCGGTGGCTGTATCTGGATGTAGGGGTGCCCAGCCCCCTGCTATCGGAGCCAACTTCGCCTGTTATCCCCAATTCGGGCTGGGGCCAGGAGACGCTTGAGAGCCCCCGGCTCGTCTTCGTCTAGCACCGCTTCGCATTCTTGAGGTCGCTTGGCATGACAGCGCCCAAGGTGGTGAAGGAGTTCCTGCTACGCCGCATTGCTCCTCTCCAACGCCACTCCCGCCGGATGTGGGCCTTCAGCAGGCGTGATGATCGTATGAGGCTCTAGGAAGAGGACCTGATGCCTGAAGTGCTAAGGACAACGCTCTTGATCCTGACTAAGGACCCCAACCCCGGCAGCATCCAGCAGGGAGGGGCCTTGGTGTACCTCTGCCAGAACAGGGGCGATTTTGTGAATCAGATGCCTATCTTTGATGAGTGGGGGCCGCGCCCCGCCGGCCTCCAGGGGCCTCGCGAGAACCTAGTGATGTTGACTGCCCTTCCAGCCGGCCAAGGCGACTCTTCCTCAAGTGGCGGGGCAGGGAGGCATGAGGCGCCAGAGGCCGAGGGGGCTCCCGGCGGGGTGACAGCGCCGGGCGATGCTCATGAGGGAGCAGCTCTTGGGGCCCGTGCCGCTGAGGCTGAGGGTGGCAAGAAGCTGCCCTCAGCGGCTACGATTGAGGCCCCTGAGGCTCCAGCCGCTTCTCTTGGCGAGGCGATTGGTAGCACGCATCAGGCAGGCGTCCCCGACGCGGATCGCCTTGACGCTCCGTCTTTGTCGTAGGTTGATCCCTGCGCTCAACTCTTGGGCCGCTTCCGCGTGGACTTTGAGGCCCTCCAGAAGAGAAGCGAGGCCCTGGGCGACGATTACCCTTGTCGCCTGCTGAAGCGTAGGAAGTACTTCGCCACTGATGAGTAAGCCTTCTCCTTTCCCAGCTCCCGATCCTTCTGTTGCTTTTACTGATCCTTGCTCCGCAGGCCCCTTCCAGCCGAGCTCGCAGAGACGGCTGAGGTGCCATCCCCCTTGGCTTCGCCCCCTCCATCGTCCTCAAGCGCTCCGAGCAGTAGAGCCCTTGTGGTGAGGGTGATCGGAGAGGCGAACCGTCCCGATGCGCATCGTGGCCCTGCGCACCTCGCGATCCTCCTTCGCGGGCCTTCTCGTGGCATAGCCAGCCTACCGTGGGCTTCTCGCCTGGTCGTGGACTGCGATTGGCTGAGGCGCTCCCTGCGCTCTTCATCTGGGGACGGGCTGGCTCCAGGCCGGGCTTCTAGCGTGGCGTGCCCGGCCGTCGCGAGAGTGCCAGCCCCCAGCCCCCCTGCCCTGAGGGGGACTGCTGATTCGTGGCCCCCGGCGCTTGCTTGGGGCAGATGATGATGTGGAAGACGTGCTCGAGCGCGCGCGGGAGCGTCGCGCTCTTCGCCAAGGATTCCTTCGAAGGGCGGCTGACGCGGTGAGCCTGCTTGGTGAGGAGCTTGCTGATGAAGACGCGCGCCTTGAGGCCGAGGGCCTGCGCCTGGCTGCAGAGAGGCGCGAGCTGGAGGGCGCCATCGCCCTTGCGCACCGTCAGCGCGATCTTGACGACACAGAGGCCAAGGCGTCGCTGGTGGCCTCTCGGGAGGCCCGATCTTGGGCCGCTGAGGAGGCCCGGGAAGCTGACCGGCGGCGAGAGGCGGCGGAGGAGCGGGCTCGGGAGCTCCTGGCCTGGTGCCACTCACTGGAGGAGCAAGTGGAGCTGCGCGAGGCAGCCCTCGCATCGATGAAGGTGGCCTCTGGCGACCTAGCAGAGCTCCAGAAGCGTGAGGAGGCGCTGACGCTGGAAGCCGCCGAACGTACCCGCAAGTACGAGCGTCTGGAGACGAGGGAGCGCTTGGTGGCGTAGGCGGAGGATGATGTCGTTGCACGGGAAGCCCGTGTCCTGGAGGAGGCTAGACGTCGGGTGGCGATCGCGCGCTTGAACCTCGAGCACGAGTTCGAGGAGAGGCTGGGGTTGATCCAGGACAAGGCTGAAGGTAGGACTGCTGCCTTGAGGGCCAAGCTGGAGGAAGCGATGCGGTGGGCTGATGCTTTCTGGGCCGCCC
Source organism: Triticum aestivum (assembly GCF_018294505.1). Classification (NCBI taxonomy): domain Eukaryota; kingdom Viridiplantae; phylum Streptophyta; class Magnoliopsida; order Poales; family Poaceae; genus Triticum; species Triticum aestivum. The sequence continues at coordinate 356,440,784 of NC_057800.1, read as the reverse complement.
TTGAGGTAGCGCAAGGGGAGTCAACCACCTCCCAGGCCGAGGTGCTCCTTCTTCGCCAGCGGGTGGAGGAGGCTGAGGTCGTCGCGCGCCAGAATGCGGACGAGATACGTCAGCGGTGGATCCTGGAGCATGAGCACGGCCCCATGCTCACCATGCTCCGGGAGAGAGCCAACACAGCCTTGGGCAACATCTGCAAGGTGGCTGTTGGCGAGCCGCACGCAGTCAACTACGCCGGCAACCTTCAGTTCTTCACCGACGTGGTGACGCAGCTGGAGGCGCGGTCGGTCAGGGCTGACAGGTTGGTGGAGGAGAGGAGCCGCGCCCTGCTCGGGCGCGCCTTTTCTCGCGTCTTCATCCATCTCCGGAACATGGATCCCCACTTCAATTTCGACGCCGCCATCGCCCCAGTCCCTCAGGCCGTCCGAGATGACCTGGCGCACTGGGTGGAAGACAATGTGGATGCTCTTGTCAGGGCCTTCGCTTCAGACAACGACGGCGTGATCATGGCTGCCGACGAGGGCGGTGTGGTGAACGGCCCTGCCGCTGCTGGCAGCGATGCAGACAGCGATGGCGAGTCCAGCGACGCCAGCAACGGTTCGGGTGGTGCTCCTGAGGACGCATTGGGGGATTTATCCGACTGATTGTGCATCGTTCCTGCTTCCTTACCCTGCATGAATAGAACTCAGGTTTTGGCCTGATGGCTGTGAGAGCATTTTGGAGGGGAGCCCCTCATGTAAAACTTGTGTTCATCGTATTAGTAGACGTTACATTGCCCATGTGCCCGCGCCAAGTGGTTGGCTTAAGCGACGCGCTGGTCGGCTAGTTTACCTTTTTCCCGTGCGGGCCCTGAGGTAGCCTGTGGGAGGATGTGGTGTCCCGAGTGTTCCCTGAACGAATCCGTAGGATCTGCAGTAAAAAAACCCTCGTGAGAGGACACGGCGGCGGCAGTCTGGGCTGCGCACAAGCTGGGCCTGGCCCGGCTCCCGAAGGGCTCACGAGGGGAGGCAGCTGAGGCGAAGTGGTAATCAAAACGCGAGAAATTGCTCGAACGAGACTAAGCACCCCTTCCCCGAACACACGCAAATCTCAAATTCGAATCCAACTTAAATCCAGTGGGGGAAAGTGACAACTAAAGGGAAAAGCAATGGAAGCAGACAAAAGGCCGCGTCTGGCACCTAATCTAGTCTTGGACGTCTTCTCTCCTGCGCGGAGCTAAGTGCTGCCATTGGGCGAGGGAGGGTGCCCTAGGGCCTGAGGCCAGCACCCCTGAGACTCCGGGGCGTGTACAGCCCCACTCATTATTACGTGAGAGTGTCACGGGGCGGCGAGCTTCACGTGCACTGGGCCTTCTTCACAGGTACCAGCCTTGCTTCATATCGCCAGACGAGGGCCCCGCCTTGCGCCACACTCTAGTGCCATCAACGACGACTGGAAATCAGGACGCCGCCAATGGGGTAGAGCGGTCGCCAGTGGTTCCCCCGACGACCACGGGTCCTCCGCCAGGGGCAGGCCCCGAGGCACCTCCCTAGCAGAGGGCCTACCTCCTGAGAACACCTTGCTCCGAATGCCGCGGTGGTGATCTCGGATCTCGGCCCCTCTCCTGCAGCCCCCTGTGCCCTCCTCCCGAGGGGTAGGACACTGTGGGAGCGGGGCAGCTGCTCGCTGTGGCGACCTGCACCTCCTGCGATCCATGATTAGTGTATGCCTGCTCCTGAGGAATTAGCGGTACCCGATAATCGCTGCCTCCAGCGTGGCTGGTGGGACCGTCCCGAGGCTCCTGGAAGAGCTCAGCTTCTGGTGCCTCGTCCCCCAGCTTGGGCTGAGGAGCGAGCCTTGTTCGCCCTCGTGAGGGTGCCCTTGGTCCATCATGCGGGGCACGTATTCTTCTAGCGCCGTCATCTCGAAGGCCACGCCGTAGTGCTCCGCGTGCCATGCGGCTCTGCTTGACGCGCCCACCGTGGGGTGGTAGCGCGGCTGTCCACTGGAGCCGTGGGTCGTGTCGAGTCCTTCTTCTTCGTGGACCGGGAGTGGGGGCAGCGCCGCCGCCGGTCCGGTGCTGACAGCTTCGCTGGCGTTGGAGTAGCCTTGGAGCCCGCGGGCGCGCACGGAGCCCCTGCGCGGGCTGCCCTGGGCTTGACATGGGAGCTGGGTGCAGAAGGGGTGAGCCCCCGAGGCAGCGAAGCCCAGGAGCTCTGCCACCTGCTCCAGCAGCACATCGTGGCCGCCCTCCAGCAGCCTGCACTACAGCAGCTCTCGGACCACCGTGAGCGCGGCCCTCGAGTTCGCCTGCTCCCGGCGGGTGTACGGTGTCGTGGTCGCGGCGTGATTGGAGGCCCTTGCTGCCGACCGTGCCTGCCGCGGTGTGAGAGCTGTCAAAGCCTGTCCATGTCGCCCGCGGCCTGCAGCGCCCTGCGGACCGCGAGCTGCTTGGGGCATGGGGTCGCCCGAGGCGAGTGGCTCTGTGCTGGCGGGCCACGCCACCCAAGGATCTGGGTTGCCCGCCTGGTCGCCGGACATGGTGATGACAACGTGACGGGACACGAAGCGGCAGAAGGTGGATTCCAGCGCACCCCTACCTGGCGCGCCAAATGTCGGATTTCGGGTTCCGGCAGACCCTTGAGGTTCGAACACTGGGGTGCGCGCGGAGATTTCGCCTTCTACCTACCTGCGCCCCACCGCCACGCTAAGATCTAAGCTATGGAAAGAACAGCACAAGAGACACGGAGTTTATACTGGTTCGGGCCACCATTGTGGTGTAATATCCTACTCCAGTGTGTGGTGTGGTGGATTGCCTCTTGGGATGATGATGATGAGCAATACGAGGAAGAACAGCCTCGCGAGGGTCTGTTCTTGGCTGAGGGGATGAACTGCTAGGAGGAGTTCAGTCACCCTTCTCTCTCTCTCTTCTCGATTCTCTCTCCGATTTCGATCCCTCTGCCCTGTGGGTGACTAGTCCTATTTATAGGCAAAGGCCCTGGGCCTCTTCCCAAATATTGAGCGGGAAGGGCGCCAACAATTGGCCATTTTGAAGGGGAACATCTGGTACACTTATCCTGACTAAAGTTGGTCCTTGCCTGCCAAAGGCTCTGGTGGTGACGCTGGTTTGGGCTCCACAATGACTTCCTCCCTGTCGTTGGACTGGTCTTGGTCTCGTTGCACCGAAAACGGGTGCCTTTGCTTGATGCTCTCGCCTGCGCTTGCTCCCTTTGCACCAAAGAGGAAAGGAGGACACTGCGCGGGCTGGCGCCCGCCTGGCACCCTTGGTCGTCATGGCTTGCGTCACGGGCACCTTGTGAGGTACCCCGCCTTGATCTCTCCACCTCCTCGCGAGCCAGCCTGACGAGGCCGTGCCTGAGGAAGCTCCATGTCGTCCGCCCCGCGAGGCTTGACCCCTCACGAGGGTCTTGGGTCTATGTTGATGAAGATGGGCCGTGCTGGGCCCCTCCTCGAGCCACACCGCAGGCTGCAGGCAGGCAAGTCTGGGGACCCCCGTTCCCAGAACGCCGACACCCATCGACACGACGACGACGAAGTTTCTCCATTCCGACCCAGGCATGTACACAAGCCCTGGCCGTACGTATGCATGAGTAGGCGTTCGAGACCCTGCCCATATGTACGTACGTGGCCGTATTTTCTTTCTTGCACACTGGCCAATGTACGTACGTGTACATGCTACATGCGCCCTCTACATCGACCAGTATGTACGTACACGTTCGTGACCAGAATGACAACACTACATACGCTTCGACCAGGTGGGTCCCCACTGTTAGGCACTTCCTTGCATGCGAAGATATAGCTGGTGGGTCCCAGCAGTTAGGGGGGCGAATAATTTTTTTTGCCCGGATGCAAATCCTTGCGTGCGAAGATGTAGCTGGAGGGTCCCAGTAGTCAGGGGAAATAATTTTTTTGCGAAATACAGTGGCCCATCCGATGGGTGCATGCTGTCAGGTGCAGGAATAATTATTTTGCGTGTAATAAGGCGGCACTTCCTTGCGGCTGCCATGGACCCAGCTGTCAGCCTCTCCACGTACAATACTCTTTCGATGGAAGTTTGTCGTTGACCACATTGACCACGCCGCACCGAGAGCACCAAGGCAGTGGACGACGGCGAGGCCTAGGAAGGGGACGACGTGGAGCCAGGGAAGACGTGGCAGTGGATGCCCACGCGGAGAGGAGTATGAGAGTTCACTGGTTGGGCTGCGGTGCGAGGCTGCCTTCGCCGCAGAATAACAGGGGGTGTGGGTGAGTCGAGGGATGGCCTGGCCAGCGGTGGGAGTAGTAGGGGCGGTGAGGCCTCCGCGCCATCACAGCCGGCCATGGGAGGTAGGAGCACGCAGCACGACCGACACTGGTTTGGGCAGCTGGAGCAAGAAGACCAGAGGTTGAAGAAGCACTACGGCCGTTGGATGGACATCGTATGGTCAATTGAGTTAGAATCGTTCATATTGACTAAGTTGACAAAGCCCTCTGTCCCCGTCAACTTAGTAGGCCCACAAGTCAGCCTCCCACCAAGGTGGGTCCCAGCTAGCAGGGGGAGTATTCATTTTTTTGCGTAATGAGGAGGCAGTTCCGGTGGGTCCGAGCTGGCAGCGGGGGGAATGTTTTGTTCGCGAAATACGATGGCCCGTCTGGTGGGTCCCAGCAGTCAGCGGGGCAATGTTTTTCTCGCAAAATACGGTGGCCCGTCTATCAGGACCCCGATCCTAAGTCACACCAATCTAGCGTGTAACACTTCATATCTCTTTGCGGCCTCACGCACGGTATTCCCACGGGTGCCACCTTACCTGGCCCGGGTCCGTTTGCGCCTTTTGGCTCACGTATATGATAGTGTCGCTAGCATCCATATGACAGAGAATCCGGGCTGACATGACTAGTCGTGAACCCAAAGTGGCACTAACTTACGGGGACAGGCATACATGAAACAACATTGAACATGTTAGTCATCACCGTGTGAATCCGGGCTGTAGCAACTGGGCTAACAGGACTCCAGGAACCCGGGCTGTAGCAGGCTAGCAGGACTCCGAAAGTCACCGCGTGACATTTCCCCGAAGGGCAGACACAAGAACGAAGTGAATCACATGCCGGCCAGTCTAAGTGTTCCGGAGCAGTAGTACTGGGCTAGCAGGACTCCAGTAAACCGGGCTATAGCAGACTACCAAGGCTCAGTGGAAGCACCGGACTACATTTCCCTAGAGGCTACCAAGGATAAACAACTAGGTTGTCGTATCCCACACATCCAAGCATTTCAATCATACACACAATATGCTCAATATGTGCAAATACAACACGGCGTCACAACAAGACTCTACAACTCAGTATTTATTCATTAGGCTCCGAGGAGCGAGATATTATAAACATGGGTCTCATGACCCAACAATCATAGCATACAAATAACAAGCACATGCGGAAGCTTAACCTGTCTGAGTACAGACAACTACAAATGAAGAAGGCTAAGAAGCCTAACTATCTATAAGACCCTGCCGAGGGCACAAGATCATAGCTGAGGCAGCAAGCTAAACATCGAAGTCCACACGGAACTACTAGCGAGAATAATGTCTCTATGCAAAACATAAATTAAGCAAACTTGAGTACAAATGTACTTAGCAAGACTTACATCAGAACTAACTACATATGCATCCGTATCAACAAGGGGGTGGTGGAGTTTAACTGCAGCAAGCCAGCTTTGACTCAGTGGCTAACCTGAACTACGACTGCAAGCAACTATTTTGAGGTGGCGCACATGAGTCCACATATTCACCATTCAATACACCACTATGGATCCCCTCCCATCTCCCTACGAGAAGGCCATCCATAGCACTCACGCTTATCTTGTGAGTTTTAGAGTATCCACTTTCACTTGTCTATGAACTGTTATAGGCAACCCAGAAGTCCTTATACCGTGGACGCGGCTATTCGAATAGATCATTTATAACCCTGCAGGGGTGTACTTCTTCACACATGTTTCCACCACTTAGCATCTGCACACGACACGTGCTGGGCAGACTTCAAGCGAAAGCCGACGTGGGTCTAGACCACGACCTAACTTACCACACAAGTCTCTAGTCCAGGTTTATCGCCTATTCGGGTTCCATCCACGAGGAGATCCGGCCGAAGTTTCGCTCACAGGCCAAACGATGTGTGCAGGGTTCCTGAGACACCAAACGGGCGCCCGGTACACCGTGCCACAGTGTATCTACCGCATCATAGCCCACCCCTAGGGTCAGCGCTACGCACGGCCTCCAACACATATCCTACAAACACCAGAAACTAGTTGCAACTCCTGGACAGAGAACAGGGGCGGTAAATAAGTCGAGCGGGGTCATATTTCAGGGCCCAACGTGTGGTAGTAGCTGTTCATGGATCACAAACACAGAACTCAGTTCCTGAGGACGGTTCAATGAGACAACCCACCATGTACTCCTACATGGCCTCTCACCGCGACCTTTACCAAATCGTGTTCACACACTTAGCTCACACACAGTAGGACATGTTCATCACCATTCCAATTCATTCCCGATGAATCAGACCCGACTCAACTCTAAGCAGTAGCAGGCATGACAAACAAGCGTGAATGAGTAGGCACATCAGGGCTCAAACAACTCCTATTCATGCTAGTGGGTTTCATCTATTTACTTTGGCAATGACAGGTCATGAAGAGGAAAAGGGGTTCAGCTACTGCAACATGAAACAGTTGAATCGTTGTTGTCCTCATGTAGTAAAAGAGAGCAGGAGCGAGAGACTGGGATTATATCGGAATGAACAAGGGGATTTTGCTTGACTGGCACTTCTGAAGATAATATAGTTCTTCATCGGTGTCATCGATCACGTCGTCAGAAACATCGTCGACTGAGAGGGGACGGTTACCGGCAAACAGAGAAGGACACAATCAATGCAATTCAACAATATGATGCATGAATGTGACATGGCAATATGATGTTGATTGGCCTAATGCAACTAGCAACAAGTTAAATGGAGTTGGTTTGAACACTATGTTCAAAATCAAACTCCATATGTGCTTTCTTAAATGCCATTTAGTTGAATTGTCCAAAACAGAGGATATAAGTTGCCCTAACATTCTTGAAAATGCCATAAACAGATTCTTTGGATTTTTCTGATCATTTTTCATATATAAATTATTTCATTTGGAGTTACGGTTTATTTTCTACAATTTATAGAAGTTTAGGGTATTTCCTGAAAATAAATAAATCATTTCTGATTTATTTAAAATCCCAAAAACATATACTGCATCAGCATGACGTCAGGCTGAGGTCAGCAGGTCGACGGAGTCAGCCAGGTCAACCCTGACCTATGGGACCCATAGGTTAGTGACGTAACAAACTAACTCTGTTAGTTAGTGCTAAGTTAAATACTAACCTAACTTAATTAGGGCATGGGCCCACATGTCGGTGATACAAAGTTAGTTAGCGAGGTGATTAACCTCTAAAAGTGGTAATTAGGACTAATTAAAACCTAAACTAACTCTAGTCAGAGGCCGGCCCCACATGTCATCGAACACAGGGGGCCCGGTCGTGGTCAAAGTGGGTGTACCCCACCGGCAACTTAACGCCGGCGAGGCCAGTCGCGGCGGCGAGCCTCGGGTTTGCGTCTTCGGAGACCAAATTCAATGCGGAGGGCATCTACATGGAGCTGGCGAACGCGCGCATCCAACGGGGCAAGTGGGAGCAGCTGGGGTGGCCGGAGCTCGCCGGAATAGAGCTCGCGGCGGCGGCCGGAGTGTGGGTGTGCTCGGGGTCGGCGTTATACTACACGGCAGGGGCCATGAAGGGGTGCTACGGGCACCTGGTGATGCGCTGAGCGCTATGACGCACTCGGTTGCGGCTCTAGGTGACGGTGGCCACGGAGGCGGCATGGCCGGCGGAGCCAAGCTCCCGGCCACAACGACAAAGGCGTTAGCGGAAGAAAAAGAGCCAGAGGAGAGGGGGGATCGACGCGGAAGCTCACAAAGGTTGCATTGGAGCGAACGGCGAGCTCGGAGATTGCGGAGCTGAGCATGGTAACGAGGGGGATTTCCGGCGACCAAACGGTGAGGAGGAGCTCGGCGGAGGCAGCGGAGCGCGTCCGGCAGCGTGTGGCTCATCGAGGAGGTCGGGGCGTCGACGCGGAGCTCGCAAGAACTTCGAGGAGGCGAGGGGGAGGCGATAGCTACGCAGGCGCCGGCGACGAGCTCGCGGGCGAATCGGCCATGGCGCGAGAGGCGAGGGACAGAGCAGGGGGAGAGTGAGAGAGTCAGAGTGATCAGGACGACACCGAGGAGGTCGGCCGCGGTGTCGAGCTGGCCTGGGGACACGGGCAGACGCCCTGGTGGCGTGGCGCTCTCGGGCGCGCGCGCATGCTCGTCCTTCTGGCTCGAGGAGGAGGACGACTGGCGTGGCCACTCGGCTGGGCTGGCTTGCTGGGCTAGAGCAGGTGGTCCGCCAGGTGAGGTTACTGAGGGAGTCCTGGATTAGGGGGTGCCCGGATGGCTGGACTATACCTTCAGCCGGACTCCTGGACTATGAAGATACTAGATTGAAGACTTCGTCCCGTGTCCGGGAGGGACTTTCCTTGGCGTGGAAGGCAAGCTTGGCGATACGGATATGTGGATCTCCTACCATTGTAACCGACTTTGTGTAACCCTAACCCTCTCCGGTGTCTATATAAACCGGAGGGTTTTAGTCTGTAGGACAACATACAGAACAACAATCATACCATAGGCTAGCTTCTAGGGTTTAGCCTCTCCGATCTCGTGGTAGATCTACTCTTGTACTACCCGTATCATCAATATTAATCAAGCAGGACATAGGGTTTTACCTCCATCAAGAGGGCCCGAACCTGGGTAAAACTTCGTGTCCCTTGCCTCCTGTTACCATCCGGACTAGACGCACAGTTCGGGACCCCCTACCCGAGATCCATCGGTTTTGACACCGACATTGGTGCTTTCATTGAGAGTTCCTCTGTGTCATCGCCGTCAGGCTTGATGGCTCCTACTATCATCGATAGTGATGCGGTCCAGGGTGAAACTTGTCTCCCTGGACAGATCTTTGTCTTCAGCGGCTTTGCACTGCGGGCTAATTTGCTTGGCCATCTGGAGCAGATCGAAAACTACGCCCCTGGCCGTCAGGTCAGGTTTGGAAGTTTAAACTACACGGCTGACATCCGCAGGGACTTGATCTTCAACCGAGTTGAGCCACTGCCGAGCGCGCCGCACTGTCACGACGAGCATGATCTAGCTCTGCCGCTGAACAGTGCCCTGGAGGCCGCACCCGCATCGGCTTCGACCCTTAATTCGGAGCCAACTGCGCCGATCGAGGATGGGTGGTTGGACGCCGCCTCGGGGGCTGCGATCCCAACGACGATCGAGCCGAACACTAGCCCCGCACTCCACGAGACTCGTGACTCCAAAAAGCCGGACTCCTCCCCGGACTCCGAACCTTCCGCACCCCTGCCGATCGAATCCGATGGGGCGCCAATCATGGAGTTTACCACCGCGGACATCTTTCAGCACTCTCCCTTCGGCGATATTATCAAATCACTAAAGTCTCTCTCTTTGTCAAGAGACCCCTGCCCGGATCATGGCCAGCAGGATTGGGATGCGGAAGATGAAGAAATTCGACGCCCGCCCACCACCCACTTTGTAGCCACTGTCGACGATTTAACCGACATGCTCGACTTTGACTCTGAAAACATCGATGGTATGGACGACGATGCGGGAGGAGAAGAAGAACCACCGCCCACTGGGCACTGGACGCCCACCTCATCATATGACGTATACATGGTGGACGCACCAAAAGATGACGACGAGGAGCGGAAGGATGCACCGAAGGCTTGTTCCCTCGAGAAGCAGTCAAAGCGGCGACGCAAGCGCCGCCCCAAATCCCGCCTCGACAGAAATAATGATCACACAGACCCAGCGCTGGAGCAGGGCGAGCCGCTGCTGGACAACGGCAATCCGGATGATCAAACCGAACAAACAAATTCTATCAAGGATAATAGTCCGGACGACATAACACCGGACAGGCACCCGGAGCAGCAGAATGCCCGTAAAAGGCTTGTTGCCACCGTGAGGAGTCTTAAAAAGCAGAAGCAAAGGCTCAAGGCTGCGCAAGACACACTCCAAATCAGATGGAGTAAAATACTCAACACAGCAGCGAGGTACGGCGACAATCACCCCTCCAAGAGCTACCCAAAGCGGAAGCTGCTACCTAAATTCGATGAGGAGGCCCCAGACCCCCCACAACCAAATATCAAAGCAGCCACCTGGCCGGATAGACGACCCCTCTGCCAACACAGAGCAGCATACAACGCCACTCACAATACAACACGCGACCCATGCGAGGGCTCGCACCCAAAGGACGGCGCAACAAGATCCATCTATGGACCACGCAAGCGCGCCCCAGCATACAATGCAACACAACAAACATCCGAACAACACGGTACACCTAGCTACAGGGGTGCCGCACACCCCCTATGTTTCACCGATGAGGTGTTGGACCATGAATTTCCAGAGGGATTCAAACCCGTAAACATAGAGACATACGACGGAACAACAGACCCTGGGGTCTGGATTGAGGACTACATCCTTCATATCCATATGGCTCGAGGAGATGATCTCCACGCCATCAGGTACTTACCCCTCAAGCTCAAAGGGCCAGCTCGTCACTGGCTTAAAGGCCTCCCCGAAAGCTCCATTGGAAGTTGGGAAGAGCTCGAAGATGCCTTTCGGGCAAATTTTCAAGGGACTTATGTCCGACCTCCAGATGCGGACAATTTGACTCATATAACTCAACAGCCCGGAGAGTCAGCCCGAAAGCTTTGGAACAGGTTTCTTACTAAAAAGAACCAGATTGTCGACTGTCCGGACGCCGAAGCCTTGGCAGCTTTTAAGCATAGTGTCCATGACGAATGGCTCGCCAGACACCTCGGCCAAAATAAGCCGAGAATGATGGCCGCATTAACAAGCCTCATGACCCGCTTTTGCTCGGGTGAGGATAGCTGGCTAGCCAGATGCAGCACCAGCGACCCCAGTACATCTGAAGTTAGAGATGGAAACGGGAAATCATGGCGCAACAGCAATAACAAACGCCGGAATAAAGAAGACAGCATGAAGGGCACGGCAGTAAACGCCAGATTCAAAAGCTCTCGGCCAGGTCAGCAAAAGCCGCCCTCTAAAGGCACCAGGGATGAACTGTCCAGCCTCAACAAAATTCTGGACCAAGTATGTCAGATCCATAGTACCCCTGGTAAACCTACTAATCATACCCACAGAGAATGTTGGGTCTTCCAGCAGTCCGGCAAGCTCAACGCCGTACACAAGGGGGAGGATACACCAAGTGAAGACGAGGACGAGCCTCCCAAGCAAGACACTGGGGAACAAAAGAAATTTCCACCAGAAGTCAAAACAGTAAACGTGTTACACGTAATCAAGGGAAAAAACAACGCGGCACTCCCAGGAAAATATACCCAAGTGCCTGTCACCGCGAAGTCCTGCCACTGGTCGTCTCAACCGATCACTTTCGACCATCGCGATTACTCAGCAAGTATCTGATGCGCAGGATGGGCTGCCCTGGTATTAGACCCAGTAATTGGCGTATATCACTTCACACGAGTCTTTACGGACGGTGGCAGCAATCTAAACCTAATATATCAGGATACAATCCGCAGGATGAGGTTAGACACAACAAAAATTCGCCATAGCAGTACTACCTTTAAAGGAGTAATGCCAGGCCCAGGGGCTCGTTGTACAGGCTCCCTCCTACTACAAGTTATATTCGGCTCCCCCGATAACTTCCATCGCGAGCATTTAACCTTCCACATCGCTCCGTTCCAAAGCGGCTATCAAGCACTGCTCGGACGTGAAGTTTTCGCTCGCTTTAATGTAATACCACACTACGCCTCCCTCACACTCAAGATGCCCGGTCCACGTGGCATCATTTCAATGAACGGAAATATCAAGTGATCTCTGCGCGCCAAAGAGAGTGCGGCTGCCTTGGCAGCCGCACACTAAAGGCGCCCGGACCAGCGAAAGCATCCAATAGGTCGTCAAGAACTCAGACAAAACTAATCAAGTCCGGCGCCGCTATTTATACCGAATAAATGGTCACACCCCTATTTGTCAATACAAGGGGCTCAATGCGTGCAGACAAGTGGCAATTTTTTCTCATCTTGAATTATACATGGTTTCTTTAAAAACTATCTTTTTGCACGACAACTTTTTCACCTAAATTCCTCTCTTTTACAGACGATCATCGTGCTACACCCGTCCAGGATACGGCACAACAGAGACAGAGGCGCAGACGTGTAGCAGGGACCCGCTCCAAGGATTCTTTTTAGATTAAGACCCTGCATAAACCTATTTTACTGTCTCTTGTTGATACATATCCACCGTTGAGAAGGATGCTGACGTCTTGGCATCTGGCCATGCCAGAACAATGCACGTACCTGGACACAAGGGGCTTCTTACGAAGTCCGTTATTTAGGCCCGGTTTATACCACAAAGACCAAATACCTTAGGGAGTGTTCGGCGTCGCGAGTTTGGCCCTATATGCATCAGCTCCGAATCATTGTCTTTGGTCAAATGTTGGGTTTGCCCGGCTCCTGTGTTTTGGTGCCTTACGTTCCGCTTTACCGGCTAAGGTAGCACCAGGAGAACTACTACGATTGTGCCCTGGTTCATCCGGACGAGCACCTCAGTAGAGAAAGCCGAAAACTGACTACCATGATATAGCATGAGACTGGTCAACCACTCGATGACCTGTTGGAATGTTAGAATTCCTCCGCCTTAACGAAGGGCCGTTTTCCGGCCAGGCATGTACGCACCCCGGGATCGGGAGAGTGCGGAGCCACCAGGGGCTATCTAGTTGCCCCACTGTCAAACTCCTATGGCTAAGTGAAAGTGCTAAAGCATTATAGTCCGGTTGCCTCGCTCGCTCCGCTATCACCTCCTTAATAGGACCAAGACATTGGGTTAAGTGTGAACGCGTGTTTTTTGCGAGCACCTCCGCATTATATGCGTGGGGGTTGAAGCCGACGGCTGCAATCTTTCAGGTTATACACATGTATACATAAACGGCCGCCCAGGAGGCATCATATTACTTTCAGGCAAAAGTATAAAAATAGCCTTATAAAAATTTATAAAAGCATTTCGCTTACAATGAGATTACATATCACTCAAACATAATATTTTTTGAGCACTGGGTCTCTATCAAACGAGCACCCTCAAGAACTTCTTCAAAGTAGTGCTCAGCAGCCATTCGGCCTATGGCCGAATCCCGCGCTGCAATAGTGGTAGCATCCATATCCGCCCAGTATGCTTTAACACGGGCAAAGGCCATCCATGAGCCCTCTATGCATGCCGACCTCTTCATCGCATTAATGCGCTGCACCACGTCTCTGCACCAACCTGAAATAGTTGTTCGGTTTTGGCCTTTCCGGCCATAGCTGATCCACAACAGACCTCATGGCGAGTCCGGACAACCTATTTAGTTCGGCCCATTCGGCTAATTGGTCAGTCAATGAAAGCGGACGCTCGGGAGAATGGAATTGTGTCCAAAACAGCTGGTCCACTTCACGGTCCGTCTGACCCTGGAAGTACTTGGTCGCATCGGTAGCGCTCGCCGCCAAATCCATATACACATCCTCCGAACTCCACAGCCGATCCAGAGGGGCATACCGTGGATCTCCGAACTTCCTCTGCAACATAAAGGATTTCCCAGCTACAATATCCCCGGCTTCCCGCATCTCCTCCTTCTTCGCCCTCATAGTAGAGCGGATGTCTTTTCTCGTCGCAGCAGCCTTCTCAAGGTCCAATGCCTTCGCTAGGTTTTCCTTTTCAAGAACCCGGCAACGGTCGGCGGCGGCTTTTAATTCTATGGCCATCTTGGCCATCTTATCTCGGCTCTCGCCATGCGCGGCCTTCTCGGCTTTCAACTCTTCGGCCACCTTCAAAGCAGCCGCATTACCAAACCTCGCTTGTTCCTTGGCTCGGTCAAGTTCTGCCCGCAAGGCTTCAACAGTGGCAGCTCCATCTGCAGTCACAACATATTAAAGATACTGGCATCATGCTGCTCTTACTATGTGGCGTTTACCAGATAATGACACTTACCCTATGCCTCGTCCAGCCTTTTGTTAACAAGCTCGATGTCGGCGTCTGCCGCATCCAACTGCCGTTTTAAATGGGCAAACTCGCTAGTCCGGCTAGCCACCGGAGCTTCCATCACCTGCACATAGAGGCAGTATGGTTATTACCTGGGAATATGATCCTCTGTTCGTCGTCGTTTTCGACGACAACCAGAGTCTCAGGGGCTACTATCTACACAGGGCACACCTAGCATGTGCAGGACTATCATACATTATTTTACGTACCTCAAAGCCTGTCAGTAGACTCATAAAAGCTTCATGCAATCCACTTTCGGCGGACGAGATTCTCTCCATCATCATATTCATCAGCATACGGTGTTCATCTGAGATGGCCGCTCGCCCCACAAACTCCCTCAGAACATCTGATCGCACACCAGATGGTGTCGAACTCTGTTGTCTGCTCTCTTCGAGAGCCGGACACTGGGAGCTTAGGGGGTCAATGGGATTATCTTCTGGCCTCACCGGACACGGCGAGGCCCTCCGTGACAACACTTCGAGGTCGCCCGCTTCCGGAGCGGAGGAGTTCGGAGGAGGCGTTTCGCTCTCCATCATCTCTGGAAGAAGATCCCCCGAAGACGAGCTCATTTGAGAGGCGCTAAGGCCCGAACTACAAAGATATATGCGGTGGTTATTTTCTCAGAAGAAAAAGATGGCATACCTGTACTATTAAAGTATTTCGGGACACTTACGACTCGCTAGAAAATTGATCCCCCCACGGACTTTGTGCGGCAAAAGCACCCCCCAAGGTAGGACCCTCTGTGGGAGACTTCTTCTCCCATTTGGAAGCTTCGGCTTCCGAATCCCCGGGCGCAGTCCTTTTCCTCCTTCGGTCGTCTTCCTTCATGGAGACGCTCGCTCCCTCGGTTAGAATGGGCAGCGTTGGGGGCCTGCGTCCGCCCGTATTATCCTCCCCAGTATCTTCCTTCAAGGGCTCCAGGCAAGGTGCGACCTGGAGCATCTTTTCCAATACCGGATTGTCCAAACCCACAGGGAGGGGGGCCGAACACCGAATCAACTTCGCCTTTGTTAGCCAGTCCTGGTCAAAAAGCAAACTCTCAGAAATAACATCGTAACAAATGAGAGATAGTATGTTCGGCCGGAAGATTCCTTACCTGTTCGGCGGCGCAGTTACTGCTCAGGCCCACGTCCTCGGTGATTTCCGGACACTCTACCTGAGGTCCGAAGAATGACTTGTACATCTCCTCGTGCGTCAGGCCGAGGAAATTTTGAATGACACGCGGTCCCTCGGGATTGAACTCCGACAAGTGAAGGGGCCGGCGTTTGCAAGGCTGGACTTGACAAACCAGCATAACTTGTATTACCGCAACCAAACTAAAATCTCCATTGAAGAGATCTCGAATGCGGCTTTCCAGTATAGGCACGTCCTTGGCTGGACCCCAGCTCAGACCTCTGCTGATCCATGACATCAGTTGTGGGGGAGGGCCCGAGCGGAAAACAGGGGCAGTCGCCCACTTGGCACTTCTAGGAGCCGTGATATAGAACCACTCATGTTGCCACAATTCAGACACCTTTGGAATGGAACCTTTGGGCCATGGAGCTCCCGGCATGTTGCATATTGAGGCACCTCCGCACGCTGCATGTTGCCTCTCGATAATCTTCGACTTTACTTTGAAGGTCTTGAGCCATAGGCCAAAGTGAGGGGTAACCCGGAGGAAGGCCTCACACACGACAATAAATGTCGTGATATGAAGAAAGGAGTCCGGAGCTAGATCATGGAAATCTAGCCCGTAATAAAACATCAAACCCCTGACAAAAGGATCCAGAGCAAGGCCTAGACCTCGGAGGAAGTGGGAGACAAACACGACGTTCTCGTTGGGTTCGGGGGAGGGGACAGCCTGCCCTCAGGCAGGTAGCCGATGCGAAACCTCGGCGGTCAGATATCTGGCCTCCCTCAACTTTTTGATGTCTTCTTCCATGACGGAGGAAGGCATCCATCGGCCTTGAAGGCTAGATCCGGACATGATTGAAGGTTCGGAGCACCTTACCTAAACTTTGGGTGTTTGAGCTTGAGGTGGGGGAAGGATTCGATTGAGCACGGGAGGGAAAAAATAAAAGCCTTGTCCCTTTATAAAGAGGGTGAATATCGAGCATCCTCTCCGTGGCCGTTTGGACTTGCCTATAGTCTAGGAGTCCTAGAAGCGGTTGGGTTGCCCATGCCCGTATTGATGAGAATCCCGGAATAAGGGGACACGATCTCTGCTTCGACGAGACATGCCAAGGAAACCGCCTCGCATGACACGCTGAGGTGGGACAATAAAACGATTCGAATAAAGGCTTGGCCGTGGTGCGATGTCACACTACGGAATACGTCAGCAGATTAGATTTGTGTAAATATTATTCTCTCTATGGCAATATGTGGAAACTTATTTTGCAGAGCCGGACACTATCTTTGTGTTCAAAATCTTCTATGAAGTACTTGGAGGTGGAACCCGCCTTGCAATGCCGAAGACAATCTGCCCGCCGGACTCGTCATCATTGAAGCCTAGTTCAGGGGCTACTGAGGGAGTCCTGGATTAGGGGGTGTCCGGATGGCCGGACTATACCTTCAGCCGAACTCCTGGACTATGAAGATACAAGATTGAAGACTTCGTCCCATGTTCGGGAGGGACTTTCCTTGGCGTGGAAGGCAAGCTTGGCGATACGGATATGTGGATCTCCTACCATTGTAACCGACTTTGTGTAACCCTAACCCTCTCCAGTGTCTATATAAACCGGAGGGTTTTAGTCCGTAGGACAACATACAGAACAACAATCATACCATAGGTTAGCTTCTAGGGTTTAGCCTCTCCGATCTCGTGGTAGATCTACTCTTGTACTACCCATATCATCAATATTAATCAAGCAGGACATAGGGTTTTACCTCCATCAAGAGGGCCCGAAGCTGGGTAAAACTTCGTGTCCCTTGCTACCTATTACCATCTGGCCTAGACGCACAGTTCGGGACCCCCTACCCGAGATCTGCCGGTTTTGACACCGACAGTTACTCTCTCTCTCTCTCTCTTTCTAATTTAGTTTCTGTTTTCTATTTTTCTGTAATTGGTTTTGATTTGATTTAAAACATCAAATCATTTTTTGAACTTTCTGTAAATTGTTATATGAGCTCAGAAACTAGTCCAAGGTCACAAGCAACTTACAAAAATATTTGAACTTTATTTCTTATATAACAGAAATAAATTCAACTCAAATATGTCTTTGATTTAAGTCAAAGGCCCAAAATAAATATTTCTGTGATTCCAAGAATAATGGTTTGAATTTTACCTTGTACCAATATTTTCATAGAGTAACAGGAACATTTCTTTGGACTCATTTGATGAGAATTAAATGTTGATTATTTTTAAAAGGTTTTTGAGGCTTTGAAAATTCCCTCAATTCAAATTTTAGAATTTAGACATGATGATCATGCAAGGACAAGCAAAGGCTAAACTAGGGTTGTGAAAACTCACCCCCACTAAACAAGAATCTCATCCCGAGATTCAAGACATGAGGTAAGAAGACAAAGGGGGCACAAGACCAACACAATCTTCATGATCCAGGTTGCACCTCATTAGGTTGTTGATTCGTTGCCTACGTTGATCTTGACATCCTCGCTTTTGAGATCTTCATCCACACGATGACGACGGAAAGAAACTCTACTAGGATTGATCTTCTCGAAGATCGAGCTATACAAGATCAACTCGAGGAATGAGATGTTGAAACATCTCGAGCTGAGATACGAATCACACATTAGGAGTGATGGAAAGAGGTAGATGACAAGGTTCTACTTGGTAGGCAAAAATCTCACGCTGAAGAGGGTGGGGACAAGATCTCAAGATAGCGATGAAATAAGCTCCATGATTCCATAATGGAGCACCTTAGGGGAAGTGACTCGTAGAATTATTCCCTTAAGTGGCAAAAAGAATTACTTTTGATATGTAGATCATTGAAGCTCTTTATACCAGCCTAAGGCAATCACAATCGATCGTTTGGCAGAGTTCAAAAGAATGGCATATCCAGATTCAAATGGATGATGGGACTACCTTGTTGAAGACAACGCGATGGATGATTTTTCTTATCATCGGAAATGGATGGGACCCATGGTAGTACCACTGTTGAAGATGATCCTGACCAGGAATTACCGAGAAGGTAGTCCAAGATAGAATGGCACAATGGCGGTGCAAGCTGGGAACAAAATGCAAATGTTGGGAATGATTCTAGTAACTCGGGATAAACTCAACAGTAGAGAGTGATTCCACTGTTTGAATGGTTCTAGTATAATCGAGGAAACTGAGAGCACAACGACCCCTGAGGAACAACTTCTAGAATAAGTTGCACTAAATCCTCATGGAGAAGATGGTCAAATAGCTCAATCAAGATACTACAATGATAGATCTTCCGGCTAGGTGTGTCGGCCAGAACATCAACCTTGTCGAGACCTACATCATAAATCTTGGAATAGCTCCAACCATGATATCTGCATGAGATTCAGATCTGGTTGGTAACGGGATATTTCACACAACATGTTCGGAAAGAAAGTTTGCAACACAAACCGACGAGACGATGTTGCGGGATTCTCGGGAATTGAACTACGATAGTAAACTCCAAAGCATGAGCTGGTTCTGCTACATACATGTGAACACGTTGTCCAAGACAAGCATGACCATGTAGAAGTCTTACAACAAAACACTACCGAGTTCAGGTGGGGAACCATCATTGAGGATATTGAATTCCTTGTGCATGAACTAGTATTCGCACATCATATCCTTTTCCTTGAACAAATCAATCAGTGGCTTGGTGTGCTAGGGAATACATATGGAGTGGAGGTAATTAATCTAACAGACCATAGAATACATCCGCACATGCATAGCTGACTTGGGATGGTACCAGAAGAAACAAAAACAACCTTTCTCGAACTCACGGCGGCAACTTACACCAAATGCACGTGAACCGGAGAAGGTCACTTCTTTCATCCAACATATGGTTCATGAACGGGACATGAAGGCATTGCTTACAAAGGTTTCAACACTAGGTTGATGTTCAACATGAATCATGGGGGAGAGAAAATGCTGTTGATGGGCTCAATAGCAACGCATCGGAATTTCCATATCACTGGACTTCCACCATCATGTGAACACGATGATAGCATTGGTCAGACCAAAATATGTAATGGTGTATGCTCGAGGGATCAACCACGAGTAAGACAACATTACGAACATCGTTGGTTCTGATTTGACTTGACGATAGTCCATACTCAAGTCAAAGTTTTGACAAGGCAATAGATCCAACAACTGATCACGAGGACCAATCAATGGAGATATCATCTTTCTTTAACACACACACACACGAGATATCCCCTAAAATGAACTAAGTCAGATAGAGCTTTTATCTTCCAACTATCCAAGTAATTGTTCAGCTTAACCAACCATTTCAGGGTATGCAACTCATATTCTTGGAGAAGGGGTGGTTACAAAAAAACCAACTTGATCACGAACTCAACATAGCGGTCAGGTGACAACCTAGTAACACTTCCGAGAAGTCATTCAGAAAATCACGAACCACCGATATGTTACTAAACCCGAGAACATTCTTGCTTTTCAGGGCAAGACGATGGGACCAAGAGAGTGATGGATTGCCACAATCCTATCTCATTGCTTGAAGGTGCACCGAAAATAAGGACTAGGTAGCACGATCCATCTTAGGATGATGGTTCAATAACCAACACGCTAAGAATGAAATTATTGTCCATTAGCTACCAAGCAATGGGGTTGCTAGTAGTATTGATTTCACACATCATGGTTCACTTGCCGGCATTTCGGTTGCGACAACACGGGACTAAGGAATGAAAAACGATGGCAAGAAGTATCACCGCGTCAAGAATTCATGAGAGATGGTGCAATTCTCATGACAATCCTGACATAAAGGGGGTAATACTCCAGGGTAGAACAGAGCAAAAGCTGGATTGTCATTTGATCTACAGAACACAACTGAAAGCACAAGTGCTCCCTAGGTTGTTTTGGTAATTAATGTCAACATATCTCTTGTTGGACTAACACTTTTACCTAGTATGTTTCAGATAAGTTCAACAATGGAGTGGCATGGACTAGAGGATGTGGAACCCTTTCAAGATGCTAAGGACAAAGGATTGGCTCAAGCTTCAAGATCAAGACTCTACATTTTCTATTTTAGTGATCCAAGATCACATTGAGTCTATAGGAAAAGCCAATACTATCAAGAGGGGATGAGGTGTTGCTTAGTGGCTTGCTTGCTCAAAGTGCTTAGTGATATGCTCCAAAACCCTCAACTACCTTCCCACATCCACATATGACCTAAACCAAAAGTCAAACTCGGCCCCACCGATTCTATCTATCCTGCGCTGCCGAGTTTCAAATGTCATAGCCACTGCCACAAACCCTAGGCAAATCGGTCTCATCGATAGGGATCTCGGTCTCACCGAGATGGGATTGTAATCTCTCTGTTTCCCTTCGTAACATTTCGGTCTTACCAAGATGAGCGATCGGTCCCACCGAGATTGCAATGTAAACTCTTTGTTTCCCTTTTGTAACACATTGGTCTCACCGAGATGAGCAAATCGGTCCCACCGAGTTTACCTGACCAACTCTCTGGTTAGCTTATTACCAAAATCTGTCCCACCGAGTTTGTGTAATCGGTCACACCGGGATTACGTTATTCCCTAACACTAACCATATCGGTCCTACCGAGTTGCATCTCAGTCCCACCGAAAATCCTAACGGTCACTAGGTTTGCTGAATCGGTCCGACCGAGTTTAACCATTCGGTCTCACCGAGTTTGGAAAATTGTGTGTAACAGTTAGATTTTGTGTGGAGGCTATATATACCCCTCCACCCACTCTTCATTCGTTGAGAGAGCCATCAGAACATACCTACACTTCCAATACACATTTTCTGAGAGAGAACCACCTACACTTGTGTTGAGGTCAAGATATTCCATTCCAGTCATATGAATCTTGATCTATAGCCTTCCCCAAGTTGCTTTCCACTCAAATCTTCTTTCCACCAAATCCAAATCCTGTGAGAGAGAGTTGAGTGTTGGGGAGACTATCATTTGAAGCACAAGAGCAAGGAGTTCATCATCAACACACCATTTGTTACTTCCTGGAGAGTGGTGTCTCCTAGATTGGCTAGGTGTCACTTGGGAGCCTCCGACAAGATTGTGGAGTTGAACCAAGGAGTTTGTAAGGGCAAGCAGATCGCCTACTTCATGAAGATCTACCGCTAGTGAGGCAAGTCCTTCGTGGGCGACGGCCGTGATGGAATAGACAAGGTTGCTTCTTCGTGGACCCTTCGTGGGTGGAGACCTCCGTGGACTCGCGCAACCGTTACCCTCCGTGGGTTGAAGTCTCCATCAACGTGGATGTACGATAGCACCACCTATCGGAACCACGACAAAAACATCCGTGTCTCCAATTGCGTTTGAATACTCCAAACCCTTCTCTTTACCTTCTTGTAAGTTGCATGCTTTACTTTCCGCTACTCATATACTCATTGCATGCTTGCTTGATATGTATTGTGTTTGTTAAACTTGCGCTTAAACTCCACTTAAACTTAAGAATATTAAAAACTGCAACTTTTGGCACTTAGTGTCTAATCACCCCCCCCTCTAGACACCTCTTCTCGATCCTTTCAATTGGTATCAGAGCTTTGGTCTCTATTGCCTTGGTTTAAACACCATTGGAGGAAGATGGATCTGTCTACTTTGGGGAGTCTTAGACATAGAGTGACTATTCTTGATGGATAGTATTTTCATGAGTGGAAAAATGAAATGCTTGAGATTTTCAATGAATATCATTTGAACAAGTACATTAATAGCCCTTGTGCACCTCATGTTGATCCTTTTCACCCTACCCTAGATGAAGATATTGACATGATTCGCAATCTTAGAACTGTTGAGCTCATCATTAGAGGCTTGCCTAGAAACTTGATTAGATGTTTTCCTACTCTCAAGTGTGCCTACACCATATGGAGATTTCTTAAGGAACGATTTCCAGATTATTCCTTGAAAAATTTAGACGAAATTCTCCATAAGTTTATTGCCTTGAGTAAGATGAACTCTAGTGATCCTAGCTTTGCTGATTGTCTATTTGATCTTACCAATCTCATGCATGCTAAAGGAAATGTTGGAATCATTAGCGATATCATATCCGAAGCTATTAGAATTCATAAAGGTAAACATTGTGATGATCATTTATCTAATGAATTACCCTCTCTAGGAATTAATCAATCACAAGATGATGTTGAACATGGATACTATGATGAAGATGATGATAGTGACTATGATCTTGACGATGCAATGAGGCATTTTGGTCTTATGGCAAATCTTCGCGGCTACATCGCTGGAGGAAAGGAATAGGTCCTTGATAGTGGATGTACTGATAATATGACTGGAGATAAAGATATGTTCCGTGAGCTTGCTGAAAACGACGGCCCTCGAAAATATGTCACTTTTGGTGATAATTCAAAGGGTAAGGTGGTTGGCCTTGGTAAGGTGGCCATCTCACATGATAGCTCCATACAAAATGTCATGCTCGTTGAATCCCTTGGATACAATTTACTTTCAGTTTCTAGACTTGCGGATTTTGGTTTCAATGTCTTATTCACTGAAGTAGATTGCCAAGTGTTTCGTAGAGACAATCAGACAATCATAAAATGGTCTTTACCGGTATATGTAGAGGAGATCTTTACATTGTTGATTTCACTAAAAAGGCTCAACCTAGAACTTGCTTAATTACCAAATCTTCTAAAGGCTGGTTGTGGCATAGAAGACTAGGTCATGTTGGTATGCAAAATCTTGATAAGCTTATTAAAGGTGATCATATCCTTGGAATAAAAGATGTCATATTTGACAAGGATAGACTTTGTAGTGCTTGTCAAGCAGGGAAACAAGTTGGAGGAAGTCACCGCGCAAAGAACATCATGACCACAAGAAGACCACTGAGCTCCTTCACATGGATCTCTTTGGTCCAAATGCCTACAAGAGTCTCGGTGGTAACTCATTTGGTCTAGTCATAGTTGATGATTTTTCAAGATTTACGTGGGTGTTGTTTCTTGATGACAAATCGCAGGTCCAAAAGATCTTCAAAAACTTTGCTAGGAAGGCCAAAAATCAGTTTGACGTGAAGATCAAGAAGGTTCGGAGCGACAACAGAACCGAGTTCAAGAACGCAAATGTGGACACCTTTCTTGACGAAGAAGGGATTTCACACAAGTTCTCGGCTACGTACACACCTCAACAAAATGGAGTTGTTGAAAGGAAGAACCAGACTCTTATCGAGATGGCAAGAACGATGCTTGATGAGTACAAAACGCCAAAGCACTTTTGGGCAGAAGCGGTTGAGACAGCTTGTCATGCAACAAATCGCGTGTATCTTCACAAGCTACTCGGCAAGACGGCATATGAGCTCCTCACCGGTAACAAACCCCAAGTTGTATACTTTCGAGTATTCGGCTCAAAGTTCTACATTCTTGGTAAGCATCGTCGTTCTAAATTTGCTCCTAAATCTCATGAAGGTGTCCTACTTAGTTATGGCTCAAACTCTCACACTTACCATGTCTACAACAATTTCACCCGAAAGGTTGAAGAGACGGTAGGTGTGAAGTTTGATGAATCTAACGGCTCGCAAGTAGACCAATTGACAATTTATGTAGGAGACAAAGACCCTTCGGAAGCAATTCAAGACTTTTCCATTGGCAAGATTCATCCAACGGAAGTGAAGGAGAGTACCTCGTCCGTCCAAGTGGAAGCTTCTACCTCACGACAAGGTGAACCAAGAGTTGATACGGAAGCATCCACAAGTGGGACACGCCAAGATGAAGAAAACGAGGAAGCGCACCAAGATGAACATCAACAACCTCCTTCTCCACCACGACAAGAGAACGACAACGTCAACAATGAAGAAGGCCAAGAAGAAGCACAAGATGAAGATGATGTTCCACCACGACCCAAGAAAAAGCTTTCATGAGTTCGAGCAAGAATTGCTAAGGATCATCCCGTCGAGCAAATCTACAATGATATCCAAACCGGGAGAATCACTCGCTCTAAAACTCGTTTAGCTAATTTTTGTGAACATTACTCATTCATCTCTAGCATTGAACCTATGAAGGTTGAAGAAGCATTGGAGGATTCGGACTGGATAAACGCTATGCATGAAGAGCTACATAACTTTGAGAGAAATCAAGTGTGGACATTGGTCGAGAAGCCCGACAACAACCACAACATCATTGGTACTAAATGGGTATTTCGCAACAAGCAAGATGAAGATGGACAAGTGGTTCGCAACAAAGCACGTCTCGTCGCCCAAGGCTACACACAAGTTGAAGGTATGGACTATGGTGAGACATATGCTCCCGTTGCTAGACTTGAGTCCATTCGCATCTTACTTGCTTATGCTAATCACCATGATATCACCTTGTACCAAATGGACATTAAAAGTGCTTTTCTAAATGGCAAAATCAAGGAGGAAGTTTATGTTAAGCAACCTCCTGGCTTCGTCAATCCTAAGAAACCTAATCATGTTTACAAACTTCACAAAGCCCTTTATGGTCTTAAACAAGCTCCTAGAGCATGGTATAAATGCTTGACCAAGTTCCTTATTGAAAAAGGCTTTGAAATTGGTAAAATTGATTCTACTCTTTTTACTAAAAGGGTTAATGGAGAACTATTTGTGTGCCAAATTTATGTTGATGATATCATATTTGGTTCAACTAACCCTCATTTTAGTGAGAAGTTTGGAAAGCTAATGTCGGAGAAGTTTGAGATGTCTATGATGAGTGAACTCAAATTCTTTCTCGGTTTGCAAATCAAGCAAACTAAGGAAGGTACCTTTGTCTCTCAAACGAAGTACACCAAGGACTTATTCAAGAAGTTCAATATGCAAGAATGCAAAGGTATGACTACACCCATGCCTACTAGTGGACATCTTGATTTGACCAAAGATGGTGAACCGGTTGATCAAAAGGTTTATCGCTCTATGATTGGTTCATTGTTATAACTATGTGCCTCTCGTCCCGATATTATGCTAAGTGTGTGCATGTGTGCACGATATCAAGCTACTCCTAAAGAGTGTCATCTTAAGGCTGTGAAAAGGATAGTGAGATACCTAATCCATACACCAAATTTTGGCATTTGGTATCCTAAGAGGTCCTCTTTTGATCTTGTTGGCTACTCCAATTCGGACTATGCCGGAGACAAGGTTGACAGAAAATCCACTTCGGGTACTTGTCAATTCCTTGGTAGATCTCTTGTGTCTTGGTCTTCCAAGAAACAAAACTCGGTATCTTTATCCACCGCCGAAGCGGAATACATTGCCGTTGGTTCATGTTGTGCTCAATTACTTTGGATGACCCAAACTCTTAAAGATTATGGGATATATGTGAAACATGTTCCATTTCTATGTGACAATGAAAGTGCTATTAAGATTGCTCACAATCCCGTGCAACATTCTCGAACTAAGCATATTGAAGTTCGTCATCATTTCATTTGAGATCATGTTGCAAAAGGGGACATTAACCTTAAGCATGTTTGCACCGATAAGAAATTGGCGGATATATTCACTAAACCACTTGATGAGAAAGTGTTTTGCAGGTTGAGAGGTGAATTGAACATCATTGATGCTTCAAAGTTGGTGTAGGAACTCCATTTGATACATACGGGGCATGAGCCTATGACTAATCCTCGATATTTCTCTTATGATGCTATTCATATGTCTTGGATATATTTGTACCTTGCATGTTATCTAACCCGTGTAGGTACTTGGTTGAATCTAAATCTATGAGATTGCAACTCACTCACATCTTGAGCAATCTCTACATCACCAAGTCTCTACACAATGGTGGTTGAAGACAAGGAAGCACGAAACCATTCAAACATATCCTTTGGAAAATTCTATGTTGAGTCTCATGATTGTCATTTTGGATACACAAGTGCTCATCCTTGCAAAGCTAACCCATGTAGGTAGATGAACTCAAACTCCAAGTGGTGCTCCCAACCCTTTATGAACTACATCAACCTTGAGCAACCCACACAAGTTCAACTACATGAGCAAGATCAACACCACCACCCAAGGTATGTTATTCCATCTTAGAGAAGCTTTACTCCAAGTCATGAGTCAAAGTAACTCAACAAGATGTGAATGCATCAAAAGTCTTAAACGAAAAATGGTAACCCGATTTTGAGCTTAAACGATGAGTATGACCTATGATCAAGTGCTCTCACTTGACTCCTAAGTAAATATACTCTAACATAGGTGACTTTGTCGCCGACCATCTCTGGATGAAGTTCTCAAGTGTCTCTCTGTGCTTTCGTCTCTTGCATATTTGTTTCCCCTTTCAAAAAAAAACTTCATCTAGAACTTTTAGTTTCTTTTCTTTCCTTTTTGTTCTGCATTTCCTGCATTCAATTCATTGCAAATCTTTCAGTAAATTCCTTGCATATCCTTGTGAGATTTTACTTGTCTAGTGAGCTGAGGTGACAAGTGGTTTCACTCTAATGAACTCGGTCACACCGGTTTGTTCTCTTCGGCCCAACTGACATCTTTTGGTGCAACCGAAGCACACAACTCGGAGTCACCGATTCCACCACAGGAAAACCAACTTGCCACTTATTCCTGATTTCTGTTTGCTCCAGCTCCACTCAATGATTCTTGTCCTCTACCAGCATCACATTAGACATGCTGCTTTTCTCTGTGACTCGAGGATCAACCCATTTGTATCACATGTCCAGAAGAGCCCTTCTTGAAAATTGATGTCAAATGGGGAGAGAGAGATCACATCAAAGCTTAATCCTTCCTATAGGGGGAGAAAGAGAGAATACTCAGGGGGAGAGAGTTTCTCAACTAGGAGAAAGTAATATCATCAAAGACCCCAGATGCTTGGTGTTCAAGAAGAGAGATGTCACATGTCTTTAAGAGGGGAAAGACATGTTTGGTTGCTTGCTTTAGCTCAAGCTTTGTTGTTTCTTTTTTTTGTTGCTGTGATTTTCTATTCCCTATCTTCTCCCAATATCCCATGCAGATTCAGGGGGAGCAAGACATCAAAGGGAAGGAAATCTCTGATTTTATTGCATATCTTTTCCTTTGGGGACATGTCTATATCCAATGTGGTACTTAGTACTCACTCTACATGTCATCCCGGTCTTGGTTCTCTTGTGGTTTCTCTTACTTGCTGTGGTCAGTAGGGTTAAGCTAATTATTTACCCAAACAGTGCTTAATCACCTTTGTCCAATATCCCATTTGAAATTCCAGTCAATTCAAATTCAAGTGAAGTCTGAAGTTGATCAAAATTTGCCGGAAAAATGTTCATCATCTGTCAAAAATTCCATAACAAATATTTGTTAAGGAACACAACATCACTTTGGTGCAAAGATGAACATTAGCAATTATAACAGCACCAATTCAGCATTTTTAAATGCTATCCTATTTTTGAAAAATTCCAAATGAATTCTTCTGGTCTCCAAAATAATTGTGGCACTGTCTATGATCACCAGGGATTTAATGGGACACCTCCCAAATTTTTGCTAAGTGAAATAGTTGGCCAAATAATTCCCTTTCTCTCTCTGTAAATTAAAAAAAGGAAATAGAAAAGGGCCTAGCTACTACTGTGCACTTGTAGCCCATTGCTATAGTGCACAGCCCAGCCCACTCCTCCCCGCGGTCGTCCCCTTCCCCTGTTCACCCGACCGAGGCGCGCGCCCGCGCTGTCGCCGCCCGACCGCCTCGCCACCCCGCTGCTCGCGCCGAGGGGATAAGGCCGAGCCTCCTGGCCTCGTCAGCTCCCCACTCCCACTTGCGCCTCTCCTCCCCCAGATCCACCTTTCCCCTCTCCCTCACGCGCTCACTCCTCCCGAGCGCCACCGTCGTCGTGCGTCGGTTGATCCCCCCGCCACCGCTGTCCCTGGCCCTCTCCGACGTGCCCCCAGGCGCTGCCTCGACCTCCACATCCGCCCCGCCGAGCCGCACGGACCGGGACGGCCCCGCCGCACCGCCACGACCTCGCCTTCGCCCTCTGCTCCGACGAACGCCGCCGCCCCGTGTCCACACCACTGTTGCTCCTAGTCACCCAACGGGCCACCGTGTGCCCCCAAGGTGAGCTCCGGCCCCCTTTTCCCTCTCCTCGCGCGTCTCCGCCTCCACCGTAGCTAGCTCGCCCGCAAGCTGAGCTCCGCCGTCTGCCATTGCCGTCGTAGGGCTCGCCACCGAGCTCCTCCGCTCGAGCTAGTAGCTCCGACGAGCTCCTGGAGCGCCGTAGACCTCGCCCAGCTCCTTCGTTCGCCAAAACACGCACTGCAACGCCGATCCCGACGAGGTCCCGAACCCCACCACCGCCTCCACTCATCGCCGACGCAGTTCCGGTCACCCCCGCGTCCAACTAACCACACCATGCGGCGCGGCTTTGTCTCCTCGTTCGAACGCGCCAAGTCCCGGGCCAAATGACCCCCTGTGCGCGATTCCCGGCGAAGTCCGGCGAGCCCCGCCACTGTTTTGGTCGCCGGCGGCGAAACCCCGACGCGACCGACGTGGCACACCTGGGCCCCGCCTCTGGGTCACTGCCCGTGGGCCCCCTGGCCCTAGTTGACCACGTTGACAATGGTCAACTGTGCTGACTGGGCACACAGTGTCTCTGACACGCGGGACCCATCGCATATTTTGTTAAATAAACGTTTTTCTAAATAAAAATGATTACTTAAAACGTTAGTTAAATTAGTTAGTTAGTTAGTACTAACTAGTCACTGACTGCTGGGGCCTACGCCCCCTAACTAACCCTGTTAGTTTAGTTAAGCCTCTGTTAGACAGAGAGGCTGACAGGTGGGTCCCACCTATCAGTTTGACTGGTCAGCAGAGCTGACGCAGTGCTGACGTCACTGCTGACGCAATAAACCTTTTCTGCTTTTAAAATAACTTAGAAATTGGTTTAAACTTTGAAAATCCGTAACTTTTAAACCGTAGCTCGGATCGTAAAAGTTTATATATGAAAAACGCCCAGAAAAACGAGACGAATCCAAATATGCAGTCCGTTTACCTGTCAGAAGCCTCTAACTATCTGAACATGGAACATTCCCCCTCATGTCATCTGTTTGACATAGGCCCAGAACCGGGAATACGTTCCCGGTTGAATTCCCCCTTCACCTATATCGTGTAGCCATGCGTTAGGTCACACCCAGCACAACATATTGCCATGTTACACTTTGTGATGCTATGTCTGCTTTATATTTACTGTTTCTTCCCCCTATTCTCTCCGGTAGACCCCGAGACCGATGCCGCCCCTGTGATCGACTACGTCGAGGATGACCCCTCCTTGCCAGAGCAACCAGGCAAGCCCCCCCTTTGATCATCCCGATATCGCCCATTCCATTCTCTCATGCTTGCACTAGATTTTGCTACTGTTATTGTTTGCACCTATTCTGATGCATAGCCTGCTTGTGTACCTACTATTGTACCTTACCTGCTTATCCTAAACTGCTTAGTATAGGTTGGTTAGAGACCCATCAGTGACCCCCCCACTTGACTCGACTGCCCCGCTGGATTATCAGAAGACCCGATCAACGGGATCGAAGACCAGGACCCGACACCTCACGTCACATCACGCCCCTTCATTGCTCGACTCTGCAGTGTTACTATTGAGTGTCAAGGGTGAGACCTCTACAACACTTCTGATGTTAACTTGTAGTGTAGCTATTCGGTCGTGGTCATCGAGGGTGATTTCCTCCTTAACCACTTCCGATACAGCTCTGTCGTGCAACCCCTCAAGTGTGAACCTCGAGGGTGGATCCTCTTACGTTCACCTTGATGATTACATCGAGTGGAATTCACCGGGGCTGATTCCTCGGGTTTTCCCCTTAATGTTTGGACACACGGATACTTGAACTTTACCACTGTTACTTGGAAAGACGGGTCGACCCTGAGGGGTACCCGCGCGAGCTTAATTGCGAGTGATGTGGAGTCGGGTTGACCTGGAGGGTGCCCGCGAGATAATTACGAGGCGTGGCCGGGCATTCCTAGCCCTTGCCGCAAGTCCTCGAGACGGGGCAACGGGGTCACATCTTTCGTGAGTCTCTGCTTGTTACCGCGCGTTCCTAATCCACTACGATTTGGATATTTGATCCGAGGGGCCTCTGGCCTGATAGCACTAACCATCACGTGGGCATAGTATGGGCATTCTGCGTCGTATACATCAGCCGAAGCTTAATAGACGTCAGCGACTGAGCGGCGCGCGTCGGGTTGGACTACGTAAGCGCCTACCTTGTTGAAGGAGGTAGCTAGGTCTGCTCACCGGCCGCCCTCGCAACGTGCAGGAGTTCCCGGGGAGATGGCCCATGACCCCTGGGGGCATAGGTTTAGTCCGGCGTGCTGGCCTCTCTATTAAGTCTAGGTCGAGTTGCGGCGTATTGTTTGGCCGAGGCCGGGCATGACCCTGGAAAGTGTGTCCGGTCGGAGTTAAGCGAGCGTGGTGGGTAAGTTGGTGCACCCCTGCAGGGAAGAAAACATCTATCGACAGCCTGTCCTACGGTAACGGACACTTGGAGTTGTATCCCGATCGATACAACTAGAACTGGATACTTGTGATGAGAATTGGATGGTGATGATAATTGGATAGTACGGCTCTGGGATTTCTTTCTCGCAGGGAGTCGAGAAAGGATCCAGATGCCACCTTTGACGACTGCTACTACACCGAGGGCGTCTTCTACCACGTGACGAAGACCGTCGATGACCAGGAGTAGTTAGGAGGCTCCCAGGCAGGAGGCCTTGCCTTTTCGATCGATGTTGCTTTTATGCTAGCCTTCTTAAGGCAAACTTGTCTAACTTATGTCTGTACTCAGATATTGTTGCCTCTGCTGACTCTTGTGTTTCGAGCTTATGTATTCGAACCCTCAAGGCCCCTGGCTTGTAATATAAAGCTTGTATTATTTTAATTTGTGTCTAGAGTTGTGTTGTGATATCTTCCCGTGAGTCCTTGATCTTGATCGTACACATTTGCGTGTATGATTAATGTACGATTGAATCGAGGGCGTCACAAGTTGGTATCAGAGCCGACTGCCTATAGGTAGCCCCCTTTCCAACTCCTTGGCCGAAGTTGAGTCTAGTCACTGAAAAACTTTTACTAACATGGCTGTGTGGCTTACGGGCCCACGTCGCCATTGGGTGGTATTAGGATCTTTTATTCCTCGTCTATACTCTGGGACTCTGATCTCTCTTCTATTCGGGTTAACCATTTTACTAAACTCTGACATTAGGTTCTCGTACCCCCTTCCTCCCTGAGAGCCTCAACATTATCGATGATCGCTTGCTTCGCCAGAAGATTCTGCGGATACTCCTCGATGTTTCTCGAGACCCTGTACCAACTGCCTTGCAGTTCCTGACCACCGATAATCCCCTTGAATAACATCCTTGCCGCTTGTACCTTCCTCCCTAGTTACTTCTGATATTACAAGATGCCCCGAAATTCTCTATTTTTCGAGAATCCTTTGAGCTTACTGCCTTGCAGTTCTTTGCCCCATGAGTACCCCCCCTTCGAATAATTCCTCGCACTCACCGAGGATCAGTTCATCCTCAGTTGTTCGTGTGGTTCACAAAACTCTTCAAAATACTATTTGATCTTCCAAAAATCCTCTACAAGCTGTTGCTCTTGGAATTCTTGCATACTTGCTTTCTGGTTAATTCCATTTGTCTAGCGATATTCGTTAAAATCCTTTGGGATTAACATTCTGATCCTGTTGATTCAGCATCTGTGAGAATGCACATGATCATCAATTAATCCTTGGAAATTTTCTTTCTGGCTCAGGCATTGTTTCGAATATGAGCTGGTTCTTACCCAATCAAGATTTGATCGGGTGCACCTCTAAGTCTATTCAACTTACTCATCTTTTGATCAGAGCCTCTGCTTCTGATCCTTCATCTTGGAACCATAACTCCTTTGTACTCAAGCATCGAATTATTCATAAGTTTCTATAAGCTGATGCCTTTGCATCCCCTTCTTCATCTGATTGATTACCGATACTCACCTCAACTCTGTCGTGAATCGCCAGATCCATTGTTGGGTTGTTATCCGACAGTGCCCTTCACATCCAAAATCTTGTGAGTTTTTCCCTGATACATAATACCTTCGGTAAATTGTATCACCTGCTTTGGTTTCAGTACTCTGCTTTCCAAATCGTATCTCTTGCTTGGTTGATGGTTGTATAGATTCGTAAAATATGCCCTGATGGGTTGAACTTATGCCTTCCATAATTTGTATGAACCCGAGAGTTCCCACGAGTCTTACTCTTCTGGTACTTCGCCAAATAAATATTCTGCCCTACAATTTCTTTGAAAACGAGGAGTGAATGAAAGGTTATGCATTGAAGATGTGGGAGTCGACCTTGAACTTTGTGTTCATGCCCATGGACACGTTGTGGAACTTATCATGTAAGCTTCGTGTAATAATAATTATTTCCTTGATATAATATCATCTGGTATCGGTGAATTGATCCTTCGCAACCATGGTTCCGACCATGATTGTTCTTCTTTGGTCCCATTTCTTGGACAAGTTAAATCACTTGTCTTCTGCAGGTCAATACGCCTGCCCAACCTCTATTATGATCTACCTTCGAGTATTACCCCTGGTATTTCGAGGATATCATGCCATTGCACTACATCTTATGAACTTTTGATGGAGCACTACCTTACCCTGTCCTTGTCACTTCATGGGTTCTAGGTTGTTTGTCAACCGAGAACACCGATAAGTGAATAGATTCCGCACTCCGATTCAATAACTCTAAGTCATTTTTGTTGCTTACGAGTTTAATAATCCTTCAAGTCAGTCCTAGCCTGATCGGCTATATCATTATCGTACTAAATTTTTTACCTGTGCTATCTGGTCCTTCTTCCCGGAGCACAATTTCCGACAATGAGCTAAGCTTACATTGATATTCCTTGCCTTATCATTTTTCGCCTTGAACAGCAAGCTTGTTTTCGAGTTTGTGTTGTACATGTGGTTCCAATAACTTTTCGCTTCATCATTCCTATGACTTGATGTCATCATCGATCGATTACATCTTCATGAAATCTCTCGACAAATGTGTCGTGACCATCATCAACATTCCGAGCTCTTCTAGGATATCAATTGAATTCATGATGAGAAACACCATCCTTGCCCCTCGATGAT
Source organism: Triticum aestivum (assembly GCF_018294505.1). Classification (NCBI taxonomy): domain Eukaryota; kingdom Viridiplantae; phylum Streptophyta; class Magnoliopsida; order Poales; family Poaceae; genus Triticum; species Triticum aestivum. The sequence goes on along the minus strand of NC_057800.1, from coordinate 356,407,478 downwards.
TTGAATTATCACCGACAACATTCTTGCCTTCCCCAACACAAACTTGTTCATATAATTTTGGAAATACATCCTTTTTGACATGCCGATGGATTGTTGTTGAGCCCGTCGGCCACACCCTCATCTTTTCCTTGCTGAAATTGTATGACTTATTTTCTAAGTTGTTTCCGATGGATCCTTTGTGTATACGAAGTCTAACATTTCCCTGATGACCATGTCAACACTATCCCGAAGCATGTGTGTGGTACTCCGTTAATCCACAAGAACATTTGGGAGCGCAATGCTAACTGTTCTTGATCATTTATCCAAACACCATTGTATGGATAAGCCTCATAAATTCCTTGCCCCTTTGTCTAAATGCTTTAATACTTGGAGCCCTATCATGCTCTGCCTTTCCTTGGGAAAGTTATACCCTAATACTTGGGTATAAACACCTTTCCTTTCCATTGGTCTGATTATCCTAATAACCACTTATTTCCTTTCCATTGTTTTGTTTAACCTTCTTGTGAGCTATATGATATAAGCAGGAATAATTTCCTGCTTATAAAACACCCCGATGTACAACCTTGTCAGTGAGACCATGTTACTATTGTTGGTGACATTCCGGTAGCCACCGATGGATGAGAACTTTGCCTATTGGTCCGCCTCGTCTTAACGAGCAGGAAAATGGTTCTCTTCGTCCCTCGCCCTTGGTACCAAACTTGGTTACCAACATAACAAACATGCTATCCTCTGACCTGCTTTGCTATCATGACCGTGCAAGATGTCACCACTCTTCCTACCTTTAACCCACATGGTGGGCCCATAACCCACAATTCCACAGGATCGTAACCTGACTCTCCTTACACCATGTTGCCAAAGATATTCCTCGCTCTTGGCTCCGTAAGTAATTCATAAGCCACCTTCCTAGTGATCTATTCTAGTATCAGACGCAATATTTTTGTTGTTGTTGTTGTTGCTCTGGACCCCTTTTCACCTTTTTATTAGGCATCGAATGATTGCCTGCCCGTTAAAACTTCTCATGGTACCCTCATACTTTGCTCTCGATGTTTTATTTAAGTTCAACTCGAGGGATGCTTCCGCCTCATTCCCTGATTTGTTCACCAGATATTTAACCCTATAAGGGTCAGTTCTCCCGAAGTTACTCTTTACTTCCCCACTTAAATCTCGGGACGAGATTTCTTGTAGTAGAGGAGATTTGTAACACCCCCAGTATCATGCTACAGTAACCCTATGTGATTAAGCTAATTATTTACCCAAACAGTGCTTAATCACCTTTGTCCAATATCCCATTTGAAATTCCAGTCAATTCAAATTCAAGTGAAGTCTGAAGTTGATCAAAATTTGCCGGAAAAATGTTCATCATCTGTCAAAAATTCCATAACAAATATTTGTTAAGGAACACAACATCACTTTGGTGCAAAGATGAACATTAGCAATTATAACAGCACCAATTCAGCATTTTTAAATGCTATCCTATTTTTGAAAAATTCCAAATGAATTCTTCTGGTCTCCAAAATAATTGCGGCACTATCTATGATCACCAGGGATTTAATGGGACACCTCCCAAATTTTTGCTAAGTGAAATAGTTGGCCAAATAATTCCCTTTCTCTCTCTGTAAATTAAAAAAAAGGAAATACAAAAAAGGGCCTAGCTACTACTGTGCACTTGTAGCCCATTGCTATAGTGCACAGCCCAGCCCACACCTCCCCGCGGTCGTCCCCTTCCCCTGTTCACCCGACCGAGGCGCGCGCCCGCGCTGTCGCCGCTCGACCGCCTCGCCACCCCGCTGCTCGCGCCGAGGGGATAAGGCCGAGCCTCCTGGCCTCGTCAGCTCCCCACTCCCACTTGCGCCTCTCCTCCCCCAGATCCACCTTTCCCCTCTCCCTCACGCGCTCACTCCTCCCGAGTGCCACCGTCGTCGTGCGTCGGTTGATCCCGCGGCCACCGCTGTCCCCGGCCCTCTCCGACGTGCCCCCAGGCACTGCCTCGACCTCCACATCCGCCCCGCCGAGCCGCCCGGACCGGGCGACCCCGCCGCACCGCCACGACCTCGCCTTCGCCCTCGGCTCCGACGAACGCCGCTGCCCCGAATCCACACCACTTCTGCTCCTAGTCACCCAACGGGCCACCTTGTGCCCCCAAGGTGAGCTCCGACCCCCTTTTCCCTCTCCTCGCGCGTATCCGCCTCCACAATAGCTAGCTCGCCCGCAAGCCGAGCTCCGCCGTCCGCCATTGCCGTCGTAGGGCTCACCACCGAGCTCCTCCGCTCGAGCTAGTAGCTCCGACGAGCTCCTGGAGCGCCGTAGACCTCGCCCAGCTCCTTCGTTCGCCAAAACACGCACTGCAACGCCGATCCCGACGAGGTCCCGAACCCCACCGCCGCCTCCACTCGTCGCCGACGCAGTTCCGGTCACCCCCGCGTCCAACCGACCACACCATGCGGCGCGGCTTCGTCTCCTTGTTCGAACGCGCCAAGTCCCGGGCCAAATGACCCCTGTGCGCGATTCCCGGCGAAGTCCGGCGAGCCCCGCCACTGTTTTGGTCGCCGGCGGCGAAACCCCGATGCGGCCGACGTGGCACACCTGGGCCCCGCCTCTGGGTCACTGCCCGTGGGCCCCCTGGCCCCAGTTGACCACGTTGACCGTGGTCAACTGTGTTGACTGGGCACACAGTGTCTCTGACATGCGGGCCCCATCGCATATTTTGTTAAATAAACATTTTTCTAAATAAAAACGATTACTTAAAATGTTAGTTAAATTAGTTAGTTAGTTAGTACTAACTAGTCACTGACTGCTGGGGCCCACGCCCCCTAACTAACCCTGTTAGTTTAGTTAAGCCTCTGTTAGACAGAGAGGCTGACAGGTGGGTCCCACCTGTCAGTTTGACTGGTCAGCAGAGCTGACGCAGTGCTGACGTCACTGCTGACGCAATAAACCTTTTCTGCTTTTAAAATAATTCAGAAATTGGTTTAAACTTTGAAAATCCGTAACTTTTAAACCGTAGCTCGGATCGTAAAAGTTTATATATGAAAAATGCCCAGAAAAACGAGACGAATCCAAATATGCGGTCCGTTTACCTGTCAAAAGCCTCTAACTATCTGAACATGGAACATTCCCCCTCATGTCATCTGTTTGACATAGGCCCAGAACCGGGAATACATTCCCGGTTGAATTCCCCCTTCACCTATATCGTGTAGCCATGCGTTAGGTCACACCCAACACAACATATTGCCATGTTACGCTTTGTGATGCTATGTCTGCTTTATATTTACTGTTTCTTCCCCCTCTTCTCTCCGGTAGACCCCGAGACCGATGCCGCCCCTGTGATCGACTACGTCGACGACGACCCCTCCTTGCCAGAGCAACCAGGCAAGCCTCCCCTTTGATCATCCCGATATCGCCCATTCCATTCTCTCATGCTTGCATTAGATTTTGCTACTGTTATTGTTTGCACCTATTCTGATGCATAGCCTGCTTGTGTACCTACTGTTGTACCTTACCTGCTTATCCTAAAATGCTTAGTATAGGTTGGTTAGAGACCCATCAGTGACCCCCCCCCCCACTTGACTCGACTGCCCCGCTGGATTATCAGAAGACCCGATCAACGGGACCGAAGACCAGGACCCGACACCTCACGTCACATCATGCCCCTTCGTTGCTCGACTCTGCAGTGTTACTATTGAGTGCCGAGGGTGAGACCTCTACAGCACTTCTGATGTTAACCTGTAGTGTAGCTATTCGGTCGTGGTCATCGAGGTTGATTTCCTCCTTAACCACTTCCGATACGGCTCTGTCGTGCAACCCCTCAAGTGTGAACCTCGAGGGTGGACCCTCTTACGTTCACCTTGATGATTACATCGAGTGGAATTCACCGGGGGTGATTCCTCGGGTTTTCCCCTTAATGTTTGGACACACGGATACTTGAACTTTACCACTGTTACTTGGAAAGACGGGTCAACCCTGAGGGGTACCCGTGCGAGCTTATTTGCGAGTGATGTGGAGTCGGGTTGACCTGGAGGGTGCCCGCGAGATAATTACGAGGCGTGGCCGGGCATTCCTAGCCCTTGCCGCAAGTCCTCGAGACGGGGCAATGGGGTCACATCTTTCGTGAGTCTCTGCTTGTTACCGCGCGTTCCTAATCCACTATGATTTGGATATTTGATCTGAGGGGCCTCTGGCCTGATAGCATTAACCATCACGTGGGCATAGTATGGGCGTTATGCGTCGTATACATCAGCTAAAGCTTAATAGACGTGAGCGACTGAGCGGCGCGCGCCGGGTTGGACTATGTAAGCGCCTGCCTTGTTGAAGGAGGTAGCTAGGTCTGCTCACCGGCCGCCCTCGCAACGTGCAGGAGTTCCCGGGGAGATGGCCCATGACCCCTGGGGGCATAGGTTTAGTCTGGTGTGCTGGCCTCTCTATTAAGTCTAGGTCGGGTTGCGGCGTATTGTTTGGCCAAGGCCGGGCATGACCCTGGAAAGTGTGTCCGGCCGGAGTTAAGCGAGCGTGGTGGGTAAGTTGGTGCACCCCTGCAGGGAAGAAAACATCTATCGATAGCCTGTCCTACGGTAACGGACACTTGGAGTTGTATCCCGATCGATACAACTAGAACTGGATACTTGTGATGAGAATTGGATGGTGATGAGAATTGGATTGTGATGATAATTGGATAGTACGGCTCTGGGATTTCTTTCTCGCAGGGAGTCGAGAAAGGATCTCTGGCCGAGGTTGATAACACTACTACTACTTTACTTTATGCTACTCTACTCCCTCCTGTTTGCTGCAAGATGGTGGTTTCCAGAAGGTGCTAGTCTTCGATAGGACTAGGCCTTCTCTCTATTCTGGCATTTCTGCAGCCCAGTCCACATATTCAGCCTCCCTTTGATAATGTTGGATATGTAGTGTAGATCCTTGCTTGCGAGTACTTTGGATGAGTACTCACGGTTGCTTTGCTACCCCTTTTTCCACTTTCTTTCTTCTTTCTGGTTGTTGCAACCAGATGGTGGAGTCCAGGAGCCAGATGCCACCTTTGACGACTGCTACTACACCGAGGGCGTCTTCTACCACGTGACGGAGACCGTCGATGACCAGGAGTAGTTAGGAGGCTCCCAGGCAGGAGGCGTTGCCTTTTCGATCGATGTTGCTTTTATGCTAGCCTTCTTAAGGCAAACTTGTCTAACTTATGTCTGTACTCAGATATTGTTGCTTCCGCTGACTCTTGTGTTTCGAGCCCTCGAGGCCCCTGGCTTGTAATATAAAGCTTGTATTATTTTAATTTGTGTCTAGAGTTGTGTTGTGATATCTTCCCGTGAGTCCTTGATCTTGATCGTACACATTTGCGTGTATGATTAGTGTACGATTGAATCGAGGGCGTCACACTGTGGTTAGTAGATGTATCTGTGTTATTTAACCTTGTTTGCGCAGGTTCATCCCATCCTAGGCCAACTCAAGACGACAAGGTAAGTATATGCATCACAGTCATGTGAATGAGAAATTCTTGTTGATGTACATACTGTTTGCAAGAAGGACTCATGAGCATGAAGGTACATTTCTCACATTCACATCATTTGCTCTGATGCATATAGCCAAGATACATGTAACACATTACTTACTCTGTCATGTTTACACATTCACATGCTCCTATATTCAATATTCACATGATTGCATACATGTAGGAGGAGCCTATGCATGTTATATGTCTTTCCAAAGCTTTACTTGCTATTCTCTATATCTTTATCTAAAGCTTTGATGTATGTTGTCATCAATTACCAAAAAGGGGGATATTGAAAGCACAAGTGCTCCCTGGGTGGTTTTGGTAATTAATGTCAACATATCTCTTGTTGGACTAACACTTCTACCTAGTATGTTTCAGATAAGTTCAACAATGGAGTGGCATGGACTAGAGGATGTGGAACCCTTTCAAGATGCTAAGGACAAAGGATTGGCTCAAGCTTCAAGATCAAGACTCTACATTTTCTATTTTAGTGATCCAAGATCACATTGAGTATATAGGAAAAGCCAATACTATCAAGAGGGGATGAGGTGTTGCTTAATGGCTTGCTTGCTCAAAGTGCTTAGTGATATGCTCCAAAACCCTCAACTACCTCCCCACATCCACATATGACCTAAACCAAAAGTCAAACTCGGCCCCACCGATTCTATCTATCCGGCGCTACCGAGTTTGATATGTCATAGCCACTGCCACAAACCCTAGGCAAATCGGTCTCACCGATAGGGATCTCGGTCTCACCGAGATGGGATTATAATCTCTCTGTTTCCCTTTGTAACGTTTCGGTCTTACCGAGATGAGCGATCGGTCCCACCGAGATTGCAATGTAAACTCTCTGTTTCCCTTTTGTAACACTTTGGTCTCACCGAGATGAGCAAATAGGTCCCACCGAGTTTACCTGACCAACTCTCTGGTTAGCTTATTACCAAAATCGGTCCCACCGAGTTTGTGTAATCGGTCACACCGAGATTACTATGCCCTAACGCTAACCATATCGGTCCTACCGAGTTGCATCTCAGTCCCACCGAAAATCCTAACGGTCACTAGGTTTGCTGAATCGGTCCGAACGAGTTTAACCATTCGGTCCCACCGAGTTTGGAAAATTGTGTGTAACTGTTAGATTTTGTGTGGAGGCTATATATACCCCTCCACCCACTCTTCATTCGTTGAGAGAGCCATCAGAACATACCTACACTTCCAATACACATTTTCTGAGAGAGAACCACCTACACTTGTGTTGAGGTCAAGATATTCCATTCCAATCATATGAATCTTGATCTCTAGCCTTCCCCAAGTTGCTTTCCACTCAAATCTTCTTTCCACCAAATCCAAATCCTGTGAGAGAGAGTTGAGTGTTGGGGAGACTATCATTTGAAGCACAAGAGCAAGGAGTTCATCATCAACACACCATTTGTTACTTCTTGGAGAGTGGTGTCTCCTAGATTGGCTAGGTGTCACTTGGGAGCCTCCGACAAGATTGTGGAGTTGAACCAAGGAGTTTGTAAGGGCAAGGAGATCGCCTACTTCGTGAAGATCTACTGCTAGTGAGGCAAGTCCTTCGTGGGCGACGGCCATGATGGAATAGACAAGGTTGCTTCTTCGTGAACCCTTCGTGGGTGGAGCCCTCCGTGGACTCGCGCAACCATTACCCTCCGTGGGTTGAAGTCTCCATCAACGTGGATGTACGATAGCACCACCTATCGGAACCACGACAAAAACATCCGTGTCTCCAATTGCGTTTGAATACTCCAAACCCTTCTATTTACATTCTTGCAAGTTGCATGCTTTACTTTCCGCTTCTCATATACTCATTGCATGCTTGCTTGATATGTATTGTGTTTGTTAAACTTGCGCTTAAACTCCACTTAAACTTCAGAATATTAAAAACTGCAACTTTTGTCACTTAGTGTCTAATCACCCCCCCTCTAGACACCTCTTCTCAATCCTTTCAACAACTACTTTGACCCAATCCTGGATATGGATGAGGTACTGGAGTTTGTTTTTCCTAGTCATTCTGAAATAGAATGGCTTGACGGACCACAAGAATAATAAGCATCGATAACACGGATGCACAATTACTCCTGACTATCAATTGATAGGCGATGGTCGGAATGCAAATGAAGAGGGACAACTCAAGAGGACATATATCTTTCTGAGTTGTGGATGCATAGATTAATATGTCGAACCAAGTTCAACAGGTTTCTTCCAAATAACCCATGCAGAAAGGTAGAACTGGCAGAATCACAATTATGAATGGAGAACTCCTCAAGAGTACTCTGATTGTGATATTTTGGTTCAAAGAACTTCTGCCTTAATGGTTCATGGTATTTGGAAGAAAGAAATACCACGGACCTTGAGGACTGTCGCAAGGTTACTAATATCCTAAAGGAACGAGCAAACACTATCAACATGAGGTAAGTAGGGTGAATCTCGGGTTCAAGAACCCAGGAATAGAATACCTACTACTAAATGGCATCACGAGATGCTTTCGAGAATGGTGGCCAGAATCATCACACCGGAACACAAAACATGGCTAGATTACTAGGTGACTCCCTAAAACACCTAGGGTCATAATAATAGCTCCAACATATATGTCGAGGTAATAGAGTACCTCAACTCACGGATTAGTGTGGTTGAACTGGCCCAAAGGAACATCGGGAATGGAAAGAAGGAATTTGCAAATGCATCAGACTATTTAGAGACCTGGGATGACTCGCACAGCATAACGGCTATAAATGCTCAAAATTATTTGAGACATCCTGCAAAATGGTGGCATAACCACTTAACATCACAATATCAAAGTTCTGAGATGAACAGTCAAGACACAGAAGTAGTAGGAACCAAACTCGGGCTTGAATCCATCAATCCTACGAGTCTACGGATTAGTAACATGTGATCCTGATAGAAAGACGAGAAGCCTAGTTCTTAATCCCCGCAAAATAGAAGATTTTGACTCAGATCAGAAGGGCATAAGGTAAGGGGGTAAAAAGAGCCTTACGTTCCCTTCCACAATCAATTCCCTTACATAACTAAAGCATTTCTAGACACAACTTCGACCAGTTTGGCTTGGCAATCCTACAGGCAGTCAGGCTCTGATACCAAAGCTGTCAGGACCCTGATCCTAAGTCACACCGATCTAGCATGTAACACTTCATATCACTTTGCGGCCTCACGCACGGTATTCCCACGGGTGCCACCTTCCCTGGCCCGGGACCGTTTGCGCCTTTTGGCTCACGTATATGATAGTACCGCTAGCATCCATATGACAGAGATCCCGGGCCGACATGACTAGTCGTGAACCCAAAGTGGCACTAACTTATGGGGACAGGCATACATGAAACAACATCGAACATGTCAGTCATCAGCGTGTGAATTCGGGCAGTAGCAACTGGGCTAACAGGACTCCGGGAACCCGGGCCGAAGCAGGCTAGCAAGACTCCAGAAGTAACCGCGTGACATTTCCCCGAAGGGCAGACACAGGAACGAAGTGAGTCACATGCCGGCCAGTCTAAGTGTTCCGGAGCAGTAGTACTGGGCTAGCAGGACTCTGGTAAACCGGGCTGTAGCAGACTACCAAGGCTCAGTGGAAGCACTAGACTACATTTCCCCATAAGAGAGGCTACCAAGGATAAACAACTAGGTTGTCGGATCCCACACATACCAAGCATTTCAATCATACACACAATATGCTCGATATGTGCAAATACAACACGGCATCACAACAAGACTCTACGACTCAGAGTATTTATTCATTAGGCTCCGAGGAGCGAGATATTACAAACGTGGGTCTCATGACCCAACAATCATAGCATACAAACAACAAGCACATGCGGAAGCTTAACCTGTCTGAGTACAGACAACTACAAATGAAGAAGGCTAAGAAGCCTGACTATCTACAAGACCCTGCCGAGGGCACAAGATCGTAGCTGAGGTAGCAAGATAAATGTTGAAGTCCACATGGAACTACTAGCGAGACTGACGTCTCTCTGCAAAACATAAATTAAGCAAATGTGAGTACAAATGTACTCAGCAAGACTTACATCAGAACTAACAACATATGCATCGGTATCAACAAGGGGGGTGGTGGAGTTTAACTATGGCAAGCCAACTTTGACTCAGTGGCTAACCTAAACTACGACTGCAAGCAACTCTTTTGAGGTGGCGCACACGAGTCAACATATTGACCATTCAATACACCACTATGGATCCGCTCCCATCTCCCTACGAGAAGGCCACCCATAGCACTCACGCTTATCTTGAAAGTTTTAGAGTATCCACTTTCACTTGTCTATGAACTATTATAGGCAACCTAGAAGTCCTTTACCATGGAAACGGCTATTCGAATAGATCATTTATAACCCTGCAGGGGTGTACTTCTTTGCACATGTTTCCACCAATTAGCGTCTGCACACGATATGTGCTCGGCAAACTTCAAGCGAAAGCCGACGTGGGTGTAGACCACGACCTAACTAACCACACAAGTCTCTAGTCCAGGTTTATCGCCTATTCGGGTTCCATCCGCGAGGAGATTCAGCCGGAGTTTCGCTCACAGCCCCAAACGATGTGTGCAGGGTTCTCGAGACACCAAACGGGCGCCCAGTACACCGTGCCACGGTGTATCTACCGCATCATAGCCTACCCCTAGGGTCAGCGCTATGCATGGCCTCCAACACATATCCTACAAACACCAGAAACTAGTTGCAACTCCTGGACAAAGAACAGGGGCGGTTAATAAGTCGAGCGGGGTCATATTTCAGGGCCCAACGTGTGGTAGTAGATGTTCATGGATCACAAACATAGAACTTAGTTCCTGAGGACGGTTTCAATGAGACAACCCACCATGTACTCCTACATGGCCTCTCACCACTACCTTCACCAAATTGTGTTCACACACTTAGCTCACACACAGTACAACATGTTCATCACCATTCCAATTCATTCCCGATGAATCAGACCCGACTCAACTCTAAGCAGTAGCAGGCATGACAAAAAAGCATGAATGAGTAGGCACATCAGGGCTCAAACAACTCCTACTCATGCTAGTTGGTTCATCTATTTACTGTGGCAATGATAGGTCATGCATAGGAAAAGGGGTTCAGCTACTGCAACATGAAACAGTTGAATCGTTGTTGTCCTAATGCAGTAAAAGAGAGAAAGAGCGAGAGGGTGGGATTATATCGGAATGAACAAGGGGGTTTTGCTTGCCTGGCACTTCTGAAGATAATATAGTTCTTCATTGGTGTCATCGATCACGTCGTCAGAAACATCGTCGACTGAGAGGGGACGGTTACCAGCAAACAGAGAAGGACACAATCAATGCAATGCAACAATATGATGCATGAATGTGACATGGCAATATGATGTTGATTGGCCTAATGCAACTAGCAACAAGTTAAATGGAGTTGGTTTGAACACTAAGTTCAAAATCAAACTCCATATGTGCTTTCTTAAATGCCATTTAATTGAATTGTCCTAAACAGAGGATATAAGTTTCTCTAACATGCTTGAAAATGCCATAAACAGATTCTTTGGATTTTTCTGATCATTTTTCATATATAAATTATTTCATTCAGAGTTACGGTTTATTTTCTATGATTTTTAGAAGTTTAGGGCATTTCCTGAAAATAAATAAATCATTTTTGATTTATTTAAAATCCCAGAAACATATACTGCGTCAGGCTGAGGTCAGCAGGTCAACGGAGTCAACCAGGTCAACCCTGACCTATGGGACCCACAGGTCAGTGACACAACAAACTAACTCTGTTAGTTAGTGCTAAGTTAAATACTAACCTAACTTAATTAGGGCATGGGCCCACATGTCCGTGATACAGAGTTAGTTAGCGAGGTGATTAACCTCTAATAGATGTAATTAGGACTAATTAAAACCTAAACTAACTCTAGTCAGAGGTCGGCCCCACATGTCATCGACACAGGGGGGCCAGTCATGGTCAAAGTTGGTCAGCCCCACCGGCGACTTGACGTCGGCGAGGCCAGTCGCGGCGGCGAGCCTCGGGTTTGCGTCTCCGGCGACCAAATGCAATGCGGAGGGCATCTACGCGGAGCTGGCAAACGCACGCATCCAATGGGGCAAGTGGGAGCAGCTGGGGTGGCCGGAGCTCGCCGGAATAGAGCTCACGGCGGCAGCCGGCGTGCGGGAGTGCTCGGGGTTGGCATTATACTGCACGGTAGGGGCCACGGAGGGGTGCTACGGGCACCTAGTGATGCGCTGAGCGCTATGACGCGCTCGGTTGCGGCTCTAGGTGACGGTGGCCACAGCGGCCGCATGGCCGGCGGAGCCAAGCTCCCGGCCGCAACGACAAAGGCGTTAGTGGAAGCAAAAGAGCCAGAGGAGAGGGGGGATCGACGCGGAAGCTCACAAAGGTTGCAGTGGAGCGAACGGCTAGCTTGGAGGTGGCCGGAGCTAAGCGCGGTGATGAGGGGGATCTCCGACGACCTAACGGTGAGGAGGAGCTCGGTGGAGGCAGTGGAGCGCGTCCGGCGTCGTGTGGCTCATCGAGGAGGTCGGGGCGTCGACGCGGAGCTCGCAGGAACTTCGAGGAGGCGAGGGGGAGGCGATAGCTACGCAGGCGATGGCGGCGAGCTCGTGGGCGAATCGGCCATGGCGGGAGAGGCGAGGGACAGAGCAGGGGGAGAGTGAGAGAGTCAGAGCAATCGGGATGGCACCGAGGAGGTCGGCCGCGGTGTCGAGCTGGCCTGGGGACATAGGCAGACGCCCTGGTGGCGTGGCGCTCTCGGGCACGCGCGCGTGCTCGTCCTTCTGGCTCGAGGAGGAGGACGACTGGCGTGGCCAGTCGGCTGGGCCGGCTTGCTGGGCCAGAGCAGGTGGTCCGCCAGGTGAGGTTACTCTCTCTCTCTCTCTCTCTTTCTAATTTAGTTTATGTTTTCTATTTTTTCAGTAATTGGTTTTGATTTGATTTAAAACATCAAATCATTTTTTGAACTTTCTATAAATTGTTATGTGAGCTCAGAAACTAGTCGAAGGTCACAAGCAACTTACAAAAAAATTTGAACTTTATTTCTTATATAACAGAAATAAATTGAACTCAAATATGTCATTGATTTAAGTCAAAGGCCCAAAATAAATATTTCTGTGATTCCAAAAATATTGGTTTGAATTTTACCTCGTACCAATATTTTCACAGAGTAACAGGAACATTTCTTTGGACTGATTTGATGAGAATTAAATGTTGATTATTTTTAAAAGGTTTCTGAGGCTTTGAAAATTCCCTCAATTCAAATTTCAGAATTTAGACATGATGATCATGCAAGGAGAAGCAAAGGCTAAACTAGGGCTGTGACACCGTCTGATGGGTCCCTGCTGTCAGGTGGAGGAATCATTATTTTCCGTGTAATAAGGAGGGACTTCCTTGCTGCGACCGTGGACCCAGCTGTTAGCCTCTCCACGTACAGTACACTTTCGATGGAAGTCGTTCCTTGACCACGTTGACCACGCTGCATTCCGTTGCATGCATGCGTCCATGGGCGTGGTGCGTCCCCACTGTCAGCTTCTCACGTACAGTCATCTTCCGATGACCCTCGGGTTTTCACCATGTTGACCACACCGTGCCGAGTGCACCAAGGCCGATGGACGATGGCGAGGCCCCAGACTGGAACGACCCGGAGATGGGGTAGACGGGGCAGTGGAGTCGCAGATGGAGAGGAGTGGGAAACTCTGGTTCGGGTGCGCGGCAGCACAGCCGCGGTGCCGCCCATGGGAGATAGGAGCAAGAACAGAGGTTGAAGAAGGAGCACGGCTATTGGATTAACATCCAATGGTCCAGCTGCTAGAATCATTTGTTGATTAAGTTGACAATGCCCTGCGTACACGTCCGCTTAGTAGGCCCGCAAGTCAGCCACCAAATCTGACGGGTCCCAGCGGTCAACGGGAGGAATAATTTTTTCGCATAATAAGGAGGCACTTCCTTCCGTGCGAAGACACAACCGGTGGGTCCCAGTTATCAGGTGGAGGAACCATTTTTTTCAGCTTAATAAGGAGGAACTTTCCATGCGTGCGACCATGGACCTCGTGGGTCCTAACCGTTAGGCTCTCTACGTACAATCCTCTTCCGATGACTCTTGTTTGTTGACCACTCCGCACCGAGCGCAGCGAGGCGGTGGATGATGGAGAGGCCCCGGACGGGAACGACTCGGAGATTAGAAGAGGCGGCAGTGGAGTCGCATATTGAGAGGAGGAGAAGGGATATAGCTGGTTTTGGTGAGGCGTGGGGATGCAGTCGATGGAGAATAATAGGAGGTGTGGAGGGGTGGAGGGATAGCCTGGCCGGTGGTGGGGTAGCGCTTCGCAGCGCTGCGTGCTAAGCAGAGCCTCTAGCCACCGGAGGCCGGACCAGGCGGTCCCGGCGATGCTGGAGGAAGAAGACGAGAGATTAAAGGTGCATGCAGGCCCTTGGATATAAATCCAATGGCTGTGGATGTCATAATCATTTGTTGACCAAATTGATGCTACCTCTTGAGCATTGCGTTGGTTTTCCCTTGAAGAGGAAAGGGTGATGCAACAAAGTAGCGTAAGTATTTCCCTTAGTTTTTGAGAACCATGGTATCAATCCAGTAGGAGGCCGTGCACAAGTCCCTCGCACCTACACAAACAAATAAATACTCGCAACCAACGTGATAAGGGGTTGTCAATCCCTACACGGTCACTTACGAGAGTGAAACCTGATAGATATGATAAGATAATATTTTTGGTATTTTATGATAAAGATGCAAAGTAAAATAAATGGCAAAGGAAATAACTAAGTATTGGAAGATTAATATGATGGAAGATAGACCCGAGGGCCATAGGTTTCACTAGTGGCTTCTCTCAAGAGCATAAGTATTTACGATGGGTGACTAAATTACTGTTGAGCAATTGACAGAACTGAGCATAGTTATGAGAATATCTAGGTATGATCATGTATATAGGCATCACGCCCGAGACAAGTAGACCGACTCTTGCCTGCATCTACTACTATTACTCGACACACCGACCGCTATCTAGCATGCATCCAGAGTATTAAGTTCAAGAGAATAGAGTAACGCTTTAAGCAAGATGACATGATGTAGAGGGATAAACTCGTGTAATATGATATAAACCCCATCTTGTTATCCTCGATGGCAACAATACAAGATGTGCCTTGCTCCCCCTACTATCACTGGGAAAGGACACCGCAAGATTGAACCAAAGCTAAGCACTTTTCCCATTACAAGAAAGATCAATCTGGTAGGCCAAACCAAACTGATAATTCGAAGAGACTTGCAAAGAGAACCAATCATACATAAAAGAATTCAGAGAATATTCAAATATTGTTCATAGATAAACTTGATCATAAACCCACAATTCATCGGTATCAACAAACACACCGCAAAAGAAGATTACATCGAATAGATCTCCACAAGAGAGGGGGAGAACTTTGTATTGAGACCCAAAAAGAGAGAAGAAGCCATCTAGCTAATAACTATGGACCCGTAGGTCAGAAGTAAACTACTAACACTTCATCGGAGGGGCTATGGTGTTGATGTAGAAGCCCTCCGTGATCGATGCCCACTCCGGCGGAGCTCCGGAAAAGGCCCCAAGATGGGATCTCACGGGTACAGAAAGTTACAGCGGTGGAATTAGGGTTTTGGCTCCGTATCTGGTAGTTTGGGGGTACGTAGGTATATATAGGAGGAAGGAGTACGTCGGTGGAGCAACAGAGGGGCCACGAGGGTGGAGGGCGCGCCTTCCTACCTCGTGCCTTCCTCGTTGATTGCTTGACGTAGGGTCCAAGTCCTCTAGATCATGTTCGTTCCGAAAATCATGTTCCCGAATGTTTCATTCCGTTTGGACTCCGTTTGATATTCTTTTTCTGTGAAACCCTAAAATAGGCAAAAAAACAACAATTCTGGGTTGGGCCTCCGGTTAATGGGTTAGTCCCAAAAATAATATAAAAGTGTATAATAAAGTCCAATAATGTCCAAAACAGAATATAATATAGCATGGAACAATCAAAAATTATAGATACGTTGGAGACGTATCAAGCATCCCCAAGCTTAATTCCTGCTCGTCCTCGAGGAGGTAAATGATAAAAACAGAATTTTTGATGTGGAATGCTACTTGGCATAATTTCAATGTAATTCTTCTTAATTGTGGTATGAATATTCAGATCCGAAAGATTCAAGACAAAAGTTCAATATGGACATAGAAATAATAATACTTCAAGCATACTAACTAAGCAATTATGTCTCTTCAAAATAACATGGACAAATAAAGTTATCCCTACAAAATTATATAGTCTGGATATGCTCTATCTTCAGCACACAAAGTATTTAAATCATGCACAACCCTGATGACAAGCCAAGCAATTGTTTTATACTTTTGTTGTTCTCAAACTTTTTCAATCTTCATGCAATACATGAGCGTGAGCCACGGACATAACACTTTAGGTGGAATAGAATGGTGGTTGTGGAGGAGACAAAAAAAGGTGAAAGATAGTCTCACATCAACTAGGCGTATCAACGGGCTATGGAGATGCCCATCAATAGATATCAATGTGATTGAGTAGGGATTGCCATGCAACGGATGCACTAGAGCTATAAGTATATGAAAGCTCAACAAAAGGAACTAAGTGGGTGTGCATCCAACTCGCTTGCTCATGAAGACCTAGGGCATTTTGAGGAAGCCCATCATTGGATTATACAAGCCAAGTTCTATAATGAAAAATTCCCACTAGTATATGAAAGTGATAACATAGGAGACTCTCTATTATGAAGATCATGGTGCTATTTTGAAGCACAAGTGTGGTAAAAGGATAGTGGCATTGTCCCTTCTCTCTTTTTCTCTCATATTTTTTTGGGCCTTTTCCCTTTTTCTATGGACTCTTTTTTATTTGGGCTTCTTTGGCCTCTTTTTGATTATTATTATTTTTTATTTATTTTATTTTTCGTCTGGAGTCTCATCCCTACTTGTGGGGGAATCATAGTCTCCATCATCCTTTCCTCACTTGGGATAATGCTCTAAAAATGATGATCATCACACTTCTATTTAATTACAACTCAACAATTACAACTCAATTCTTAGAACAAAATATGACTCTATGTGAATGCCTCCGGCGGTGTACCGGGATATGCAATGAATCAAGAGAGACATGTATGAAAGAATTATGAATGGTGGCTTTGCCACAAATACAATGTCAGCTACATGATCATGCAAAGGAATATGACAATGATGGAGCGTGTCATAGTAAACGTAATGGTGGAAAGTTGCATGGCAATATATCTCGGAATGGCTATGGAAATGCCATGATAGGTAGGTATGGTGGCTATTTTGAGGAAGGTATATGGTGGGTGTATGATAACGGCGAAAGGTGTGCGGTATTAGAGAGGCTAGCACTGGTGGAAGGAAGGAAAGTGCATATGATCCATGGACTCAACCTTAGTCATAAAGAGCTCATATACTTATTGCAAAAATCTACAAGTTATCAAAGCAAAGTATTACACACATGTGTTGGGGAACGTAGCAATTTCAAAAATTTCCTACGCACACGCAAGATCATGGTGATGCATAGCAACGAGAGGGGAGAGTGTTGTCCACGTACCCTCGCAGACCGAAAGCGTTAGCACAACGCGGTTGATGTAGTCGTACGTCTTCACAATACGACCGATCAAGTACCGAACGCACGACACCTCCGAGTTCAGCACACGTTCAACCCGATGACATCCCTCTCACTCCGATCCAGCCAAGTGTTGAGGGAGAGTTTCGTTAGCACGACGGCGTGGTGATGATGTTGATGTTCTACCGACGCAGGGCTTCACCTAAGCACCGCTACAGTATTATCGAGGTGGACTATGGTGGAGGGGGGCACCGCACACGGCTAAGAGACGATCAACTTGATCAACTTGTGTGTCTAGAGGTGCCCCCTGCCCCTATATATAAAGGAGCATGGGGGGAGGCGGCCGGCCTAGGAGGAGTGCGCGCCAAGGGGGGAGTCCTATTCCCACCGGGAGTAGGACTCCTCCTTTCCTTGTTGGAGTAGGAGTGAAGGAAAGAGGAGGAGAGGGAGAAGGAAAAGGGTGCTGCACCCCTTGTCCAATTCGGACCAGAGGGGGAGTGCAGGCCTCCTTCCTTTTGGCCTATCTCCTCTACCCCCGTATGGCCCAATAAGGCCCATATACTCCCCGGCGAATTCCTGTAACTCTCTCGTACTCCGAAAAATACCCGAATCACTCGCAACCTTTCCGAAGTCCGAATATAGTCGTCCAATATATTGATCTTTACGTCTCGACCATTTCGAGACTCCTCCTCATGTCCCTGATCTCATCCGGGACTCCCAACTCCTTCGTTACATCAAAACATATAAACTCATAATATAACTATCATCGTAGCGTTAAGCGTGCGGACCCTACAGGTTCGAGAACTATGTAGACATGACCGAGACACGTCTCCGGTCAATAACCAATAGCGGAACCTGGATGCTCATATTGGCTTCTACATATTCTACGAAGATCTTTATCGGTCAGACTGCATAACAACATACGTTGTTCCCTTTGTCATCGGTATGTTACTTGCCCGAGATTCGATCATCGGCATCTCAATACCTAGTTCAATCTCGTTACCTGCAAGTCTCTTTACTCATTCCATAATACATCATCTTGCAACTAACTCATTAGTTGCAATGCTTGCAAGGCTTAGGTGATGTGCATTACTGAGAGGGCCCAGAGATACCTCTCCGACAATCGGAGTGACAAATCCTAATCTCGAAATACACCAACCCAACAAGTACCTTCAGAGACACCTATAGAACACCTTTATAATCACCCAGTTACGTTGTGACGTTTGGTAGCACACAAAGTGTTCCTCCGGTAAATGGGAGTTGCATAATCTCATAGTCATAGGAACATGTATAAGTCATGAAGAAAGCAATAGCAACAAACTAAACGATCAAGTGCTAAGCTAACGGAATGGGTCAAGTCAATCACATCATTCTCCTACTGATGTGATCCCGTTAATCAAATGACAACTCATGTCTATGGTTAGGAAACATAACCATCTTTGATCAATGAGCTAGTCAAGTAGAGGCATACTAGTGACACTCTGTTTGTCTATGTATTCACACATGTATTATATTTCCGGTTAATACAATTCTAGCATGAATAATAAACATTTATCATGATATAAGGAAATAAATAATAACTTTATTATTGCCTCTAGGGCATATTTCCTTCAGTCTCACACTTGCACTAGAGTCAATAATCTAGTTCACATCGCCATGTGATTTAATACCAATAGTTCACATCACCATGTGATTAACACCCATAGTTCACATCGACATGTGACCAACACCCAAAGGTTTACTAGAGTCAATAATCTAGTTCACATTGCTATGTGATTAACACCCAAAGAGTACTAAGGTGTGATCATGTTTTGCTTCTGAGAGAAGTTTAGTCAACGGGTCTGCCACATTCAGATCCGTACGTATTTTGGAAATTTCTATATCAATAATGCTCTGCATGGAGCGACTCTAGCTAATTTCTCCCACTTTCAATATGTATCCATATTGAGACTTAGAGTCATCTGGCTCAGTGTCAAAACTTGCATCGACGTAACCCTTTACGACGAACCTTTTGTCACCTCCATAATCGAGAAACATATCCTTATTCCACTAAGGATAATTTTGACCAATGTCCAGTGATCTACTCCTAGATCACTATTGTACTCCCTTGCCAAACTCAGGGCAGGGTATACAATAGGTCTGGTACACAGCATGGCATACTTTATAGAACCTATGGCTGAGGCATAGGGAATTACTTTCATTCTCTCTCTATCTTTTGCCGTGGTCGGGTTTTGAGTCTTAATCAACTTCACACCTTGTAATACAAGCAAGAACTCCTTTTTGAATGTTCCATTTTGAACTACTTCAAAATCTTGTCAAGGTATGTACTCATTGAAAAACTTATCAAGCGTCTTGATCTATCTCAATAGATCTTGATGCTCAATATGTAAGCAGCTTCACTGAGGTCTTTCTTTGAAAAACTCCTTTCAAACATTCCTTTATGCTTTGCAGAATAATTCTAGATTGTCTTCGGTCAACAATATGTCATTCACATATACTTATCAGAAATGTTGTAATGCTCCCACTCACTTTCTTGTAAATATAGGCTTCACCGCAAGTCTGTATAAAACTATATGCTTTGATCAACTTATCAAAGCGTATATTCCAACTCCGAGATGCTTGCACCAGTCCATAGATAGATCGCTGGAGCTTGCATATTTTGTTAGTACCTTTAGGATTGACAAAACCTTCTAGTTGCATCATATACAACTCTTCTTTAATAAATCCATTAAGGAATGTAGTTTTGTTTATCCACTTGCCAGATTTCAAAAAATGCGGCAATTGCTAACATGATTCAGATAGACTTAAGCATAGATACGAGTGAGAAACTCTCATCGTAGTCAACACCTTGAACTTGTTGAAAACCTTTTTGCGACAATTCTAGCTTTGTAGATAGTGACACTACTATCAGCGTTCGTCTTCCTCTTGAAGATCCATTTAATATCAATGGCTCGCCGATCAATCAGCAAGTCAATCAAAGTCCATACTTTGTTCTCATACATGGATCTCATCTCAGATTTCATGGCCTCAAGCCATTTCGCGGAATCTGGGCTCATCATCGCTTCCTCATAGTTCGTAGGCTCGTCATGGTCAAGTAACATGACCTCTAGAATAGGATTACCGTACCACTCTGGTGCGGATATCACTCTGGTTTACCTACGAGGTTCGGTGGTAACTTGATCTGAAGTTACATGATCATCATCATTAGCTTCCTCACTAATTGGTGTAGTAGTCACAGGAACAGATTTCTGTGATGAACTACTTTCCAATAAGGGAGCAGGTATAGTTACCTCATCAAGTTCTACTTTCCTCCCACTCACTTCTTTCGAGAGAAACTCCTTCTCTAGAAAGGATCCATTCTCAGCAACGAATATCTTGCCTTCGGATCTGTGATAGAAGTTGTACCCAACATTTTCTTTTGGGTATATCCTATGAAGACGCACTTCTCCGATTTGGGTTTGATATTATCAGGTTGAAACTTTTTCACATAAGTATTGCAACCTCAAACTTTAAGAAACAACATCTTAGGTTTCTTGCCAAACCATAGTTCATACGGTGTCGTCTCAACGGATTTAGATGGTGCCCTATTTAACGTGAATGTAGCTGTCTCTAATGCATAACCCCAAAACGATGGTGGTAAATCAGTAAGAGACGTCATAGATCGCACCATATCTAATAAAGCACGGTTACGACGTTCGGACACACCATTACACTGTGGTGTTCCAGGTGGCGTGAGTAGTGAAACTATTTCACATTGTTTTAGCTAAAGGCTCGTAACTCAAATATTTTACTTCTGCGATCATATGGTAGAAACTTTTATTTTGTTACGATGATTCTCCACTTCACTCTGAAATTCTTTGAACTTTTCAAATGTTTCAGACTTGTGTTTCATCAAGTAGATATACTCATATCTGCTCAAATCATCTGTGAAGATCAGAAAATAATGATACCTGCCGCAAGCTTCAATATTCATCGGACCACATACATCAGTATGCATGATTTCCAACAAATCTGTTGCTTGCTGCCTTGTTTCGGAGAACGGAGTCTTAGTCATCTTGCCCATGAGGCATGGTTCGCAAGCATCAACTGATTCATAATCAAGTGATTCCAAAAGTGCATCAGCATGGAGTTTCTTCATGCGCTTTACACCAATATGACCTAAACGGCAGTGCCACAAATAAGTTGCACTATCATTATTAACTTTGCATCTTTTGGCTTCAATGTTATGAAAATGTGTATCACCACAATCGAGATCCAACAAACCCTTTTCATTGGGTGTGTAACCATATATGTAAACAGAACAACAATTTATTCTCTTACTTAAATGAATAACTGTATTGCAATAAACATGATCAAATCATATTCATGCTCAATGCAAACACCAAATAACAGTTATTTAGGTTCAACACTAATCCCAAAAGTATAGGGAGTGTGCGATGATGATCATATCAATCTTGGAACCACTTCCAACACACATCGTCACTTCACCCTTAACTAGTCTCTGTTCATTCTGCAACTCCCGTTTCGAGTTACTACTCTTAGCAACTGAACCAGTATCAAATACCGAGGGGTTGCTACGAACACCAGTAAAATACACATCAATAATCCGTTATCAAATATACCTTTGTTCACTATGCCATCCTTCTTATCCGCTAAATACTTGGGGCGGTTCCGCTTCCAGTGACCAGTCCCTTTGCAGTAGAAGCACTTAGTCTCAGGCATAGGACCAGACTTGGGCTTCTTCACTTGAGAAAGAACTTGCTTGCCGTTCTTCTTGAAGTTCCCCTTCTTCCCTTTGCCCTTTTCTTGAAACTAGTGGTCTTGTCTACCATCAACACTTGATATTTTTCTTGATTTCTACCTTCGTTGATTTCAGCATTACGAAGAGCTTGGGAATTGTTTCCGTTATCCCTTGCATATCATAGTTCATCACGAAGTTCTACTAACTTCATGATGGTGACTAGAGAATTCTGTCAATCACTATCTTATCTGGAAGATTAACTCCCACTTGATTCAAGCGATTGTAGTACCCAGACAATCTGAGCACATGCTCACTGCTTGAGCTATTCTCCTCCATCTTTTAGCTATTGAACTTGTTGGAGACTTCATATCTCTCAACTCGGGTATTTGCTTGAAATATTAACTTCAACTCCTGGAACATCTCATATGGTCCATGACGTTCAAAACATCTTTGAAGTCCCGATTCTAAGCCGTTTAAGCATGGTGCAATAAACTATCAAGTAGTCATCATATTGAGCTAGCCAAACGTTCATAACGTCTGCATCTGCTCCTGCAATAGGTCTGTCACCTAGCGGTGCATTAAGGACATAATTCTTCTGTGCAGCAATGAGGATAATCCTAAGATCACGAATCCAATCCGCATCATTGCTACTAACATCTTTCAACTTAATTTTCTCTAGGAACATATCAAAAATAAGACAGGGGAGCTAAACACGAGCTATTGATCTACAACATAGATATGCTAATACTACCAGGACTAAGTTCATGATAAATTAAAGTTCAATTAATCATATTACTTAAGAACTCCCACTTAGAAAGACATCCCTCTAATCTTCTACGTGATCACGTGATCCAAATCAACTAAACCATAACCGATCATCACGTGAAATGGAGTAGTTTTCAATGGTGAACATCACTATGTTGATCATATCTACTATATGATTCACGCTCGACCTTTCGGTCTCAGTGTTCCGAGGCCATATCTGCATATGCTAGGCTTGTCAAGTTTAACCTGAGTATTCTGCATGTGCAAAACTGGCTTGCACCCATTGTAGATGGACGTAGAGCTTATCACACCCGATCATCACGTGGTGTTTGGGCACGACGAACTTTGGCAACGGTGCATACTCAGGGAGAACACTTTTATCTTGCAATTTAGTGAGAGATCATCTTATAATGCTACCATCAATCAAAGCAAGATAAGATGCATAAAAGATAAACATCACATGCAATCAATATAAGTGATATGATATGGCCATCATCATCTTGTGCTTGTGATCTCCATCTCCGAAGCACCGTCATGATCACCATCGTCACCGGCACAACACCTTGATCTCCATCGTAGCATCATTGCCGTCTCGCCAATCTTATGCTTCCACGACTATTGCTACTGCTTAGGGATAAAGTAAAGCATTACAGGGCGATTGCATTGCATACAATAAAGCGACAACCATATGGCTCCTGCCAGTTGCCGATAACTCGGTTACAAAACATGATCATCTCATATAGTAAAATTTAGCATCATGTCTTGACCATCTCACATCACAACATGCCCTGCAAAAACAAGTTAGACGCCCTCTACTTTGTTGTTGCAAGTTTTACGTGGCTGCTACGGGCTTAGCAAGAACCGTTCTTACCTACGCATCAAAACCACAACGATAGTTTGTCAAGTTGGTGCTGTTTTAACCTTCACAAGGACCGGGCGTAGCCACACTCGGTTCAACTAAAGTTGGAGAAACTGACACCCGCCAGCCACCTGTGTGCAAAGCACGTCGGTAGAACCAGTCTCGCATAAGCGTACACGTAATGTCGGTCCGGGCCGCTTCATCCAACAATACCGCCGAACCAAAGTTTGACATGCTGGTAAGCAGTATGACTTATATCGCCCACAACTCACTTGTGTTCTACTCGTGCATATGACATCTACACATAAAACCAGGCTCGGATGCCACTGTTGGGGAACGTAGCAATTTCAAAAATTTCCTACGCACACGCAAGATCATGGTGATGCATAGCAACGAGAGGGGAGAGTGTTGTCCACGTACCCTCGCAGACCGAAAGTGTAAGCGTTAGCACAACGCGGTTGATATAGTCATACGCCTTCATGATCCGACCGATCAAGTACCGAACGCACGGCACCTCCGAGTTCAGCACACGTTCATCTCGATGACGTCCCTCTAACTCCGATCCAGCCGAGTGTTGAGGGAGAGTTTCGTTAGCACGACAGCATGGTGACGATGTTGATATTCTACCGACGCAGGGCTTCGCCTAAGCACCGCTATAGTATTATCGAGGTGGACTATGGTGGAGGGGGGCACCGCACACAGCTAAGAAACGATCAACTTGATCAACTTGTGTGTCTAGAGGTGGCCCCCTGCCCCTCTATATAAAGGAGCAAGGGGAGAGGCAGCCGGCCTAGGAGGAGGGCGCGCCAAGGGGGGAGTCCTACTCGAACCGGGAGTAGGTCTCCTCCTTTCCTTGTTGGAGTAGGAGTGAAGGAAAGAGGAGGAGAGGGAGAAGGAAAAGGGGGCTGCACCCCTTGTCCAATTCGGACCAGAGGGGGGGCGCAGGTCTCCTTCCTTTTGGCCTATCTCCTCTATTCCCATATGGCCCAATAATGCCCATATACTCCCCGGCGGATTCCCGTAACTCTCCGGTATTTCGAAAAATACCTGAATCACTCGGAACCTTTCCTAAGTCCGAATATAGTCGTCCAATATATCGATCTTTATGTCTCGACCATTTCAAGACTCCTCCTCATGTCCCTGATCTCATCCGTGACTCCAAACTCCTTCGGTACATAAAAACATATAAACTCATAATATAACTGTCATCGTAGCGTTAAGCGTGCAGACCCTACGGGTTCGAGAACTATGTAGACATGACCGAGACACGTCTCCGGTCAATAACCAATAGCGGAACCTAGATGCTCATATTGGCTCCTACATATTCTACGAAGATCTTTATCGGTCAGACCGCATAACAACATACGTTGTTCCCTTTGTCATCGGTATGTTATTTGCCCGAGATTCGATCGTCGACATCTCAATACCTAGTTCAATCTCGTTATCGGCAAGTCTCTTTACTCGTTCCGTAATATATCATCTCGCAACTAACTCATTAGTTGCAATGCTTGCGAGGCGTAGGTGATGTGCATTACCGAGAGGGCCCAGAGATACCTCTCCGACAATCGGAGTGACAAATCCTAATCTCGAAATACGCCAACCCAACAAGTACCTTCGGAGACACCTGTAGAGCACCTTTATAATCACCCAGTTACGTTGTGACGTTTGGTAGCACAGAAAGTGTTCCTCCGGTAAATGGGAGTTGCATAATCTCATAGTCATAGGAACATGTATAAGTCATGAAGAAAGCAATAGCAACAAACTAAACGATCAAGTGCTAAGCTAACGGAATGGGTCAAGTCAATCGCATCATTCTCCTAATGATGTGATCCCGTTAATCAAATGACAACTCATGTCTATGGTTAGGAAACATAACCATCTTTGATCAACGAGCTAGTCAAGTAGAGGCATACTAGTGACACTCTGTTTGTCTATGTATTCACACATGCATTATGTTTCCGGTTAATACAATTCTAGCATGAATAATAAACATTTATCATGATATAAGGAAATAAATAATAACTTATTATTGCCTCTAGGGCATATTTCCTTCAGCATGCTCCTAGGGGGATATATTGGTAGGAAAAGACCATCGCTCGTCCCCGACCGCCACTCATAAGGAAGACAATCAATAAATAAATCATGCTCCAACTTCATAACATAACGGTTCACCATACGTGCATGCTACGGGAATCACAAACTTTAACACAAGTAATTCTCAAATTCACAACTACTCGACAAGCATGACTCTAATATTACCATCTCCATATCTCAAAACAATTATCAAGTATCAAACTTCTCATAGTATTCAACACACTCATAAGAATTTTTTTATTAATCTTGAATGCCTAACATAATTAAAGAAAATTACCATGCTGTTATGTAGGACTCTCAAAATAATCTAAGTGAAGCATGAGAGAACAATAGTTTCTATAAAACAAATCCACCGACGTGCTCTAAAAGATATAAGTGAAGCACTAGAGCAAAAACTATATAACTCAAAAGATATAAGTGAAGGACATAGAGTATTCTAACAATTTCCGAATCATGTGTCTCTCTCAAAAGGTGTGTACAGCAAGGATGATTGTGGAAAACTAACAAATAAAGACTCAGATAATACAAGACGCTCCAAGCAAAACACATATCATGTGGTAAATAAAAATATAGCTTCAAGTAAAGTTACCGATGGAAGTAGCCGAAAGAGGGGATGCCTTCCGGGGCATCCCCAAGCTTTGGCTTTTACGTGTCCTTAGATTATATTTGGGTGCCATGGGCATCCCCAAGCTTAGACTCTTTCCACTCCTTGTTCCATAATCCATCAAATCTTTTACCCAAAACTTGAAAACTTCACAACACAAAACATAAGGTAAAAAATCTCGTGAGCTCCGTTAGCGAAAGAAAACAAAACACCACTTCAAGGTACTGTAATTAACTCATTTTTTTATATTGGTGTTAAACCTACTGTATTCCAACTTCTCTATGATTTATAAACTATTTTACTAGCCATGGATTCATCAAAATAAGCAAACAACACACGAAAAAACAGAATCTGTCAAAAATAGAACAGTCTGTAGTAATCTGTAGATAACGCAAGATCTGGAACCCCAAAAATTCTAAAATAAATTGCTTGACGTGAGTAATTTATCTATTAATCATCTGCAAAAATAATTAACTAAATAGAACTTTCTAAATAAAAATGGAAGCAATTCTCGTGAGCGCTAAAGTTTCTGTTTTTTACAGCTAGATTAAAAAGACTTTCCCCAAGTCTTCCCAATGGTTCTACTTGGCACAAACACTAACTAAACACAAAAAACACAACCAAAACAGAGGCTAGATAAATTATTTATTACTAAGCAGGAGCAAAAATCAAGGAATAAAAATAAAATTGGGTTGCCTCCCAACAAGCGATATCGTTTAACGCCCCTAGCTAGGCATAAAAGCAAGGATACATCTAGGTATTGCCATCTTTGTAGGCAATCCATAAGTGGCTCTCATAATAGATTCATAAGGTAATTTAATTTTCTTTCTAGGGAAGTGTTTCATGCCTTTCCTTAACGGAAATTGGAATCTAATATTCCCTTCTTTCATATCAATAACTGCTCCAGTCGTTCTAAGGAAAGGTCTACCAAGAATAATTGGACATGAAGGATTGCAATCTATGTCAAGAACAATAAAATCTGTGGGCACAAAATTCTTATTTTCAACAATAAGAACATCATTAATTCTTACCATAGGTTTCTTAATAGTGGAATCTGCAAGGTGCAAGTTTAAAGAGCAATCATCAAAATCACGGAAACCTAACAAATCACAGAAAGTCTTTGGAATCATGGAAACACTAGCACTCAAATCACACAAAGCATAGCATTCATGATCTTTAATTTGAATTTTAATAGTAGGTTCCCACTCATCATAAATTTTTCTAGGGATAGAAACTTCCAACTCAAGTTTTTATTCATAAGATTGCATGAAAGCATCAACGATATGTTTAGTAAAAGCTTTATTTTGACTATAAGCATGAGGAGAATTCAGCACGGATTGCAACAAGGAAATACAATCTATCAAAGAGAAATTATCATAATTAAATTCCTTGAAATCCAAAATAGTGGGTTCATTAATATTTAAAGTTTTGACTTCTTCAATCCCACTTTTAACAATTTTACCATCAAGATCTAAAGACTCTGAATTTTTGGAACGTCGTCTAGGAAAAGGTGGATTATATTCAGTCCCATCATTATCAAGATTCATATTGCAAAACAAAGATTTAATAGGGGACACATCAATAACTTTTAGATCTTCATCGTTATTATCATGGAAACTAGAAGAACACGCTTTTATAAAGCAATCTTTCTTAGCACGCATCCTAGCGATTCTTTCTTTGCACTCATCAATGGAAATTCTCATGGGTTTGAGAGACTCATTGATATCATGCTTTGGTGGAATAGATCTAAGTTTCAAAGAATCAACATCAAGAGAAATTCTATCAACGTTCCTAGCCAACTCATCAATCTTAAGCAATTTTTCTTCAATCAAAGCATTGAAATTCTTTTGCGAAGTAATAAATTCTTTAATATTAGATTCAAAATCAGAGGGCATCTTATTATAATTTCCATAAGAATTGTTGTAGGAATTACCATAATTATTAGAGTAATTACGAGGATACGGCCTAGGATTAAAGTTTCCTCTATATGCGTTGTTACGAAAATTATTCCTACCAACAAAATTCACATCCATAGATTAATTATTATTCTCAATCAAAGTAGACAAAGGCATATCATTAGGATCAGAATAAACACTTTTATTAGCAAATAATTTCATAAGTTCATCCATCTTTCCACTCAAAACATTAATTTCTTCTATCCCATGCACTTTCTTATTAGTAGATCTTTCAGTGTGCCATTGAGAATAATTAACCATAATATTATCTAGGAGTTTAGTAGCTTCTCCTAAAGTGATTTCCATAAAAGTGCCTCCCGTGGCCGAATCTAAAAGATTTCTAGAAGCAAAATTCAATCCTACATAAAAAAATTGTATAATCATCCACAAATTCAAACCATGTGTAGGGCAATTACGTATCATTAATTTCATCCTCTCCCAAGCTTGTGCAACATGTTCATGATCAAGTTGCTTAAAATTCATAATATCATTTCTAAGAGAGATGATCTTAGCGGGAGGAAAATACTTAGAGATAAAAGCATCTTTGCACTTATTCCATGAATCAATAATATTTTTAGGCAAAGACGAAAACCAAACTTTAGCATGATCTCTAAGCGAAAAAGGAAATAGCTTCAATTTAACAATATCATTATCCACATCTTTCTTCTTTTGCATATCACATAAATCAACGAAGCTATTCAGATGGGTAGCGGCATCTTCACTAGGAAGGCCGGCAAATTGATCTTTCATGACAAGATTCAAGAAAGCAGCATTGATTTCACAAGATTCAGTATTGGTAAGAGGAGCAATTGGAGTGCTAAGGAAATCATTGTTGTTGGTATTAGTGAAGTCACACAATTTAGTATTATCTTGAGCCATCGTGACAAGCAAGAAATCCAACACACAAGCAAACAAGAAACGGGCAAAAAGAGGCAACTGGAGGAAGAGAGGGAGGATGGAGAGAGAGGGCGAATAAAACGGCAAGGGTGAAGTGGGGGAGAGGAAAACGAGAGGCAAATGTCAAATATTGTAATGTGGGAGATAAGGGTTTGTGATGGGTACTTGGTATGTCTTGACTTGCAACGGCGCCACAAATGACTCGTTGTTGGGAGTCAAATCTTGACTTGTCTTGCGCGAACCTCCCCGACAACGGTGCCAGAAATCCTTCTTGCTACCTCTTAAGCACTGCGTTGGTTTTCCCTTAAAGAGGAAAGGGTGATGCAGCAAAGTAGCGTAAGTATTTCCCTCAGTTTTTGAGAACCAAGGTATCAATCCAGTAGGAGGCCGCGCACAAGTCCATCGCACCTACACAAACAAATAAATCCTTGCAACGAATGCGATAAGGGGTTGTCAATCCCTACACGTCCACTTACGAGAGTGAGATCTGATAGATATGATAAGATACTAATTTTGGTATTTTATGATAAAGATGCAAAGTAAAATAAATGGCAAAGGAAATAACTAATTATTGGAAGATTAATATGATGGAAGATAGACCCGGGGGCTATAGATTTCACTAGTGGCTTCTCTCAAGAGCATAAGTATTTACGGTGGGTGAACAAATTACTCTTGAGCAATTGACAGAATTGAGCATAGTTATGAGAATATCTAGGTATGATCATATATATAGGCATCGCGTCCTAGACAAGTAGACCGACTCCTGCGTGCATCTACTACTATTACTCCACACATCGACCGCTATCCAGCATGCATCTAGAGTATTAAGTTCAAGATAACAGAGTAACGCTTTAAGCAAGATGACATGATGTAGAGGGATAAACTCATGCAATATGATATAAACCCCATCTTGTTATCCTCGATGGCAACAATACAATACGTGCCTTGCTGCCCCTACTGTCACTGGGAAAGGACACCGCAAGATTAAACCCAAAGCTAAGCACTTCTCCCATTGCAAGAAAGATCAATCTAGTAGGCCAAACCAAACTAATAATTCGAAGAGACTTGCAAAGAGAACCAATCATACATAAAAGAATTCTGAGAAGATCCAAATATTGTTCATAGATAAACTTGATCATAAACCCACAATTCATCGGTCTCAACAAACACACCGCAAAACAAGATTACATCGAATCGATCTCCACAAGAGAGGGGGAGAACTTTGTATTGAGATCCAAAAAGAGAGAAGAAGCCATCTAGCTAATAACTATGGACCTGTAGGTCTGAAGTAAACTACTCACACTTTATCGGAGGGGCTATGGTGTCGATGTAGAAGCCCTCCGTGATCGATGCCCCCTCCTGCGGAGCTCCGGAAAAGGCCCCAAAATGGGATCTCATGGATACAGAAAGTAACGGTGCTGGAATTAGGGTTTTGGCTCCGTATCTGGTAGTTTGGAGGTACGTAGGTATATATAGGAGGAAGGAGTACGTTGGTGGAGCAACAGGAGGCCCACGAGGGTGGAGGGCGCGCCCCCCTACCTCATGCCTTCCTCATTGATTGCTTGACGTAGGGTCCAAGTCCTCTACATCATGTTCGTTCTGAAAATCACGTTCCCGAAGGTTTCATTCTGTTTGGACTCCGTTTGATATTCTTTTTCTGCGAAACCCTAAAATAGGCAAAAAAACAGCAATTCTGGGTTGGGCCTCCGGTTAATAGGTTAGTCGCCAAAATAATATAAAAGTGTATAATAAAGCCCAATAATGTCCAAAACATAATATAATATAGCATGGAACAATCAGAAATTATAGATACATTGCAGACGTATCAGTTGACAACACCCTGCGTATGCTTCAACCTATTGGCCCACATGTCAGCCTGCAAAAATGTGGCATATATTTAACCCATGTTTTCTGGAATGTACAGTCCATTTGCTGGGCTGGGTGAACAAATAGTTTCACGTCAATGCGGACCATTTATATTTTCTAAGGAATCCCAGCCCATTTGTACTTCCTTCAAATACATGAATTAGCTGGGCTCGTTATATATATAATGTTATGTTAGAAGGCGCAATTAATATCGAAAAATAAACCGGAGGGGCACATTTTTTATATACATAATTAACAAATTAGCGAGTTATTTCTCAAAATAAAAATGAGCGTGTTATTATTACATTGGTCCTTAAAATCTTTGCAAGCTTTTGTACGCAATCACTAGGATTTTCCTTGCCTGTGAGTCAAAAACAACCAGGATTTTCCTTGCCAACTTCTGTTAAACATTTACTTGTATAAGTTAATAGCATGTGGGATGTTTTTATAATGTATATATAAGTCTCTATAAAATATATCATAATAGTAATAATATAAATATATATAATGTGATTAAAAAACACATTGGGTTGCGGATCTTTAAGAAAAAAGACCATAGGCGGGTATGGACATCAAAAATTAAGTTGAAACCACTGTCACCGTATGTCGTGGGATACGCATATTGAAATACAAAACCTAGGCCTAGCTGATACTTGTCCGCCCTCTAGAAAAAAACATACCAGATCGCCGAGCGAACTGGATTAAAGACGGGGCCGGCGGCACGACTGAAGAAGCACATCAGGAGCAATTATTTTTTTCTTCAGTGGATGGCTCTCGATGGCGTTTTTTTACTTGCCTCTGCACAATACAACTTGTATTTTTAGCCTCCCAGTCTGTGGTGGACCAGCAGCCCATTTGCTGGGCGGGCCAACCTACAGAAACCAGCACTCGATTTTTCATCAAGCCCCAAAAACAACGCATTACTATGTTTGTTTTGAGGCCGAAAACATTACGGCAGGGGTTGAGCGGGGGAGGGGCAAGATAGAGCAAAAAGATTAAAAAGAGTTGATGCATCGTTGCTACCCTAACAAAGTAGGTGCAATTCTTATCGGGAAGAACGTGTGTCGTTGACACCCACACGTCACATACCCCACAGTTGGCATACTAACACATTCACACACAAATACAACAAAAAAGGTAAACATTCGTATCAAACTCAGGTTCACAGGACATGTTCATATTTATAGCCAACATTCACTATCAACAACTCAAAAGATTCATGCATACATAAGTTCAACATGTCTATGGATCCAAATGATTGATAGATCACACAATAATATTCATAGATAATTCACAAAAAGATTGAGATATACACATGTTCAGTATGTTTATGCATCCAACTGATTGAGATCACAACCAATATGATCCATGGACGAACTTTAATCACTTAGGGTACAAACTGGTAAATGGTGTTCAGTCGGAGGTACTTCTTGCTAAAATTAATGCTTGTACGAGTAAACTTTCGACTACATAAGGGGCAGCACAGACAATCTGAACTTTGCATGTAGGTTTATCCTCAAATAGTGGCCTCGTGTTAAGGGAGGTTTGAGCAACTTGTCCACTACTTTCATCCAACTAGTTTACTGGCTCATCTTGGTCATGTAGCTCGCCAAAATTCTACATTGCAGACTGGTAAATGGTGTTCAGTCAGAGGTACTTCTTGCTAAAATTAATGCTTGTATGAGTAAACTTTCGAGTACATAAGAGGCAGCACAGACAATCTGAACGTTGCTTGTAGGTTTATCCTGAAATAGTGGCCTCGTGCCGAGGGAGGTTTGAGCAACTTGGCCACTACTTCCATCCAACTAGTTTACTGGCTCATCTTGGTCGTGTAGCTCGCCAAAATTCTACATTGCAGACAAGAAAGGAGGCGGTTGAGAAAATGAACCACCCAATTTTTTTGTGCAGTTCAACTGAAATGGAGCATCCCTGGCGTGCAGATTGATTAAGTGCTAGATGAATATACGCGTCAACCAACTTGTCTGGAATCTTTAGACTCCATGCCATATAGTTCGCTAACATATCTGTCGATAACCAAAAGGCACAAGTTGGGACCGAAGACTGGACCGCATTTTTCTGGGCTATGCGCCAAGCAATATTTTTGGCATTCACTCTCCTAATACTTGGAGTTTGACAACTGGTTGACGCCGGTTGATACTCGAATGAATATAGGCACTTCTTCTTGTCAACATCGATGCTTGTCTAAGTGAACTTTGGAGTACATAGCAGTAGCATAAGTACCTCTCCATCTGATCTTTTTGTGCAGTTCTACTGAAATCACCCAATGTAATGATTTGCCTGCGAGTTTAGGCTCCAAGTTACTCATTTATGAAATCGGCAAACAGTAGCACAATACCAAATTACCAATACATATGACAAGCACAATAATCAGGATAAAGACCAGTACCAACCTGTGTGAGGTAGCATATCAATTACTATTTCCTTTGACTGGAAGCCGAGATAAACCAAGCGGCTGACAACAGAGGAAGAATTCAAGCCCAGAGTAGCGACTGACAGGAAAGGAAGGAAGTTGTCGAGGCAATGAAACACCCAAAGTTTTTGTGCAGTTCCACCAAAATCGAGCATCCCTGTTGGCACATATATTGAGAGAGTGAGATTACATTAATAGTGGGACTAGTTGATGAAACATACACTAACAAATAGAAGCACCCTCATTATCTTAATGGGTAAAGTTAGCAACATAGTAGTCTTGCTTAAAGAGAGGTATTTGTTTATTTAATCAGTGCCAATTAGCTTAACACTCAAAGCATTGGCATGTATCATAGGTTGCAAAACTTTAACGTGCAAAGATAATGGAGTTTCTCATGACAGTAGCATGATACAAATAGAGATGACAGCAAACTAATATGGATGAAGGCCTTAGGCCGGTACAAACCTCAGGAAAAAAAGCTTATTCATGTAGTCCCATAAGAGATGACAAAGCACTCACTTGAATCACTCAATAGTGTGTATTTTTGTGCAATTCAAATGTATGGTTGAAATCACTCTTGTTTACCAGTGCTGAGATTATATCAAAAGATTACCAAGAACTTCTAGCAGAGTTAAAGCACTGGCTGCGATACAGTTCATTGTATTGTCTTGTGTAGTTCCACTAAAATGTATGATTGGCACAACATGATCCCTGTTTGCACATGATCATCTCACATGTAAGGTAGACGTTGCCGGAGCCCTTGAATGGCCTCGACTGAGGCCTCTGGCTTCAGCAAGATCACCTTGGCACTATTTATTCTTCTTCTTCTTCCTCTTCAGCCTCTGTTTCTCTTTCTCCTCACCAGTTGGTGTAACCAAGTACATGATTGGCCTTCTATTTCTGAATTGGTTTTGTAAGTGAGGGAGTACAAGTGTACTAGTAAACCATAGCATTATTTTGTCATGGGAGTCGCAAAATAGAGATGAACACATGCATTAAATATCATTCTGACCTAAAGGAAGGTTATGGCGTCAATATGAATGATGAGGATTGGAACACATATCTCGCTTTGTGTAGTTCCGCCGAAATGAATCAACTATTGCATTCTGACATTCCAGTTAAACAGCACAAAAGTAACTTATTTTAAGAAGTGTTTTGTGCAGTGCACCAAAAGGTCACAACAGTAATCTGGTGAAATGGATATCCCTATTTGCACAAAAAACTACAATGGAAACAGTCAAAGTCTCAAACAATTACAAGCAAAAACATTGCTAAACTTGTCATGGATTATAACAGTGGCATGGCTTCATTTTACCAGGGGAATTAGATTAAGAACAGCTAAATATTTGGTATAAGGGCATGGGAGAGTGGGTGCACGAGCAGTCCAGCACCATGTACCTAAACAGGGGCATAAAGTGGTGATTCATAGTTTGTTGCCCCGAGAAACAAACATCCAAGAAACATATCTGGGTTGGTCCCATTTTTGTTCACTCTCACCACCTACTCCCACGTGTGGATAGAAAATCTAGTCCTGGTCATACCACTGTGTACAGCGTAACCTCGATATTTCCCTTTTCGACCAAGAGACCAGTTGGATGACCAGTCTGTACTACTTTCACCCCCTCTCCTTCCTGTTTGTACCAAGTACGATGTACATACTAAATTCCCCCACCCCCACTTTATTTCTTGTTTGAACCAAGTACAAGATTCGACACCATGAAGTAGCTTTACCTCTAACAATAGAAGAAAAAAATAGGTGACGTTGGACCATCCGATCGAGAGGGGCTGAGAGGTAGAAAATGATGCACAAGCAGCGACGTAGCAAGCTGGGGAAGTAGAGCTAAGGTGGTTTGGAAGGAAGATATACCTGAAGGTCGTCGGGATGTGGATAGGTGGGCGGCGGGAGACCGGATCCGCCCACACTAGGGCAACGACGAAGGGATCGGAGGACCTCCCGCACCGGCACTCGGCCAGAGATAACGGTGCGGCCGACAGTGGGTCTCCTCCCTCGCTGTTGACGGCGGCCTAAACTCTGCCCCTCCTCCCCTTCACTGGCGGAGGGGGATACATCCGGATCTGTAACCAATGGTGAGGATAGAAAGACAGTGTTTTTTGAAGGGAGAAAGATAGTGTTACCACCCCTATCTTGTTTAGATCTGGAGATGATGAGAGTGTGTGAATAGAGCAACCCTAGCAAGCAAGCGCGGAGGCTCCGGCCTATATATACGTGGGGTAGTTTTCCTTTTTCACTCCATCAAAACAATCGTTTAAAATTGTGTACTACGTGCCAGGTCGCCGTTTTTTTAGTTGTTGATTGTTTTTTGAGATAGCTACCCACTTGTTCCGTGGTGTTATGGTGTGCCAGGTTGCACTTTGTATCGTTCAAGTCTGGTACAAGTCCCTCCATTAAATGAACAACCACCCCCTCGTAAAAATTGTGAACAAGCCCACGACTAAAATTATCGGAAATGTGGGTTGCCCCAACATGCATTATTATTTATATTTTCTACTCCCTCTGTTCCTAAATATAAGTCTTTTTTATTAGCCACACCTAAGACAAGAATTTTTTTATTAGCAGTGAACCCCACATGTCATAGACACAAAAAGTGTGGCAAGATTCCCTTAGGCAAGCCAAAGTGTGTCTAACAATTTGAGCAACTCAAGTTAGGCAAGTGTGGCAAGTGTGGGAAAAATAATGTGGCAACATAAGACGAACATAGTCACAATCCAAACAGCCCTGTAATTTTTTGTGACATGCATGAAAATTTGGTTAGTTAAATTTATAGTAAAAATTTGGCAAGGTGCATCAAATCAACACATGCAAGTATCAAAAGGGAAGTCACGGCATGCATGCATGCGTTGTACTCCCTCTGTTTCCAAATATAAGTCTTTTTAGAGATTGCAACAAGTGACTACATACGAAGCAAAAATATGTCTACATACATCCGTATGTTGTAGTCCATTTGAAATGTGTAAAAAGACTTATATCGAGTGCAGTGCTTTGATGTGTCGCGTCAACTAGTACAAGACTGAGAAGTTTGATTACTACGACGCCCTCTCCCTCACGGACTGATCTCCGGT
This sequence comes from Triticum aestivum, assembly GCF_018294505.1. Lineage (NCBI taxonomy): Eukaryota > Viridiplantae > Streptophyta > Magnoliopsida > Poales > Poaceae > Triticum > Triticum aestivum. The sequence continues at coordinate 356,371,067 of NC_057800.1, read as the reverse complement.
GCCTTAACTGCACATGCCTTTGGCTGCATGACAGGTGGGCCAACCACCTGTTGGGCCGACCTGTCATAGATGCAAAGGCAGGAGCAGTAAGTCAATGAAGCTGCGTCCCTCCCTCGCGTGTGAGCGTGGTGGCTGGCATGACTAGTAGGAGCTTTCGCTACACGCTACCCCTCCTGCACGAGGTAGACGGACATGCAGCAGTGGAGTCGATACTGTAGAAGTAGGAGTAACATCATTGTTCTTCTTCTCGAAGAGGCGAAGAGCCAAGCGCAACCCGAACGTGGCAGTTGGCGAACGCTTGCATGGTGCGGTGCCTTGCAGCACGCATATCGGCATATAGCCAGGCTCTTGCATGAGACAAAATTGCTATTTGAGCCCACTATTGTAGTACTAGTACTTGCTAGTATAGCCCTGTAAACCGGAAAGGAGTATTTGCCTTTCTAGAGATTTCAACAAGTGACTAGACTACACCGCGTGCAGTACTCCCTCCCTTCCGGTTTAGAGCAAGTACAATAGAGCTGAGTCAGCGGGCTATAAGGATTAAACTAGTATATTTCTGCTTAGTTGGAGGAAAGACAAGAGGAGAGAGAATGTAAGCGGGCTCTTCGTGAAGAGCCAGCTCTAGCACGTGCTCCTAGGCACTTTGTGAGAATGGAAGGTGGGCCACATAATAAAAAAGTAGTACACTCTTTTGATCTAGTACTATTGTACATGTTGGCTATAAGATGGGCTATAGATGACATGGCACTGGCTTATAGCCAGCATCTGGCTATACTATTAACCATGCTCTTATAGGGCTCAAATCTCAAATCTCATCAACCAAGGCATTTTGCGATTCGAGAAATGTATCTCGTATTTACAAAACTACACTCATGCATTAATTACATAGTTCTCTCATTTTCCTCTCCGCCTTGGCCGCGGTGCACAATATTGGCACTCCTATATGACTAGCCCCTCTATCTACATGCGGGACATCAAAGCATCCGGGCCCGCATGCCATCCACCAAATCACAGCGAGGTGCTACAGTCGAAACTCACCGGTCACCCCGGTGTGGCCATCATGACCCGTCATATCACAAAACCCACACGTTTACCAGTAGTGGTAAAGTGGCCTCGAAGTTGGACTGGACGAAGCAACCATCATTTCACTCGAACGCTCGTTGAAGCCCTTTCTCCCCTTTCTTGAAGAAAACCTCACTCCAGGCTACTCACTTCTGCCATATTTCTTCTGTACCGATGAAGGAAAGGTGGGCGAATCAGCAATGCTACTATATTTTCATTCCAAGAATCTTCTTTTTGCAAAGCACCGACCGATTCTCACAGCCTATTCTTTTCCCGTTTTCATTGCTATTGTGGTTTTCTTTCGATTGCTTTTTGTTTGTTAGTTCATTGATGGATTCTGGATCCCTAGGCAAAGAGTTGCTGGTGGACAACCCACTGGAGACAGCGATCTCCAGTAAGCGAGAACCGACCAATGAGTTGACCATGTTGGCAGGCCAACCCATGGAGACGAAGAACTCCAAGGAACAAGCATTGGCCAAAGAGTTGATGACGTTGGCGGACGAACTCCTCAAAGAAAGTTGGAAGAACAGCAAGGGCCCCACCATGCCTACCCCAGAAACTCTGATGGACACCTATGCGAGGCTCAAGGACGAGTATGAGAAGATAGTCACTGTTGAGAAGCAGTATTCCCCTGGCAAGGTGATGGCCCCCATCGAGGACGAGGAGATGGCCCCCAGAGGGATGGGATCCCCCGGTGAGCTGCACAAGGTAAAAAATAATGGCTTATTACCATATTTGTGGTTTTTGATTATTTGCAATGTGCTTGCTAATATGTTAGGGTTGTGCAGGTGCCGATGGACATCCTTGATGATTTCGATGTCGCGGCCCGTCCTGTGGACAACGCCCCAGAGATCGTTTTCGATGTCGCGGTCCGTCCTGTTGGATCACCCCGGATATCGATTCCGATGCTGCTGTCCATCCTCTGGACATCGCCCCAAAGATTGATTCCGATGTCGCGGTCAGTCCTGTGGACATCACCCCAGAGATCGATTCCCATGCCGTTGTCCATGCTGTGGTCATTGCCCGAGAGATCGATGACAAGAAATAGTTGGTCGCGCTATTCCTTCTGGGTAGTTTGCATTGCCCTGTGTTTAACTACCAGAACGATGCATGTTATCAAACCATCTTAGGGCTAGTGCACTGTATTTTTTTGAAACGGAAGGCTAGTGCACTGTCTTGTGTGGGCAGTACTTGCTACTTTTGTTTGATAGTGAATCATGCGAACCCTCTCTGAGTAATGGACACAGATGTATCCTCACCAGCTTTTGATGTAATATATGGCATGCTTAGATGTAAGTTTGAACTGTTTATCATATCAGTAGGGCTTGTTTGATGATTCTTGCTGTTAGTAGGCTAGCTACTGTGCGAGCTATAGTACTTGCAAAACACTCACCGAAGAGAAACGTTGGGGCTAATGAGCTCATGGTACGCTTATACTTATCCATCGTCGATCGGCCAATAGCCCAAGCTCCTAAAATTGTAGGCTTAGTCGACACGGATACATTCAGGCCTATAGGCGGGCTAGTTTGGCCTCATTCGGTTCATATGGTAGGAAAATCGTACCAAAAGTACAAAGACATAACACAGAAAATCATAGCAGTACAGAGACGTACTCCCTCCGTTCCAAAATAGATGACCTATAGGCGGGCTAGTTTGGCCTAGTGGTTTTTTTAGGATATGACGTGGTACAGTGCCGTCCAGTCTTTGCGTGTGGTAGCAGTATTGTAGGTACAGTAAGTTTTCTTGAAGAAGAGGAATTCAACGAAGTCATGATGGTTCCTTCGTCTGACCAACTTACAATGGGAAAGGTTGGGACTGCGATACGACCAGGATAGACCAGGATATTTTTTTCAAAAACAAATAGTATCACTGTTGATTTATATTTATTTTTTTATTTTTGATGAATGCTAGCGTTTCAACTCTTACGACTAAGAGTGCCAAACACGGCACGTGCTGGATGTCCCACACGTCAGCGAAAGGAGTGGGACATGAACAGCGTGGTAGAGCCCAGCGCAAAAAAACAGCGTGGTAGAGCATCTCCACTTCTTCCACTTCTGGGTCGGAGACCACACATAGTAGTACTAGTTGTATGAACGATACAAAATGCGACCTGGAGAGAAAGACACGTCTAGTTGGAAGGTCTCGGGGCATACACAGAAATAAATATAAAAGATAATATGTGCCTCCAACTAATATAGTAGTAGTAGAGTACTTAGGCACGTACTCCATAACATCACTGTGCATTGCACATACAACATTTAGTGGTACTCTACGTAGTAAGAGACAAATGCCGCCAAAGAGTTCCCTTCTCGGCCCACTTTTGGGTGTTTGGTAGAGTGTATGGAGGGTGCATGAGTCCACACTAGTTTAGCACAAATACACTCGAAGCATGCATTAAGAGAGCATGCATGAAGAGGGGTGTTGAGTTGAGCATGCATGAAGAGGGAACAACTATGCTGAGACGAGAACGCAACCAAACACACCCCATATGCCACGCATGTTCATACCATTTGTGCCTTTCTACTTCACTTACTCCAGAATCCCCCATGGCCCACCTCACATTATCACCATATATATTTCTTGGAGTCCGTGCGCGGCGGGCGGGCGATCTCTTCTCCCTCCCCCGTCTCTCTCTTCTCAGCCGACGCTTGCCGAGCGATTAGATTTCGGCTATCGACAGTTTATTCCCACATGTTAGTGAAAATGCGAGACAATGTGCGTCCCCTCTGGTGAGCGGCGTGCGAGCCGGACTGTCAGGGGTGCGACACGTACGAGTCGTAAGTGTGCCGCCTTTTCCTTTTGAACTTGCAAAGCGTAACATTTTCGTGCGATCGATCATAGAAATCTAGAATAAAATGACGCGGGCGGTGCTTTCCCGCGTGTTAGGCGGGCTAGTTTGAGTGATATGACATCCTACAGTGTCGTCCACTTGCTCCATTTTTATGTAAGCAAGAGTCTACACTCTTACATGGGGGAGTGTGAAACACGGCGGATCTGATTTTGATCGAGGGAAAACTGTTCCCTACGAAATAATGGAGCACTGTTAGCAATCATAGCATGATACTTAGGGCATCTCCAGTGTTGTTCCTCAAATTTGCACCGACATCTGTCCGAGGACACTGATGGATGCCATCCAATGTGGCCAGCATACCTTTCGACAACTATATGAACTAACCGGACGAAATTCGTGCAAACAAAGCAAATTTCAAATTAACCGGATGAAATTCATTACATTTCGAAAACATTTCCTATAAACTGGACGAAATTCATTACATATTTTGCACAAACAATACTAAAACCTACTATAAACCTAATCTAAACAATCACCAGCGCCCGACCACCATGTCCGGCCATGAACCTGAGATAGCCGGCTATTGCCTTTGCCTCCTCCTCATCCGCCTCGATAACCTCCTCCTCCGAAGCACAAGGTTCTGAAGATTTCTGCCTCCACGTCGCCGTCAAGCGGCTAATCGGCCTCCAATGTTTAACCTACCAAGCTTGGCGTCGACTGAGTGGAGGAGCGGTGGCCTTCCTGGGAACAGAGCGGCGGCGACCTACCGTGTACTAATCTTTCTCGCTGCCGGTTGTGCCCGCACATGAGCGCCGGCTTCGTGGTCGTGGTGGCGAAGGGCGGCCGGGGGGGAGCCGGTGATCTCCTCGTCTGCTCCTACGATAATACATCCAAGGGAGCTTTGTAGCGTGCCCGGAGCAGGGCCGCCGACGTCCTTCATCTGCTCCTGTGACAGTACATCCAAGAGAACTTTGCAGTGCCAGGAGGCCTTGGTTGGAGTGGTGCTGATAGAAGGAAGGGACCGGAGGAGAATGAGTGTGGGTCTTTGGCTATGGCTGGGTGGCTGGGAGCTGGGGCTCAAGTAAATATAGCGAGGCAATGGCAATGAGCTGCGACAGACGGATGGACGGCTGGCGCCGGAGTAGGTTCGTCGGCAGCTGCGTGTCATTAATGTGGGCGGCGGATGGAAGGATAGCCGTGGTGTTGTTAACGCAGAACAGTCGCTTGCACCAGCATGCCGCGCGGGTGGCACTCTCTCGGCCATCACGCTGCTGCAATGGCGGCGCCAGTGAGAGGTCGCGTGAATGCGGACGCTGCTTCAGTGACTTAACCGCAGGTGCATTGTATCACTGACATGTGGGCCCAACGGGAATCTGTCCCGCATGTCAGTGACACACCAACTGCACCTGCTGTTAAGGCTGGTGAATACGGCATTGACGTTCTGGAGAGATGGTGATCGTTTCAGGCGGGAAGCGCGTGTAGCAATGGAAGGGTTTTGGTAGGCTAGGGCGGTCAGACACTGGCATGGTGGTAAAATGTGAACTCATGGATGATGAGCCTTTGAAGCGTATGCGGCACGTAATGACAACTAGACGTCCATGCAACCGCTCTTGTCGCCAGCTAGCCTTCGACGACCACCAGAGCTGTCACCAAGTGTCGTTCATGCCACCATGCCGCACACTAACTGGTAAGGAAGCGATGGCATCCCTCCGCGCCAAGTTCCTCGCCGCCCACGACCGAACACAGAATGATAGGGAAGCGGTGGCATCCCGCTGTGCCGAGTTCATTGTCGCTCGCGACCTCACACCTATGTGGGCGGAATTTGAAGCTGCCAAGGCCGAATGGGCGGTGGAGCAAGAGGCGGCCAAAGCCGCATAGAGGGAGCAGAAAAGTCAGAAAGCACTCAAGAAAATAGAGGCCCGCCGCTGCAAGAAAGAAGAGGATGCACGCGCTGCTGCGGAGAGGTCGGCGGAGATCCAAGCACGGTGGGGTGTCGCTGAAAAAGCCGGGAAGGAGAAACACGGTGTCTGGCCAGCATGTGAGAAGTAGTAGTATTAGTAGTTAGTGTGTGTGTGTCTATGTCGCCCGTATGTTTGTTTAATTAATTACAAGCATGTACCAGTACTACTAGTTACTACTGTAGTTTTTAGAACAAATTACCAGTATATTAGCCTAGACTCAATGGAAAATTCCTATCCTATGCATCAAATGGCATCTCTTTCTCTATAGGAATTGAGATGCATGTCATCTCACTTCCTATGATTTTCATATTCCTATAAAATTCCTATCCTATGAACCAAAGGAGGCCTCTGCTGGAGTAACTACTGTAGCTAGCAGTACTGCTGGTACAGTAGTTTTCTTCAAGAAGCGGAATTCAAAAAAGTCATGATGGTTCCTTCGTCCGAGCAACTTCACAATGGGTAAGGTTGGGCTTGTGATTTGACAGCTCATTAGTAATTACTGCGGTGCGATGACCGGGGTGAGTCTCCCTTGGAGTTCTGCGGGCATGGCAAGTGGACCAGGATGGTCGACGTCCCACATGTCGGCGAGCGGAAGTATTCTTTCCAATATCGAGGAGCAAGGAAACCACGTGGTATAGTATCACTGGTGATTTATATTTATTTTTTATTTCTGATGAATGCTATCATTTCAACTCTTATGATGAAGGAGTGCCAAATACAGGGCACGTGCTGGATGTCCCACACGTCAGCGAAAGGAGTGGGACATGAACAACGTGGTAGAGTGTCTCCATTTCTGGGTCGGAGACCACATGTAGTAGTACTACTTTACTAGTGGTATGAACGATACAAAGTGCGACCCGGAGAGAAAGACACGTCTAGTTGGAAGGTCTCGGGGCATACACGTAAACAAATATAAAACCTAATATGTGCCTCAAATTAATATAGTAGTAGTAGAGTACCGAGTCACGTACTCCATAACATCACCGTGCATTGCACATACAACATTTAGTGGTAGTAAGAGACAAATGCCTACATGCCACGCATGTTCATACTATTTGTGCCTTTCTACTTCACTTATTGTGCTACATTACATAGGTTCACACGTGCACTCCTGGGTACATGTCCGTCTCATAGTTCCAGTACCACGTGTTCTTCATATATATGGAACGATCCTTGCATGATACGTGCACCTTGATGCAGATGTCTCGCGTGTTGGCAAAAGGATGAACAAAGCTCACGTAAAAAAATAGAGTGGAAGAACATAGATTCTCGATGACCGAGAAGGAGCAAGGAATCTCGTGGTGGAGCATCTGCACTCATAATATTTTATATTATTCAGCGATATAAAATCAACCAATCATCTCCACAGTGGACTGGAAGAGTACAAAACACGCCAGCCTAGTGTAGTTACATCATACTAGTACATGGGTAACCCACGCTATCACCATATTTCTTGGCTTCCGTGCGACACCTATCTCTAGTAATCCAGCAGCCCGTATCGCTTCTCCCTCCTCATCTCTCTCAAAGTGCGATGGGCTGGCATTTTTGCCGTCTATTGAGGTTGGTTAACTCATCATATGTTAGCGACATGCCAAGAGCATTCTAAAAAAATTCCTTTCATGTTCCATTTTCAAAAAGAAAAAAATCCTTTCATGTATGGATTTTACTGTATGCATTGAGCAACTTGCATGTCCTATACTGCTCCTGTTTGGATACTCTATCTTAGCTTGAGGTTAGACTAACTCATGACTAACCCTGAAGTAACTTTAGCCAAAGAGGTGTTTGGATGACAGGGTTAGATTGATAATAAATGCACTTGATGGAGAGAGCAAAGTGATTTTTCAGTGGTCCCAATGAGAACTATCTCCAGTTAGCACCTCTTGGGTGGGATAGTTTTTTTGGTGGGTTCGGTGCAACTTGCTCCAATTTAAACCCTCATGCGTGGATACTTTAGGGCTATATGAGCTCCAACTAGCTCAAACTAACTCTAACCCATGGATCCAAACAGGGCCTATGGCCAGCCTCGATGCGGAGTAGTCGTGTGCACCGGAAAGCGGCGCTCTCTTGGCCGTCGTGAAGGAAATATGCCCTAGAGGCAATAATAAAGTTATTATTTATTTCCTTATATCATGATAAATTTTTATTATTCATGCTAGATATGTATTAACCGGAAACAGAATACATGTGTGAATACATAGACAAACAGAGTGTCACTAGTATGCCTCTACTTGACTAGCTCATTGATCAAACATGGTTATGTTTCCTACCATATACATGAGTTGTCACTTGATTACGGGATCACATCATTAGGAGAATGATGTGATTGACTTGACCCATTCCATTAGCTTAGCACTTGATCATTTAGTTTGTTGATATTGCTTTCTTCATGACTTATACATGTTCCTATGACTGAGATTATGCAACTCCTGTTTACCGGAGGAACACTTTGTGTGCCACCAAACGTCACAATGTAATTGGGTGATTATAAAGGTGCTCTACAGGTGTTTCTGAAGGTACTTGTTGGGTTGGCATATTTCGAGATTAGGATTTGTCACTCCGATTATCGGAGAGGTATCTCTGGGCCGACTCGGTAATGCACATCACTATAAGCCTTGCAAGCATTGCAACTAAAGAGTTAGTTACGGGATGATGTATTACGGAATGAGTAAAGAGACTTGCCGGTAATGAGATTGAACTAGGTATTGAGATACCGACGATCGAATCTCGGGCAAGTAACATACTAATGACAAAGGGAACAACGTATGTTGTTATGCGGTTTGACCAATAAAGATCTTCGTAGAATATGTAGGAGCCAATATGAGCATCCAGGTTCCGCTATTGGTTATTGACCAGTGACGTGTCTCGGTCATGTCTACATAGTTCTCGAACCCGTAGGGTCCGCACGCTTAAAGTTCGATGACAGTTATATTATGAGTTTATGTGTTTTGATGTACCGAAGGTAGTTCAGAGTCCCGGATGAGATAGGGGACCTAACGAGGAGACTCGAAATGGTCAAGATGTAAATATCGATATATAGGATGACTATATTCGGACATCGGAAAGGTTTCGAGTGATTCGGGTATTTACCGGAGTACCGGGGAGTTACGGGAATTCGTCGGGGAGTGTATGGGCCTTATTGGGCTTCAGGGGAAAGAGAGAGAGGTAGGCCACGCCCCCCAAGGCCTAGTACGAATTGGACTACGGGGAAGGGCTACGCCCCTCCTTCCTTCTCTTCTCTTTTCCCTTTCCTTCTCTCCTACTCCTACTACTTGGAAGGGCTCCTAGTTCTACTAGGAAAGCGGGAATCCTACTCCCGGTGAGAGTAGGACTCCCCTAGGGCGCGCCATAGAGAGGGTCGGCCCCTCCCCTCCTCCACTCCTTTATATACGTGGCCAGGGGCACCCCATAGACACAAAATTTGATCTCTTGATCTCTTAGCCATGTGCGGTGCCCCCCTCCACCATTTTCCACCTCGGTCATATCGTAACAGTGCTTAGGTGAAGCCCTACATCGGTAGCATCATCATCACCGTCATCAAGCCATCGTGCTGACGGAATTCTCCCTCGAAGCTCTGCTGGATCAGAGTTCATGGGACGTCATCGAGCTGAATGTGTGCTGAGTCGGAGGTGCCGTGCGTTCGGTACTTGGATCGGTCGGATCGTGAAGACGTACGACTACATCAACCGCGTTGTGCTAACGCTTCCGCTTTCGGTCTACGAGGGTACGTGGACACACTCTCCCCTTTTGTTGCTATGCATCACCATGATCTTGCGTGTGCGTAGGAAAATTTTGAAATTACTACGTTCCCCAACAGTGGCATCCGAGCCTGGTTTTATGCGTAGATGTCATATGCACGAGTAGAACACAAGTGAGTTGTGGGCGATATAAATCATACTGCTTACCAGCATGCCATACTTTGGTCCGGCGGTATTGTTGGATGAAGCGGCCTGGACCGACATTACGCGTACGCTTACGCGAGACTGGTTCTACCGATGTGCTTTGCACACAGGTGGCTGGCAGGTGTCAGTTTCTCCAGCTTTAATTGAACCGAGTGTGGCTACGCCCGGTCCTTGAGAAGGTTAAAACAGCACTAACTTGACAAACTATCGTTGTGGTTTTGATGCGTAGGTAAGAACAGTTCTTGCTCAGCCCGTAGCAACCACGTAAAACTTGCAACAACAAAGTAGAGGACGTCTAACTTGTTTTTGTAGGGCATGTTGTGATGTGATATGGTCAAGACATGATGAGATATAAGTTGTTGTATAAGATGATCATGTTTTGTTGAAGTTATTGGTAACTGGCAGAAGCCTTATGGTTGTCTCTTTATTGCATAAGATGCAAGCGCAAAATAATTGCTTTACTTTATCGCTATGCGATAGCAATAGTTGCAAGAGAAATAGTTGGCGAGATGATCATTTGACGACACATTGATATAGATCAAGATGATGGAGATCATGGTGTCATGCCGGTGACGATGGAAATCATAACTATGCTTTGGAGATGGAGATCAAAGGCACAAGATGATGATGGCCATATCATGTCACATAGTTTGATTGCATGTGATGTTTATCTTTTATACATCTTATTTTGCTTAGTTCGACGGTAGCTTTATAAGATGATCTCTCACTAATTATCAAGGTACAAGTGTTCTCCCTGAGTATGCATCGTTGTGAAAGTTCTTCGTGCTGAGACACCACGTGATGATCGGGTGTGATAGGCTCTATGTTCAAATACAACGGGTGCAAAACAGTTGCACACGCGGAATACTTAGGTTAAACTTGACGAGCCTAGCATAAAACAGATATGGCCTCGGAACACTGAGACTGAAAGGTCGAGCGTGAATCATATAGTAGATATGATCAACATAGTGATGTTCACCATTGAAACTACTCCATCTCACGTGATGATCGGACATGGTATAGTTGATATGGATCACGTGATCACTTAGAGGATTAGAGGGATGTCTATCTAAGTGGGAGTTCTTAAGTAATATGAATAATTGAACTTAAATTTATCATGAACTTAGTCCAGGTAGTATTAGCATATCTATGTTGTAGATCAATAGCTCGCGTTTAGCTCCCCTGTTTTATTTACAATATGTTCCTAGAGAAAACTAAGTTGAAAGATGTTAGTAGCAATGATGCGGATTGGATCCGTGATCTAAGGTTTATCCTCATTGCTGCACAGAAGAATTATGTCCTTGATGCACCGCTAGGTGACAAACCTATTGCAGGAGCAAATGCGGATGTTATGAATGTTTAGCTAGCTCAATATGATGACTACTTGATAGTTCTATGCACCATGCTTAAACGGCTTAGAATCGGGACTTCAATGATGTTTTGAACATCATGGACCATATGAGATGTTCCCGGAGTTGAAGTTAATATTTCAAGCAAATACCCGAGTTGAGAGATATGAAGTCTCCAACAAGTTCTATAGCTAAAAGATGGAGGAGAATAGCTCAAGCAGTGAGGATGTGCTTAGATTGTCTGGTACTACAATCGCTTGAATCAAGTGGGAGTTAATCTTCCAAATGAAATAGTGATTGACAGAATTCTCTAGTTACCATCACCGAGTTAGTAGAACTTCGTGATGAACTATAATATGCAAGGGATAACGGAAACGATTCCCAAGCTCTTCGTGATGCTAAAATCTACCAAGGTAGAAAGCAAGAAAAGCATCAAGTGTTGCTGGTAAAAAAACCACTAGTTTCAAGTAAAGGGACAAAGGGAAGAAAGGGGAACTTCAAGAAGAACGGCAAGCAAGTTGTTGCTCTCAAGTGAAAAAACCCAAGTCTGGACCTAAGCCTGAAACGGAGTGCTTCTACTACAAAGGGACTGGTCACTGGAAGCGGAACAACCCCAAGTAATTGGCGGATAAGAAGGATGGCAAAGTTAACATAGGTATATTTGATATACATGTTATTGATGTGTACTTCACTAGTGTTTATAGCAACCCCTCAGTATTTGATACTAGTTCAGTTGCTAAGAATAGTAACTCGAAATGGGAGTTGCAGAATGAACAAAGACTAGTTAAGGGTGAAGTGATGATGTGTATTGGAAATGGTTCCAAGATTGATATGATCATCATCGCACACTCCCTATACTTTCGGGATTAGTGTTAAACCTAAAATAAATGTTATTTAGTGTTTGCGTTGAGCATGAATATGATTGGATCATGTTTATTGCAATACGGTTATTCATGTAAGTTAGAGAATAATTGTTGTTCTGTTTACATGAATAAAACCTTCTGTGGTCATACACCCAATGAAAATGGTTTGTTGGATCTCGATCGTGGTGATACACATTTTCATAACATTGAAGCCAAAAGATGCAAAGTTAATAATGATAGTGCAACTTATTTGTGGCACTTCCGTTTAGGTCATATTGGTGTAAAGTGCATGAAGAAAATCCACGCTGATGGGCTTTTCAAATCACTTGATTATGAATCAGTTGATGCTTGCGAACCATGCCTCATGGGCAAGATGACTAAGACTCCATCCTCCGGAACAATGGAGCGAGCAACAGATTTGTTGGAAATCATACATACTGATGTATGTGGTCCGATGAATATTGAGGCTCGCGGCAGGTATCATTATTTTCTGATCTTCACAAATGATTTGAGCAGATATGAGTATATCTACTTGATGAAACACAAGTCTGAAACACTTGAAAAGTTCAAAGAATTTCAGAGTGAAGTGGAGAATCATCGTAACAAAAATAAAAGTTTCTACGATATGATCGCGGAAGTATAATATTTGAGTTATGAGTTTGGCCTTCTGTTAAAACAATGTGAAATAGTTTCACTACTCACGTCACCTGGAACACCACAGTGTAATGGTGTGTCCGAATGTCGTAATCATACTTTATTAGATATGGTGCAATCTATGATGTCTCTTACCAATTTACCACTATCGTTTTGGGGTTATGCATTAGAGACAACTACATTCACGTTAAATAGGTCACCATCTAAATCCGTTGACACGACACCATATGAACTATGGTTTGGCAAGAAACATAAGCTGTCGTTTCTTAAAGTTTTAGGTTGCAATGCTTATGTGAAAAAGTTTCAACCTGATAAGCTCAAACCCAAATCGGAGAAGTGCGTCTTCATAGGATACCCAAAAGAAAATGTTGGGTACACGTTCTATCACAGATCCGAATGCAAGATATTCATTGCTGAGAATGGATCCTTTCTAGAGAAGGAATTTCTCTCGAAAGAAGTGAGTGGGAGGAAAGTAGAACTTGATGAGGTAACTGTACCTGCTCCCTTATTGGAAAGTAGTTCATCACAGAAATCTGTTCCTGTGACTACTACACGAATTAGTGAGGAAGCTAATGATGATGATCATGTAACTTCAGATCAAGTTACTACCGAACCTCGTAGGTAAACCAGAGTGAGATCCGCACCAGAGTGGTACGGTAATCCTTTTCTGGAGGTCATGTTACTTGACCATGACGAACCTACGAACTATGAGGAAGTGATGATGAGCCCAGATTCCGCGAAATGGCTTGAGGCCATGAAATCTGAGATGAGATCCATGTATAAGAACAAAGTATGGACATTGATTGACTTGCCCAAAGATCGGCGAGCCATTGAGATTAAATGGATGTTCAAGAGGAAGACGGACGCTGATAGTAGTGTTATTATCTACAAAGCTAGAATTGTCGCAAAAGGTTTTCGACAAGTTCAAGGTGTTGACTACGATGAGAGTTTCTCACTCGTATCTATGCTTAAGTCTGTCCGAATCATGTTAGCAATTGCCACATTTTATGAAATCTGGCAAATGGATAAACAAAACCACATTCCCTAATGGATTTATTAAAGAAGAGTTGTATATGATGCAACAAGAAAGTTTTGTCAATCCTAAAGGTGCCAACAAAATATGCAAGCTCCAGCGATCCATCTATGGACTGGTGCAAGCATCTCGGAGTTGGAATATACACCTTGATAAGTTGATGAAAGCATATAGTTTTATACAGACTTGCGGTGAAGCCTGTATTTACAAGAAAGTGAGTGGGAGCACTACAACATTTCTGATAAGTATATGTGAATGACATATTGTTGATCAGAGATAATGTAGAATTATTCTGCAAAGCATAAAGGAGTGTTTGAAAGGAGTTTTTCAAAGAAAGACCTCGGTGAAGCTGCTTACATATTAAGCATCAAGATCTATAGAGATAGATCAAGACGCTTGATAAGTTTTTTCAATGAGTACATACCTTGACAAGATTTTGAAGTAGTTCAAAATGGAACAGTCAAAGAAAGAGTTCTTGCCTGTGTTACAAGGTGTGAAATTGAGTAAGACTCAAAGCACGACCACAGCAGAAGATAGAAAGAGAATGAAAGTCATTCCCTATGCCTCAGCCATAGGTTCTATAAAGTATGCCATGCTGTGTACCAGATCTATTGTATACCCTACACTATTTTTTTGTCAAGGGAGTACAATAGTGATCTAGGAGTAGATCACTGGACAGCGGTTAAAATTATCCTTAGTGGAATAAGGATATGTTTCTCGACTATGGAGGTGACAAAAGGTTCGTCGTAAAGGGTTACGTTGATGCAAATTTTGACACTAATCCAGATGACTCTAAGTCTCAATCTGGATACATTTTGAAAGTGGGAGAAATTAGCTAGAGTAGCTCCGTGCAGAGCATTGTTGACATAGAAATTTGCAAAATACTTACGGATCTGAATGTGGCAGAGCCGTTGACTAAACTTCTCTCACAAGCAAAACATGATCACACCTTAGTACTCTTTGGGTGTTAATCACATAGCGATGTGAACTAGATTATTGACTCTAATAAACCCTTTGGGTGTTGGTCACATGTCGATGTGAACTATGGGTGTTAATCACATGATGATGTGAACTATTAGTATTAAATCACATGGCGATGTGAACTAGATTATTGACTCTAGTGCAAGTGGGAGACTGAAGGAAATATTCCCTAGAGGCAATAATAAAGTTATTATTTATTTCCTTATATCATGATAAATGTTTATTATTCATGCTAGAATTGTATTAACCGGAAACATAATACATGTGTGAATACATAGACAAACAGAGTGTTACTAGTATGCCTCTACTTGACTAGCTCGTTGATCAAAGATGGTTATGTTTCCTAACCATAGACATGAGTTTTCATTTGATTAATAGGATCACATCATTAGAAGAATGATGTGATTGACTTGATTCATTCGGTTAGCTTAGCACTTGATCATTTAGTTTGTTGCTATTGCTTTCTTCATGACTTATACATGTTCCTATGACTATGAGATTATGCAACTCCTGTTTACCGGAGGAACACTTTGTGTGGCACCAAATGTCACAACATAACTGGGTGATTATAAAGGTGCTCTATAGTTGTCTCTGAAGGTACTTGTTGAGTTGGCGTATTTCGAGATTAGGATTTGTCACTCCGATTGTCGGAGAGGTATCTCTGGGCCCACTCGGTAATGCACATCACTATAAGCCTTGCAAGCATTGCAACTAAAGAGTTAGTTGCGGGATGATGTATTATGGAACGAGTAAAGAGACTTGCCAGTAAAGAGATTGAACTAGGTATTGAGATACCGACAATCGAATCGCGGGCAAGTAACATGCCAATGACAAAGGGAACAACATATGTTGTTATGCGGTTTGACTGATAAAGATCTTCGTAGAATATGTAGGAGCCAATATGAGCATCCAGGTTCCGCTATTGGTTATTGACCGGAGACGTGTCTCGGTCATGTCTACATAGTTCTCGAACCCGTAGGGTCCGCACACTTAAAGTTCGATGATGGTTATATTATGAGTTTATGTGTCTTGATGTACCGAAGGTAGTTCGGAGTCCCGGATGAGATCGGGGACATAACAAGGAGTCTCAAAATGGTCAAGACGTAAAGATCGATATATCGGACGACTATATTCGGACATCGGAAAGGTTCCGAGTGATTCGGGTATTTATCGGAGTACCGGGGAGTTATGGGAATTCGCCGGGGAGTCTATGGGCCTTATTGGGCTTTAGGGAAAAGAGAGAGAAGCAGACCGCACGCCCCCCAAGGCCTAGTCCGAATTGGACTAGGGGAAGGGCTACGCCCCTCCTTCCTTCTCTTCTCTTTTCCCTTTCCTTCTCTCCTACTCCTACTACTTGGAAGGGCTCCTAGTTCTACAAGGAAAGGGGGAATTCTACTCCCGGTGGGAGTAGGACTCCCCTAGGTTGCGCCAAAGAGAGGGCCGGCCCCTCCCCTCCTCCACTCCTTTATATACGCGGCCAGGGGCACCCCATAGACACAATAATTGATCTCTTGATCGCTTAGCTGTGTGCGGTGCCCCCCTCCACCATTTTCCACCTCGGTCATATCGTAGCAGTGCTTAAGCGAAGCCCTGCGTCGGTAGCATCATCATCACCATCATCAAGCCGTCGTGCTTACGGAACTCTCCCTCGAAGCTCTGCTAGATCGGAGTTCGTGGGATGTCATCAAGTTGAACGTGTGCTGAACTCGGAGGTGCCGTGCGTTTGGTACTTGGATCGGTCGGATCGTGAAGACGTACGACTACATCAACCGCGTTGTGCTAACGCTTCCGCTTTCACTCTACGAGGGTACGCGGACACACTCTCCCCTCTTGTTGCTATGCATCACCATGATCTTGCATGTGCGTAGGAAAATTTTGAAATTACTACGTTCCCCAACACATCGCGCCGCTTCAAAGCCAGTGCCAGTGAGAGGTCGCCTCCGCTCTGGCCGGGCATTAATGCGGCACTGACGCTCCAGGGCCACGCTGACCATTTCACGTGGGAAGCACGCGCTGGCAAGGGAGTATAGGTTTTGAACTGTTTCAGGTATAGTACTGGTAGTTTGCAAAACTAGTCAATTATTGCACTCAGTTTCTTAAGAAATTGTGGTAAAAAATGTAACTCCACAGCCCGCTTCCCTTCTCCTTCCTCTTCCACTGCCCGCGTGATAG
Source organism: Triticum aestivum (assembly GCF_018294505.1). Lineage (NCBI taxonomy): Eukaryota > Viridiplantae > Streptophyta > Magnoliopsida > Poales > Poaceae > Triticum > Triticum aestivum. The sequence continues at coordinate 356,354,302 of NC_057800.1, read as the reverse complement.
AGGCGGAGGTGTCCCGTATTTCGATGAGATGATGGATTTCGCTTTGGTGGAAGTCGACTTTGACGATCCGACTACGAACGTGCGAGGACGTCGCGCCTTAGCAATCGCTAAACCAACTCCGAGAGGTTATTGACCACGCCGGAGCACGATCAACCTAACCACGAGGGTCTGTTTCCTGCGAGCAAACGAAGAACAAGCAAGAAACTGAGATTGCAATCTGGATATTGCGAATATAAGATGAAAGCTTTATTGATCAAGGTGGGGTTCTGTGACGCCTTTGTCTAGTCGTTGAACACAAACGAAGTACGCGAAGTTGCAGCTATGGCGAACTTTTAATCTAAACAAAACCCAAAGTCTAAACGGTGCCCTAAGGGCTGTATATATGGAGGAAGAGAGGGGGAATTTCGTGGCCCTTGGTGGAGGGGTCCGAAATCAACCCTATCTCTTGTTTCCCCACACATACGGACTCTAAAAATAGCCTATACTTATGTATTTCGAAATTACATGGGCCTGGCCCAATAAAAAGGTGACGCAGCACCTATAATAGCCTCGGGACGAAATTTATGAAGTGGCATCTTGTATATTTCGTCCATGGCTTCATGCACCCATTATGGTGGCTTCAAAGTCCTGAAATCATCACTTGTAACTCCGTTCTTGTTCCCCTTGCGCATGGCATCATCTCCATGCTTGTTCTTGCTCCAATGTTCATCCTTCTCCAAGCTAGGCCCTTCATTTGTAAGCAAAACAAATGTATCCAATTTAGGCAGCATCATATTCTCATGAACATTAGAATCATTACCAAGAAACAAAAGTACCTGATAATTTAATTGACGTGCGCGAGCTCTAGTAATTGGTCCAGTATGTATAGCAGCAGGGGTTGTGGGTGTAACAATTGTATTGATGTCCTCATCATCCTCCCCTTCTTGAAATGAAGTCGTCCTCGACGGAAACTCATCTTGCTCACCCAAATAAGGCTTCAAATCTGCAATGTTAAAAGTGGGACTAACCCCAAAATCTGCAGGCAGCTCAAGTTTATATGCATTATCATTTATTTTCTCTAACACCTTAAAGGGACCATCAGCACGTGGCATTAGCTTTGATTTGCGCAAATCAGGAAATCTATCCTTACGCAAATGTAACCAAACAAGATCTCCAGGTGCAAACACAACATGTTTTCTACCCTTATCTCCAGCAAGTTTATATTTAGCATTCATACGCTCAATGTTTTCCTTAGTTAACTCATGCATTTTTAAAATCAATTCAGCACGTTGTTTAGCATCAAAATTAACCTTCTCCGAAGATGGAAGAGGCAACAAATCAATAGGTGCACGAGGTAGGAAACCATACACAACTTCAAAAGGGCACATCTTAGTAGTAGAATGCAATGAACGATTATAAGCAAATTCAATATGAGGCAAGCATTCCTCCCACATTTTCTTATTACTCTTCAAAACAGCCCTAAGCATAGTAGACAATGTTCTATTGACTACTTCAGTTTGGCCATCAGTTAGGGGGTGACAAGTAGTACTAAAAAGCAGTTTAGTCCCCAACTTAGCCCATAAACATCTCCAAAAGTGGCTAAGAAATTTAGTATCACGATCTGAAACAATAGTATTTGGCACACCATGCAAGCGAATAATTTCACGAAAGAACAAATCAACAACATTAACAGCATCATCGCTTTTATGACATGGTATAAAGTGTGCCATTTTCGAGAATCTATCCACGACAACAAATATGCTATCCCTCCCATTCTTTGTTCGAGGTAAACCTAAAACAAAGTCCATAGATATATCCTCCCAAGGAACACTAGGTACAGGCAAAGGCATATATAAACCATGAGGATTGAGTCGTGACTTAGCTTTTTGACATGTAGTGCAGCGAGCAATAAAACGCTCAACATCCCGTCTCATCTTTGGCCAAAATAAATGTGTAGCAAGTACGTCCTCCGTCTTCTTCACGCCAAAGTGTCCCATTAATCCTCCTCCATGCGCCTCCTGCAACAACAAAAGACGAACGGAGCTAGCTGGAATGCATAGCTTGTTAGCACGAAACACAAATCCATCGTTAACGACAAACTTGTTCCACATTCTTCCTTCTTTGCAATTCTGCATTACATCTTTAAAATCAGCATCATGCACATATTGATCTTTGATGGTCTCCAAACCAAATATTTTGAAGTCAAGTTGTGAAAGCATAGTATAGCGACGAGACAATGCATCAGCAATAACATTTTCTTTTCCCTTCTTGTGTTTAATGACATAAGGGAAAGTCTCAATGAATTCAACCCATTTAGCATGTCTACGATTCAGTTTAGCTTGACTTTTAATATGTTTCAAAGATTCATGATCAGAATGTATAACAAATTCTTTGGGCCATAAATAATGTTGCCATGTTTCTAAAGTCCGAACAAGAGCATATAATTCTTTATCATAAGTAGAATAATTCAGACTAGGCCCACTCAATTTTTCAGAAAAGTATGCAACAGGTTTGCCATCTTGTAATAACACACCGCCTAATCCAATTCCACTAGCATCACATTCAAGCTCAAAAGTCTTATTAAAATCAGGAAGTTGGAGTAAAGGAGCATGTGTCAACTTATCTTTCAATACGGAGAAGCCTTCTTCCTGTGCGGTACCCCAAAGAAAAGGCACATCTTTCTTTGTAAGCTCATTGAGAGGTGCAGCAATGGTGCTGAAATCTCTCACAAAACGCCTATAGAATCCAGCGAGGCCAAGAAAACTCCTCACGTGTGTGACCGTTTTGGGCTGCGGCCAACTCTCAATAGCTTCAATCTTGGCTTTATCAACTTCAATTCCCTGTGGAGTAACAACATAGCCAAGAAAAGATACTCGGTCGGTGCAAAAGGTGCACTTCCCAAGGTTACCAAACAAACGTGCATCACGTAGAGCAATAAAAACAACACGTAAATGTTCCAAATGTTCTTCCAAAGATCTGCTATAAATCAATATGTCATCAAAGTAAACTACCACAAATCGTCCAATGAAAGCACATAAAACTTCATTCATTAATCTCATGAAAGTACTAGGTGCATTAGTTAACCCAAAAGGCATGACTAACCACTCATATAATCCAAACTTAGTTTTAAATGCTGTTTTCCATTCATCTCCCAATTTCATACGAATTTGATGGTAGCCACTACGCAAATCAACTTTGGAGAATATTGTAGAGCCACTCAATTCATCAAGCATATCATCTAGCCTAGGAATAGGATGACGATAACGAATAGTAATATTATTAATGCCTCTACAATCAACACACATACGTGATGTACCATCCTTTTTCGGCACTAGAATAATAGGAACAGCACAAGGACTAAGGGATTCATGTATATAACCTTTGTCGAGAAGCTCTTGTACTTGACGCATAATCTCCTTCGTCTCCTCTGGATTGGTACGGTATGGTGCACGGTTTGGCAGTGAAGCACCGGGAATTAAGTCAATCTGATGCTCAATCCCTCGAATAGGCGGTAATCCCGGTGGCACGTCTTGTGGAAAGACGTCAGCGAACTCCTGCAAAATGTTAGTGAAAGCAGGAGGCAAAGAGGAAGGCACGTCCTCGAATGAAAATAATGCCTCTTTGCACACAAAAGCATAGCAAACAGATTTGCTGAAATCTAGCTCATCAATATCGGATTTGGTGGCAAATAAACATGCACTTTTCAATTTAATTTTAGAAGCAACACTAGATGGTTTATTATTAGGCTTCATTTGTTGCTCAAATTCTTTTGCCACAATCTGATTTTCACTCTTATTCTTCTCCTGTTTTGCTTTATTAGCTCTATTAATATCATCTTTCAAGATGGAATCAGGAGTCATAGGAAGCAAAGTAATATTTTTATCCTTATGAACAAGAGTATAGTGATTGTTTCTACCATGGTGTACAGAATTTTTATCAAATTGCCATGGTCTACCAAGTAATAAGGAACATGCTTGCATAGGTACCACATCACAATCAACATAATCAGCATATGTAGAGATACTAAAATGCACACGAACAGTACGTGTTACCTTAACCTTGCCGCTGTTGTTGAACCATTGGATGTAGTAAGGATGTGCATGTGGTCTTGTGGTGAGAGAAAGCTTCTCCACCATCTCCATGCTAGCCAAGTTGTTGCAGCTCCCTCCGTCTATGATGACGCGCACAGAACGTTCCTGCACAACTCCCTTGGTATGGAACAAATTGTGCCTCTGATTTTGCTCAGCTTGTGTGACCTGCACACTCAAAACACGTTGAGCAACTAAACATTCATACCTGTCAGCATCTTCAGGAGCCATGCATTGCGTCTCATGATCAGAATCATCTCCACCATGTTCTTCACGTGTAATAAGAGCCAATGTCTCCTCATCATAGTCACTAGCGGACTCATATCCACCATCCGCGGTAGCAATCATCACACGCGGAGATTTGCATTCTCTCGCATAATGACCTCCTCCCTTACAACGACGACAAATAATATCACTTGTGTGCCCTGTTGATGCCCTGGAAGAAGAAGAACTCTGTGCAGGCCCGGCAGGTGCGCTCTTGGCAGATAATGGTGGTTGTTCCTGTTTTCTTGTATCACGGCTGTAGGAGGCACCTGATTGAGGTGATCGTGCAGTTGAAGTAGAAGATGCACGCGGTGTCCATGATGAAGGTCGGCCTGCAGAAAAGTTAGTTCGCGCCAATGCTTGTCGATCCTGCACTTCACGTTCAGCTTTACAAGCAAGATGGAATAAACGAGTGATATTAGTATACTCCTTATAGTCTAGAATGGTCTGAATCTCTCTATTTAATCCACCCAGAAAACGTGCAAGCATAGCTTCATTCTCCTCAACAATACCACATCTAATCATGCCAGTTTGTAATTCCTGATAATATTCTTCTACAGAATTTTTTCCTTGTCTTAAGCGCTGTAATTTTTGAAGCAATTCACATTGATAATATGGTGGAACCCAACGAGTACGCATAGCAGTTTTCAAAGCAGCCCAAGTAGCGGGAATAGGATATAATCTACAATGTTCAGACCACCATACACATGCAAAACTAGTGAAAGCACAAACAGCAGCAGCAACCCGTCTCTCCTCGGGATATTGTAAACATGTAAAACGTTGTTCAGTTTCTAACTCCCAAGTAAGATATATATCAGGAACATATCTACCCTCAAATGGTGGAATATTCAATTTTAGTTTAGGAATATGGACATCATCTCGTACCTGAGGTGCTGGTGCGGGCCTACCATTACGAATATATACCTGAGGTCGACCTGGTGGTGGTGGTGCTGGTGGCTGCACGTAGTTTGGATTTTGATCAACCTCATCCTCATAATCTCCCACATAATCATCATCCTCCTGGGTACCAGCAGCAGCAGTAGCAGGAGCCAAAGAAGCACCAACAGCAGTAGCAGCGGCACCAGAATGTTGTCCTAGCTCAATAGGAACACACTATGCTCGTCCATACTGATTCGGAAGGGGGCGTAGTTGTTGTTGTTGCAGAGGTGCGACAGGTGCAGCCGGTGGTGGAAGACGCGCAAGCAGTTCATTAAATCTGTTATCGAGCTTTGTTTCGAACGTCTTCTCAAGGCCAGTAATCTTCTCCATGGCCTCTTCAAAATTGTTCAGCACATCTTGCACCTGTTCAGTCATCATTTGCTGAAACTTATCATGAAGCTCCTTGTTCGATAAGTTCTCCCAGTCAATCTCGTCGGCTTGTGATCCTGGCATGGTTAGCAGCAATAGAAACACACAAGAATATGATCCTACAGACTACTAAGAAGTGGTGGTGGTGTATCACAAATCCGTCAAGCAAATCTCAAATTCTTACCAGTTCTTACCCAGCAGCAGGCGGTGATCGGCAACCGTTGTAGTCAACACTCTCAAAGCTTGGATAGAGCGATTACCAGGGAGAGTCAAACGCACGACGTAGATGTATGTGGAGCTGGGAAGGCTTATAATATGGTAGCAAAAAGGGTCAGCAATAATCAATTCAGAGATGCAAAGTTGAATAAACGCTCAACGACGGTACTGTGCTGGTCCTAGGCTAGACTGTGCTAGAGACGCGAGCCTAGAACACCAACAAAATCACGGCGCAACACGTAAACAAGGGAAAAGCACACTCTGAAAAAAAATCGCTCTTTTTTTGCGCTCTTTTTTTTGCGCTGCTTTTTTTTTGCGAAAAATCACTATAATGGCGAGTGTCTGAAAACTCTTCCTAGCTCAAACGGACAGGATGGGCATGAAATTTTTTCGACCAATTTTTTTTTTCGACTGCCCGGACCCAAAAACTGGAAACGGGTCAAAAAAAACTTCCTATAATGGCACCTGTCTCAAAACACTCAGAAACACCTAAAAATAGGATAGCCAGAAAATTTTTCGAAAAATGCGTTTTGCGTGGCTACCCGACTCTTTTTTTTTCCGAAACATACTCCGGCAAGGAAACACGAATCGGAATCTAGATGGATCTCGAAAACAAACCTAATATGCAAGGAACTCGGATTGGTGGTGGATATATGGTGGTGGTAGATGGCAGCGGTGGTGGTAGCGGTGGTAGTATATGGATATGGATCGGTGGTGGTATATGGACACGGATTGGTGGTGGTATATGGATACGGATTCGGAGCGGTGGCGGATAAGCGGTTGTGGTAGATGGCAGGGGCGATGATGATGGTGCGGCGGCGGCGTGACAACTTATGACCAGAACTCGAAACTCTAAAAGACTAGACTCTAAGACCAGCAACTAGACACGACGATGCAACCGCAAATTCAACAAAGCAAAACCCTAAAAAGATTATGCAAAGTCTCAGATTGGTTTGGATATGATGAACTAACCCTAAATTTTTTTTGTGGCTTTTTCGTGGACTGTAGGTATGAAGAACAGACTCGATCTAAACTACGAAAAACTGTAAAATCTCACCGAGCAACCTGGAAATCTGATACCACTTGATAGAGGCGGAGGTGTCCCGTCTTTCGATGAGATGATGGATTTCGCTTTGGTGGAAGTCGACTTTGACGATCCGACTACGAACGTGCGAGGACGTCGCGCCTTAGCAATCGCTAAACCAACTCCGAGAGGTTATTGACCACGCCGGAGCACGATCAACCTGACCACGAGGGTCTGTTTCCTGCGAGCAAACGAAGAACAAGCAAGAAACTGAGATTGCAATCTGGATATTGCGAATATAAGATGAAAGCTTTATTGATCAAGGTGGGGTTCTGTGACGCCTTTGTCTGGTCGTTGAACACAAACGAAGTACGCGAAGTTGCAGCTATGGCGAACTTTTAATCTAAACAAAACCCAAAGTCTAAACGGTGCCCTAAGGGCTGTATATATGGAGGAAGAGAGGGGGAATTTCGTGGCCCTTGGTGGAGGGGTCCGAAATCAACCCTATCTCTTGTTTCCCCACACATACGGACTCTAAAAATAGCCTATACTTATGTATTTCGAAATTACATGGGCCTGGCCCAAGAAAAAGGTGACGCAGCACCTATAATAGCCTCGGGACGAAATTTATGAAGTGGCATCTTGTATATTTCGTCCATGGCTTCATGCACCCATTATGGTGGCTTCAAAGTCCTGAAATCATCACTTGTAACTCCGTTCTTGTTCCCCTTGCGCATGGTATCATCTCCATGCTTGTTCTTGCTCCAATGTTCATCCTTCTCCAAGCTAGGCCCTTCATTTGTAAGCAAAACAAATGTATCCAATTTAGGCAGCATCATATTCTCATGAACATTAGAATCATTACCAAGAAACGAAAGTACCTGATAATTTAATTGGCGTGCGCGAGCTCTAGTAATTGGTCCAGTATGTATAGCAGCAGGGGCTGTGGGTGTAACAATTGTATTGATGTCCTCATCACTGCGCACGTCCGCGGGAAGCGATCGGTCAACCCTTATATAGGAGTGCTAGCACAAAAAGATGCATGCATGACCACTAAAATTTCTAGATTAGAGCGCCGCTCCGGCGGGAGTATGGCTATGTTGTTACCTTCGGCCAGGCCATGGCTACCAGGCGACGGCGACTGTTTGGGTTCGCCGTCCGACTTAAATAACTGCGCAGCATCACGTGTACCCGCGGGTGCACAAATTGTAACATATGTGTCTGCTTAAGTGGGCGTCACGTAACTGGTGTGTGTGTGTGTGTGATTCTGAGAGACAGAGTGCGTGTGTGTGACTCTACACTTCGGACATGTACTCAACCTTTTGCATCGGGATATAAGTATAATGGTATTTACTTTAGCTAGTGATTTACGTGGCCATGTTAACGTGGTTGGGTAAAAAATGTCACTTTCTACTCATGATTTGCATTATATAATTACAAGCAAGATGCTCGTGCATTGCACGAAACATCAATATGCATTTTTTTACAAAACACCTATTGTGATTTACCCATGCAGGAGTAATCCCATGTGTAAAAACTAATGATATTTTGAGAATTTTATCGGAAAACTGGTATCTTGAGAATGTTGTCAAAAAATGAAAGATGAGAGATAAGGTGAGGAGGAGTGGAGCGTGGTGGTGAGTGGTGGTCGGAATGGGAAAAGGCATGGGGATGGACAGTGCCGGCAGGCGGCAGCAGCCACCATGCTAGATTGTTCCAGAGACTTTCTTTTTTAATTGCTCACCAATGAGGTTGTGGGAGATAAGGATGTGGAGAGAGGTGCGGGTATCTTTTGTAAAATTATCATAGTTTGCTTTCTATCCATCGGATATAGATCAGACGGTCTATATTACAAGATGGCAGGCACACCATCATCGCCAATTCGGTTTTTTATAAGGGTACAGATGATAAGTTTGCTAACTACTAAAGTAGAGTGGAATTTTTCCATGTTATACAAGTAAATTAAGGTGATTGTTTATCATACGGGTAAGGTTGGATGAAGGGTGGTAGGAACAAATGCTCCGCCTAGAGCATGTGTGTGTGAGATGGAGTCTTAGTGTGTGTGTGGGGGTGTGTGTGAGAGAGAGAGAGATGGAGTCTTAGTGTGTGTGTGTGTGCGTGTGTGTGTGTGATGGAGTCTTAGAGTGTGTGTGTGTGTGTTTGTATGTCTGTGTGGGTGGGTGGGTGGGTGGGTGCGTGCGTGTGTGTGTGTGTTTGTGTGTGTGTGTGTGTCGCGGGGTCCTCGGTGGTGCATCTAATTTAAGTGTGCATGGCTTCATCATAGAGAGGTGATGTGTATGGCAGAGGCCACTAACGATGGGGTGCGAGAGAGAAAATGCCCACAGAGAGGGAAGAGAAGGTGTGTGCGCGTGAGAGGAGTCGACATCGAGAGAACGTGTTTGTTCGAGAGACACCGAGGAAGACTACTATATATCGATGGTGCATGTAGGCGGGAATTAAACGAAGGGATGGTCTTATTGGTTTCGGGGATATAGGGGAAGAGTGAGAGGGGGGTAGCTAGAAGGAGATTGTCAAGTGTGGGTGTGTGTTTTACCCATCCAGGAGGAATTTATGTGCACACAAAAGAGAACGATTTGATGTGGCGTTAGGGTTGAGAGTAATTAACTACGTATGGATACATAGAGACCTTGAACATGAATGTGTGAGAGGTATACATGTATACGTGGGATGTGTGTGTGCGCGCCCGCATGATCGAGATAAAAGAAAGAAGACATAAGTCATTAGACAACGACATGGGAGAGACGGATCGGCATGACAATATGCATGCATGTGAGAATGCAGGGAAGAAGGCCCGAGAATTGAGCATGTGTTTTTATCTTTAAGAGATAGTGGCGTGTAACATCCCAAATTTTCAATTTGGAATGTTATACATTAGATCATCATTGCATATCATATTTATTGCATTTTGGTTGATCCTGGAAATTTCACGCAACTCAAGGACCCTCGGAGAGAGTTGGGGATTTCATTATTTTCATATTTGAGTTGTCTCAAATTTCAAAATAGGATCATTTGATTTTATTTATTTTATCTTCAATTATTTCTATTACAAAAAAAATACGAGAGAGGGAATAAAATGACTTTCCCAAAATAAAGAAATATTGAGGATTTAATAAAAAAATCAAATAAGATTTTTTTTGTTTTATTTGCTATTTTATTTGAATTTAGGAAAAATGCGCGTTTTTCAAAATTGCATTTAGGCCTCAAATAAATGTTCATCTTGTGCGGCTTGATTTTAGAAGCCAGGGAAAATTTATTTCAGGATTTTTGGAGTCCGTTTAGTATTCCTTTTGTTCTTTTTTCTGAGTGTAACTATTTAAAAAAACGCAACCGACCTACGGGCCGTGTCCGACCCGGACACTAGGCCCGTCCTGGCTTTATAAGCCGGGGAGCCCAGCCCGGGACCTCCCAAACCCTAGCGCCCCAGCCCTAGCGCCGCCGCTGCCACCTTCGCCGCCGCCGCCGCCTAGCGCCCCGCCGACCGCGTCGCCGCCGGAGCACCGCCGCCGCCCGCCGGATCCGTCGCCGGAATTGCCGGAGGTAGTTTTTTTCTATTGCCGGTTTTTCCCGAAAAACCGTTCGGTTTTTCTGACGGTTTTGTTCGTTTTTTTTGTTTCGGTTTTTTTAAATAGATCGGGTTTTTCGGTTTATTTAAATAGCGAGCGTTCGTCCGTTCGTTCGTTCTAGCGAACGTTCGTCATTTTTCTTTTCTCGGATTAAATCCGCGATTTTTCTGATCGCGATTTCTGATCCGATTTTCGTTTTAGTCTAACTTTTCGCTCGTTTATCGGAATCAGGCGATTCAAGCGCCTGGAGTTTCATCTCGAAACCCTCTTTCCGATTAACCAACTTAAACAAGTTTTTGCCACTGTAAAAATTGCCTTAGATCCAGAATAGTAAACGAAGCCTGTTTCTTTTGCCGTTTGTTTTTCGTTGCTTCGTTCGATTTGATTCATTTTGCCAACTGGAGTTCTTAAGTTGAACTTTCTGGTTAGATCCCTTATTTGAGTTTTACCTGTGCATTAGTTGAGTACTTATTGTATGCTTGCGATAGAGTACCCGGAGTGCGCCGCTTGCTACTTCGAATCGCTAGGTTTCCCGGACCATCAGCGAGGCAAGTAACACTTTGATCATGCTTCCCACTACCCAGTTTTATTGCATTAGATCAATCCTCACACATTGCATGATTAGGATCTAATTAAATTGTGGGCTTGGGAAGTAGTTGAGGTAGTACCTATTACCTATTTATTGTCAAACCTTTGGGAGTTACTTCTACGTTTGCTTATTATGCCATGCTATGCTAGTAGACGTGGATTGGGTGAGTGTATCCATGACAGATGTGAGATTGTTAATTAATGGTTTACTTAAGGTGGCAACTTAAACACACATCTGGGTGGATTGAGGTACCTGGGTATTCCAGGATTGCCTGTTTTCTTTATGGACCGCCACCCAGGCTCAAAGGGATCATGAGATTATTCATGCTAGAAACTTCCGTGTGCAGCCACAAGCTATTATGGGCTCTAGCATAGTTGACTAAGTTGTGCGAACTCTTACAGTGGTAGACTAGAAGATGTAGGGGAAAGTAGGTGTAACGGTCTACCCGATCGTAAGGTGTTAGTGCTTCTGAAAGACTATGTCTCGGTCATCCGTCTTCTCAAACACCATGTAGTGCGAGAAACCAAACGAAGCCGATTGAGTCTTGTGGGGAAAAGTGCGCAAACCTCTGCAGAGTGTATAAACTAATCACGGTTAGCTGTGTCCCCGGTTATGGACATCTTGAGTATATAGTACCTGGATTATCATGTGAATCTCAACATGTTACCCTAAAAATTAATTTTGTTGGGTTTTGTTTAGTGATGATGCTTAATTGGGATTGAGAATGCTGTCAACCATTCTCAATGTTTAACAACTACCATGATAGTTAAATAAAATTTATTCCTTTGCAGTAGGGAAAAATTGGCTTTACGCAAAACTGTAACCATAGAGCTTTCCACCAGCCAAATATGCATATAGAATAGCTGTTTTATTCCATTACTCTCTATGTGTTACTTTGCCAGCATATTCCATGTGCTGACCCGTTTTGGGCTGCAACGTTAATGTTGCAGACTTTTCAGACGACGATTAAGGAGTTTTTTGGTCGTGGTTCTATATCCAGTGATGCCGTTGGAGTTGATGGACTCATTTATCTTCCAAGCTTTCCGCTGTTATCGTTATTAGATCTCCTTAAGCTATATTTATTGTAATAAGTTCTCTTTTGAGACACTCGATGTAATAAGTGTGTGATTGCTACTCTGTTATAAATCCTTCAAGTACTGTGTGGTGTCAGCATTACTGATCCAGGGATGACACCTGAGCATAGAGATTAGACCATTTGAGGTCTGGTCGCTACAAGATGGTATCAGAGCACACACTGACTGTAGGACACGGCCACTAAGCTAAAAGACCTAGATCACTACTCACTCTCTTCTCTTTCTGTCTTCTCATCTTCTCTACTCTTTTAGGATGGCAGATGCAAGGAACAATTTCACTCAACCGGATGAAGATACACCCTTTGGACATCATTTGAACAAAGTCACTAGATACCAGAACATAGGAGTACCAAGCTTCACCGGAACCTACAACGCCACTTTACCTGAAGAAGAGCGCTGGATGATTCAAGTTCAAGTTCTAGGAAGGACTTTCATGCCAGTCACTGAGCCCATAGAGTTTTCTTTTGATGCACCAACTTGGAGTCTAGGAAAGAACATGGGAGCTCACGTCGCCATGGGACGCATTGGAGAAGTCTACCGCAATGATCTCAAGGATACTATCTACCAGATTTGTGGGCGCCGAGATGAGCACTGGGAGATGATCAGCACCAGAAAGGATAGATCAATTGCAGCTTTTATTCAGGAGTTAAACCAGCACATTCGACATCAGGAGAACCAGATGTGCACCGACATGATAGATCTGAAGAAGGCAAGGACAAGAATCAAGGAACTGGAGGAAGAACTCAAGGCTACTCGTGAAGATTATGAAGAGGAAATTGAAGTATTAGTGGATAAGAATGCCGACCTAACAATGAAGATTGGAATATTTATGGGAGGCCCTACACCAGTAGAAGAAGACGAAGAACCCAAGGAGATTCGCCCGCAAGACTACATCATCATCGACGACACCGACTCGGATCCAGATGATAGCGATGATGACTATGTTGATGAAGCTGGAGCAGATATAATGGAGTCTGCAACCGAAGAATATTTCTAGTAGACCACCTCATTAGTAGTAGTAGTCCACCATGTAAATATAGTAGTCCGAGCACTTTTGCGATAGTTAGATCGATTGTATGCCCTTGTTTGATTGATTGAATGAAGTGAATTGTTTGCTTTTGCCTCATGTGCATATGGGTAGTGTTTTCTCTTTAGACCCCCTCTATTCTTAAATCTCATCTTTTCTAAACCCTCAGATGCCTCAGAGACGTGACCCCAGATTTACCTTTCCACCGGAGCTCACCCAGTTGATCCAGCAGCAGAACACATTGATGCAGTTGCTAGTCCAGAATCAGAATCAAGGGAACAACAACAACAACCCACCACCACCACCACCTGTTTATCACTTAGCCCATTTTCTTAGGCTGAATCTGCCAGTGTTTTCCAGTAGCACCGAGCCGATAGTAGCATATGATTGGCTCCGCAAGACAGCTAGAGAGTTGACCACAGCAGGATGCACGGATGCGGAGAAGGTGAAGTTTGCCGCACATCAGCTGGAAGGACCGGCAGCATCATGGTGGGAGAATTTCACAGCCACTTTCCCTGTCGACACTGTCACGTGGGACCAGTTCCAGCATGCTTTTTGAACTGCCCATGTTTCAGCAGGAGCTATGGCCATGAAGAAGCGAGAGTTCTGCAACTTGCGCCAAGGAGGACGGACAGTTGGCCAGTATGTAGAGGATTTTAGTAAGCTAGCACGTTATGCCCCAGATGACATTGCTACGGATGCAGCAAAGCAGGAGAAGTTTCTGGAAGGACTGAATGATGAGTTGAGCATGCAGTTGATGGTAGCCACTTTCAACAACTACCTGGAGTTGGTAGATCGTGCCCTCATGATTGAAGGGAAGCAGCAGCAGATTGAGAACCGCAAGAGGAAGTATGGACAAGGGAAGCACACTTCAGGAGCTCGGCAGAAGCCACGTTTTACCCCTAGACCGGGAGGACATTTTCAGCATACCCATGGAGGAGGTAGTTCGCACAATCACAATGGCACCAAGAATGGTAATGGTAATGGAGGAAGCAACGGCCAGAACAACACCAACCCATCGACCCCAGCCAAGAGAGACCTAAGCCAAGTCACTTGCAATAAGTGCCAGAAGACCGGACATTATGCTAATGAATGTCCTGAATCCCAGAATGGAAATGGCAATGGAAGCTCTTGGAAGAAGCTGAACCCTTTCAACAGGGGACAGGTGAACCACATTAACGTGGAGGAGGTTGAAGAGCAGCCGGATGCAGAAATCGGTAAGTTTTTGGTTAAGTCATTTACTGCACTTGTTCTTTTCGATACCGGTGCATTGCATTCATACATATCAAGGGGATTTGTGGATAAGTATAACCTTCCCACCAAAGTACTTAGAACACCTATGTTAGTAAGCTCACCAGGAGCGGAGTATATGGCTAGCCAAGGATGTTTTCATGCCATTAAGTATAGGTAGGCATGTGTTCCCCTCGGATTTGATAATATTGCAACCACAAGGTTTGGATGTAATTCTGGGTATGGATTGGTTGTTGATGTATGGAGGAAACATCGATTGCGCCAGTAAGTCGATCTTGCTTACCACCCCAGAACGGAGAAGGATCAAGTATGTATCTCGGCATGTGCCGAAGAGGATTCAAGTCAATTGTTTAACAGGAGTTGTGCAGGAGGAAGTACCAGTAGTGAAGGATTTCCCCGAAGTATTTCCAGAAGAATTGTCAGGCATGCCACCGGATAGAGAATTGAGTTTTTGATTGAGCTTTTGCCAGGCACCGGGCCAATATCAAAGAGACCATATAGGATGCCTTCAAAGGATTTGATGGAAATTAAGAAGCAAATTAAGGAGTTACTGGATAAAGGATACATTCGCCCAAGTTCATAGCCTTGGGGATCGCCAGTACTTCTGGTGGAAAAGAAGGATGGATCGTTAAGGATGGTTGTTGATTATCGAGGATTGAGTGAAGTAACCATCAAGAACAAGTACCCACTACCGATGATCAATGATCTGTTTGATCGATTGCAAGGAGCTAAGGTATTTTCCAAGATTGACCTGCGATCAAGATACCACCAGTTGAGGATTCGAGAACAGGATATACCCAAGACGGCTTTTACCACCAGGTATGGGCTGTACGAGTATACCGTTATGTCATTTCGTCTGACTAACGCACCTGCATATTTTATGAACATGATGAACAAAGTGATTATGGAGTTCTTGGATAAGTTCGTCATAGTGTTCGTTGATGATATCCTAGTTTACTCGAAAAATGAAGAGGAGCATAAGGAGCATTTGCGTTTGGTTCTTGGAAAGCTCAGAGAACATCAATTATATGCCAAATTTAGCAAATGTGAGTTTTGGTTGAAAGAAGTTGGATTTCTCGGACACGTTATATCCTGAGAAGGTATAGCACTAGATCCCACTAAAGTTGATACTATGACCAAGTGGGAAGCGCCAACAACCGTTGGAGAGATCCGAAGTTTTCTTGGACTCGCGGGATACTACCGGAGGTTTATTGAGAATTTCTCAAAGATTGCGAAGCCTATGATGGAGTTGTTAAAGAAGGATACCAAGTTCATATGTAATGAGGAACGTGACGCTAGTTTCTAGGAGTTGAAGAAACGTTTGGTTACCTCACCAGTGTTGATTTTGCCAGACCAGACCAAGGATTATGAGGTGTATTGCGACGCTTCACGTTGAGGACTTGGAGCAGTGATTATGCAGGAAGGAAGAGTTGTTTCATATGCCTCATGATAGCTTAAGCCTCACGAGTTGAATTATGCTACGCATGATTTGGAGTTAGCAGCCGTAGTGCATGCATTGAAGACTTGGAGACAATTTCTGATTGGAAACCATTGCGAGGTGTACACGGATCATAAGAGTTTGAAGTATATTTTCACACAGAAGGAGTTGAATCTCAGACAAAGGAGATGGTTGGAGCTCATCAAGGATTATGATATGAAATTGCATTATCACCCCGGAAAGGCTAACATAGTAGCTGACGCGTTGAGCCGTAAGAGCCACGTCAACACCTTAATGACGGGAGATTTACCAAGGGAGTTAGCCGAAAATCTTCGAGAGCTTTGTTTGGAAATAGTTCCAAGAGGCTATGTAGCAGCATTGGAGATTCAGTCTACGTTGATGGATAGGATAAGAGAAGCCCAAAAGACTGATAAGCAGATTGCCTAAATAAAGGAGAAAATGAGCAAAGGAAAAGCTAAGGGATTTCGTGAGGATGAGCATGATACCTTATGGTTTGAAGACCGTGTTTATGTGCCAAATGATTCGGAGATCAGGAAGTTAATTTTACAAGAGGCCCATGATTCACCATATTCGATTCACCCAGGAAATACCAAGATGTATTTGGATTTGAAGGATATTTTCTGGTGGAGCAGAATGAAGAAGGATATTGCGGAATATGTAGCAGTTTGTGATGTATGTTAGAGAGTAAAGGCAGAGCATCAGAAGCCAGCCGGATTGCTACAGCCATTGCCGATACCCGAATGGAAGTGGGATAAGTTAGGCATGGATTTTATTACAGGATTGCCCAGAACACGTTCAGGCTATGACTCGATATGGGTTGTAGTCGATCGTTTGACAAAGGTAGCTCATTTCATTCTAGTAAAGACTACCTATACCAGTGCAAAGTTGGCAAAGATATACATGACTAGAATCGTTTGTCTGCATGAAGTTCCAAGGAGCATAGTATCAGATAGAGGAACCCTGTTTACCTCAAAGTTCCGGAATCAGTTGCATGAAACTTTGGGAACCAGACTGGAGTTTAGCACAGCTTTCCACCCGCAGACAGATAGACAGACTGAGAGAGTCAATTAGATTTTGGAGGATATGCTAAGAGCTTGTGCGCTAGATTACGGATCTAGTTGGGACAAGAATTTGCCATATGCAGAGTTCTCTTATAACAACAGCTATCAATCCAGTTTGAAGATGGCCCCATTCGAAGCCTTGAATGGAAGGACCCCATTGTCTTCGGATGAAGTTGGAGACCGCCAGTTGTTTGGACCGGATCTGATTAAGGAGTCTGAACAGAAAGTGAAATTGATTCGCGATAGGCTCAAAGTACCCCAGTCCAGGCAGAAGAGCTACGCAGATTCAAAACGCAAGGAGACAGTTTACAAAGTCGGAGACCGAGTTTATCTTCGAGTATCTCCACTTCAAGGAGTTAAGCGCTTTGGAGTTAAGTGAAAGTTAGCGCCACGTTTTGTAGGCCCATACAAAGTTTTGGAGCGTATGGGAGAAGTAGCCTACAAGTTGGAATTGCCCAAAGGATTGTCGGGAGTTCACGACGTGTTCCATATATCCCAGTTGAGGAAGTGACACGCAGAGATGGTTGATATACCGCTGAGAGATACGGTACCACTGGAAGCAATTCATTTGGACAGTGATTTGACCTATGAGGAGAAACCAGTCAAGATTCTAGAGTATGCTAGCCGAGTCACCCGCAGCAAGGTTATCAAGTTTTGCAAGGTTCAGTGGAGCCACCACACGGAGGATGAAGCCACCTAGGAACGAGAGGAAGATTTGCTGAAAGACCACCCTCACCTATTTTCTAGCCAACCCGAATCTCGAGGGCGAGATTCATCTTAAGGGGGGTAGGTTTGTAACATCCCAAATTTTCAATTTGGAATGTTATACATTAGATCATCATTGCATATCATATTTATTGCATTTTGATTGATCCTAGAAATTTCACGCAACTCAAGGACACTCGGGGAGAGTTGGGGATTTCGTTATTTTTATATTTGAGTTGTCTCAAATTTCGAAAATAGGATCATTTGATTTTATTTATTTTATCTTCAATTATTTCTATTACAAAAAATACGAGAGAGGGAATAAAATGACTTTCCCAAAATAAAGAAATATTGAGGATTTAATAAAAAACATCAAATACGATTTTTGTGGTTTTATTTGCTATTTTATTTGAATTTAGGAAAAATGCGCGTTTTTCAGAATTGCATTTAGGCCCCAAATAAATGTTCATCTTGTGCGGCTTGATTTTAGAAGCCGGGGAAAATTTATTTCGGGATTTTTGGAGTCCGTTTAGTATTCCTTTTGTTCTTTTTTCTGAGCGTAACTATTTAAAAAAGCGCAACCGACCTACGGGCCGTGTCCGACCCGAACACTAGGCCTGTCCAGGCTTTATAAGCCGGGGAGCCTAGCCCGAGACGTCCCAAACCCTAGCGCCCCAGCCCCACCGCCCTCGCGCCGCCGCCGCCGCGCTGCGCTGCCGACCGCGCCGCCACTGGAGCACCGCCGCCGCCCGCCGGATCCGTCGCCGGAGTTGCCGGAGGTAGTTTTTTTTAGTCGCCGGGTTTTCTCGAAAAACTGTTCGGTTTTTCCAACGGTTTTGTTTGTTTTTTTAGTTTCGGGTTTTTTTAAATAGATTAGTTTTTTCGGTTTATTTAAATAGCGAGTGTTCGTCCGTTCGTTCGTTCTAGCGAACGTTCGTTGTTTTTCTTTTCTCGGATTAAATCAGCGATTTTTCTGATCGCGATTTCTGATCCGATTTTCGTTTTAGTCTAACTTTTCGCTCGTTTATTGGAATCAGGCGATTCAAGCGCCTGGAGTTTCATCTCAAAACCCTCTTTCCGATTAACTAACTTAAAAAAGTTTTTGCCACTGTAAAAATTGCCTTAGATCCAGAATAGTGAACGAAGCCTGTTTCTTTTGCCGTTTGTTTTTCGTTGCTTCGTTCGATTTGATTCTTTTTGCCAACCGGAGTTCTTAAGTTGAACTTTCTGGTTAGATCTCTTATTTGAGTTTTACCTGTGCATTAGTTGAGTACTTATTGTATGCTTGTTTGTTTGCGATAGAGTACCCGGAGTGCGCCGCTTGCTACTTGAATCGCTAGGTTTCCCGGACCATCAGCAAGGCAAGTAACACTTTGATCATGCTTCCCACTACCTAGTTTTATTGCATTAGATCAATCCTCACACATTGCATGATTAGGATCTAATTAAATTGTGGGCTTGGGAAGTAGTTGAGGTAGTACCTATTACCAGTTTATTATCAAACCTTTGGGAGTTACTTCTACGTTTGCTTATTATGCCATGCTATGCTAGTAGACGTGGATTGGGTGAGTGTATCCATGACAGATGTGAGATTGTTAATTAATGGTTTACTTAAGGTGGCAACTTAAACACACATCTGGATGGATTGAGGTACCTGGGTATTCCAGGATTGCCTGTTTTCTTTATGGACCGCCACCCAGGCTCAAAGGGATCATGAGATTATTCATGCTAGAAACTTCCATGTGCAGCCACAAGCTATTATGGGCTCTAGCATAGTTGACTAAGTTGTGCGAACTCTTACAGTGGTAGACTAGCAGATGTAGGGGAGAGTAGGTGTAACGGTCTACCCGATCGTAAGGTGTTAGCGCTTCTGAAAGACTATGTCTCGGTCATCCATCTTCTCAAACACCATGTAGTGCGAGAAACCAAACGGAGGCGATCGAGTCTTGTGGGGAAAAGTGCGCAAACCTCTGCAGAGTGTATAAACTAATCATGGTTAGCCGTTGTAACACCCCGGATATGATTTACCTAATATGTAATCCAACTCTTGCCGTTTCTGGCATTAAGTTATTTTATTTTCTCGGGTTCGGGTTTTTGTCTCCGTGTGTTGTTGTCGTTATCATGCATCTCATATCATGTCATCATGTGCATTGCATTTGCATACGTGTTCGTCTCATGCATCCGAGCATTTTCCCCGTTGTCCGTTTTGCATTCCGGCGCTCCGTTCTCCTCCGATGGTCATTTCTATCTTTCTTTCTTGTGTGGGGATTAAACATTTCCGGATTGGACCGAGACTTGTCGTGCGGCCTTGGTTTACTACCGGTAGACCGCCTGTCAATTTTCGTACCATTTGGACTTCGTTTGATGCTCCAACGGTTAACCGATGGACCGAAAAGGCCTCGTGTGTGATGCAGCCCAACACCCCTCCAATTTGGCCCAAAGCCCACCAAAACCCTCTCCATCATCTAGGGCATTCGATCACGATTGCATGTCCGAAAACCACACCTCAATTGGAGCTTCCTACCTCCCTCTACCTCTATATATAGACCCCTCCTCGAAAATTTCGGATCCATTCCACCCGAAACCCTAGTCTCTCCCTCGCCTCGCGCGCCGGACACAAGTCCCACCGACGGACACGTCCGGTTTGCACCACCGCCGCCACGTGGCGCGCCCCCACTGGCTCGGCCGCATCTCCCCGCCGCCGGCCCGCAAACCCGCCGCGGGCCCTCCCCAGCCCGAAGGTGCGCCGCCGCCCGCGCCTGTTCACCGCCCTCCGCGCCGCCTCTCCCCGAGCTGCGCCGCCGCGCCGGAGCGCGCGCCGCCCGAGACCGGCGTCCGGCAACCTCGCCGACCACGCCGCTTGCCGCCCCGGTGCCTGCCTCTTCTTCCCCGACGTCATGCGCCTCCACCCGCGCCGTCCAAGTCCGGCCACAACCTCCTCCCGCGCGCCGGCGAGCAACCTCTCCAAGTCCGACGACAAGCTACTATTCCGGCGAAGTTTTCTGTCGATCCTCCTAATCCGCGCTAGATCTAGATCCGGTTGACTTTTATCCCCGAAAACCTAGATATTTTGCGTTTTTCATCATGTTGTATCTCCGCATCCGTAGCTCCGTTTTTGGCATATAGCATATCAAAATGTTCATCTCAGAGAGTACATCATTTCATCTCATTGCATCATTTTTCATTTGAGCTCATCTTGATGCCCGAAATGCTGTTGGAAGAATGCTATTTGAGATAATTGTCAGATCTGCTGCTCCAATTAGCTATTTGTCATTTTTGCCATGATTATTGTGTGCATGATATGCCCCTGAGCTCTACATATGTTTTATTATATGCTTTGCCATCTTTCCAGAGGTGCAATCCATGTATTTTTTGTGATGTGTGTGGTGACTAGCACAAGCTTGCAAAGTGGAGCATTCGTTAATGCTGATTTCAGGGACTTAGCAATTTCACTAAGTCCTTGATCTGTTTATTTCAATATGCCATATGTTCATGTTGTTTCCTAGTGATCCGTGCCTCTTTTGAGGATGCTCAACAAGGATGACTTGTTAATGTTGTAGTGCTCTATCCATCCATGTCTTTGTTTGCAATTATGGACCACCCTAGCTTGAGTCAATCGAGCTCTACTTTTGCTATTTCGTGAATCTGGGCAGATTGTCTACTTGTTAGCGATTTTGCCGAGGATGTTGTAGTTGATCCGTGGATGCTATGTTATTGTTCTTGCCATGTCTAGCTTGTATAATGTGTATTCTTGATGTGTGTATGCTTAGATTGTCATGCCTTGCTCTGTAGTGAGTGCATCGAGCTCGTAAACATGCCTACTTGATATCTGATTGTGCATGCTCCAGTTTTTCACTAAGTCTGTGATCTGTTTATGTTTTTGCCATGTTCACATGCTTGCAATTGTGTTTTCTGATCCCTTTTGGCTCAAGATCACTAAGGGACTTTTGTTAAGCTATTTGAGTAGCTCCATGCCATGCTTTACTTTGCCATGTTTAGTTCCTGTAGCATATAGTTTTCATGCTCCAAAGTGTGCTACCTGATCTGAAATTCCAGACAAGTGTTAATTTCACCAAGTCTGGAATCTGTTTATCAAATGCACTTTTGCCATGTTTGTTTGAACCTGTTATTGGATGAACTGGCCGTAGCATAGTGTTCATCTTTTGTTAAGAATCATGAATGGATCCCTGCCATGTATTTTGATGCCATGTTTGGGTGATGTAGCATGTTTAACTTGTTGCATTTAGATGGCTACTTGATGTATATCGCAGACCGGTGCCATATTTGAATTGCTTGCCATTTCCAAACCGTGTCTCTGATTCTGGTGATCTTTATATCATTTTCAAACGAAATCATCTCACCTTTCCAGTGGCACACTTGGATTTCCATGTTGAGGCCAGGTTCTTTCATTCCTTGTCAAATCTTGTATATGCATCACATATCGCATCCCGCATAGCATACCATGTTTGCATCATGTTGTTTGAGTTTGCACGTGGTTGATTGTGTTCTTGTTGCTTGTTTGTCTTGCTTGGGTAGAGCCGGGAGACGAGTTCGCTAACGAGGAGCCCGTTGAGTTTGCTTTCGAGGATCCAGTCAACTCTGACAACTTTGCAGGCAAGATGATCATACCTCGAAATCACTTCTATCTTTGCTTTGCTAGATGCTCGCTCTTTTGCTATGCCTATGCTACGATGCCTACCACTTGCTTATCATGCCTCCCAAATTTCCATGTCAAACCTCTAACCCACTAGGTCCTAGCAAACCGTTGATTGGCTATGTTACCGCTTTGCTCAGCCCCTCTTATAGCGTTGCTAGTTGCAGGTGAAGATTGGAGACCGTTCCTTGTTGGAACATTATTTACTTGTTGGGATATCATTATATTATATTGTTATCTTCATGCATCTATATAGTTGGTAAAGGGTGGAAGGCTCGGCCTCTCGCCTAGTGTTTTGTTCCACTCTTGCCGCCCTAGTTTCCGTCATATCGGTGTTATGTTCCCGGATTTTGCGTTCCTTATGCGGTTGGGTGATAATGGGAACCCCTTGATAGTTCGCCTTAAATAAAGCTTTTCCAGCAATGCCCAACCTTGGTTTTACCATTTGCCACCTAGCCTCTTTTTCCCTTGGGTTTCCAGAGCCCGAGGGTCATCTTATTTAACCCCCCCCCCCCCCCCCGAGGCCAGTGCTCTTCTGAGTGTTGGTCCGAACTAGAGTCCTGTGCAGCGCCCCTCGGGGAAACTCGAGGTTTGGTTTTAGTTGTATGGAGCGCTCATCTGAGTGTGCCCTGAGAATGAGATATGTGCAGCTCCTATCGGGATTTGTCGGCACATTCGGGCGGTGTTGCAGGATTTGTTTTAACTTGTCGAAGTTTCTTGTAGAACCGGGATACCGAGTCTGATCGGAATGTCTCGGGAGAAGGTTTATTCCTTCGTTGACTGTGAGAGCTTGTCATGGGCTAAGTTGGGACTCCCTTGCAGGGATTTGAACTTTCGAAAGCCGTGCCCGCGGTTATGGGCAGATGGGAATTTGTTAATGTCCGGTTGTAGATAACTTGAACCTTAACTTAATTAAAATGAATCAACTGTGTGAGTTACCGTGATGGTCTCTTCTCGGCGGAGTCCGGGAAGTGAACACGGTGTTGGAGTAATGCTTGCCGTAGGTTGTTCTCTAGTTATTCGTTCGCGCTTTGCCTTATCTTCTCGCTCTCTTTTGCAAACAGGTTAGCCACCATATATGCTAGGCGCTTGCTGCAGCTCCACACATATTACCTTGTCTTACCTATAAGCTTAAATAGTCTTGATCGCGAGGGTGTGAGATTGCTGAGTCCCTGTGGCTCACTGATTACTTCCAAACCAGATGCAGGGCTTGACGACTCCGTTCCAGATGACGCGCTTGAGCTCAAGTGGGAGTTCGACAAGGACTCACGCCGTTACTATGTGTCTTTCCCTGATGATCAGTAGTGGTGCCCAGTTGGGGCGATCGGGACCGTGTCGCACGTTGGGTTGATCTTTTATTTTGGCACCGTAGCCGGGCCATGAGTGTTTGGATGATGTAATGCTATTTATGTACTTTGATTGACGTGGCGAGTGTAAGCCAACTATGTACCTTCCCCTTTTATTATCTATATTACATGGGATGTTGTGAAGATTGCCTTACTTGCGACATGCTTTCAATGCGGTTATGCCTCTAAGTCGTGCTTCGACACGTAGGAGATATAGCCGCATCGAGGGCGCTACAGCCATGTCCCCGGTTATGGACATCTTGAGTATCTAGTACCTGGATTATCATGTGAATCTCAACATGTTACCCTAAAAATTAATTTTGTTGGGTTTTGTTTAGTGATGATGCTTAATTGGGATTGAGAATGCTGTCAACCATTCTCAATGTTTAACAACTACCATGATAGTTAAATAAAATTTATTCCTTTGTAGTAGGGAAAAATTGGCTTTACGCAAAACTGTAACCATAGAGCTTTCCACCAGCCAAATATGCATATAGAATAGCTGTTTTATTCCATTACTCTCTATGTGTTACTTTTCCAGCATATTCCATGTGCTGACCCGTTTCGGGCTGCAACGTTAATGTTGGAGACTTTTCAGACGACGACTAAGGAGTTTTTAGGTCATGGTTCTATACTCAGTGATGCCGTTGGAGTTGATGGACTCACTTATCTTCCAAGCTTTCCGCTGTTATCGTTATTAGATGGCCTTAAGCCATATTTATTGTAATAAGTTCTCTTTTGAGATGTAATAAGTGTGTGATTGCTACTCTGTTATAAATCCTTCAAGTACTGTGTGGTGTCAGCATTACTGATCCAGGGATGACACCTAAGCACAGAGATTAGACCATTTGAGGTCTGGTCGCTACATGGCGTGGGCTAGAGCATGCATCTATGTCGAGCAGAGGGAGTGAGGCACATCGATTGTGCAAAAGAGATCATCGACATCCTATAAATGAAAGAAGGTTGATGGAGAAACAGATACATAGAAAGATAAAGATGCTAGCTAGTGTGCGTTAGAGATAGGAGTCGAGTGGATCAGAAGGCTGAGTTATGTGTGTGGGTGTGAGAGAGATGAAGAAAGGGTGCATGTGACTCGCATACAAACAAATATCGGAGAGAAATGAGATCCCGAGAGACGGACTTTTGTGTCTGCGAGAGAGAAAGATATTTCACAACGAGAGTGATAGCTAGAGAGACATATGACGGAACGCAAGATATCTCTAGGGAGAGAGTGTGTGTGTGAGTGACATACAATAGAACAGTGGAGAAATATGAGACCATGGGAGACAAAGTTTGTGTTTGTGTGTGGGAAAGAGATATTTAAGAGGAAGAGTCGTAGGTTCTCATACCTAAGGATCGAAAGACATCTCTGTATGAGGGGTGTGGGAGTGGCAACAGGGGAATAGAGAGAGAAATGAGACCCCGGGAGACAAAGTTTTGTGTTTGTGTGAGAGAAAGAGATTCCACATGGAGAATCATAGTTAGAGACACATAGCAGGGAGCGAGATATACTTAGAGAGAGATAGAGTGATGAAGGTCGAGGGAGAGAGTACCGTCAATGTGTTACGAAGATAAAGGATCATTATCGAAATACAGGTAGCACGAGAGATACCCGAGAGACGATGAACGTGTATAGGTCTAGAGAGATAGTCCTATATAAGCATGAGTGATAGTTATATGAGACGAATATCTGGATTAAATGGCATTCAAATATTTAAACTGGAGATCACGACATCGATAATATCATAACGCAAATTGGTGTATCAAACATGCATATTCATTTGAGTTTGGGGACACGTGTAATGCTATATAGTTTATCAATATTGGTGATCCATAGATTCTTTAATTGGAAACAATGCATGGTTTATATGCAATTAATGTCTAAACGGGATTACACTATATGTTCCATGTGTGAAACACATTATACATGTTTGAGAAGTAAAAAAACCCGCGTGAAACACACATTAATTGGAGAGAGTAAGCGAGGAATGCATACATTGGATTTCAACATAAAGTGGTTTCAAATATTTGAAAATCCAAATTGATGGATACAACCTTATGAATCTGAGATCATGCCATTTGTAAACCATATTTATGTATAAAGGGTGTAGTGCGTTTGAAATTATATATAAAAAATTATGTATATAGAATTTTATTCCAATCGAAAATGGATCCCGCCCAAAAAAACAGAATACAAACGGGATTCGAATTGAGTTGGCACGGTAAACGTGCACTAGGCAAAATTTGAACAAAGCGGGGAAAGTCCCAGTAACCGCCCGAAACCAAAATCTGCAAGATGGAAATTACTACTGCCTATCCCTGCCACGCAAATCCTATCTGCTTGATTTCTATAGGTTTCGATAGGGGTATGTTTGTAATTTCACTCAAACGTGACATAACCGCCTCTCACTCAGATTCATACATGGTGGGCGCCAATACAGAGTGTGTCCTCGGCCGAAATTGACTCCCTCCCCAATTCATACACGGTGGGCGCCAAAAACAAACAATCATCACCAAATATTTAGTGTATGCGAGATTACCATCCTATCCCCAACCGACTAATATTGCTGTGATGTAGGAAATTTGAAACGGGGGCTAAGTTTGTAAATTTCCTCGCATTTGAGACAAGCGCGCCCTGAAGACATGGTTCCCCCCTTCCTCTCTACCTCCATTTCCCCATTCGTACTCCGTGGGCGCCAAAACACCCTCTCAACCCCAGCCTCCTCCGTCCGCCACCCCATCCACCTCCGTCCTCCTCCACCATGCCGGAGCTGATACCCCGACGCCGCCATCCATTACAAGAGATCGACCTCTCTCATCCAGGGCTTCGAACCGGGATCCTTGCATCCCGTCCTCTCGCTTCATCCCCGCCGTTGTCCACCATGCCGACGCCGCTCCTACGACCGTCTCGTCCATTGTGCCCCACCACCACCGTCTACCCTCCTAGATCTTCTTCCATGCCACTGACAGCCATCGCTACCGCAGCACCGCCAAATTCTCAGTAGATGCATACACGGCGCCGCACCAGAGGCGGTACTCTTTCGTATCTTCTCAACTTATTTATCGCAACAAGAAAATAGATCGCCACTGCTTTACTCTGATTTCTTGTCCATCACTTACTTTCTAGTTGAAAGCAAACATTGGTTGCGAAGTTGCCTTTGTCCGGTTTGCACCTTCAGATCTACCATAGCACGCTCAACACTATACTCCCAATGCTTATGGTTTTTCCTTTTTATATTCCATACTAGTTAAATTACAGTAGACTAAATTTCAAAATTGGGTCAGTCGATTTTTCATAGCTCGCCGGAGTTCGTTGGTGCGAACGAAGGGGCTCAGGTGGGGACGGTGGTTGTGGGGGCGGTGGTGGGGCCTCACCGAATGAAGAAAATTCGACATGGGTGGGGGCGGGGGTGGGGGTGGTAGAGGAACACAGGCAGTGGGGGCCGGTGGTCCGGCCGGCGGCCCGTGCGGTGTTCTGTATGGGAAGAATCAGAGACGAGGAAGAAGAAGGGTTAGGAGACGTAGTATCTTCATCTAACCGCCTGAAATGGTCGACTGACCGAAATGACAAAAGTCACGCGACTTGCATGCAGACATGCCTTTATATTAAGTACCATCATCGTACCTGCTTAGCACTGCTCTTGAATCCATCAAGCTAAACAACGTGCCACTCATAATTCCAAACTTGTTGCTCAAGTATGAATCTGATATGATGCTGATATTACTAAAACAGATAACATTTAGTTGGTCGGCTAATGTTCCTACTTTACTTTCGAAAAAGCACGTGCACCACATATAGAGAGACAGCAGGGAGTTTCTTTCTTAATGCGCTCTAGTTCATCATGTGTGGGCACTGCGCAACGAACATTTTATTATCCAAAATCTGCTTGCTCTTCTTTAGCATGTTCCTCTTCCGTTCTTCTTTAATAAGTACTCTCTCCGTTCCTAAATACAAGTCTTTGTATAGATTCCACCATGGACTACATATGGAGCAAAATGAGTGAATCTACACTCGAAAATGTATCTGGATACATCTGTATGTGATCCATAGTGGAAATCTCTACCAAGAGATATATTTTGGAACGGAGGGAGTATGATAGTAGTACAGTATGTTCCTTGTAGTGAAGATGAGTAGGGACATTTGCAGTGTAGAGGTCCATACGGTCGGTTGTGATGGACACTTTGAACTCTTCGGGCCTCTTTGATTCGTAGGATTTTGTAAACATGGGAATAGGATTTGTAGTGGCCTGCCCACTTGAATCCTAAAAGAATAGTAAGGAAATGCGGGGAGCTATGTCGCCTTTGAGAGTTACACTGATATTAACAGTACCACACCTTCAGTTGAAGAGAGCTGGTATCCGAAGCCTTTCTAGCCATACCGGCAATACTAGCACATATATTCCAGCAAGTTCCACTTTGCTGATTTTAACTGATGCTTACAGTTTTCCCGTTATATGTACACTATGATCTGTGTAGCTGCATTGTGTCACACTAGCAGCAGTCCACTCTTGAAGCTAAGCACTGCAATGACTTACAAAATTGGCACCAAGGCATTGAGTGCCATTCTAGATGCAATGAAACTCATACGCTCCCCACCTGTTGATTCTTGTTCAGAATATGATCCTAATGACTATTCTAACCTCGAGGAGTGAAAAGCATATGGCCTGTCCTGTTCACCCATCAAGGTGCCTGTTCTAATTTGGCAAGGTTTTATTGATTGCGCGTATCTTGCATATGTTGTCTTGCATTTCTTATACTTTGTTGCACCGCCATCTCCTTAGTTTACTCATCATATATGTGGAGATGCCATGCCCATCCATTGTCAATACATATTCCATCTGTCATCATACCATGTTTTTTCACTCAAATGTTGTTCTTGTGCATTAGAAATCAAAAAGGAAGAGGGTGATTGCCAAACCTAAAGGAGCACAAGCAAAGTCCTTGAAAAACGTGGTTGTGCCGGAGAAATCAGACAGCACCCCACTTATATTGGTTGTACAACCAGTGACACAAAACGTAGGACCGACTCCAGCAGACTGTACCCATACTTCACTAGCCACACCACTAGCCCCACCACACACGACCTGTACTCCAGCAAAAGGTATGCTGATTTTAGTTGCCATACCACCAGCCATACCACAGAAAAATCCCACTCCAGCAAAAAGTAAAGCAAGTCCACCGACCGAAGACCTATCCCAACTGTAGAGACGGCCAAATCCTGCAGATTGGTACCCCATTCCAGTTATTCCTAGTTTAAAAGACAATGCTTTCAATATTTTTAGGGACTACGTGCATATATTCTCATCATGGGAAGATTATAGTGAAGACAAACACCATTTTCACATCTTCATGTCCCACTTACGTGTAAGTGGTATTATTCATGGTGATTATTTTCCTGTTTTCTGTTGATTGAACACATCAATGGTTTACATTAAATTGTTGTAAGCAGGTGAGGGTCAATCTAGATAGTCATGCGAGCAAAGCTTGCTTGCGCTTTTCAAGGAAGCATTGCAGCAGTATCGGTGTTAGCTGAGGAAATCACACTTTGATGGCAAGTCTATAAACGAATTTCTAGTGAAGTCTCCTATGCTAAATTTAGAAGACATTGAATGGAAAAACCTTGTTATGCAGTGGTCTCATTCCGAGGATGAGTTACTTTCTATGATATCGCATGACAATTTGAACTTCTACTTTTCCGCATGTGCCTTAAGGATCTTTTTTGCAGGAAATCTGCTCGAAAAGGAATTCTGGTTTGAAAAGAATGATAGGATATCGCAAATATGCTGCCTGCTGCTTCGCTCTTGTTAGTACCTATTGTCATGTATCACTGAACTTGCATAGATACCTGGTTCATTATGTGACAGCAGTATGCTTGATAGCTTGCTTATCAATTGTTTGCTCCAAATTATCTGATCTGTATGAATGGTTACATTAGTTTAGAATATATCCAACACCAATGAATTTTTTTAGCTCTGCATTGTTCATGTAAGTACCTGTTGTCCTTTATTAGTGTACTTATATTGATAGGTAGTTGTTCATGTACCATCATTGTGCAGCTTATTTTCCTTTGCCCTCCATTTTCTACACATAAGATCTATATTTACTCTTACCATAAGGTTGGATAACACCGATGGTATTGAAGAAGTTTAGCTCTACATTGCTCTTGGCTGTACCTTTTGCCTGTATCGTTGTACTTACATTTATAGCTACTTGGTTATGTAGCATCACTCTTCATCTTATCTTAAATATTCTCCATTTTTTTCTTATATTGTCACATCTATATTTTCTCTTAACAAAATGTAGAATAAAGGCAATGGTTATGAAGAAGATTTTGTGGTAAACTTCTTGAATTGCGCCCCCCCCCCCCCCATCAGCATGGACAAGGGCTTTATAGAGCCTGCCTTCACCAATAATGTAAGTTTGTCCTTCTCAAGCCTTCAAACTTTGTTGTGTATATTTGGTTAGGCATGACTGCAACAACTTTTTATTTTTGGTGTTTGCATCAAATTGCATGTTTAAAGTTTATTATGTACTTCATAAACAAAAGTTTGTCCTTCTCAATTTAAGTTTTCAGTTGTACAACCAAGTTCCTTCTTCATACCATGTAAATTAAACTTTACAGAGCAAGTGATCTTAGTTTGCCAATCTGAAATGGGATAAATTGACAACACACTAACCATTGATACTTATGAGTTCTTGATCTGTAATCCAGTGGTGTCGTGAAGCTGCCAACTCCTTCACAATGTCATTTCCTGACATGTCTTGACCTGAGCAATACCATATTGTGTTAATGCTATTTTAAACTGTGTCACTTTATTCGTCAGTAAGAAATGTGATGAATTGTCAGCACTGATACTTATAGAGATGTACCGGTTTGGAAACTCAGGATGAGGTAACCTGTGCTAATACCTCTGCTATCTTCAAGAATGCTTGGTGACAGTATCGGAATTACCTGAAGAAAACATACTTCACCGGCAAAGAAACTCATCAAATTCCCTTACATTCTCCTGAGACACATTTACTGGACGATGACTGGGAACGCCTTGTTATATACTAGTCCGAAACCAATAATGTGGTAAGGTCTATGAGCTCATTTTCTATTTTTTAAGTACTATATTCTTGCGTCTTACTGTTCTGTTCATGTAGAACAAGTGCCTAAACCTGAAGAACAATTGTTCTAATTTAAGATTCCATTGCTATCATAGTTCAAAAAAGCGCTAGGCGTTAATTGTGCATTTTGCCACCGCCTTGCGCTTTACCGACCAAAGCGCATGCTTATGCAGTTATGCATAGATTAAGCGTAGTTATGCGCAATGCGTTTTGCCAATGCCTAGAGCCTAGGCGCGCCTTTTTTAACAATGATTTCTATCGTGCATATTGCTTTGCTCTTGTATCACTGTATTTACTCATACAAACTTATTTTTAAATTGAAGGATCCAATCGAAACTCCAATGGCACAGCAGGTTTGTTCACGCATCTTTTTTAACAGGTTTGCTCTTATCAATAGCTCTGTTCATTTAAATTTCAATTGTGTATACAGTTGACTTCTCATATCATGAACATTACTAGCATCACAACAAAGCCAATAGTGTTGTTGTACATGTAGACCCATGGTACCCATCTGAAATCTTGTTGTGCCGTGTAGTTTCCCACGCTTTGTATTCTTTCACTGCTGCTTTGTCTTGTACTGATATGATTTGAACCGTGTCTCTATTTTGATTTGGCAAGACAATGCAGTGACCATAGGACATAGATATATGTTTGTTTGATGCTTTTATTATGTACTAGTACTTGGCAATAGAAGACTTTG
The DNA here is from genome assembly GCF_018294505.1 of Triticum aestivum. NCBI lineage: Eukaryota > Viridiplantae > Streptophyta > Magnoliopsida > Poales > Poaceae > Triticum > Triticum aestivum. Next base: position 356,322,843 of record NC_057800.1, on the reverse strand, counting down.
TAGTTTAATCCTGTCCACCTTACTAATGAACTGGTTCACCGAAATGAGTTTCATATACTAGTACATGCTAAACCTGTTGTGTGTCTGCTTGTTTCTTCTTTTAGAATGCGGACAGAATATTGGGGAAGAGTGCCTTATTAAGCAATGGTAAAGGAAGTAATGCAGGATAGTGACACATCCTTGTTGGTCTCCAACAAAGCTGATAAAATAGTAAAGGAAGACTATCTCGAAGACAGTGAGACAACCCCAAAGTCCTGTCTTGGTTTAGTGTTTGAGTTACTGGCCACTACCGCTTGCACAAGCTATTCAAACTCACAGTCTGAATCAGTTCGGTTTCTTGAGTCTCAAATACAAGCTGAAAGACATCGATCAGCTGTGCTGCGACAAGAAGCGGAAGGACTGCGGAAGTCCCTGGAGCATTCAGATGCATACTTTCTGGTGCAACAGCAAGCGTTGGAGGATTTTAGCGCCAAATAGGACAAAGCTAATAAGCTTGCTAAGCTTATTGCCAGCATGGTGGATACCCAGGATAATGTTTCTTGAGCTCTTATGAAGTTGTTTCAGTTATGCTCTTGTTTTGCTGCCGCGTTTATTTGCACTGGTGGGCAATTTTGACGGCCAGTGTATGTAATATGCTGCTTTGTTCCCTATATTTGCACTGGTGGCGAACTTTGATGCCCGGTGGATGTAATATGTGTAATAGCGGTAATAGGCTAGCGTTAATTGCTGGCTTATTTATTTCCTTATTGTCTTGTTTAGTTGTTTGCTTGTAGTCACTGCAGTTCTTTTTTTTGTGTTCTTCTAGTGGTCACAATAACCTATTTTTGGAAACTAGGCCAAAATAATCATGGAAACACAAGGACTGTTGTAACCATGGGCCTTCTACGAGCCGTAGGATCCATTGGCCTTCTATACGGGCCGTACGATCCATGGGCCTTCTACGGGCCGTACGATCCATGGGCCTTTTACGGGCCGTAGGATCAATGGGCCTTCTACGGGGCGTATCATCATTTCGCCAATCATGGGCCGTACTATTCGTGGACCATAACGGGCCGTTAATAAGCCGTATTTAATAACTCTATGAAAACAGCCCAACGGGTTTTTTTGACATGAAAATGGCCCAACGTATTAACGGGCCACAAACAGGCCGACTGTAACCACGGGCAGAATTTGGCCCACAAGCAGAAAATGACAGTAACGGGCCGTAAGTAACCGAATGTTGGAAATGAGCCTAGGAATAAATGGGCCCTGATAAGGACGAAAGATAACCTGGGCTCGAAACGTCCCAATGGAATAATGGGCCGTTAATGGGTATGAAGTGATACACTATTCATTACGGGCCAGTTTCACCACGGGCCATTAATGGGACAAGAGTTACAAAGGGCCTCATATGGGCCGAAAGACGTCATGGGCCATACATGGGTCGGAAGTTAAAACGGGCTGGAATCAAATTGGATGGCCTAGATGATGGTACTGGGCCTAATTCGGAGAGGTCATAACGGGCTCTGGGTTAGCGGGCTGTAAATGGGCTATATGCGAATAGACCGTTAACACGCTTTCTGTGGGCCGGGCCGCCACCTTTTGACCAAGTCAAACGGGCCGGCCTTTTCACTGGAATGGGCCTCTCTTGGGCTGTGCCACATGTCGACGTATCATAGGAGCCTTGGGTCCAATGAGTGGATGACATTTGTCCCAATGATGAGCCGACACATGTTTCCTCCAGCCAATGATGATTTTACACGTGGAAAATCCCCATTGGTCAGGGCTGTTAATGGGTTATCGGATCCAAAACTGGACCCTTGACGAAAGCACTTCTGTGACGCGTGATTTATCGTCATGGAAGTGGACACTTCTGTGATGATAATTTTGGTAATGTTATGGAACACTTCTACAATGGCACAGGTATAACTATCTTGATTCTGTCATAAACTCATCATGGATGTACATGCATGACAAAAAACATGACCTACTGTGACAAACATGTACCATCACGGAAGTGTATTTTTTTGTAGTGTATACCATGCTCCATTAAAAGAAACTATGTTAAAACTGCTTTATGTGATCTTGGAGCCGGTGTTAGTGTTATGCCTTTCTCTTTATATCGTAGACTTGAATTGAATAAGTTGACACCTACTGAAATTTCTTTGCAAATGGCCGATAAATCAACTGCTATACCCATCGGTATTTGTGAGGATGTGCCTGTTGTGGTTGCAAATGTTACCATCTTAATGGACTTTGTTATTCTTGATATTCCCGAGGACGATAGCATGTCGATCATCCTTGGTAGACCCTTTTTGAATACTGCAGGGGCTGTTATTGATTGCAACAAAGGCAATGTCACTTTTATGTTAATGGTTATGAGCATACGGTACACTTTCTGAAGAAACAACCTCAAGTTCATAGTATCAATTCTATTGGAAAATTTTCAACTATTACCACTAGAGGTTTTGAATTCTGTCTCCCTACTATCAAAAAGAAATGTGATATACTTATTGTTGGGGACATGCATATCCCCGTTGAGGTGACCTAGTGTTATTCGAAAGTTCTCCGGTTTCATGTCATTCAGAAGAAGTCTGTTAATAAGACTTGATCAACCTTGTTAATGGATTCCTTTTGATGAGCACGAGATGGATGAATTTAGAAGGCACACCTTTCTGTAGCCATCTTTTCCTTTTTATTATTTAGATTAAATAAAGCAAAAATAGTATTTTCTGTCTGTTTTATGAATTATCGTGAGATAAAAAAATGTCCCAAAAATAAAGGTTCTCCAAATGCCCTGAAAATTCAGTAGGATTTTTCATAAAATATTTGAGAATTTCTAGCATTGAACACACACCATGGGGCCTCACCAGTGGGCCACAAGGGTGGAGGGTGCGCCCTACCCCTATGTACGCTCCCCTACCTTGTGGGTCCCCTCCACTTATTCCAGCACCCATCCTCTTCATCTTCCTCCAGAAAAAATCATCGCATGGCTCAAACCCATATTATTGCTCATATTGCTGCCATTTTCGATCTCGTTGCTCAAAGCTCCATTCACAAAACTGCTTTGTGGTTTTGTTCTTCGGTATGTGACTCCTCCAATGGTCCAATTATTTTTTGTTCTAGTGCTCTATTTATTGCAAACTTTTGCTGCTGCGGTGACCTTGTTCTTGAGATTGCATGTCAAATTTATATGGTCCAAAGAAGTTTTGATGCACGATATAGCCTCAAGGCACTTATAGGAGTAGTTTCTATCAATTTTGTTGAGTTTGGTTCACTTTTATGTTGAGTCACTAAAATTTTAGAAATTTTCAGAGGAAGAAAATGATGAGAAGATTGTTGAGAGGTTCCTTGAGCCGTGGTTCAAAGGAAAAGGAAAATGAGGAGAAGGAGAAGCCCAAGTACAATCTTCCTCGCGTCACGGAGATTCGGCCGTGTGAATGGTCATGTGATGCATTCTTACAAACAGCTGGAATTTGTTGGGGAACGCAGTAATTTCATAAAAATCCTACGCACACGCAAGATCTATCGTAGTGATGCATAGGAATGAGAGGGGAGAGTGTGTCTATGTACCCTCGTAGACCAAAAGCGTAGGTGTTTATCAACGCGGTTGATGCAGTCGTACACCTTCACGATCCGTCCTAATCAAGTACCGAATGTACGGCACCTCCACATTCAGAACATGTTTAGCTCGATGACGTCCCCGCCTTCTTGATCCAGCAAGAGGGGCGAAGTAGTAGATGAGTTTCGGCAACACGACGTCGTGATGACAGTGTTGGTGAAGAACAATCTCCGCAGGGCTTTGCCTAAGCACTACAAAAACTATGACGGAGGATAAACTAGACGGGATGGGGTTTCCGACACACGGCTTGGTGTTTCTTGATGTCTCTTGGGTGCTAGCCCTACCCCTCTATTTATATGTTGAGCCTTGGGGTCGAAACTTGGAGGAAAAGCCTACACAAAGTTGGTTTCACCAAGGACTCCATGACTAGACGCCAGGGTTCCTGGCGTCTGGACCCAGATGCCAGGGACACTGGCGTCTGGCCCCTGGACTCCGCAAAACTTCCTTTTGCTCTTTCCAAAAACCTTGTGGGCTTTACCCTTTGGCCCAAATAAAGTGTTCTCGTACCCAAACATTTCGGGAAACATCCGGAACCCCTTCCGATGAATTCCAGAACCCTTCCGGAGACCAAACACTATTATCCCATATATCAACCTTTATATCCGGACCATTCCGGAGTTCCTCGTCATGTCGGTGATCTCATCCGGGACTCCGAACAACATTCGATCACCAACATACATAACTCATATAGTACTATATGGTCAAGGACCCTATGGGTTCGAGAACTATGTAGACATGACCGAGACACCTCTCTGGTCAATAACCAATAGCAGAACCTGGATTACCATATTGGCTCCTACATATTCTATGAAGATCTTCATCGGTCGAAACGCATAAAAACATATGTTGTTCCCTTTGTCATCGGTATGTTACTTTCCCGAGACTCGATCGTCGGTATCTCAATACCTAGTTTAATCTCATTACCGGCAAGTCTCTTTACTCGTTCTGTAATGCAACATCCCGTAACTAACCCATTAGTCACATCGCTTGCAAGGCTTATAGTGATGTGCATTACCAAGAGGGCCCAGAGATACCTCTCCAATATACAGAGTGACAAATCTTCATATCGATCTATGCCAACTCAACAAACACCATCGGAGACACTTGTGGAGCATCTTTATAGTCACCCAGTTACGTTGTGACATTTGATAGCACACTAAGTGTTCCTTCGGTATTCGGGAGTTGCATAATCTCATAGGCATAGGAACATGTATAAGTTATGGAGAAAGCAATAGCAGTAAACTAAACAATCATCGTGCTAAGCTAATGAATAGGTCAAGTCAATCACATCATTCTCTAATGATGTGATCTTGTTTATCAAACAACAACTCTTTGTCCATGGCTAGGAAACTTACCATCTTTGATTAACGAGCTAATCAAGTAGAGGCATACTAGTGACACTCTGTTTGTCTATGTATTCACACATGTACTAAGTTTCCGGTTAGTACAATTCTAGCATGAATAATAAACATTTATCATGACATAAGGAAAAATAAATAACAACTTTATTATTGCCTCTAGGGCATATTTCCTTCAGTCTCCCACTTGAACTAGAGTCAATAATCTAGATTACATTGTGATAATTCTAACACCCATGGAGTCTTGGTGTTGATCATGTTTTGCTCGTGAGAGAGGCTTAGTCAGCGGGTCTGCAACATTCAGATTCGTATGTATCTTGCAAATCTCTATGTCTCCCTCCTTGACTTGATCGCGGATGGAATTGAAGCGTCTCTTGATGTGCTTGGTTCTCGTGTGAAATATGGATTCCTTTGCCAAGGCAATTGCACCAGTATTGCCACAAAAGATTTCATTGGACCTGATGCACTAGGTATGACAGCTAGATCGGATATGAACTCCTTCATCCAGACTCCTTCATTTGCTGCTTCCGAAGCAGCTATGTACTCCGCTTCACATGTAGATCCCACCACGACGCTCTACTTGGAACTCCACCAACTGACAGCTCCACCATTTAATAAATATACGTATCCGGTTTGTGACTTAGAGTCATCCGGATCAGTGTCAAAGCTTGCATCTACGTAACCGTCTACGACGAGTTCTTTGTCAACTCCATAAACAAGAAACATATCCTTAGTCCTTTTCAGGTATTTCAGGATGTTCTTGACCGTTGTCCAATGATCCACTCCTGGATTAGTTTGGTACCTCACTGCCAAACTAATAGCAAGGCACACATCAGGTCTGGTACACAACATTGCAAACATGATAGAACCTATGGCTGAAGCATACGGAATTACTTTCATTTTCAATCTATCTTCTGCAGTGGTCGGCCATTGAGTCTGACTCAACTTCACACCTTGTAACATAGGCAAGAACCCTTTCTTTCCTTGATCCATTTTGAACTTCTTCAAAACTTTATCAAGGTATGTGCTTTGTGAAAGTCCAATTAAGCGTCTTGATCTATCTCTGTAGATCTTGATACCCATTATATAAGCAGCTTCAGCGAGGTCTTTCATTGAAAAATTCTTATTCAAGTATCCTTTTATGCTATTCAGAAATTTAGTATCATTTTCGATCAGAAATATGTCATCCACATGTAATATCAGAAATGCTACAGAGCTCCCACTCACTTTCTTATAAATGCAGGGTTCTCCAAAAGTCTATATAAAACCATATGCTTTGATCACACTATCAAAGCGTATATTACAACTCCGAGAGGCTTGCACCAGTCCATAAATGGATCGCTGGAGCTTGCACACTTTGTTAGGACCTTTTGGATCGACAAAACCTTCTTCATCCGGTTGTGCAAACTTGTTCCTTGAGTCCGCCATCCTAAAGAGTAGAAAATGGAGAGGAGTCACAAATGAGAAGAGAATAGTGATCTAGGTCTTTAGCTTAGTGGTCAAGTCCTACACTCAGCGTGTGCTCTGATACCATCTTGTAGCGACCCGACCTCAACCGGTCAAGTCTCTGTGCTTTAGTGTCATCCCTGGATCGGTAATGCTGACACACACAGTACTCGAAGGATTTATAAGAGAGTAGCAATCACACACTTATTACATCGGATGTCTCAAACGAGAACTTATTAAAATAAATATGGCTTAAGGCCATCTAATACGATAACAGCGGAAGGCTTGGAAGATAAAGTGAGTCCATCAACTCCAACGGCATAGCTGAGCTGCACGGCAACGACCTAACGAACCTTACTCCTCGTCTGAAAAGTCTGCAACATAATACGTTGCAGCCCGAAAATGGGTCAGCACATGGAATATGCTGGCAAAATAACACGGTAGAGCAAGAACATAATAATGCAACAAGCATATTTGGCTGGTGTAAAGCTCTATGGTTAAAGTTTTTGCGAAAAGCCAATTTTTTCCTACAACAAAGGAATAGATTTTATTTAACTATCATGGTAGTTGAAACATCATTGAGAAGGTTCCTCCAACTCAATCCCAATTAAAAGTAATTATCAACCCAACAATATTAATTTAGAGTGATGAGATACATATGATAATCCAAGTACTAGTTACTCAAGATGTCCATAACCGGGGACACGGCTAACCATGATTAGTTTGTACACTCTGCAGAGGTTTGCGCACTTTTCCCCACAAGACTCAATCTCCTCCATTGGATTTTTCGCACTACATGGTTTTTGAGAAATGGATGACCAAGACATAGTCTTTCAGAAGCATTAGCTCTAACCCGGGGTAGACAGTACCAACCTACATCCCTCTACATCTACAAGCCTACCACTAGAAGAGGTCATGCAACTTACTCAACTATGCTAGAGCCCATAATAGCTTGTGGCTGCACACGGAAGTTTCTAGCATGAAATATCTTAGTTCCCTTTGAGCCTGGGTGGCGGACCTTAGGATTATCACACGGGTACTCCAGGATATCCTAGGACAACACTGGATTCTCCAGGTGCCCGACAAGCAATCCACCCAGATGTGTATTAAAGTTGCCACCTTAAGTTGAACCATTAATTAACAATCTCACATCTGTCATGGATTCACTCACCCAAACCACGTCTACGAGCATAGCATAGCAATATAAGCAATACGTAGAAGTAACTTCCAAGGGTTTGATAATAAGAGGGCAATAGGTTCTACCTCATCAACTACTTCCCAATCCCACATGTTATTAAGTCCTAACCATGCAATGGTTGAAGGTTGACACTAATGCATAAAAACTGGGTGATAAAGGGATATGATCAAAGTGTTACTTGCCTTGCTAATGATCCGCAAAACCTAAAGACTCATAGTAGCACATTTCGCACTCCGGGTGTTCTATCGCAAACAAACAATAGCATACATAAGCAATCAAGCAAAGAAGCACGGGTAAAACACGAATAAGAAGATCTAACCAGAAAGTTCAACTTAAGAACTCCGGTTTGCAAAAAGAATCAAATCAAACGGAGCAACGAAACTCAAACAGCGAAAGAAACAAGATCCGATTACTAATCTGGACTAAAGTAAAATTTTACTGTACCAAAATCTTGTTCAAGTTGGTTAAACAGAAAGAGGGCTTCGAGACGAAGATCTAGGCGCTTGAATCACATGATTCCGATAAACAAGCGAAAACATAAACTAAAATGAAAATCGGATCAGAAATCGTGATCGAAAATAATCGCGGAAAATCCAAAAAAGAGAAAAACTGACGAATAGGCTAACGAACGAACGTTCACTGTCTGTGGCTAACTAGTGAACACTGTTCGTTAAACGAATGTACGGACAAACGTCCGCTAAGTAACTAAACCGAGAAAACCAGTGAACCATTCTAAAAACCGAATCTAGGGTTTTAAAAACTGACGGTTTTACCTAAACCGTAAAAAAAACAGACGGCGAGATTCGAACTCTGGCGCGGCTCCGGCGGCTTCCGGCAAGAGGGGCGGTGGCGCGGCAACGGCGGGGTGCGGCCGGATGGCTCGGGGTGGCGTGGGGTGGTGCGTGGTGGCTCAGCAGCGGCGGCAGCGCAGGGCGGCGGAGCGGCTAGCGGGCGCCGGCGGCTACGGCTTGGGGCTCCAGGGGGGCCCCTGGTCGGCTTTCAAAGGGGGGAGGGTGGCTTGCGGGAGAGGGCAGGGAGGTGTGGCCGACTCGGCCTCGGCGGGTGGCGGCGTGGTGGTCGCGGTCTCCACGAGGGAGACGGCGGCGCGGCGGCGGCCGGGCCAACTGGGCCTCGGTCCAGTTCGGTCCGGCGGGCTTCTCTTTTTTTCTAAATAACACTCAGGCGAAAATAAATCCTAGAAAAATAAATAAAAATCTAAAAATGCCAAAACAAATTTTCACCGTCTAAATAAAATATTTAGAACAAGATGAACATTTTCTTGGCCCTAAAATGCAATTTTGAAAATGTGCAATTTTTCTAATGCAAATAAAATTGCAATAAAATCCGAATAAAACCAAATATTTGATTTTAATATTTTTCCTCCAATATTTCATTTCTTTTGGAGAAGTCATATTATCTCCTCTCATATATTTTAACATGAAATATTTTCGGAGAGAAAAATAAGTAAAACCAATAATCCTCGTTTCAATATTTGATAAAATTCAAATATGAAAACAGTGAAATCCCCAACTCTCTCTCCGGGGGTCCTTGAGTTGCTTAGGATTTCGAGGATCAAGCCAAAATGCAATAAATAAAATATGATATGCAATGATGACCTAATGTATTACATTCCAAATTGAAAATTTGGGATGTTACAAACCTGCCCCCCTTAAGATGAATCTCGCCCTCGAGATTCGGGTTGGCTAGAAGATAGGTGTGGGTGGTCTTTGCGAAGATCATCCTCTCGTTCCCAGGTGGTCGTCCTCAGTATGGTGGCTCCACTGAACTTTGCAAAACTTAATAACCTTGCTGCGGGTGACTCGGCTGGCAAACTCGAGAATCTTGCCTGGTTTCTCCTCATAAGTCAAATCATTGTCCAACTGAATCGCTTCTAGTGGTACTGTATCTCTTAGAGGAATGTCAGCCATCTCTGCGTGGCACTTCTTCAACTGAGAAACGTGGAACACATCGTGAACTCCTGAAAATCCTTCGGGTAATTCCAACTTGTAAGCAACTTCTCCCATACGTTCCAAAACTCTGTATGGTCCCACAAAACGTGGCGCTAACTTTCCCTTAAGTCCAAAGCGCTTAACTCCTCGAAGTGGTGATACTCGAAGATACACTCTGTCTCTGATTTCATAGAACCTCCTTGAGTTCTGAATCTGCATAACTCTTCTATCGGGACTGAGCTACCTTCAGTCTATCTCTAATCAATTTAACCTTCTCTTTTGATTCCTTAATCAAATCTGGTCCAAACAACTGACGGTCTCCAACTTCATCCCACAACAACGGTGTCCTGCACCTCCTTCCGTACAAGGCTTCGAAAGGTGCCATCTTCAAACTGGCCTGGTAACTGTTGTTGTATGAGAACTCTGCGTAGGGCAGGTTGTCATCCCAACTAGATCCATAATCTAGTGCACAAGCTCTCAACATATCCTCCAGAATCTGGTTGACTCTCTCGGTCTGTCCATCTGCTTGTGGGTGCAAAGATGTACTGAACTCCAGTCTAGTTCCCAAAGTTTCATGCAACTGATTCCAAAACTTTGAGGTAAACTGGGTTCCTCTATCTGATACAATGGTCCTTGGAAATCCATGCAAACATACAATCATGGTCATGTATATCTTGGCCAACTTGGCACTTGTATAGGTGGTTTTCACTGGGATAAAGTGAGCTACTTTGGTCAAGCGATCAACTACTACCCATATAGAATCATATCCTGATTTGGTCCTAGGAAATCCGGTGATGAAATCCATGCCAAGCTTATCCCACTTCCATTCGGGTATCGGCATAGGCTGTAACAATCCGGCTGACTTTTGATGTTCTGCCTTCACTCTCTAACATACATCACATACGGCTACATACTCGGCAATATCCTTCTTCATACCAGTCCACCAGAAACGCTCCTTTAAATCCACATACATCTTGGTGTTTCCGGGGTGTATCGAGTATGGTGAGTCATGAGCCTCCTGAAGTATTAACTTCCTGATCTCTATGTTATTGGGCACATAAACACGGTCCTCAAACCACAAGGTGTCGTGTTCATCCTCACGAAAACCTTTGGCCTTTCCTTTGCTCATTCTCTCTTTTATCTCGGCAATCTCTTTGTCATCCTTCTGAGCTTCTCGAATCTTTCCTAACAATGTAGACTGACCTTCCATTGTTGCAACAAAACCTCTAGGGACAATCTCCAATCCAAGTTCCCTGAGATCCTCTGCTAACTCCTTTGGCAATCCTGCGCTTATGAGTGTGTTGGCATAACTCTTATGGTTCAAAGCGTCTGCTACGATGTTGGCCTTGCCTGGATGATAGTGAAGCTTCATGTCATAATCCTTTATAAGCTCCAACCATCTCCTCTGCCTAAGGTTCAGCTCCTTCTGTGTGAAAATGTACTTCAAACTCTTATGGTCAGTATACACATCACAATGGTTTCCAATAAGGTAATTTCTCCAAGTCTTCATCGCATGCACTACGGCAGCCAACTCCAAATCATGCGTGGCATAATTTAACTCATGTGGTTTCAGCTATCGCGAGGCATATGAAACAACTCTTCTATCCTGCATCAGTACTCCTCCAAGTCCTAAGCGAGAGGTGTCGCAATACACTTGGAAATCCATGCGTATATCCGGCAGAATCAGTATTGGGGATGTTGTCAGTCGTTTCTTTAACTCCTGAAAACTCGCTTCACATTCTTCCGTCCATTTAAATTTGGTATCCTTCTTCAATAGCTCTGTCATTGGCTTCGCAATCTTGGAAAAATTCTCAATGAATCTCTGGTAGTATCCTGCGAGTCCAAGAAAACTGCAGATCTCGCTAACTGAAGTGGGTGCCAACCATTCAGTGACTGACTGAACCTTTGTGGGGTCTACTGCTATACCTTCTCCTAATATAACATGTCCAAGGAATCCAACTTCTTTCAACTAAAACTCACATTTGCTGAACTTGGCATACAACTGATGTTCCCTGAGTTTCTCGAGAACTAAACGCAAATGCTCCTTGTGCTCCTCTTCATTCTTCGAGTATACCATTATATCATCAATGAACACCACAACAAACTTATCCAAATATTCCATGAACACCTTGTTCATCATGCTCATGAAATAGGCAGGGGCATTAGTCAGTCCAAATGACATGACCGTATACTCATATAACCCATACCTTGTGGTAAATGCAGTTTTAGGTATATCCTTCTCCCGAATCTTCAGCTGGTGATATCCTGATCGCAGATCAATCTTTGAAAACACCTTAGCTCCTTGCAACTGGTCAAACAAATCATTGATCATCGGCAGTGGGTATTTGTTCTTGATTGCCACCTCATTCAATGCACAATAATCAACAACCATCCTTAGAGACTTATCCTTCTTCTCAACCAAAAGCACTGGGGCTCCCCATGGTGATAAACTCCGTCGGATGTAACCTTTCTCCAATAACTCCTTGATCTGCTTCTTAATCTCCTCCAGATCATTTGCGGGCATCCGGTAGGGTCTCTTTGATATTGGCCCTGTACCTGGCAATAGCTCTATCAAAAACTCGATGTCTCGAAAACATCTGGGTAATCCTTCACTACAGGCACTTCCTCCTGAACAACTCCCGTGAGGGTATTTACTTGGCTCCTCCTAGGCGCATGCCTAGATACATACTTGATCCTTTTTCCCTCCGGGGTGGTGACATAAATCGACTTACTAGCACAGTCAATGCTTCCTCCATACTTTGACATCTAGTCCATGCCTAATATCACATCCAATCCTTGTGACTCCAAAATTATCAGGTCTGACGGGAAAACATGGCTACCAATGGTTAAGGGTATCCGGTCGCACCATCGGCTAGCCATATACTCTGCTCCAGGTGAACTTACTAATAGAGGGATCCTAAGGGCTTGGGTTTGTAGTTTAAACTTATCCACGAATCCCCTTGATATGTATGAATGTGATGCACCAGTATCAAAAAGAACAAGGGCGGTAAAAGACTTAACCAAAAACCTACTGATAACTGCGTCTAGCTGCCCTTCAACCTCCTCCACGTTAACGTGGTTCACTTGTCCTTTGTTGAATGGATTGAGCTTCTTCCCAGCGCTCCCATTACTGTTTCCATTCTTTGCTTCAAGGCACTCCATGGCATAGTGTCGAGTCTTCCCGCACTTGAAGCAAGTAATGTGACTTAGGTCTCTCTTGGCGGGTGTGGCTGGATTGGAGCAGTTCTGATTGTGGCTTACTCTGTTCCCAGTCCCATTCTTGGAACCATTGTGGTTATGCAAACTTCCTCCATTGTGGTTATGGCTTCCATGGTTATGAACAAGTCCTCCCGAGTTCGGGGTTATAAGAGGCTTCTGCTGGGCTCCTGAGTTGTACCTTCCTTGTCCATACTTCCTTTTGCGGCTCTCAATTTGTTGTTTCTTCCCTTCAATCATAAGGGCCTTGTCTACCAACTCCTGGTAGTTGTTAATTGTTGCCACCATCAATTGCATGCTCATCTCATCATTCAGCCCTTCCATAAACTTCTCCTGCTTCGCGGCATCTGTGGCCACATCGTCAGGGGCATAACGAGACAGCTTACTAAATTCATCCACGTACTGCCCCACAGTATGGTTCCCTTGGCGCAAGTTATGAAACTCACGCTTCTTCATGCTCATAGCTCCCGTTGAGACATGGGTGGTACGGAATGCTTGCTGAAACTGATCCCATGTAATAGTGGCTATAGGGTAGGTGACTGTGTAATTCTCCCACCATGAGGCTACTGGTCCATCCAACTGATGTGCGGCAAAACACACCTTCTCAGCATCTGTACATCCTGTAGTGGTTCACTCCCTTCCAATCCCGCGGAGCCAATCATCTGCCACTATCGACTCGGTGCTACTAGAAAACACCGGCGGCTGCAACCTCAGAAAGCGGGCTAAGTTGTCAACTGGTGGTGGTGGTGGGTTGTTGTTGTTGCCTTGGTTCTAAACTAACAACTGTATCAGTGTATTCTGATGTTGAATCAACTGAGTGAGCTCCGGTGGGAAAGTAAATCCGGGGTCACGTCTCGGAGGCATCTGAGGGTTTAGAGGGAAGAGAATAGAATAGAATGAGGTCTAGTGAGAAAACACTACCCATATGCACATGAGACAAACACAATCATTTCACTCAATCAATCAAGCAAGGGCATACAATCAATCTAAGTATTGTTACAAAAGTGCTCGGACTATACTATATACATGGTGGAATACTACTACTGATGTGGTGGTCTACTAGAAATATTGATCGGTCGAAGACTCCATGATGTCTGCTCCAGCTTCGTCTTCATAGTCATCATCGCTATCGTCGGGGTCCGAGTCGGTGTCGTCGATGATGATGTAGTCCTCAGAACGAATCTCCTTTGGGTTCATCGTCTTCTCCTCCTGGCGCGGGTCTCCCATGAATACTCCTAGCTTCCTTTCCAGATCGTCATTCTTCTCCACTAGTACGATGATTTCCTCCTCATAATCTTCGTGAGTAGCCTTGAGTTCTTCCTCCAGTTCCGTGATCCTTGTCATCGCCTTCTTCAGATCTATCATGCCTGCGCACATCTGGTTCTCCTGGCGACGAATGTGCTGGTTTAACTCCTGGATGAAAGCTGCGATTGATCTATCCTTCCTGGTGCTGATCATCTCCCATTGCTCATCTCGGCGCCCACAAATCTGGTAGATAGTATCCTTAAGCTCCTTATGGTAAACTTCTCCAATGCGTCCCATGGTGATGTGAGCCGCCATACTCTTTCCTAGACTCCAGGTTGGTGCATCAAAGGAAAACTCTATGGGTTTAGTGACTGGCGTGAATGTCCTTCCTGGAACTTGAACTTGAATCATCCATCGCTCCTCTTCTGGTAAAGTGGCGTTGTAAGTCCCGGTGAAGCTTGGTATTCCAATGTTCAGGTACTTAGTGACTTCCTTCAAGTGTCGTCCAAAAGGTGCTTCTTCATCCGGTTGTGCAAACTTGTTCCTTGCGTCCGCCATCCTAAAGAGTAGAAAATGGAGAGGAGTCAGAAATGAGAAGAGAGTAGTGATCTAGGGCTTTAGCTTAGTGGTCGTGTCCTACACTCAGCGTGTGCTCTGATACCATCTTGTAGCGACCCGACCTCAAACGGTCAAGTCTCTGTGCTTCAGTGTCATCCCTGGATCGGTAATGCTGACACACACAGTACTTGAAGGATTTATAACAGTGTAGCAATCAAACACTTATTACATCTAATGTCTCAAAAGAGAACTTATTACAATAAATATGGCTTAAGGCCATCTAATACGATAACAGCGGAAGGCTTGGAAGATAAAGTGAGTCCATCAACTCCAACGGCATAGCTGAGCTGCACGGCAACGACCTAACGAACCTTACTCCTCGTCTGAAAAGTCTGCAACATAATACGTTGCAGCCCGAAAACGGGTCAGCACATGGAATATGCTGGCAATATAACACAGTAGAGCAAGAACAGAATAATGCTATCACTACATGCATATTTGGCTGGTGGAAAGCTCTATGGTTAAAGTTTTGCGAAAAGCCAATTTTTCCCTACAACAAAGGAATAGATTTTATTTAACTATCATGGTAGTTGAAACATCATTGAGAAGGTTCCTCCAACTCAATCCCAATTAAAAGTAATTATCAACCCAACAATATTAATTTAGAGTGATGAGATACATATGATAATCCAAGTACTAGATACTCAAGATGTCCATAACCGGGGACACGGCTAACCATGATTAGTTTGTACACTCTGCAGAGGTTTGCGCACTTTTCCCCACAAGACTCGATCTCCTCCGTTGGATTTCTCGCACTACATGGTGTTTGAGAAACGGATGACCGAGACACAGTCTTTCAGAAGCATTAACTCTAACCCCGGGTAGACAGTACCAACCTACATCCCTCTACATCTGCTAGCCTACCACTGGAAGAGGTCATGCAACTTACTCAACTATGCTAGAGCCCATAATAGCTTGTGGCTGCACACGGAAGTTTCTAGCATGAAATATCTCAGTTCCCTTTGAGCATGGGTGGCGGACCTTAGGATTATCGCACGGGTACTCCGGGATATCCTAGGACAACACTGGATTCTCCAGGTGCCCGACAAGCAATCCACCCAGATGTGTATGAAAGTTGCCACCTTAAGTTGAATCATTAATTAACAATCTCACATCTGTCATGGATTCACTCACCCAAACCACTTCTACGAGCATAGCATAGTAATATAAGCAATACGTAGAAGTAACTCCCAAGGGTTTGATAATAACAGGGCAATAGGTTCTACCTCATCAACTACTTCCCAATCCCACTTGTTATCAAGTCCTAACCATGCAATGTTTGAGGATTGAAACTAATGCATAAAAACTGGGTGATAAAGGGATATGATCAAATTGTTACCTGCCTTGCTGATGATCGGCAAAACCTAGAGACTCGTAGTAGCACGCTTCACACTCCAGGTGTTCTATCGCAAACAAACAATAGCATACATAAGAAATCAAGCAAAGAAGCACGGGGAAAACACGAATAAGAAGATCTAACCAGAAAGTTCAACTTAAGAACTCCGGTTTGCAAAAAGAATCAAATCAAATGGAGCAACGAAACTCAAACGGCGAAAGAAACAAGATCCGATTACTAATCTGGACTAAAGTCAAATTTTACTGTACCAAAATCTTGTTCAAGTTGGTTAAACAGAAAGAGGGCTTCGAGACGAAGATCTAGGCGCTCGAATCGCCTGATTCTGATAAATGAGCAAAAATATAAACTAAAATGAAAATCAGATCAGAAATCACGATCGAAAATAATCGCGGAAAATCCGAAAAAAGAGAAAAACTGACGAACAGGCTAACGAACGGACGTTCGCAGTCTGTGGCTAACGAGTGAACACCATTTGTTAAACGAACGAACGTACGAATGAACGTCCGCTAAGTAACTAAACCAAGAAAACCGGCGAACCGTTCTAAAAACTGAAACTAGGTTTTTTTTTAAAACAACAATTTTACCTAAACCGTAAAAAAACGGACGGCGAGATTCAAACTCCGGCGCGGCTCCGGCGGCTTTCGGCGTGTGGGGCGACGACGCGGGCAACGACGGGATGTGGCATGGAGGCGCGGGGTGACGTGGGGTCGCGCGGGGTGGCTCAGCGGCGGCGGCGGCGGCTTGGGGCTCCAGGGGGGCCGGGTCGGCTTTTAAAGGGGGGAGGATGGCTTGCGGGAGGGGGCGGGGAGGTGTGGCCGACTCGGCCTCGGCGGGCGGTGGCGTGGTGGTCGCGGTCTCCGCGAGGGATATGGCGGGGCGGCGGTGGCTGGGCCAACTGGGCCTCGGCCCAGTTCGGTCCAGCGGGCTTCTCTCTTTTTTCTTTTTTTAAATAACGCTCCGACGAAAATAAATCCTAGAAAAATAAATAAAAACTAAAAATGCCAAAACAAATTTTTGCAATATAAATAAAATATTTAGAACGAGATGAACATTTTCTTGGCCCTAAAATGCTATTTTGAAAACATGCAATTTTTCTAATGCAAATAAAATTGCAATAAAATCCGAATAAAAGCAACTGTTTGATTTTAATATTTTTCCTCCAATATTTCATTTCTTTGGAGAAGTCATATTATCTCCTCTCATATATTTTAACATGAAATATTTTCGGAGAGAAAAATAATTCAAACCAATAATCCTCGTTTCAATATTTGATGAAATTCAAATATGAAAACAGTGAAATCCCCAAGCTCTCTCCAAGGGTCCTTGAGTTGCTTAGGATTTCGAGGATCAAGCCAAAATGCAATAAAATATGATATGCAATGATGATCTAATGTATAACATTCCAAATTGAAAATTTGGGATGTTACATGTTCGAGCTTATCTAGTTGAAGCTTTTTCACAAAAGCGTCGTAGCCCCAAACTTTAAGAAACAACAACTTGGGTTTCTTGTCAAACCACAGTTCATAAGGTGTCATCTCAACGGATCTTGATGGTGCCCTATTTAACGTGAATGCAGCCATCTCTAAAGCATAACCCCAATACGATAGCGGTAAATCAGTGAGAGACATCATAGATTGCACCATATCTAATAAAGTGTGGTTACGACGTTCGGACACACCATTACGTTGTGGTTTTCCAGGTGGCGTGAGTTGCGAAACTATTCCGCATTGTTTCAAATGAAGGCCAAACTCATAACTCAAATATTCACATCCACGATCAGATCGTAGAAACTTAATTTTCTTGTTACGATGATTTTTGCACTTAACTCTGAAATTCTTTGAACTTTTCAAATGTTTCAGACTTATGTTCGATTAAGTAGATATACCCATATCTACTCAAATCATCTGTGAAGGTAAGAAAATAACGATACCCGCTGCGAGCATCAATACTCATTGGACCGCATACATCAGTATGTATTATTTCCAACAAGTCTGTTGCTCGCTCCATTGTTCCGGAGAACAGAGTCTTAGTCATCTTGCCCATGAGGCATGGTTCGCAAGAATCAAGTGATTCATAATCAAATGATTCCAAAAGCTCATCAGCATGGAGTTTCTTCATGCGCTTTACACCAATATGACCTAAACGGCAGTGCCACAAATAAGTTGCACTATCATTATTAAACTTATATCTTTTGGCTTCAATACTATGAACATGTGTATCACTACTATCAAGATTTAGTAAAAATAGACCACTCATTAAGGGTGCATGACCATAAAAGATATTATTCATATAAATAGAACAACCATTATTCTCCGATTTAAATGAATAACCGTCTCGCATCAAACAAGATCCAGATGTAATGTTCATGCTCAACGCTAGCACCAAATAACAATTATTTAGGTCTAATACTAATCCCAAAGGTAGATGTAGAGGTAGCATGCCGACGGCGATCACATCGACTTTGGAAGCATTTCCCACGCGCATCCTCACCTCGTCCTTAGCCAATCTTCGCTTAATCCATAGCCCCTGTTTCGAGTTACAAATATTAGCAACTGAACTAGTATCAAATACCCAGGCGCTACTATGAGCATTAGTAAGGTACACATCAATAACATGTATATCAACTATACCTTTCACTTTGCCATCCTTCTTCTCCGCCAAATACTTGGGGTAGTTCCGCTTCCAGTGACCAGTCCCTTTGCAGCACTCAATCTCAGCCTTAGGTCCAGACTTGGGCTTCTTCACTTGAGCAGCAACTTGATTTCCATTCTTCTTGAAGTTCCCCTTCTTCCCTTTACCCTTTTTCTTGAAACTGGCGGTCTTGTTGACCATCAACACTTGATGCTCCTTCTTGATTTCTACCTCCGCGGCCTTTAGCATTGTGAAGAGCTCGGAAATTGTCTTATCCATCCCTTGCATATTATAGTTCATCACAAAGATCTTGTAGCTTGGTGGCAGTGATTGAAGAACTCTGCTAATGACACTATCATCAGGAAGATTAACTCCCAGCTGAGTCAAGTGGTTGTGGTACCCAGACATTCTGAGTATATGTTCACTGACAGAACTATTCTCCTCCATTTTGCATCTGTAGAACTTCTTGGAGACTTCATATCTCATAATCCAGGCATTTGCTAGATATATTAACTTCAACTCCTCGAACATCTCATATGCTCCATGACATTCAAAACATCGTTGAAGTCCCAGTTCTAAGCCGTAAAGCATGGCACACTGAACTATGGAGTAGTCATCAGCTTTGCTTTGCCAGGTGTTCATAACATCTGGCGTTGCTCCTGCAGTGGGTTTGTCACCTAGTGCTACCTCTCGAGCACTACATTGGTTTTCCCTTGAAGAGGAAAGGGTGGAGCAGTAAAGCAGCGTAAGTATTTCCCTCAGTTTTTGAGAACCAAGGTATCAATCCAGTAGGAGACCACACTCGAGTCACCTCGTACCTACACAAACAAATAAGAACCTCGCAACCAACGCGATAAAGGGGTTGTCAATCCCTTCACGGCCACTTGCAAGAGTGAGATCTGATAGAGATAATAATAATAATAATAATAATAATTAGATAAATATTTTTGGTATTTTTATGATGTAGATTGAAAGTAAATAAAGCAAAATAAACGGTGCAAGAAATAGCTTGTTGACAAAAGATTAATATGATGGAAAATAGACCCGGGGGCCATAGGTTTCACTAGTGGCTTCTCTCAAGATAGCATAAGTATTACGGTGGGTGAACAAATTACTGTCAAGCAATTGATACAAAAGCGAATAATTATGGGAATATCTAGGCATGATCATGTATATAGACATCACGTCCGAGACAAGTAGACCGAAATGATTCTGCATCTAATACTATTACTCCACACATCGACCGCTATCCAGCATGCATCTAGAGTATTAAGTTCATAAGAACAGAGTAACACCTTAAGAAATATGACATGATGTAGAGGGATAAACTCATGCAATATGATATAAACCCCATCTTTTTATCCTTGATGGCAACAATACAATACGTGTCGTTTCCCTTTCTGTCACTGGGATCGAGCACCGCAAGATTGAACCCAAAGCTAAGCACTTCTCCCATTGCAAGAAAGATCAATCTAGTAGGCCAAACCAAAATGATAATTTGAAGAGACTTGCAAAGATAAATCAATCATACATAAAAGAATTCAGATAAGATTCAAATATTGGTCATAGATAAACTTGATCATAAACCCACAATTCATTGGATCTCGACAAACATACCGCAAAAGAAGATTATATCAAATAGATCTCCAAGAGAATCGAGGAGAACTTTGTATTGAGATCCAAAGAGAGAGAAGAAGCCATCTAGCTACTAGCTATGGACTCGAAGGTCTGAAGTAAACTACTCACACATCACCGGAGAGGCCATGGAGTTGATGTAGAGGCCCTCCATGATCAATGCCCCCTCTGGTGGAGCTCTGGAAAAGGCACAAAGATGGGATCTCTTGGGTACAGAAGGTTGCGGCGGTGTAAATAGGTTTTCGTGGTGCTCCTGGATGTTTGGGGGTACATGGATATATATAGGAGGAAGAAGTACGATGGTAGAGCAACGAGGGGACCACGAGGGTGGAGGGCACGCCCAGAGGGGGTGGGTGCACCCCCCTGCCTCGTGGCCGCCTCGTTGATTGCTTGACGTCCACTCCAAGTCTCCTGGATCATGTTTGTTCCAAAAAAATGCTCCCGAATGTTTCATTCCGTTTGGACACCGTTTGATATTCCTTTTTGGCGAAACTCTAAAATAGGAAAAAAAACACAACAATTTGGGTTGGGCCTCCGGTTAATAGGTTAGTCCCAAAAATATAATAAAAGTGTAAAAATAAGCCCAATAACATCCAAAATAGATAATATAATAGCATGGAGCAATCAAAAATTATAGATACGTAGGAGACGTATCAACATCCCCAAGCTTTATTCATGCTCGTCCTCGAGTAGGTAAATGATAAAAAAGAATTTTTGATGTGGAATGCTTCCTAACATATTTCTCAATGTAATTTTTTCTTTATTGTGGCATGAATGTTCAGATCTGGAAGTTTCAAGATAAAAGTTTAATATTGACATAGAAATAATAATACTTCAAGCATACTAACTAAGAAATCATGTCTTCTCAAAATAACATGGCCAAAGAAAGTTATCCCTACAAAATCATATAGCCTGGCTATGCTCTATCTTCATCACACAAAATATTAAATCATGCACAACCCCAATGACAAGCCAAGCAATTGTTTCATACTTTTGATGTTCTCAAAAAATTTCAATATTCACACAATATATGAGCGTGAGCCATGGATATAGCACTATGGTGGAATAGAATGGTGGTCATGGAGAAGACAAAAAAGGAGAAGATAGTCTCATATCAACTAGGCGTATCAACGGGCTATGGACATTCCCATCAATAGATATCGATGTGAGTGAGTAGGGATAGCCATGAAACGGATGCACTAGAGTTATAAGTGTATGAAAGCTCAACAAAAGAAACTAAGTGGGTGTGCATCCAACTTGCTTTCTCACGAAGACCTAGGGCAATTTGAGGAAGCCCATCATTGGAATATACAAGCCAAGTTCTATAATGTAAAATTCCCACTAGTTTATGAAAGTGACAACATAAGAGACTCTCTATCATGAAGATCATGGTGCTACTTTGAAGCACAAGTGTGGAAAAAGGATAGTAACATTGTCCCTTATCTCTTTTTCTCTCATTTTTTATTTATTTGGGCCTTCTTTCTTTTTTTATTTCTTTTGGCCTCTTTTCTTTTTTTTGTCTGGAGTCTCATCCCGACTTGTGGGGGAATCATAGTATCCATCATCCTTTCCTCACTGGGACAATGCTCTAATAATGATGATCATCACATTTCTTTTTACTTACAACTCAAGAATTACAACTCAATACTTAGAACAAAATATGACTCTATGTGAATGCCTCGGGCGGTGTACCGAGATATGCAATGAATCAAGAGTGACATGTATGAAAGAATTATGAATGGTGTCTTTGCCACAAATACGATGTCAACTACATGATCATGCAAAGCAATATGACAATGATGAAGCGTGTCATAACAAATGGAACGGTGGAAAGTTGCATGGCAATATATCTCGGAATGGCTATGGAAATTCCATGATAGGTAGGTATGGTGGCTGTTTTGAGGAAGGTATATGGTGGGTTTATGGTACCGGCGAAAGTTGCGCGGTACTAGAGAGGCTAGCAAATGTGGAAGGGTGAGGGTGCATATAATCCATGGACTCAACATTAGTCATAAAGAACTCACATACTTATTGCAAAAATCTATTAGTTATCAAAACAAAGTACTACACGCATGCTCCTAGGGGGATAGATTGGTAGGAAAAGACCATCGCTCGTCCCCGACCGCCACTCATAAGGAAGGCAATCAATAAATAAATCATGCTCCGACTTCATCACATAACGGTTCACCATACATGCATGCTACGGGAATCACAAACTTCAACACAAGTATTTCTCAAATTCACAACTACTCAACTAGCATGACTCTAATATCACCATCTCCATATCTCAAAACAATCATCAAGTATCAAACTTCTCTTAGTATTCAATGCACTTACATGAAAGTTTTTATCATTGCCATGTTGTTCTAAAGGACTCTCAAAATAATATAAGTGAAGCATGAGAGATCAATTATTTCTATAAAATAGAACCACCGCCGTGCTCTAAAAGATATAAGCGAAGCACTAGAGCAAAAACTATATAGCTCAAAAGATATAAGTAAAGCACATAGAATATTCTAATAAATTTCAATTCATGTGTGTCATTCTCAAAAGGTGTGTACAACAAGGATGATTGTGGTAAAATAAAAGGCAAATACTCAAATCATACAAGACGCTCCAAGCAAAACACATATCATGTGGCGAATAAAAATATAGCTCCAAGTAAAGTTATCGATGACCGAAGACAAAAGAGGGGATGCCTTCCGGGGCATCCCCAAGCTTAGGATTTTTGGTGTCCTTGTATTTTACCTTGGGGTGCCATGGGCAACCCCAAGCTTAGGCTCTTGCCACTCCTTGTTTCATAATCCGTTGAATCCTTACCCTAAACTTGAAAACTTCACAACACAAAACTTAACAAGAAAATCCCGTGAGCTCGGTTAGCGAAAGAAAACAAAACACCACTTCAAGGTACTGTAATGAACTCATTCTTTATTTATATTGGTGTTAAACCTACTGTATTCCAACTTCTCTATGCTTTATAAACTCTTTTACTAGCCATAGATTCGTCAAAATAAGCAAACAACACACGAAAAAACAGAATTTGTCAAAAACAAAACAGTCTGTAGTACTCTGTAACTAACGCAAATTTTGGAACCTCAAAAATTCTAAAATAAATTGCTCAACGTGAGGAATTTATCTATTAATCATCTGCAAAAAGAATTAACTAAATAGGACTTTTCAATAAAAAAAATGGCAGCAATTCTCGTGAGTGCTAAAGTTTCTGTCTTTTACAGCAAGATCAAAAAGACTTTCCCCAAGTCTTCCCAACGGTTCTACTTGGCACAAACACTAATTAAACACAAAAAAAAAACCAAAATAGAGGCTAGATAAATTATTTATTACTAGACAGGAGCAAAAACCAAGGAATAAAAATAAAATTGGGTTTCCTCCCAACAAGCGCTATCGTTTAACGCCCCTAGCTAGGCATAAAAGCGAAGATAGATCTAGGTATTGCCATCTTTGGTAGGCATTCCATAAGTGCCTCTCATAATAGATTCATAGAGTAATTTAATTTTATTTCTAGGGAAGTGTTACATGCCTTTCATTAACAGAAATTGGAATTTAATATTCCCTTCCTTCATATCAATAATTTCACCAATCGTTCTAAGGAAAGGCCTACCAAGAAAAATAGGACATGAAGGATTGCAATATATATCAAGAACAATGAAATCTACAGGCACATAATTCCCATTGGCAACAATAAGAACATCATTAATATTTCCCATAGATTTCTTAATAGTGGAATCCGCAAGGTGCAAGTTTAAAGAACAATCATCAGATTCACGGAAACCTAGCAAATCACACAAAGTTTTTGGAATCGTGGAAACACTAGAACCCAAATCACACAAAGCATAGCACTCATGATCTTTAATTTTTATTTTAATAGTAGGTTACCACTCATCATAAAGTTTTCTAGGGATAGAAACTTCCAACTCAAGTTTTTCTTCATAAGATTGCATCAAAGCATCGACGATATGTTTAGTAAAAGCTCTATTTTGACTATAAGCATGAGGAGAATTTAGCACGGATTGCAACAAGGAAATACAATCTATCAAAGATCAATTATAATAATTAAGTTCCTTGAAATCCAAGATAGTGGGTTCATTGCTATCTAAAGTTTTGACCTCTCCAATCCCACTTTTAACAATTTTTGCATCAAGATCTAAAAACTCTGAATCATTGGGACGCCTTCTAACTAAAGTTGACTCATCTCCAGTCCCATCATTATCAAGATTCATATTGAAAAACAAAGATTTAATAGGGTACACATCAATTACTTTTAGATCTTCATCCTTATTATCATGAAAACTAGAAGAACATGCTTTCACAAAGCAATCTTTCTTAGCACGCATCCTAGCGGTTCTTTCTTTGCACTCATCAATGGAAATTCTCATGGCTTTGAGAGACTCATTGATATCATGCTTAGGTGGAATAGCTCTAAGTTTCAAAGAATCAACATCAAGAGAAATTCTATCCACGTTCCTAGCCAACTCATCAATCTTAAGCAATTTTTTCTTCAATCAAAGCATTGAAACTCTTTTGCGAACTAATAAATTCTTTAATATTAGATTCAAAATCAGAGGGCATCTTATTATAATTTCCATAAGAATTGTTGTAGGAATTACCATAATTATTAGAGGAATTACTAGGAAATGGCCTAGAACTAAAATTACCTCTATACGCGTTATTACCAAAATTGTTCCTACCAACAAAATTCACATCCATAGATTCATTATTATTCTAAATCAAAGTAGATAAAGGAATATCATTAGGATCAGTAGGAGCACTCTTATTAGAAAACAATTTCATAAGTTCATCCATCTTTGCACTCAAAACATTAATATCGTCAATTGCATGCACTTTTTTACTAGTAGATCTTTCCGTGTGCCATTGAGAATAATTAACCATAATATTATCTAGGAGTTTGGTAGCTTATCCTAAAGTGATTTCCATAAAAGTGCCTCTCGCGGCTGAATCTAAAAGATTTCTAGAAGCAAAGTTCAATCCAGCATAATTTTTTTGTATAATCATCCAAAGATTCAAACCATGAGTAGGGCAATTACGTATCATTAATTTCATCCTCTCCCAAGATTGTGCAACATGCTCATGATCAAGTTGCTTAAAATTCATAATATAGTTTCTAAGAGAGATGATCTTAGTGGGAGGAAAATACTTAGAGATAAAAGCATCTTTGCACTTATTCCAGGAATCAATGCTATTTTTAGGCAAAGACGAAAACCAAGCTTTAGCACGATCTCTAAGCGAAAACGGAAATAGCTTAAGTTTAACAATATCATTATCCACATATTTCTTATTTTGCACATCACACAAATTAACAAAGTTGTTTAGATGGGTAGCGGCATCTTCACTAGGAAGGCCAGAAAACGGATCTTTCATGACAAGATTCAGCAAAGCAATATTAATTTCACAAGATTCAGCATCGGTAAGAGGAGCAATCAGAGTGCTAATAAAATCATTATTGTTGGTATTGGCAAGGTCACACAATTTAGTATTATCTTGAGCCATTGTGACAAGCAAGCAATCCAACACAAGCAAACAAGAAACGGGCAAAACAGGCAAATTGGGAAAGAGAAGTAGAACGGGAAGAGAGGGCGAAAGGAAAAGAGGGTGAATAAAACGGCAAGGGTGAAGTGGGGGAGAGGAAAACGAGAGGCAAATGGAAAATAATGTAATGCGAAGGATAAGATTTGTGATGGGTACTTGGTATGTCTTGACTTGGCGTAGATCTCCCCGGCAACGGCACCAGAAATCACATGTTGTCGGGAGATCGAGTCTTGACTTGACTTGGTGTAAGCCAACCCGGCAACGGCACCAGAAATCCTTCTTGCTACCTCTTGAGCACTGCGTTGGTTTTCCCTTGAAGAGGAAAGGGTGGAGCAGTAAAGCAGCATAAGTATTTCCCTCAGTTTTTGGGAACCAATGTATCAATCCAGTAGGAGACCACGCGCGAGTCACCTCGTACCTACACGAACAAATAAGAACCTCGCAACCAACATGATAAAGGGGTTGTGAATCCCTCCACGGCCACTTGCAAGAGTGAGATCTGATAGAGATGATAATAATAAGATAAATATTTTTGGTATTTTTATGATATAGATTGAAAGTAAATAAAGCAAAATAAACTGTGCAAGAAATAGCTTGTTGACGGAAGATTAATATGGTGGAAAATAGACCCGGTGGCCATAGGTTTCACTAGTGGCTTCTCTCAAGATAGTATAAGTATTACGGTGGGTGAACAAATTACTGTCGAGCAATTGATAGAAAAGCAAATAATTATGAGAATCTACGCATGATCATGTATATAGGCATCACGTCTGAGACAAGCAGACCGAAACGATTCTACATCTACTACTATTACTCCACACATCGACCGCTATCCAGCATGCATCTAGAGTATTAAGTTCATAAGAATAGAGTAACGCCTTAAGCAAGATGACATGATGTAGAGGGATAAACTCATGCAATATGATATAAACCCCATCTTTTTATCCTCGATGGAAACAATACAATACGTGTCGTTTCCCTTTCTGTCAGTGGGATCGAGCACCGCAAGATTGAACCCAAAGCTAAGCACTTCTCCCATTGCAAGAAAGATCAATCTAGTAGGCCAAACCAAACTGATAATTCGAAGAGACTTGCAAAGATAAACCAATCATACATAAAAGAATTCAGAGAAGATTCAAATATTGTTCATAGATAAACTTGATCATAAACCCACAATTCATCGATCTCGACAAACACACCGCAAAAGAAGATTACATCGAATAGATCTCCAAGAGAATCGAGGAGAACTTTGTATTGAGATCCAAAGAGAGAGAAGAAGCCATCTAGCTACTAGCTATGGACCCGAAGGTCTGAAGTAAACTACTCACACATCACCAGAGAGGCCATGGAGTTGATGTAGAGGCCCTCCGTGATCAATGCCCCCTCTGACGGAGCTCCGGAAAAGGCCCTAAGATGGGATCTCTTGGGTACAGAAGGTTGCGGCGGTGGATATATATAGGAGGAAGAAGTACGCCAGTGGAGCAACAAGGGGCCCACGAGGGTGGAGGGCGTCCACTCCAAGTCTCCTGGATGTTTGGGGGTATGTGGATATATATAGGAGGAAGAAGTACGCCGGTGGAGCAACAAGGGGCCCACGAGGGTGGAGGGCGTCCACTCCAAGTCTCCTGGATCATGTTTGTTCCAAAAATAACGCTCCCGAAGGTTTCATTCCGTTTGATATTCCTTTTCGGCGAAACTCTAAAATAGGCAAAGAAAACAGCAATTTGGGCTGGGCCTCCGGTTAATAGGTTAGTCCCAAAAATATAATAAAAGTGTAAAAATAAGCCCAATAACATCCAAAATAGATAATATAATAGCATGGAGCAATCAAAAATTATAGATACGTTGGAGACGTATCACCTAGCGGTGCTTCCAGGACGTAATTCTTCTGTGCAGTAATGAGGATAATCCTCAAGTTACGGACCTAGTCCGTGTAGTTGCTACCATCATCTTTCAACTTAGATTTCTATAGGAACGCATTAAAATTTAGCGGAACAACAACACGGGCCATCTATCTACAACAACATAGATATGCAAAATACTATTAGGTACTAAGTTCATGATAAATTAAAGTTCAATTAATCAAATTACTTAAGAACTTCCTCTTAGATAGACATCTCTCTAATCATCTAAGTGATCACGTGATCCATATCAACTAAACCATGTCCGATCATCACGTGAGATGGAGTAGTTTTCAATGGTGAACGTCACTATGTTGATCATATCTGCTATATGATTCATGCTCGACCTTTCGGTCTCAGTGTTTCAAGGCCATATCTGCATATGCTAGGCTCGTCAAGTTTAACCCGAGTATTCCATATGTGCAAAACTCGCTTACACCCGTTGTATGTGAACATAGAGCTTATCACACCCGATCATCACTTGGTGTCTCGGCACGATGAACTGTAGGAATGGTGCATACTTAGGGAGAACACTTATACCTTGAAATTTAGTGAGAGATCATCTTATAATGCTACCGCCGAACTAAGCAAAATAAGATGCATAAAGGATAAACATCACATGCAATCAATATAAGTGATATGATATGGCCATCATCATCTTGTGCCTTTGATCTCCATCTCCAAAGCACCATCATGATGACCATCGTCACCGGCTTGACATCTTGATCTCCATCGAAGAAATGTTGTCGTCTCGTCAACTATTGCTTCTACGACTATCACTACCGCTTAGTGATAAAGTAAAGCAATTACATGGCGATTGCATTTCATACAATAAAACGACAACCATATGGATCCTGCCAGTTGCCGATAACTCTGTTACAAAACATGATCATCTCATACAATAAAATTTAGCATCATGTCTTGACCATATCACATCACAACATGCCCTACAAAAACAAGTTAGACGTCCTCTACTTTGTTGTTGCAAGTTTTACGTGGCTGCTATGGGCTGAGCAAAACTGTTCTTACCTACGCATCAAAAACCACAACGCGGTATAGTGATTGCTTTTTGATCTTCATAAAGAACCATGTTCATTGAATCCGATTCAACTAAAGTTGGAGAAACTAACACCCACTAGCCACCTGTGTGTGAAGCACGTCGGTAAAACCAGTCTCGCGTAAGCGTACGCGTAAAGTCGGTCTGAGCTGCTTCATCCAACTATACAGATGAAGCAAGAATCAACTAGTGACGGCAAGCGATATGTATATACCCACGCCCACAACTCCTTTGTGTTCTACTCGCACATATAACATCTACGCATAGACCTGGCTCGGATGCCACTATTGGGGAACGCAGTAATTTCAAAAAAATTCTTACGCGCACGCAAGATATATCATGGTGATGCATAGCAACGAGAGGGGAGAGTATGTCTATGTACCCTCGTAGACCGAAAGCGGAAGCGTTTATCAACGTGGTTGATGTTGTCATACACATTCATGATTCGTCCCGATCAAGTACTGAACGTATGGCACCTCGGCGTTCAGCACACGTTCAGCTCGATGACGTCATCGCCTTCTTGATCCAGCAAGAGGGGCAAAGTAGTAGATGAGTTCTGGCAGCACGACAGCGTGATGATGGTGTTGGTGAAGAACAATCTCCACAGGGCTTCGCCTAAGCACTACGAAAACTATGACGGAGGATAAACTAGAGGGGACGGGGTTGCCGACACATGGCTTGGTGTTTCTTGATGTCTCTTGGGTGCTAGCCCTACCCCTCTATTTATATGTTGAGCCTTGGGGTCGAAACTTGGAGTAAAAGCCTACACAAAGTCGGTTACACCCGAAAGGCAAGAATCCTTCTCGGACTCCAGGACCAGACACCAGGGTTCCCGGCATCTGGACCCAGATGCCAGGGACCATAGCGTCTGGCCCCTGGACTCCTTAAAACTTCCTTTTTCTCTTTACAAAAACCTTGTCAGCTTTACCCTTTGGCCCTAATAGTGTTCTCGTTCCCAAACATTTTGGGAAACATCCGGAACACCTTCTGGTGAATTCCAGAACCCTCTCGGAGACCAAACACTATTATCCCATATATCAATCTTTATCTCTGGACCATTCCGAAGTTCCTCATCATGTTTGTGATCTCATCTGGGACTCGGAACAACATTCGGTCATCAACATACATAACTCATACAGTACGATATTGTCAACGAATGTTAAGCGTGCGGACCCTACGGGTTCCAGAACTATGTAGACATGACTGAGACACCTCTCTGGTCAATAATCAATAGTGGAACCTGGATGCCCATATTGGCTCCTACATATTCTACGAAGATCTTTATCGGTCGAACCGCATAAAAACATACATTGTTCCCTTTGTCATCGGTATGTTACTTGCCCGAGATTCGATCGTCGGTATCTCAATACCTAGTTCAATCTCGTTACCAGCAAGTCTCCTTACTCGTTCCGTAATGCAACATCCTGTAACTAACCCATTAGTCACATTGCTTGAAAGGCTTATAGTGATGTGCATTACCAAGAGGGCCTAGAGATACCGCTCCGATATACAGAGTGACAAATCCTAATATCTATCTATTGCAACTCAATAAACACCATCGGAGACACCTGTGGAGTATCTTTATAGTCACCAAGTTACGTGGTGACGTTTGATAGCACACTAAGTGTTCCTTCGGTATTAGGGATTTGCATAATCTCATAGTCATAGGAACATGTATAAGTTATGGAGAAAGCAATAGCAGTAAACTAAACGATCATCGTGCTAAGCTAACGGATGGGTCAAGTCAATCACATCATTCTCTAATGATGTGATCCCGTTTATCAAATGACAACTCTTTGTCCATGGCTAGGAAACTTAACCATCTTTGATTAACGAGCTAGTCAAGTTGAGGCATACTAGTGACATTCTGTTTGTCTATGTATTCACACATGTACTAAGTTTCCGGTTAGTACAATTCTAGTATGAATAATAAACATTTATCATGACATAAGGAAATATAAATAACAACTTTATTATTGCCACTAGGGCATATTTCCTAGACCAGTGTGATCAGTATCTCCCACTCACTAATGTACAATTCTATTATTTAGCTGATCGGTACAACTCAATTCTAGTATTTCCTAGACTGGTGTGATCAATACAATTCTATTATTTAGCTGAGAATGCAGGCATCACCAACTTCCTCCTTGACCAGTGTGATCAGTATCTCCTACTCACTAATACTTTCGTGCAAAATTTTCATTTTCATGCTAGGAGATCACCACCCACGGTAGAGTTTCACTTATATGATGAGCATAAGGAGATGACGCTTTATGACTTTTGTGAGGTTTGTAAATTACTTTATGAAGGTAGCATCGAGGAACCACGTCCTAGAGATGTGGAAGATTTTATTGACGAGTTACCGTAGGGGAAAGGAGAAGGGTGTGGGAAGCAAGAGTGGCTAGTTTACATTTTTCATGTTTTGTGTTACTACTCATTATTTGCTGGGATATGTTTAATTGGTCGTGGGGGGAGTGGAGGCCTTAGTGCTCGCGACCTTGCCATTTTGCGCCATGCTTTACTTCATGATAAAACTGTCAATTTAGGCGCGATGGTTGGTAAATGGTTGAGTTTAAACCATACAAAGGGCCCTATTTTTGGAGGTATCTTCGCCTCCTGCCTTGCATGGCGCTTCGAGATACCCATTAGGCACTATGAAAAAGAGGAGAAACTGCTACCCACTATATACTTAGATTATGAAAGCATGGTAGCACATAAGTTTATTCGCTATGATGAGGAAAAGAGACTCATTTATAACTTGATATTTAGCGAGGATACTTTTCAGATTATTACCTTGCATGTACCTACTTTGTTCGATACTCATTCAGGCAGGAACTTTGTTTTGCCCGCGGACATTCATGCATACTGGGAGGGGATACGATCCCCAGTTCCTGAGCCAAACCCATCACCTAACCCATATCAGGAGTCTGTTTATCAGTGGGAGCCACAGGAGCTCGCTAACCAGTGGAACCCCCAGGATCCTCCTCAGTACACTAGAGAGGGCTAATTTGATCCATGGGCATAGACCAACTTAGGCCAAAAGCCTAAGCTTGGGGGAGTATGTATTTGTCACCGACATTTTCATGTTCACACACTCATTCAGTTGTCGGTGTTCATACTTTTTCATTGTATTATCCATGTTAGTTTATTTCTTTTTCCCGCTTTCTTCTTGTGGGTTTGAAAAACCTTAAGAAGAACCAAAAAATAGTTGTAGATAGTTTACTTCTATGCATGCTTGTTCGTAGTATTAAGAGAAAACCCAAAAATATTTCTCGTTCTTCTTTTGCTTGTTGGGAGCTTTCCCATGTAAATAGTTTTTCTCGTTCTTGTTTTACTTTCTTCAGAAAAACAAAAACTCCAAAAACATTTCAGTGTGCTTCTTTGAAATTCTTTTCTTTTCTTTGGGGGTTGAGAGGAGAAGACCACGATGAAAATGTTGAGTGGCTCTCATATGCATTATTGTTTATCTAACAAAGAGCCCATATTACCTTGTCTTCTCCTTTGAATAAATGTTTGCAGATTCCAGCTTAGTCCAATGCACGTGCACTATTATTATTATATACACCGTTCGGTCGTGCAAGTGAAAGGAAATAATGATGATATATGATGAAATGATTGAGATGAGGAAAAGCTGGTATGAACTCAACCTATCTTGTTTTTGTAAATATGATTAGTTCATCTTTCCTGATTCAGCCTATTATGAATGAAACATGTCTGCAATGACAATTAGAGATTATAGTTACTCATGCCATGCTTAATTAGCTAGGGGCTTATAATGGTTTACCTTGCGTGCCAACATGCTTTTAAAATGGTTGTGATGTAGTATGATAGGATGGTATCCTCCTTTGAATGATTCGAGTGGCTTGACTTGCTACATGTTCACTCATGTAGCTGAAACAAAATCAACATAGCCTCCACGATATTTATGTTCATGGTGATTTATATCCTATTGATGCTTGCACTCAATGTTGGTTACTCTCAATGCATGTTTATGACTGTTTGTCGCTCTCTAGTTGGTCGCTTCCCTATCTTTTTCTAGCCTTCACTTCTACTAAGTGGGAATACTACTTGTGCATCCACTTTCATAAACCCAAAGTTGTTCCATATGTGTCCACCATATATTCCTATATGCGGTATTTATCCGCCGTTCCAAGTAAATTTGCATGTGCCAAACTCTAAACCTTCAAATGATAATCTATTTTATATGCTCGAATCGCTCATATAGCAACTAGGGATGTAATTATCTTCCATGCTAGGTGGGTTATTCTCATAATGAGTGGACTCCGCTCATCATTCATGAGAAAATGGCTGGTAACCAGGATGCCCAGTCCCATGCTCAAATCAAATCAACATATAATTGCAAACAAAACTCCCCCAGGACTGTTCTTAGTTGGACCGTACCTGTTGTTTCGGACCAACTATGGAATGTGCTTGTTGGTGGTGGCGAAGTATAAACTTTACCATTCTGTTTGGGAACCGCCTATAATGTATGTAGCATGGAAGATACTGAGATCTCTTGGTTGTTATGTTGACAATGAAATCATACCACTCAAAATATTATTTATCTCTATTTCAAAACTTGAGCTCTGGCATCTCTGCCAATTCCTGCTTCCCTCTGCGAAGATCCTATCTATTTACTTTTATTGTTGACTCATCATCCTCTTATAAAAAGGACCAGTTAGAGAGCACCACTGTCATTTGTATGCATTGTTATTAATTGATATTGAGTATGACTGTGACTGGATCTCTTTTACCATGAATTACTATGTCTAGTCAGTCCTTGATCTCTGCATTTATGTTTTGCGGTCTCTGAAAGGGCTAGCGAAATACCATCTTCTTATATCATATCATGATAGTTTTGAGAAAGTGTTGTCATCCGAGATTTATTATTATTGCTCTCTAGTTGATTATGCCATTGATATGAGTAAGTGTGAGACCTAAACGTTATTGTGAATACGGTTAGTTCATAATATTTGCTGAAGACTTGAATGCTTGCTTTACATATTTGCAACAAAAAGATCAAACAGAGTTTGTAAAAGTTTTTCTATATCACTTTCAGTTTGTCAACTGAATTGCTTGAGGTCAAGCAATGGGTTAAGCTTGGGGGAGTTGATACATCTCCATCGTATCTACTTTTCCAAACTGTTTTGCCCTTGCTTTGGACTCTAATTTGCATGATTTGAATGTAACTAACCTGGACTGACGATGTTTTCAGCAGAATTGCCATGGTGTTATTTTTGTACAGAAATATAAGTTCTCGGAATGACCTGAAACTCCACTGAGGTCAGTTCTGGAATAAAAAAATATTGGTGAAAGAATCAACCGAAGGGGGCCCACACCCCTGGGGTGCGCCCTCTGTCCTCGTGGGCTCCCTGGACCTCCACGGACCACAACTCCAACTCCATATATTCATGTTCAGGGTGAAAAAACCCAGAGAGAAGGATTCATCACGTTTAACGATACGGAGCTGCCGCCAAGCCCTATTCTTCCTCGGGAGGGCAGATCTGGAGTCCGTTTTGGGCTCTGGAGAGGGGAAATCATCCCCATCATCATCATCAACCATCCTCCACCATGAATTTCATGATGCTCACTGTCGTGCGTTAGTAATCCCACTGTAGGCTTGCTGGGCGGTGATGGGTTGGATGAGATTTACCAAGTAATCGAGTTTGTTTTGTTAGGGTTTGAACCCTAGTATCCACTATGTACTAAGATTGATGTTGCTATGACTTTGCTATGCTTAATGCTTGTCACTAGGGCCCGAGTGCCATGATTTCATATCTGAACCTATTATGTTTTCATGAATATATTTATGTTCTTGATCCTATGTTGCAAGTTATAGTCACCTACTATGTGTTATGATCCGGCAACCCCGGAGTGACAATAGTCGGGACACTTCCCAATGATGACCGTAGTTTGAGGAGTTCATGTATTCACTAAGTGCTAATGCTTTGGTCCAGTACTCTATTAAAAGGAGGCCTTAATATCCCTTAGTTTCCAAGGACCCCACTGCCACGGGAGGGTAGGACAAAAGATGTCATGCAAGTTCTTTTCCATAAGCATGTATGACTATATTCGGAATACATGCCTACATTATATTGATGAATTGGAGCTAGTTCTGAGTCACCCTATGTTATAACTATTGCATGATGAATGATATCCGACATAATTATCCATCATTGATACATCTCCTACAAGCTCGTTTCATATTGATCTTTGCTTCATTACTTTTCCGTTGCCACTATTGCGATTGCTACAAAACTACTACTGTTACTTTTGCCACTGTTACCGTTACTTCCATATTACTTTGCTACTAAATACTTTGCTGCAGATACTTGAGAATATTCTTTGGCTCCCCTTGTGTCGAATCAATAAATTTGGGTTGAGTACTCTACCCTCGAAAATTGTTGCGACCCCCTATACTTGTGGGTTATCAATGGTATCTAACGTGCGGTAGATCAGGAGGGCACATGATCTTCTTGGCCTCATCCACACCAGTAAGACATAGATTCCCCGCGGGAAGAACATCCTTTAGGTACTTGAGAAGCTCATCGAGGCTAGTATTGGTCCATTTGTTTTTAGCCTTCGTCTTTAGAAGTTCGAGTGTGAAACTCAAGCAGGTCACCTCGGGATCGCAACCATCATACAATGGAGTGTTTGAGTCTACCACTACTTGTTGCAGCTTGACCTCCTCTCTAGAAGTAGCTTTGTCAGTACTCATCTCCTTGCGAAGAAGTTCTTGAACATGAGGGTCCCGCACGATTGAACTTAGTATCGATGAAGTCTGTTGGGTGTAGTCCATGTTTTCTCTGCCGCCATGTACGGCCTCTTGCCGCCGCCATTATCGATCATCTCTTTGTCTTGCCCCGTGTCGTCATTGCCTACCCCATCGACGTCCTCAACATCATGATCCTCATCCTCAATTATCCACTGAGTATAGCCATCCATGAAACCAGTCATGAGCAGGTGCGCCATCACACGCCCATCCTCATAGGGGTCGACCCAAACTCCTCCTTTGCATCTTCGACACGGACATAAAATCTCTGTCCGGTTATTTTCTTTCATTTCCTGCACCGCCGACCGCAACCATGTTTCCACCATCGTTCCACTAACCATGAGGAACGCCTGCACGGTAATAATAAAAAAATTGATTATAAACAATCATGCATGCATCAAAGTCATAGAAAAATTCGGCATGACCTTCCCTAAAAATAGGGCATATAAAGTTTGCCCGAAATTCGCCGAAACAGAAATAAATTGACATTTCAGCAAAACATAGGAAACTCACAAGCACAATTCAGCAGCAACTCATGCCACACACACAATTTCCACCATATCGCACACATACACATATTTCCATTCTTGCAAAAGCACAAATTTTTAATCACCTATCTCGAGATCGAGAGCACGATGAGGATGATGTCGATCGGTGTCGCCACACACCTATGGAATGATCAAAAGTGGACAAAGCTTACTTCTTGACAAGGCTAGATCTAGTTAGGGAGGTACATAGGTCACTGCACTAAATGCTTGATCTACCTAGCTAGTTTGGGAAGGAGAGATAAGTTCAACTAGTGGAGGGGGAGGGAAAAATAGAAAGGAGATGCATTGGTGGAGGTGGTGTAGTTAGCTAGGAGCAATAAAGAGAGAGAAAGAGAGGTAGAAGAAGGAGAGTAATGGGTGGGGGAGAAGTAGTGAGGTAGAAGCAAAGTGAGGGAGAGAGGAGGTGGGAGCTAGGGGAAAGTGAAGGAAGAGAGGATGGGGGAGGGGGAGGAACAAGGTGGTGGCCACGGTTTAGCAGTAGCGTTGGGCCTAAAACGTGTTGTTGTTAAGAACGTAGCAGTAGCGCGCCCTTGGGACAGGCGCTACTACTAAGCGGGGCCCGCCATATGGCCAGGTTCAAACTTACCAGTAGCGCCCTGCACAAGGAACACACTACTACTATTAAAGTAGCAGTAGCACGGTTATAGGAGGCGCGCTACTGCTAAACCTAGCGTGCCGGGAATGGTGGGGAAATTTTAGTAGTAGCATTCTTTTATCGTGCCGCACTACTACTAAGCCGATAGCAGTAGCACATTGTTCTGACATGCGCTACGGCTAAGTAGCAGTAGCGCCTCTTTTTATCCAGTGCTACTGCTAAGGTTATGTGTATATGGTTTTTCCTAGTAGTGCTAGGGCATATTTCCATCACACACTTCATACCTCTCTTCGATTCTATCGATATCTCAAGCCGATGATCCCTCCACCCTCTTCTCATGGATCGCCCCTCTATATATGATATATCCAAGCATCTGTTTCACACACATTGCATATGTTGCATTTTTTGTTTGAGATATCATCGACACATATTCCCTGTCTATCTCTCACAACCCCCCCCCCCCAAAAAAAACACTCACGGACCCACACACCATCTCTCTCTTGGTTTGAATCTCTCTCACACAGACACACGTCGGTGGTGTACGTACACAAAGAGAATAGGTGCACGCACGATGCATGTACTCATGCCTCGTTCCCAGCCACAGCCGCGTGGGTACAGTGTGGGGCTCATTTCTGTATGAAAAGAAACCCACGTGATAATTTGAGAGCGTGTAGCAGTTGTTTACTTGACAGAGGTTCGTGTACCACGCTTGCACGAAATAAAGTTCGACTTAACGTGTTGGCTTATTATTTTTAAATAAATTTATATGGCTCAATGGCACATATAGAATATAAAACGATTATTATCGAGAAAAAGTAATCCGCTCCACTATATACAATGTAGCTTGCCTATTGGAGTTGGCCTGTCTTTACACTCTCTGACACAAGACAGCGGTGGCCTCTCTCTCTCTCACCAGTGGTCACTGATCCTGCCCGATCGCATCCGCTGGCAGAAAGGGAGGGCGTGCAACATTGCTCCGTTTGACGGCGTCGAGGCAGCACGTCCCGATCTGTGGTACCCGCCGTTCTCTCTAACCAAGCTCTAGCGCGGTAGGGCAGACTCTGCCCCCGGCGCCCTCCTAGTTATATCCCGACGACCCCTAGGTACACCTTCTTCCCCTCCGGCCTTTCTCCACTACACATCTTGCCATGTCGCTGCATGTGGATCTTCCCTAGTTCTTTCTCTAAAACGTAGCTCGGTCGACGTACTTTCCATGTTGCAATCTCGTCCTCACACCATTTTAAGTAAACAACTGTGGTGCTATCATCCCTTAGGATAAGGAATATGCTTCTTTTTTGTCAGTGAATGTGTCATAAACTGTTATTACCTAGTAATTGTTTCCTTTCTACCTCTTTTTGCAAATAGGGCTATCCATTTCACCTCGTTGCTATTGCGACCTTTTGGTGAACTACACAAATCACTTTTTTCTTAAGAGTGCTTTATGAAGTTATGCTGAAATGTCACATGGGCAATGTTTCTACATTTCAGTTGGACTGCACAAAGGGAGATTGATTTTGCACTATCTCCTCATCCAACTCCGAGCCTAATCTTCTCCAACTATTTGCTTAATCTTCTCCAACTAGTTAGTCTTAAGAGAGGCTGCAAAGGTGACCGGCTTCTATTTGTGTGTTTATCGTTTCATCAACATTCCTCTATTATTGCAATCACACTTACTCAATATCTTTGGAGCAGGGACGGTCAGCTCTATTTTAGTAGAATTGCACAAAATGATCGGAATGTTCTAGGCTCCTGACAGCTATTTTTTTCCAAACATGTCTTGTTGATTTAGACAGAGCTGCGGGAAAATTGTTGCCAATCAAAGCATTGATCAATTTTATTTTTTTCTTTATAGCACCTTCTCACAACTTTGTCTTCGGTTGTGATGTAAATATTAGCCCTGATCTGCTAATGCTTGAGATGCATTAGCAAGGAGGTTTGTTTTTTGTGGAAGTTCATGGATGTTAGTTTCCTTTCTATTTGATTGATGTTGTAATGAGACAACCTTCCAGCTGGCAAGACACATGAAACAAAAGCTGAAAGCTTCATAGCATTGTACAATTTCATATCGCTGGAAAATTATGTGTACATCAATTATGTAAAGAAATGTTGGAAGCTTGATGGCATTGCGAGAAGCCATTCTACAACCGGGTCCATGTGCCATGCACCAAATTAGAGTGCACAACCTCATGCGAGACTCAGCCTGGTCGTTGTGCCACACTAATAGTGAGTAATGAGCAGTCAAATCATAAGCCCCACCTTTTGCACAGTAAGTTTCTCGGGCAAAGCAACCATCACTACACTCTTCTTTGAATCTGCTCCTACTAGCATGAAGGTGCAAAACCAAGTGGGTGTATGGCATGCCGGTCAACGCGCTTCCTCTTGGCATATCACTGACATGTGCGACCGGAGTGTGAGGAAACCGATCTTAATTGACAGCGAAATGGCCAACCCGCTGCTCCTTGAGAGAGACGAGGAGCGAGAACACGGGCGGGCTAGGTGTCGCACGGAGGCCAAGACATATTAGAGCATGCTTGATCGATGTCATCATTACATGTTCGATGTTTTTGAATAGTATCACTTCTGGGCTGCCGTTTTCCGACCTTCTCCAAAATAAATATGTACCTTATTACATATTAAAATAAAATAAGAGTGTAGACGCTCCACCATGCAGTTCCTAGTATATACTAGTGGCACTACTCATACTACTAAACCTTGTGCTTGACTCTTCACCTCTTCGGAATTCAAACAATGATGGTGCTACAGTGTATGCCTCTGGCAATCTAACACTGAAGGAACTGTTGCACATCCACCGCCTGGGTTAGGGAGAGGTTGTATTAGTCAAAAGCTTCTCCTCGTGCTGTGAGCCACTGCGCTTGTGGTAGACGGAGACGGCGTAGTATCATAAGCAAGCTTCACCTC
Source organism: Triticum aestivum (assembly GCF_018294505.1). NCBI lineage: Eukaryota > Viridiplantae > Streptophyta > Magnoliopsida > Poales > Poaceae > Triticum > Triticum aestivum. The sequence goes on along the minus strand of NC_057800.1, from coordinate 356,283,232 downwards.
GTCCTGCAAGCTTCTCCTCCTTCAGCGAGTTAACGGGACACAACAAAGTAGTGCTAGTCCATACTGCCTCCTTTCCGGTCCATATGGCTTAATTGTTTTGTGGGTAAATGAGACAGCTTTGTTCATATAAAAGCATTCTTGGGACAATCAGCCAAGTGACTGGGCACTAGGAAGCTAGGTGTTTCATCAAGCCAGCTCTCAGTCACATTCAAAGTTCAAGCATGCTTCGCACAAAGATGCACCGGAAGGTTTGCTGACCTGTTTACATGCTGAATAACAAAATAAAATAAATTATTACTGAGCTCTCCTATTTCTAACAGGATAAGAGCCATAATTAAGCTAGAATTGTGGCGAGCATTCCAGAGTGTCACCAACTCCATGCAATCAACTTCCATTATCACATGCAAGAACCCTCGAAGAGAAGCAAATGTGTTGAAGATTTCTTTATCATAGATTAAAATAAAACAAGAGTGCAGACGCTCCAGCATGCGGTTCCTAGTAGAACCTGTACAGTAGTACAAGTAGCTAGTACGTAATACTCGTAGTACTAGTAAACCTTGTGCTTGGCACTTCACCTGTTCGGGAAGTCGAACAATGATTGTACAACAGTGTATGCTTGTAGCAATCTGACACCAAATTAACTGTTGCATGTCCACCGCCTGAGCGAGGGAGAGCTCGCATTAGTCAAAAGTTTCTCCTTGTCCTACGAGCCACCGCGCGCAAGCTTCTCCTCGTCCTGCTAGCTTCTCCTCGTTCCGCAAGTTGACGAGGCACAACAAAGTAATGCTAGTCCATGCTGCATCCTTTCTGGTTAATACGGCTTAATTTGAAACGAGATAAATACAATTGCGTTCATTGTATATTTGTAAAAATATGGTCAATGGACTTCATAATACGCTCACTTATTGTCAATATATATATATATATATATATATTCCGGTGTTCATACGGTCACTAGCTCACCCTGGCTGAGTATGGGTGTGCATGCACATGTAGGTTGAGCACTTGAGCATGAGATGTGTGTTTCCTCGTGTACTTGGGCATGCATTCATTAGGGCGTCGTGCGCGTGATAGTGTGCATGTGTACGTGTGACTGTTGCATGCATGCACAAGGTTGTAGTCCCTCACATTCACATGTTCATATTAAAAAGCTTTGTCAAAACGTTGCATGCAAGGTTTAGTCATTCATTGTTCACACATGCATTGTCGACATTAATATGTTGGAAAAGATAATTTCTTGAGGAAAACGAGCCCATGAATGTAGTATAAAGGGGATCAATAAACCTAGATAGAGGGAGTACTAGCACTACAAAAAAAGACACATCTGTGACATTTTGGGATGAACAACAAAAGATATTGTCATGCTTATGACACTTCTATGACGATAATTGTGACAAAACCCGGTATCAACATAGATGTGGTGGGCTCCTACTTCTATGACAAAAAATCATGACAGAAAATTGGCTTTTCGTCTTGGGCGGGCTGGAGACGCACCTGCATGACATTCTTTGGGCCGTCCATGATGGAAAAAATCATGGTAGAAGCGAGGGCGAGGAAAATTTTGGGGAGTTCCCGGTTACAGTGGGTGGTCAGGGCCGAGCGATGTGTGTTTCTCTCGTATACGTATGCTCGTGTGTGCGAGGCATTGTGCTCTAACTGAAGCTAAGCGAGTCGTTCTCTTACTGAACCCGAGTGATTGCACTAGCTACATTACTGAACCCGAGCGATTGATCCCTTGGCTATTAACTGAACCGAGCAATTCCTTCGCTACTACTGCTAACTGAACCCGAGCGATCGATTGCTGCTGCTGCTGCTTACAGAAGCCGACCGAACCTACTGCCTCTTGATGAACAGCGAACATGAGGGTTGGTTGAACAAGTCGACGTACGTGGTTGTGGTTAGAAGAACATCTCCCGGTGGGGGTTGGATGAACAGGACCCTGTGGTAGTATATAGGTCATTGCCGCTGGATGAACAAGACCCCGAGATGAGGCCGCCACATCCGAACTAGTAGGGGGTGGATGAACAGGACCCCGTTGAGGGCTGGTTGAATAGTAGCCAGTGGAGGGCTAGATGAATAGTAGCCCATGGATGAACAGTAGCTGGTGGAGGCAGGAGGAAGATGCGGTGGATGAACAGTGCAAGTGGAGGCTGAAGCAAGTGGACGGTGGGTGAAAAGTTGCCCGTGGAGTCCCATTTTCTGGTACGCCACACCCCTCCTGATAAACAGGACCCCGTTTCGACCGTAGCACTACAACACAAGTCCGTTTCCTACGTTTTGCGGTACGCCACACCCCTCCCAATGAACAGGATGCTGTTTCAACCATAGCCGGTCGAACAAAAGGCCGTTTCCTCCGTACTATGGTACGCCAGACCTGTTACGGCTGTTCCATCCAAGCCGGTTGGATCCCGTTAAACAGGATGGATTCCGACCCAGTCTATTGCCTCCTGATGGACAGAACATTGTTTCTCTGTTCTGACCTAGCCGGTTGGCTGCCCAATGAACAAGACGCCATTGCTACCATTCGTTGCCTCTCCATGTACACGAGCCCTAGCCGTACGTATGTGTGAGTAGGCATTCGAGACCCTGTCCATATGTACATACGTGGCCTTATTTTTTTGGCATGTGGATGTACGTACTTGTACACGGTTTAGAAAGGACTGCCTGAAGTACTACGTCGGGGGCTCTACTATTACACGTGCCGCTACTTGCTCGGCCACGGTTCATCGTTGTAGAGAGACCGATCGACCAGTATGTACGTACATGTTCGCGACAACGCTATGTATGCTTCGACCGGGTGGGTCCTAGCTGTTACGGAGGATAAGGATGCACTTCCTTGCGTGCGAAGATATAGTTGGTGGATCCCGACTGTCAGGGGGAGGAATCATTTTTTATTTTGCGAGTAATAAGGAGGCACTTCCTTGCGTTCGAAGATGTAGTTGGTGGGTCCAGCTGTCAGCCTCACATCCTAAAGTCCACTTCCGATGGTTGTCGTTCATTGACCTCATTGACCACGAAGCACTGAGAGCATCAAGGCGGTGGACGACGGCGAGGCCTAGGAAGGGAACGACAAGGAGCCAGAGAAGACGAGGCGGATGGATACCCACGCAGAGGGGAGTACTAGGGTTCACTGGTTCGGGTGCGGCGTAAGACCGTCGTCGCCGGAGAATAACAGGGGGTGTGGGTGAGTAGAGGGAAGGCATGGCCAGTTGTAGTATGGTCGGTCCGTGAGGCCTGTGCGGCAGCACAGCCGGCCACGGGAGGCTGGAGGAGGCGATACGGCGGGCCTAGTTTGCGTGGCTGGAACAAGAAGACCAGAGGTTGAAGATGCAGCACGGCCATTGATTTAACATCCAACGGTTAGTGCAGCTAGAATCGTTTTGACTAAGTTGACAAAGCCCATAAGCGTCAACTTAGTTGGCCCACAAGTGAGCCTCCAAATTTGGTGGGTCCCACCTAGCAGGGGGATCATTTTTTTGCTTGTAATAAGGTGGCACTTCCTTGCATGAGAACATGTTTTCTGGTTTTTTTTAATTTCTTCTTTTTTGAGTTACAATAAAAAGAAAACAATTTAGCGTCTTGATACGTCTCCGTCGTATCTATAATTTGTGATTGTTTCATGTCAATATTATACAACTTTTACATACTTTTGGCAACTTTTTACACGATTTATTGGACTAACCTATTGATCCAGTGACTAGTGCCAGTTCCTGTTTTCTGCATGTTCTTTGTATCGCAGAGTATCCATATCAAACGAAGTCCAAATGCAATAAAATTTCACGGAGAATTATTTTGGAATATATGTGATTTTTGGGAGTTGGAATCACCGCAAACGGAGGCCCACACAGCCCACAAGACACCAGGGCGCGCCAGAGGAGCCTGGCTCACTGTGGTGGGTTGTGCCCTCCTCGAACGTCGGTTGGAGCTCTACTTCGGGCGCAAGGAAGCTTATATCCGGAAAAAATCGTGCGTAGAATCTCAGCGCAATCGGAGTTACGGATCTCCGGGAATATAAGAAACGTTTTTCGGCCAGATCTGGGAAACGCGAAACAGAAGAGAACAGAGAGGGAGATCCAATCTTGGAGGGGCTCCTGCCCCTCCGCGGCCATGGAAGCCATGGACCAGAGGGGGAACTCTCCTCCCATCTAGGGGGGGAGGCCAAGGAAGAAGAAGGAGGGGGGCTCTCTCCCCCTGTCTCCCGATGGCGCTGGAGTGCCGCCGAGGAAACGACCGGGACGGTTATCTACATCAACAATCTTGCTACCGTCAACGCCAACTTTCTCCCCCTCTATGCAGTGGTGTAACACCTCTTCTCCCTGTTGTAATTTCTACTTAAATATGGTGCTCAACTCCATATATTATTTCCCAATGATCTATGGTTATCTTATGATGTTTGAGTTGATCCATTTTGTCCTCTCGGTTAATCGTGATCTTGGTTGGTATGATTGTATATTTTATTTATGGTAATTTCCTATGGTGACCTCCATCTCGCGCAAACGTGAGGGGTCCCGGCTGTAGGGTGTTGCAATATGTTCATGATTTGCTAATGGTGGGTTGCGAGAGTGACACAAACTTAAACTCAAGTAGGTGGGTTATGGCGTATGGGAGTAAAGAGGACTTGATACTTAATGATATGGTTGGGTTTCACGACCTTAATGATCTTGTAACATCCCAAATTTTCAGATTTGGAATGTTAATAGGATCATTCTTTTCATCATGCTTTCGATGCTTATTCAAATTTTCTAAATATTTAAAGTGTTTTCCAACTCGAGGCCAAAATATTTGGAGTGGAGAATAAAGACTTCTCCCCTATTAATTATATTTGGAAAATGCTAAGAATACATTCTAGAGTCTACATAAATTATTTTGACTTTGTTTGAAACTCAAAGTTATTTTAGAGTTGTTATAATGCTCTTTATGTGCTTGTTTTGCATAAAATATATTTTTCCAGAAATGCATTTGTGTTGTAAAAAAATGTTCACTGTTTTATATATTAGTAATAATGCTTTACTATGTGTTCTGGTAATATTTTATTAGGATTTTATTAATCTGTATTTTATTTCCTGTAGCAAGAGTTGTTTAAAGAATAGAAATCAGGCACTGTGGAGCCAACTCCTTTTCCTCGCCCGCGCGCGCAGCCCAGCAAGCAGGCCGGCCCATTTCGGCGCAGACCGCAGCCCACCCCGCAGGCCTCTTCTTCTTCTGTTTTTTTTTCATTGCCGCTGAATCTGGGTCCTCCCTGTCATCCCGCTCCTCAGCCGTGTTCTTCCAGAACTTCTGTAGCCAAACCCAGGTCGAATCGAATCGAATCAATTTCGATCGATCTGCTGCCCCTCGCCCAGTCCTGACTCCGTATAAATATTCCTCGAGTCCTCCTCTGCTGATTTTCCCAAAATCTCTGTCACCCATGCCCTAGGGTGTCGTCCCGATCTCGCCGTAGTTCACCACCGTCTGAAGCTTCCGCCAGTCGATTCCGTCGCCTTTGAAGGTTCCCAGAATCTCCTCTTGCACCTATTCTCTTCTCCATAATCTCATATACAACCATGGCATCCTACTTCTCGCAGGAACTCCCCAAACCAAGTCCACGAACCTCGACCGGAAGCTCAACCCACCGTCTCTGTTCCAGCCGGACGTCGCCGACGCAGAGGTAGTCACGGTCGTCCCCGAGGACGGTTTCGAGTTCACTGTCTCCCTCTGGACCTTGAACCGTCTCCTCCGAGTACCTACGACCACCGTAGGCGACGCCATGGTCGTAGTCTGAGCCGCTCGCGCCGTCATCTTCCTCAAGTCCGGCGGCCAGCCCCTGTCTTTCCAGTGAGTATCCCCGTGCCGTCCGATCGAAGTTGGACCGCCCAGATTAAGTGTTGTTTTTTATCTATGAACCGGTATGCACTATTTAGTGGAAGTTCGTCGGTTAGCCACAACAGCGAGCAGTTTCCAGCCATCCACGTCGCGGCACGTGGCACATCCACAGTACCGCAGCAGTTCTTCCAGAAATCAGTTTTGGCACAATTTATTTTGGGTAGATTTCATACCAAATTTTCATTTAGTTATATCTTTTCTTCTGTAACTCCAAATTCACCGATTCTTTTTCCTGTGTACTCATAGTGACCAGGAGAATATTTTAGAACCAAAATTTCACATTTTTGAACTATTCAAAATATGAATTTGTTCAAATTTGAATTTAACTTTCCAGAGGCCATATCTTTCAAACCGTTGATCCAAATTAGTTGATTCTTTTTGCATTGTGATCCTATTAGCATGTAGATAATGTATAACTACTGTTATGTTCTGCTAATTAAGTTTTATTTGAATTCCTTGCTGTTGACTTTATTGTGGTGTTATGTGAGTACGGTTTATTTATCGGTGCCTTTGTTAGTTGTATACATTATCCAAAGTGCGAAGCGGATCGGAATTAATCGTTTGAGTACTTCAACACCGTTCAAGGCAAGTTTGCACTTTTGATTTTGCTCATCCTATATTCTGCTATGCAAGTGTGGTTTGATGCTATGATATATGTTTAGCCTAATATGTGTATCCCGTGTTACCATGTTTTGTTATTGATTGTGGTATGTGATGGCGTGATCAACTTGCTATGGTAGACACGGGCATGTGTCGAGTGATCCATGAAAGTGGTGCGTGTTTATTGTCGTAGGCTCGGGATTATTAACCAAGTGAATGCGTCACTGGCAGAGTGCTCTATTGTCCCTAGAGAATGCGCCATTGACAGAGCGCACTTGAGGTGAGGTATAATTTTTGAAACTTAAATCAGGTGAATGCGTCCTTGGCAGAGCGCTCTACTGTTCCTAGAGAATGCGCCACTGACAGCGCACTTGAGAGATACTTCTGAAGTTCACGTCATGTTTATTTAGAATCTTTGGGTTATCTTGGGCGAGTAAATTAGATACGGTTGTGAGTTCAGGTAGTGGAGGTAGGTGAAGACTTTCTTCTCCAAATTAATTTGAGTGTTCTGTTTGTCATACATTGCTTTTTGGATGTAGGTTTGCTATATCATTATGTGTGATTTGCTAATACATTCAATGTATTGACCCTTGTGGCTGCAACTTGTCATGTTGCAGAATATTCAAGTGAACGGTGAGATACAGTAGGGTCGCTAGTCTTCACTCAACTTGTTCTCCCGTGGGCACTGATGGACTCACCATTTATCATGCTACCTTTCCGCTGTTATTATTCAATAAGTTAGCCATGTGCTATTCATTTTGTAATACTTTATGAATTCTGGATCAAACGTTATAGTAAATGATGCACTTGTTACTTTGTTGTTCATCTATACTGTGTGTGCTAGCGAGTCGATCCAGGGACTAGCACAGTGAGCATAGAGACATCGAATCTTATCAGGTTCGGGTCGTTATAGATCTTTAGTAGTTGCGGATGCTTGCTAGAGTTCCAATCATAAGTGCATATGATCCAAGTAGAGAAAGTATGTTAGCTCATGCCTCTCCCTCACATAAAATTACAAGAATGATTACCAGTACTTGTTATCGATTGCCCAGGGACAAATAACTTTCTTGTTGACACAATCCCTTTTTCTAAACACCTAATTTTTATTATCTTGCAAAGTACTTCTAGTGTTATTCTTGCAAAGTACTTCTAGTCACACCTACAAAATAGTTGCATACTTGTTTTCGGTAAAGCAAACGTCAAGTGTGCGTAGAGTTGTATCGGTGGTCGATAGAACTTGAGGGAATATTTGTTCTTCGTTTAGCTCCTCGTTGAGTTCAACACTCTTATTTATCGAAGAAGGCTACAAACGATGCCCTATACTTGTGTGTTATCAAGACCTTTTTCTGGCGCCATTGCCGGGGAGCAATAGCGTGGGGTGAATATTCTCGTGTGTGCTTGTTTGCTTTTTCACTGAGTAGTTTTTTTCCTGTTCTAAGTTCTGCTCTATCTTTAGTTATGAAGATGGAACACAAAACACCAAAAAATTAGTGGTACTTGCTACTCATGGAGATGGGGAACCTCCTAAAACCCTCGATGCTCGTTATGTAAAAGCTATTATGCTCTACTTTGATAATCCTGAGAAAACCCCATTCAACTCGATAATGGGAGTAACGTTGGATCAACATGAATACTTTAGGGATTATCGGTTGACACAAAAAGGTAATGGGATCAAATTCATATGTTACATTGGTATGCTTGGAATATATGCCATAGATATGATTATACTTGTTGCTCTAGGATGAATGCTCCACACCTTCCATTTTCATGCAAATTTAATGATAATGAAACCTTAGCTTCTTATGCTAATGGTATATATGATTACTATGGTGTGGAACGAATAGAAGAATTTGTTGCTTTTAAGGGTGCTTATGAAATTGAATCTTTGTTTGAAAAGTTTGAAGATTTTGATGATTCAGTTTACAGACCTGAAAATTTTGCTATCCTTAAATATTGCTACGATAATTATAAATTCAATTCCAATATTGATGAATTTATTAAGAGAGTCTCCACTGTCCAAGAAGAGACTAATATTTTGGAGGAGTCTATGGAAGAAGAAATTAATGAAACTGTGAGCTCATTGGATGAAAAAGATGATGAGGAGAGCGAAGAACAAAAGGAGGAAAACAGATTAGCTACCCATGCCCACCTTCTAATGAGAGTAACTCTTCAACTCATACATTGTTTAATGTCCCTTCGTTCTTACCGAAGGATGAATGTTGTGATAATTGCTATGATCCCGTTGATTCTTTTGAAATATCCCTTTTTGATGAACTTGATGATTGCTATGCTTGTGGCCATGATGCCAAGATGAATTATGTTTATGAAGATGAACTTGCTATAGTTCCTTATATTAAGAATGAAATTGTTGCTATTGCACCCTCACATGATAGTCCTATTGTCTTTTTGAATTCTCCAAACTACACTATATCGGAGAAGTTTACTCTTATTAAGGATTATGTTTATGGGTTGCATTTTGGTACTACACATGATGATTTTGATGAATATAATATGCATGTGCTTGCTGCTCCTACTTGCAATTATTATGAGAGAGGAACTACATCTCCGCCTCTCTATGTTTCCAACACGATAAAATTGCAAGAAACTGCTTATGCTATGTATTGGCCATTACTTGATGTGCATGAATTGTTCTTTTATGACATGCCAATGCATATGAAGAGAGTTAGATTTCTTCATTGCATGATATATGTTTCTTTGTGCTCATTACTAAATGTCAAATCATTGTTAATTAAAATTGTCTTTAATATACCTTGGGATCCGGGTGGATTCATTACTTGAGCACTTTATGCCTAGCTTAATGGCTTTAAAGAAAGCGCTGCTAGGGAGACAACCCGAAAGTTTTAGAGAGTCATTTATTTCTGGTGAGTTCTTTTATAAAGTTTAAAAACAAAAAAAATATAGAGGGGAACTTAAAACTTCACAAAAAGAAAAGTGAAAGTGAGATAGACGAGCACCGTGGAAGCGGGATCACGCCTTCAACTTTGTTCATGCCCATGGAAACTTTGTGAATCTTAATTACATAAACTTTTCAACAAAAATAATTATCCCATTGTACAATTCCTTTGTATTATAAAAATAATGTGCCAAGATTTGCCTTTAGGATGTTTAAATTGCTTGTTGGGTTGTGCGGTGCAAAACAGAAACTTTGTCTGTAGTGCACGATTTTACATTTTTTACTGGAACGTCAAATGGTTCTAAAACCTTTTGCACTATCTTCCTATACAAAAATTTTATTGTTCCTATTTTTTCATAATTTTTGGAGTGCCAAAAGTATGGTGAATGTTCAGATTACTACAAACTGTCCTGTTTAAGATAGATTCTGTTTTTGATGCATTGTTTTGCCCGTTTTGATGAAACTATCGATTTTTATCGGTGGTATAAGGCATGGAAAAGTTATATTATAGTAGATTCAATGCAAAAACAAAATATGAATTGGTTTGCAACAATACTTAGAGTAGTGGTTTGCTTTATTATACTAACGGATCTTACCAAACTTTCTGTTGAGTTTTGTGTGGATGAAGTGATCAAAGATTGAGGAGGTTTCGATATGAGGAGAAGGAGGAGAGGCAAGAGCTCAATATTTGGGATGCCCAAGGCACCCCAAGTAAATATTCAAGGAGACTCAAGCGTCTAAGCTTGGGGATGCCCCGAAAGGCAACCTATCTTTCTTCAACAAGTATCGGTATGTTTTTGGTCTCGTTTCGTTTGCGTGACATGTTCAAATCTTGGAGCGTCTTTTGATTTTAGTTTTCATTTTTATTTTATGCACCATGCTGGTATGAGATAGTCCATGGTTTATTTATAGAATGCTCATTGCACTTCACTTATATCTTTTGAGTATGGCTTTATAGAATGCTTCATGTGCTTCACTTATATCATTTGTAGTTTGGATTTCCTGCTTCTCTTCACATAGAAAACCGTTCTTTGAAGAATGCTCTTTTGCTTCACTTATATTTGTTAGAGCATGGTCTTTGTAGAAAGAATTAAACTCACATTCTTCACTTATATCTATTTAGAGAGTCAACATGAATTGGTTATTTGCATGGTTAGTCATAAAATCCTACATGAAACTTATGGATCACTGAATATGATATGTTTGATTCCTTGCAATAGTTTTGCAATATAGAGATCGAATATGTGGGAGGTACTAGTAAACGGTTGTGGTTAGTAAGAATATTGGTATTAAGGTTTGTGATTCCCGAAGCATGCATGTATAGTCTCTCGTTATGTTATGAAGTTGGAGCATGATTTATTATTGATTGCCTTCCTTATGAGTGGCGGTCGGGGACGAGCGATGGTCTTTTCCTACCAATCTATCCCCCTAGGTGCATGCGTAGTAGTACTTTTCTTCAAGTGCTAATAAACTTTTGCAATAAGTATATGAGTTCTTTATGACTAATGCGAGTCCATGGATTATGCGCACTCTTACCTTTCCGCAATTTGCTAGCCTCTACAGTACAGTGCATTGCCCTTTCTCATATCGAGACATGCTGCAAACTTCGCAGGTGCATCCAAACCCCATGATATGATACACTCTATCACACATAAGCCTTATTATATCTTCCTCAAAACAGCCACCATGCCTACCTATTATGGCTTTTCCATGGCCATTCCGAGATATATTGCCATGCAACTTCCACCACTTCTGTTTGATGACTTGAGCATTCATTGGCATATTGCTTTGCATGATCATATAGCTGACATAGTAGTTGTGGCTCAGCCACCGTTCATCATTTTTCATACATGTTACGCTAGATCGTTGCACATACTGGTACATTGCCAGAGGCATTCATATAGAGTCATACTTTTTCATAGGTATCGAGTTGTAATTTTTATTTCTTTTGAGTTCTAAGTAAATAGAAGTGTGATGATCATCATTATTTATTTTTAGAGCAGTGCCCCAGTGAGGAAAGGATGATGGAGACAATGATTCACCCAGAAGTCGGGATGAGACTCCGGACATTGAGAGAGAAAAATATAAAAAAGAAAAAAAAGAAAAAGAAGATAAACAAAAAAAGAAAGAAAGAAAAAAATAAACAAAGAGAGAAGGGACATTGTTAGTATCCTTTACCACACTTGTGCTTCAAAGTAGCACCATGGTTTTCATATGGAGAGTCTCCTATGTTGTCACTTTCATATACTAGTGGGAATTTTTCATTATAGGATTAGATGCACACCCACTTAGTTTTCATATTGAGCTTTCATACACTTATAGCTGTTAGTGCATTCATTGCATGGCAATCCCTACTCCTCACGTTGATATCGATTGATAGGCATCTCCATAGCCCGTTGGTTAGCCGCGTCAATGTGACACTTTCTTTATTTTTGTCTTCTTTATATTTACCCCTATCATCATACTCTATTCCACTCGTAGTGCTATATCCATGGCTCGCGTGAGAGTTGAAAAAGCTGAAGCGCGTTAAAAAGTATGAACCAATTGCTCGGCTTGTCATCGGGGTTGTGCATGATAAATACTTTGTGTTAAGAAGACAGAGCATGACAAGACTATATGATTTTGTAAGGATAACTTTCTTTAGCGTTGATATTTTGAAAGACATGACTGTTTGTTCGGATGCCTGAATATTGATGTCTTTATGTCAAATTATAGACTGTTGCTTTGAATCACTTATGTCTTAATATTCATGCCATGATTAGATATATGATCAACTTTATGCTTGGTAGCATTCCACATCAAAAATTATCTTTTTTATCATTTACCTGCTCGAGGACGCGCAGGAATTAAGCTTGGGGATGCTGATACGTCTCCGTCATATCTATAATTTTTTATTGTTTCATGCCAATATTATACAACTTTTACATACTTTTGGCAAATTTTTATATGATTTATTGGACTAACCTATTGATCCATTGCCTAGTGCCAGTTCCTGTTTTCTGCATGTTTTTTGTATCGCAGAGTATCCATATCAAACGAAGTCCAAATGCAATAAAATTTCATGGAGAATTATTTTGGACTATATGTGAGTTTTGGGAGTTGGAATCACCGCAAACGGAGGCCCACACAGCCCACAAGACACCAGGGCGCGCCAGAGGAGCCCGGCTCACTGTGGTGGGTTGTGCCCTCCTCGAACGTCGGTTGGAGCTCCACTTCGGGCGCAAGGAAGCTTATATTCGGAAAAAATCGTGTTAGAATCTCAGCGCAATCGGAGTTACGGATCTCCGGGAATATAAGAAACGTTTTTCGGCCAGATCTGGGGAACGCGAAACAGAAGAGAACAGAGAGGGAGATCCAATCTCGGAGGGGCTCCCGCCCCTCCCCGGCCATGGAGGCCATGGACCAGAGGGGGAACTCTCCCCCCATGTAGGGGGAGGCCAAGGAAGAAGAAGAAGGAGGGGGGCTCTCTCCCCCTCTCTCCCGGTGGCGCCGGAGTGCCGCCGGGGCAACGATCGGGACGGCGATCTACATCAACAATCTAGCTACTGTTAACACCAACTTTCTCCCCCTCTATGCAGCGGTGTAACACCTCTTCTCCCTGCTATAATATCTACTTAAACATGGTGCTCAACTCCACATATTATTTCCCAATGATCTATGGTTATCCTATGATGTTTGAGTAGTTCCGTTTTGTCCTATGGGTTAATCGTGATCTTGGTTGGTACGATTGTATATTTTATTTATGGTGTTGTCCTACGGTGCCCTCCGTCTCGCGCAAACGTGAGGGGTCCCCACTATAGGGTGTTGCAATATGTTCATGATTTGCTTATGGTGGGTTGCGAGAGTGACAAAAACTTAAACCCGAGTAGGTGGGTTATGGTGTATGGGAGTAAAGAGGACTTGATAGTTAATGCTATGGTTGGGTTTCATGACTTTAATGATCTTTAGTAGTTGCGAATGCTTGCCTGAGTTCCAATCATAAGTGCATATGATCCAAGTAGAGGAAGTATGTTAGCTGATGCTTCTCCCTCATATAAAATTACAAGAATGATTACCGATACTTGTTATCGATTTCCTAGGGACAAATAACTTTATTGTTGACACAAACCCTTTTTCTAAACACCTAACTTTTATTATCTTGCAAAGTAAGTAGTTCTAGCATCACACCTACAAAATAGTTTCATACTTGTTTCCGGTAAAGCAAACGTCAAGTGTGCATAGAGTTGTATCGGTGGTCGATAGAACTTGAGGGGATATATGTTCTGCCTTTAGCTCCTCGTTGGGTTCGACACTCTTATTTATCGAAGAAGGCTGCAAACGATCCCCTATACTTGTGGGTTATCACATCTTTGGTACAATCTAGATTTCCATGAAATGGGTGATAGTAAAGCTGGTGGGTCCCAGCTGTCTGGGAGAGGTACCTTTTTTTCCCGTAATAAAGGGAACACTTCCCTGCGTGTGAAGATGTAGGTGGTGGCTCAAACCTGTCAGGGGGACAAATCATTTGTTTTCGCATAATAAGGAGGGACTTGCTCGTGTGTGGCCATGGGCCATGCGGGTCTCTACTGTCAGCCAGTCCATCTGCATGCCTCTTTCAATGGCTATCATTTGTTGACAATGTTGACCACGCCACACTTAGAGAAGCAGCACGGTGGACGATGGTGAGACCTAGGAAGGGAATGACCCGAAGTTGCCAAAGGCACAACATTGGATGCCCACGCGAAGGAGAGTATGAGTGTTCACTGGTTCGGCTGCGGTGTGAGGCTGCCATCGCCGGAGAATAATAGGAGGTGTTGGTGAGTAGAGGAATGGCCTCGATGGCGATGGGAGTAGGGTGGGCCGTTAGGCATGCGCGGAAGCACAGCCGGCCACGGGAGGTGGTAGCAGGTGGTACCGCCGAGGTGGTTTGGGCGGTTGAAGCATGGATATCCGAGATTGAAAGAAGCACCACAGCCGTTAGATGGACATCCAACGACCACTGCTCGTAGAATCGTTTGTTGACTACAAGTTGACAAAGCCTTGCATACGCGTCAACTTTGTAGGCCCACAAGTGACCTTCACATCTGTGGCAGAGAACATATAGCCCATTTGCGATTTGTTATAATGTACAACGTATTTTTAATTTTAATGGAATTTACTCAGCCCATTTACTGTTTGTTAAAATCACAACCCATTTTCTAGCCAGGACAACGATTAATAATTTCGACCAACCGCTCAAATAAAATTCAACAAAATTTCCCACATTTTGATGGGATGCGAAATATTTTTGAACCCGAAATTTTGAGTCACATTAAATATAGTTTCAAAATAAATTTGTATTAGGTAAAAATCTAACGAAATTTTGCGCCCACAATAAGTAATAAAATTAAAAAAATTACCTGTTCGGTGCGTTTTCTATATTTGCAACCAATTTTTTTAATTACAACCCATTTATTATTTCTTAAAGCCCATTTTCTTGGCAAGTCTAATGCGGGCAGAGAATAACAAGTTGACCTGGGTTTAGTATTCCGCAAAAAAGTATAGCTGGGCTAGCCATTTTCACATTGAAAAATTAATATCTGGGTTGGATATTTGGTCGACATAAAAGAATAACCTGGGTCAGATGGGACACAGCCCGCCCAGTTGATACCCTGCTCCTCTGAAGAACAACAAAAACATCACTCAAGAAAAACTCTGCTCACACCACAAAAAACAAATACTGCTTGAGCTGTTGGGTCCCAGATGTCGGCCGCTCCTTCTGAAATTCTCTTGTTTATTGACTATATAGGTTGACAATGGTGTGGGACCGTGATGTCAGGAAACCAGGAGGAAGCAAAAAAATTATAGTTGTATATAATAAGAAGGCACTTGCGTACGTGCGTTTATGGCCTAGCTGGGTCCCTACTGTCATCCTCTCCAAGTAAAGTCATCTCCTGATTCCTCATGTTCGTTGACCATGTTGACAACACAAGACGATGGCTCCACGACGAGTGCAACAACTCAGAGGACGATGGAGAGGGCCTCGTGGGCCCTACAGATGGTCTGATACAGCACCCTAGTCATTCGGGAAGCCAAGATTATTGGACCCCTATGAGCACCTTCGAGAGACTGAGCCGGAATGGAACGGTAAGGCCACGCTTGGGAGCTCTAGATTGTTTCACACCTGTATTAAGGATACAAGTGTAATTTACTCATCATCGGAAACAACGTGTAAAATACAGGCATAATGAAACTGACGGCCCGAGGTCTGTAACGAAAATTGGCGAGTTACGCTTGCAATCTGAGAAACCAGTGTACATTTTACCAGTCGAAAACGACCAACCAAGCACTTCACCCAAGACCATCTGCTTCTATTTACAAGCGTTAGTTTTACAAATGGTTTTGGTTCAAAAACGATGTTCCAATCCCGGCCTAATACGATGAGTTGGTCGGAAGATCATATCGTTTCACCTCTAACCTACCCGAGTTGTCGTATAGGCTATGAATGAAAGTATAAAACATAAGACGATGAACTTCTTAAGCATAGAAACAACATAAGAGGATGATCTTCTTAACATGCAAATCAATGGCATTAGATCAACGTGCAAAACAATACAGAGCATTGATCTCAGGAGGCATGGTGAACAGCTCATGATGCCGCATGCCACAACATTCCAAGCTCAATTTTCCAATCAAACTCACAAGGCCTGGCATTTCATAGACAACATTTAGAACAAACTCTTAAAATACCTTACAACATCAACATTCATGACTATGCATCTCATCAGAGTAAATATTTACTTATGAACTGAACACACGAATATGAAAAAAAGATTGACACTGCTCACAGCAAAGGGGGTCCCATTCCAATATATCACATGCATGTCTTCTGGCTATCATCAATGAGCACAAATTAATAAGGTTTTCCAATTCCAAAATATTAAGCGAATGTCTTCTTGCTAACATCAATGATTAAACTTTGACAAGCTTTTGCCATTCAAAATATGTAATGCCTATGATTGCCATCAGTTTGCACATTGAAATAGCACATGGAGCTAGATTAACCAGCGTATCTTGTTGTGCAGTTCCACTGAAATCAAACAATGTCTTGATAGCATGGTGGATTTCGTATTTATATGTTGCAAGGCATTGAACACATTGGCAACTCCATTCAAGTAGATAGTCTGGTGGCTCAAGGTGACGACCAATGATTAGAGAACCATTCGATGTATTGTGCATGAAGAAGTATTATGCAGGACACGAACCATCTGAACATTTTGTGCAGTTCCACTGAAATCAAGCTGAGCTCCCTGTCCTCATAAATACAGAAAAAGTGTGATGAATATAATAGTGGTATGAGTTGATTAAACATACACTCACAACTATAATCATCTTTGTTATCTTAACAGGAAAAGATAGCAAGCTTCAGTTAAAAATTTATTCAAAACAATACAACAATATAATTAGCACAATATAACAAAGCATGATCATGTGGATGAAGGCCGATACTGACCTCATTTGTTATAGCTGCATCGGCCACTGACTTGGTCATACCTTTTCTTGTGGAGTGAATTTTGCAGGCCACATGCTGTTGAGTAGAGTTTTCCTTGGTCTGCAGACTAGTCATGTCACCAGCATCTACTAATACTCTAAAGCTTCTTGATCATTCCTTCTATAATGTAGCGCTAATAGTGACTGCTTCTCTCTTCAAAGTGAAAAGGCCAACTGGGCCCAATAATGCAACAGATTTCCTTAAGCACATTGGCTCCTTTTGTGCAATTCAACTAAAATAAAAGTCAAAATAAAACCGAGCAGAAGTTTCGATATCCCTGTATGCACAAATAGGCATGACTGAGAAATAACGGTTGATGACTTATACTCCCCGAAGAAAAACATCTACCTTGTCTTAATGAAAAACAAAGCAGGACAGTAGCAATTCTCAAACAGTGTGATTCATTCATATTAACTGAGATATTATCTTAACAATACCTTGTTTCAACATGTATAAAGAATGACACAGCAGAAAAGTACCATTCCTAAAATAGTGCAACTGATTCATATTAACAGAGACATTATCTTAACAATACCTTGGTTAAACATGTAGAAAGAACTACAAAGTAGGATAGTAACATTAGTAAAACACTATAACTGATATATAATAACACAGACATTATCTCAACAATACATTTCTTAACGCCGACCCCTAACAGAAATGGTACTCCCGCCGATCCCTAACAAGTGTTGCAGTTTTGAACTAAGATTCAATAGTTAATTCTAAGAGTGGCATTGCTTAATTTTACTAGTGGCATTAGATTAACAAAAAGCATAAACAGTTCCAGGGGAGAGTAGGCACAACAACACCATGTGCTTCCATCTACTTATAAAGGGGGTAATGCAGAGTTTGTTGTAACAAAGCAACATGCATGATGTCTGGGTTGGTCCCATTTTTGATCACTTAATGGGAAAATACAGAAATACAATAGCTTCAAATCAACATTTATTTAAAACAGTACCACTACAAGTAGCACAACATCTCAAAGCACACTACACAATCATGTGGTTGAAGGCTGGTACTGACCTTTCATGAGGCAGACAAGATCAAATATGAATCTGCCAACACGAAGTGGAATTCCAATCTCCTTTTGTGTAGTTGAACTAAATCAAGCAAACTTACCGATGTGAGATTTAAGTTGAATTGCAAAAAACACTCTTAAAACAGAAGTGTTTTGCATACTGAAGCAAATGGTCGCAATAGCAATGATTTGAATAGATATCCCAATTTTCAGAGGTAAAAAAGAAACAATTACTGGCCAATAAAGGAGGATGAATCATATGGCCACACAAAGAAGCATCTACCTTATCTTGATGGCAAACAGAGTAGGATAGTAGCATTTCTAAAATGGTTGCATTAATTCATATTAACAGAGACATTCTCTTAAAATAACATTCGTTAAAAATGTAATTTACTTTTAACAGTGGCATTGCTTCAATTTTCCAGTGGCATTCCTAGATTAACAACAGCAAAATAGTTGTATAGGACATGGGACATGCCAACACCATGTGCGTCCACACGTATAAATGGGTGATGTAGAGTATGTTACCAAGCAGCATATTTGCGCTGGTCTCATATTTGTTCTCTTTGAACCTTTTCCCTATGTGAGGGCAGTAAATATAGTCCTTCACAAACTACCCGACCCCCTAGATTTTTTCCTTTTTCAACAAAGAGAACGGTTCCTTACAGATGTGTGTACTGGGTTACCCCCCTTTTCCCTTTCCGACCAACAAAGTTGTTGGATAGCCAGTCTATACTACTTTCCATCCCTCCTTTCCTCATTGAACCACGTCCTAGATTCATGCTCCACCTCACCCTTCCTTCCTTCCTCTTTGAACCAAGACCTTGATTGAACTACATAGTCGAAATAGAACCGCATGCTAGAGCAATGAAGGTTTCAAAGAAACTTATACTTAGGGTCATCGGGATGTGGCTAGGCTTGCGGCGGGAGGCCGGATCTACACACTCTACATACGGCGGTCAGGAAGAAAGGGTCGGAGGCCCTCGAGCACAAGCGCTCGGTGAAAGAGAATAATGCAGCCGGCAATGGATTGCCTCCCTTGCCGAAGGCGACAGAGTGAACGTTGCACCTCCTCCCCTCCC
Organism: Triticum aestivum; assembly: GCF_018294505.1. NCBI lineage: Eukaryota > Viridiplantae > Streptophyta > Magnoliopsida > Poales > Poaceae > Triticum > Triticum aestivum. Next base: position 356,264,243 of record NC_057800.1, on the reverse strand, counting down.
CGGTACGATGGGATTCGGACGGCTCCTTCACCAGCTGTGAAGGGAGAGAGAGAGAGACGTAGTCTTGTTTTGATCTGATGAAGAGGGTGAGAGTTTGTGAATAGATCAAACCCTAGCAAATTAACACTGAGCCTCCGGCGCGTATATATATAGTGCAGCGAGAGTGTGAAGAGTGCAAACCCTAGCGAACAAGCGCTAAGGCTCCAGATTATATAGTACTAATATAGTGGAGTGGTTTTCTTTTTTCTCTCCATAACTATCGTTTTAAATTGTGTACGAAATGAAACTCTTTATTTAACATACTAGTGAAGAAAACTATGATAAAGTAACGATCCACGCATCCTGGTCACACTTCTTGTCGTTCACGTGTGGTACACTACCCTCCGTTAGGTGAACAACCATACACGCGCCAAATCATCGGAAAGGTGTGAGAGTGTGTACAAATAAAGAAATTTAATTTCAATTATTTTGTATGTACAGTTTTGCCCTTTCTCAATAATTATGGTTTCTTATATTAAAGTTTGACTTCAATCAAATCTAATATGCAGAGTAAATAAAAACAAAGGGTACTACCTCCATCCAGGTTTTTAGTCCACACCATATTTTTAGTCAAAGTCAGACCACATATTTAGTTAAAAGCTGGTCAAATAAAATTATAGGGTAGCTAAAGACAAAGTTGTGAGAAGGCTTAGAATCAATACAAAACTTTTGCTCTTAGTACCAACGCCGATGCTTCTTCCAGGAAACATTTGGTGCATATCCAATTGTGTGGTAAAATTGCACCAACGTAAAGGACTGCTCCAAGACAAACTGGTGAAGGATATCGTCTTTGTGGTAACAAGCAAAGAGCACCGATGGAAGACAGCTCGTTCCCGTTCTTCATTGAACATCGATCAGCTTCACCAGCCTATGCAGCCATGAGAGGCAACCATGAGCATCGATAGCTCATTGTGGTGTGATACATCATCAATTTTGGCATCATGTTTGGGTCCGGCACCAATGATGTTTGATAATCCTCACTGTGGTTTGTTTCTTCTCGGCAATCAAGCTCGAGAAAGGAAGAACTGAGCAACGGTGGTCATCCAATTTTGTGCAGTTCCACTAAAAATTGAGGAAGACATGCCCGAGTATGGAGATACGCATCCCTGTTTGCAAAAATATAAAAAAATGATATTTAAGTAGTGTCATTACTTTGTTTTAGCAGTGGAACAACATTAACAACGGTATCTTAATTTTCAATAAGAATTAATGAAGCGTACACCAAAAAATAGAAGCATCATGATTATCTTGTCGGGAACTAAAGTAGGATACCCAAAAAAATCTAAGGCAGGACAGAAGCATTTATCGACGCCTCTACATGTGCATCGCTTCATTTTACCAGTGATAGTTTTAGATTAGTAGCAGCAATACGAGCATATGGACAATGACCGCACAACCACCATGTACTTTTTGTCGAAAAAACATGTATACCTCCACCGATGCATAAATGATAAACCTGGACAACTTTTGGAGTGGCCTCTCCTATATAATAGTAAAAAATAGGTGATGTTGGACCAGCCGACGAACCCTAGCTACTGTACATGGGGAGATGGGGAGTAGTGGTATAGAAGAAAACCCACATGCAGAGTACAACGAAGCATGAAATCCAAAATAAGTTGTACCTCATGTGGGCGAGATGTGGGTTAGGCGGTCGGGCGGGATCTATCCACACGACGGCAGCGAACAAGGGCACGGAGGACCTTCATCCGCGTCGTCACTGGCTCAGAGAGGACGGTGCACATCGGCTTCCTCCATCGCCGATGGCTACAACGTCAACGTTGAACCTCCTCACCTTGCGCAGGGGACAGGATCCATCCGGATCTGCGACCACCGGTGAGGAAAGAGATAAAGTGGACATTGTCATCTACTACAACTATAAAAGGAAGAGAGGGGCAGATCCAAACAATCAGACCCATCCATCATGAAGATCTAATGGCCCTTAATCCTTTGGTGTTTAATGCTGCAAGCCACGCATTAAGCCACTAAAAATCCTCGCTAATCTTGCCATGCCGTTCGGAAAAAACCGCGCACCTGCACAACCTCTCGCCCACGTAGCCTTCCGCACACCCGCACAACCAGTATCGATCACTAATCCATCGATCCTCCTCACTGTAACACCCCCTGTATGGGCTGTCACCATGTGTTTTGTACCTGTGTGTGGGCTACAAGATGGGCAAAGGGATATCCGTGTGTGTGGCCCTAGTGAGAGAAGTATATGTATCACATTGTAACACCAAAGGGATTCATGTTGCAGATGAATGAACTCTGAAGATTTCTCACCTCCCCTTCTCTTGTTCCTGAGCCCCTTCTCTGATTCCTCACCCTAATTCTCCTCAATTATCCAGAAATACCAAGGTACTCAGGTGATTTGTCCGATCTCGATCCATTCCACGATCGGGTCGTGACAATTTGGTAATCAGAGCCCCAAAATTTCCTCAAAATTTTGCTTTCGCTGTGTGTTCCTCAACCCTCTCACCAGATCCGTAACATCCACTGCCCTGGGTGTGCTTTGCTTCGATGAATCACACAAAATCCCTGTGCTAGGTTGGATCTGCTTGGAGTGGAGAAACAGCGCCATCCAAACCCTCAGTGCATAGCCAGGAAAACAATCACCACCCTTCCTGCCTACCAGGTGTTTGACAAAATGTCGAGCCAGCAAGAGATGTTCACTAGTGGTGTTCTCCGCATCATTGTGCACCATGTGTACTACCCGATCAATGAGGAGACATTGCAACAGGTGTTTATAGCGTATGGCGTGGTGAAGATCTCCGTGTTCCAGAAAATCCACCATGTGGAGGCGGTGGTTCAAGTTCGATCAAGAAGCGGGGCAGCGCGGGCTCTCACCATGCATGGCCGGTGCATCTACGAGTGTGCCTGCCTCCTTGACATCCAGGACGTGTCGCCGGAGTACAACCTACACTTGTGCTTGTTGCTCGAGCAGAAGCAGACCGCATCGGTGGCCAAGAACACGGCGACATTCTGGGAATGCGTACAACACATACTGGATATCAACCCAAACCTGAGCATCAAGAGCTTCATCCACCAGTACATCGAGGGCTTGCGGGAAGATATCCAAGATGCCGTGCGATCGCGATCTCCATCAAGCATCACTGGTGCTTCGTCCCTTGCCCGGATAAGAGAGGATGAAATCGCCGAGGAGGAAGCGATGGCTACGAAGAAACTTGACGATGACCATGGAGTTCACGTCCTCATGCCTACAGTGATAGTCACAGACGTCTTCCTCGAGCTCGCGGCCCCAGGAGAGTGCGGTGCAGACCATGGCGTCATTGCCACTGACAACGGTAGCCTTGCTGCACCGATGCTTATCACATTTTCGATGGGGTGTTTGAGTCATGAAGCCAGCTTTGACATCTTCGCCGAACCTACATGCTCTGTTGTGTGTGATGTGACCATCGTCATTAACATCGCCAGTGTGAGGGTACCAACGCCTGCTACCTGCTCGACGGATGTTATGGCCCATGGCGAGGCCAACAGTTCCATGGCGAGGCCCCTGGTCGTGGCGAGTATGACCCCATTCCCCCAACTCCTCTAGAGGTCACGCCAATGCCAGCGCGACGACCATGTTCCATCCTCGAGCTGGACATCATGGTGCTAACAAGGTGTTCGATCCTATGCTTGATTGACAACATTGGCATGCAGACAGCCGCGTTCCAACTGGATGTGACTCCAAACAACAAGAAACAAGAGCATATGCTCAGGCCATCTCCATGGCCTTCATTCATCCCCGAGCACCCAAGTTCAGCTGGCAGTGGCATTAGTGATCCACCACTGACTGCCGCCAGCCTCAGCCTATGGCATGGTAGAATATTCTGTGAGTCGATTACATGTCTTGCTCTGATTTTATCTTGGGTCCTCTCTATGTTGGATGTGAATATCTCCTCTGATAGTCTGAATCTGGTTGAAGAAAGAGTCGACAACATTATTGATCATCATGCATTGGATTCACAGTTACTAGACTTCCTGTGTGAATGTTTGATAGCTTCTGGTTCAAACACAGTATCAGGTTCCACAAAAATTGTACCAACAGCACGTGACACTATTTGGTATCCAGCTCATGCAGTTGACACTATGTCCCTTGGTGCACACCAATTTTTGTCTCCTTTAACTAGCCCATGGAGACAAGGTCACTCAAAGTTGGATGTTATGTTCTGGATGCTTACATGGTGGTCACATACTCATTATGTGCAGCCACCCAGTACTATTTTTGAAGCTCACAATCATTTTCTTGTTACCAGCTTTTCTCAATGGAGCTCTATGATAGGAGATTCAAATTCCATCTTTGCAATTCAAGATGTGGAATAGGGGGTGCTTCCTATGGTAACAAGTTCAGCTACCAGACTATGGGACCCATGAATCTTTGATGTTCAGTGCCTTAGCGCTATTAAGTTTCTTTCAACCACATGGGTGCCATGCTTATTTGTTCCTGCTATGAAAGATTATCTTAGTCATGGACTTGAGCTTTTAGCTGCAACACAACATGATCCTGGAATTCGACACTTTATTCTTCTACCTTGCCGCTTCTTGGGAAAACCGGATGTCTGTGCTGGTACAGTGGTGCACCTGGGCAATAGAAACTTTGTTGTGACCGAATTTGAATATATACAGGAGCAGGACAAGGGAAATTCCATTTTGATTCAAGTGACTAAAGTGATCGGCACATTTGGTTCTCTAACTTGCACGTACCAGAGGACATATTTTTTAGGAAGGCAATGGGACCCTGGGATTTTGCACTTTATCTTTGGAACTTGGGTATCATCTAGTGGCAACGTCTTGCATACACACATTCTCCACTTATCTGCAATTTATTGTTGGTTGGACCATGACATGCAACCTGGCTATTTGGGACACATGATTGTGATACTACCATCGGCTCTATTTTGGTTTCCAAAGTGGCCTCTCTCTAAAATGCAGCAAGCTGAGAACTACATGATGCTTCCTCCAGAAAATATTGCTCGAGCCATGTTCGAATTAAACCTTGGGATGATAACACTTGAGTTCTCTCGAGATCGTTTAGCTAGCCACTTGCCCCTTCAGTTCCTTGCATTTCTTCGCACCAGCAGAATTGAGATATATTCTTCTGGGACCCAATGCTCACTTTTTCCATGGTGGTTTTCATCTGATCGACGAGCAATTCATGAGCGGACACCACATATCACAATATATATGCATGTACAGATGTTCTTAGGAGGCCTCAGTTTTGAGATGAATCATCGACCTCAAGGCACCATAGAAACTGCAGCCATGCTGTGGCACCATTCTACCAACTAGCTGCTTGTTTGTATCATTCGCATTAGGGAGCCCGTGAAGGGAGAGAACAAAACTTGCACTCTCCTGCTTGCTATCAAGGAAGGGACCCCAAGTTGGTTTAGATTTATCTTGTGTGTGAATAACATGCCCCACTTTTCAACTCCAGCTCCTTTTGAAACTGAATTAGTGTCATCTTCCAATGAGCTGATCAGGTGCACGCACATGCTACTGCCATATGACCCAGGAGGACTAGCTCTTCACTTCGATGAGATTGGAGGTACCCGGAATTCAAGCTTGATCATCATCGGCTTGGGGGCAAGCCGATTTTCAAGGGAGGAAGAGTGTAACACCCCCTGTATGGGCTGTCACCATGTGGTTTTTACCTGTGCGTGGGCTACAAGATGGGCCAAGGGATATCCGTATGTGGCCCTAGTGAGAGAAGTATATGTATCATGTTGTAACACCAAAGGGATTCATGTTGCAGATGAATGAACTCTGAAGATTTCTCACCTCCTGTTCTCTTGTTCCTCAGCCCCTTCTCCGATTCCTCACCCTAATTCTCCTCGAATTACCCCGAAATACCAAGGTACTCAGGTGATTTGTCCGATCTCGATCCATTCCAAGATCGGGTCGTGACACTCACGCACCGTACCTCCCGCAGCCTCCCGTTCGTCGTCGCGCCCTTTGTCGCGGGAGCCGCCCACCACGGTGATAGCCGCGGGAGCTGCCGCCAGAGCCGCCCGTTGCGCCCTCCGCCATGGGTCACCGCGGGAGCCGCCGCTGGAGCTGCCCATCACGCCCTCCGATGCCCGAGCTTTCATCTGAGCCGCCTGTCGCGCCTTCCGCCACAGGTCGCTGCCGGAGCCGCCGTGCCCTTCCCCACGGGAGACCCCTTCCCCTTGGGGGAGCCTCCCGAGCCGCTCAGCTTGGAGTCCTCAACCGCCGCAACGCATGCAGGTGAGAGCAGCGCGACCCTAGAGGTTCTTATTGGGTTGGGTACCGTACTGATGGTTGATGCGTCCGGCGGGTCGGGGATTGGGCTACAGGTGCCGCGACGGAGGTGGGGTACGATGAGGTTCTGGGGCAGCTCTCCTCTCTCACGTAGAAGATGCGGGCACACACCGGCAACCTAGGAAACTAGTGGGACCTCATGGACCGCTACCTCCAGGTTCGTCCCCTCCTCCTCATGCTCCACCTGAATCGCGATGGGGAATGTGTTGTCTGATGTGGGTGGATTTGGTTAGATTCCCCAACTGGAGGAGGCCATCTCGTGGATGATGGTCATCCATGTCACCGGGCCAAAGGGAAGGTGAATCACGAGATAACATGTAATAACTCTCTGCAATTACAATACCAGATGTTGTGACCCTTCCATTTCTACTATACTGTTCGTCAGTAATAGGGCATTCTAATTTGGTTCTGACATCTAAGAAACTATTGTGCAACAATGAAGTTTTACCAAATCAATAGTTTAGTGCTATTTGGCACTGACATGCAGTGTAACCAGTTACAGAGTTCCCCAATCTCTTCTTTGACTGATTTGCCACTGTGTAGTTGGTGCTAGGTATTCGAGAAGATGAACTAATACCAAGAACCATGCCGCCGGATGATTCCGGAAGAGATGGTCCTGATAGTCGAGGTATTCGAGCCTTCCATGTTAACTGTGCTTGGTTATTACATAACCTCCACCATATGCAATTGATTATTACATGACCATCACCATGTTGTTAACTATGCTTGGTTCAAACATTCATATTTTAGTTAAGTATTTTCTCTCTGGAAAGCATGCAAAATAAATATATCAATTTTGTTATCTGGACCTTTAATGGCCTTCCTTATCCATGCATTTTCTCTTCCGTTCAGTTGTAATTATTTTACCATTTTCTTCTTGAAACAGATAAACGGTGCATTGGGTGAACTTGTTACTACAGGATTTCCACATTCATTCTATCCCATTACTCATTTGCTTTGTAAGTTCCTACCATATGGTTTATGTTGATTTACTCTACTCATAATCATAATTCACTCGCCACTGTCGCCGCCACTTTGAGGCCTTAGCCACCAAGCTGCATCCTTTCCCATGAGGCTTAATTTAGTACATGCTTCCCTGAATTTCTATGAGATTAATTCAGTATATGTTTCTCTGAATGTTATCCTGCCAATCGTTAGTTGTTTGATGATAAGCTTGTTGATTTCTAGTTACATTATATTACTCAAGTTTGAAGGTTCTGAAGTATGTGCTTTGAACTACAATGTGTGTCCACTCCATAAAGAAGAAATGGTACTCTTTATTTTATTTTATTTTAAATACATGACAATTATTATTTCCAAATGTTTACATCATTGCTGTAGGGCTGGACAACTCTGAACCCCATATTTCAGGGTCACTATGGTTGGTGATAAACGATTTTAGGAGCATCAAAGTTTGTCCTACAATATCTCTATATGGTATCCAGCTTAGCAATTTTTCATATTTTAGATAAAATGGAATTGACCTTCAATTAGTACTTAGAGAATTCACTAAAAGTAGTGATAGGATTTATAATCGACTTAAATGAGATTTTCCGTTTTACGCTCTTCAATTCATATTTCATATATATGGAGCCGCTCGCCGCGGGAGCTGCGGGTCACCGCTCGAGCCAGAGCCGCCCGCCCCGCAACACCGCCACGGGGTTGAGATCGTATGGTGATGTACTGGTGGCCCTGGAGATATACAAGATCGATGAGGTAACATGTCGTTCATGTTTCAGTACGACAATTCGATTGATCTAGGCTATGACTATGTTCAATGGTCGTGAATCTGGTAATATCATATGCATGCATATGTGTTAACTGTTTTTGTTGGGTATGTTTAGAGATGCTCAGAACATCCATACATGTGTACGATGACTATGCCGCTGAGGACGATGAGCATGAGGAGAAGCTGAAGAAGGAAACGTTTGTGTTGTTCTTCTTAGCTACTTGCATGAGCTCTCGCCTTTTTGATTCGTAGAATGATGAACTGACCACGATGATCTCACGCTGCTTTGATTTGTAGATTGCTGACTTCCCCACATATTATGGTTCGTCGGTTGCTGAATCACCCTTTTTGTTGCTTGCGCCTTAATTCGGTAATCCATCTACTAGCCTTTTATTGAACAACACAAGTGAAATGTATGCAAGTACACAATTTATTTTAGATTCGAAAGGCACTTAAGAGTTAAGACACTAGCTATAAGCCTACCAACAAGGGGGATGTCTATGTGTCTGTGTGCAGTGTCCTTCTAATCGATGGGGGTTATAAAGTGTGTATGTGGGCACTTAATTAAGCATAATCCCATTGTGGAGAGGAGGAACCGGGTTTACCTCCAATGAAGAGAAGCACTATTAGCTAATTTTGCCTCTTTATCAAGTGGGTTATTGTATTGGAAGCCACCAATGCTTATTGTGGTGTCATATACCAAAATTTCTTTGTAGTTCATCAGTTCAGTCTAATCTTGCAGAACAAAAACAAATAAAGTGCATAGAAATATTGCATTTGATAGAATTTATATGATGTTTCAAGGAACCGCGTGCTGCACTCTATGTTGTCATGTTGAATGGAAGCAACAACGGCACCGAGGGAACATGAGTTTATCATTCAAAAGAGGTCTCTGAAATTTTAGAGGGCTGTGGTATATGAATCATTGCTGGATAAGGAAAGGAGTGGGGGAGGATCTGCAGGGAGTGTATTGTAGAACTTTACTGATGTAGGCATTGATTTTCATTTGCAAGATTCTGTATTGTTCTTTACCCATCTGCTCCTGGAATTGTGTACTAATTATGATTTGTTAAAGTTTCATGCAGACATTGTACGATGGATTTATATGGCTGCCTGACTAGGTAAAAGAGCTATATATATTAGCATTTCTAATTCTGATAGTCTATTTCTTATGTACCTATGAAACCATAATGTTAATTCACAAAGCTCGGTGTTGCAAGAAAAACAAAAGGCAACATAGCTACGAGAAGATAACATATATCTTGTTTTACTTTGTTGTAATTTGTGTGCTAACTTGGTCAGAGTTTTCCTATTTTGTAGTTTATGAATTTTTTTGTCATGTTGTAGCCAAGATTTTCAAAATGTTCATCAAATTTTGGTTTATATTTATGCCAAATATAAGAACTCTATTTTCCCTGTTCATCCAACACTGCCATTTTGATTGCAGTTCGTTCCTACACATACAGGTGAAACTGACAATTTGAACCCTTGGCGATGCAAGAGATTAAGGATTAAACTGATGGCATCTAAAAAATTAGTGTGAACCGTAAAAATATCTAAAAAACGGACTCTGAATGTCCTGTGAAAAGTGACTGACTCTGATAAACATTGATAATGGCATTTTGATCTAAAAAGTGGGCAGGTGATTTGCTAATTAACTAACTCTGAACGTCCTATAAAAAATGACTCCAAACATTCAACTTATATTAAGTTGGTGCTTAATACTAGGATGTTGGTTCCTGCATACGAGCTGATGTTTGGGAAGCCATCCCTCCACAGACTCTTTGAGGGCTACTTTGATCAAGCTGGGAGGGTGAACGCAAGGGGTCATGTTGAAGATGCTGCAAGATCCTCATGTTAATTTGATCACAACTATAGGAAACGCCATGTGGGTGTATTTTCTTCTCACATTCTTACATATTTATTTCTTTTTATAGGAAAATGTGAAACCAACAACTAATGATGAACACATTCGTTCACCTATTTACATTGGCATTTTTTGCCACTGGGACACTTTTATTGTCATGCATGATTTTTTTGTGAGACTATTCAGGCATTTTCGAGCTTCTGTAAAGATGAGTACTATGAACCCTTGCTTGTTCTCTCAGACTAGGCCTACCGCAAGCTTACCTCGACTAATTTCAGTGGCCCAAAGCGACACTAGCTCGGAAACAACATCAACAAGCTCATGGAGACTTGGTTGGTGGTGAGGCGCCTAGGCGATCTTGTGGATGGCTTTGAAATTCAATGGCATAGAAAGTGTAGAGGGAGAGGCATGAGCAGTGGTGGTGTGCCTCATTTGTGGCTAACAGATGGCATGCGAGAGGAGAAGCGGGCGTTTGTCTATTTTGGGAATTACAAGGATAGCACAATATCCAGGGTATTGTTGGATGTTAATTTATTTCTATGAGTTTGATCAAAGTTAAAAAAAGTTTTACTTTTTTGAGCTGAAGTTTGACTTTCATAAACCTAATATAACATAGCGATACAAAGAAAGAATCTCAACGGTATTCGTCAAAGAGGCGAGCACCTGGAGCTTTCATATTGGTCGGGACTAACCCTCCCCAGTGCTATAGTGATAGGAGAGGCGAAAAGGAGGTTCCCCTTGATCCCTTGCTCCGCCGACGGCTGGATTGACGGTTCCCTCCCTCTCTGGCCGCTGCTTCAGCGACCAGGGGGGGGCTCGGATCTGTGCTTGAAGCATGTAGATAGTAGGGTAGTTGTCTTCGGTGGCATTGGCTGTTTTTGTGTGTGTCATCTTATACTACCATCAACAACATAAGTATCGGTAGTATGAGACATGCACACAAGGTGTATTTGGTTGAGAGTGGATGAATATTTGAAAAGAGCATTAGCAGAGACGTGCATTGCACGTGTAAGCTTACTAGTCTTGTTTAGATATGGAGAGGGTGAGAGAGCATGACGCGAGAAACCCTATCAAACAAGAGGCTATATATACAATGGAGTAAAAAAATCTCTCCATAGCAGTGGTTTTAAATAGAATATGCGTGTTCCCGGAAAAAAGAAATGAAAACTGGCAGACAAATCTTTTTTTAACATACAAGAAAGAAAACTCGATCGACAACACGCCCCCGCTTGCAGGTCGCAGTTTGTATTGCTCACGTGTGGTCCCCGACCCTCCATTATTAAGTGAACAAATTGAAGGGTTAAATTATTACTGTTGAGCACGGTTGTCATTGCATGTATATCTGGTGGCTAGGATCTCTTGTATTTACTTCCTAGCTTAGCGATATCTCCCGAACCTTTCCTTGTATAGCGGATACGGTTATGATCTCGCAGCCCTTGTACCTATATATGTGCCTAGTGCATGATCAATGAGAATTATCGATGCACACAATCAATTCTACATGGTATCCGATACCGTCCCGATCCTCTCCTAAACGCTTCCGCGTACGCTAGCCGCCACTGCCTTAGGCCGTCACCGCTCCCTCCTCCCCACGCCGGGCCTCCCTTCCTACCCACAGCCGCGCCTCCGCTCCTCTTCCATGCCACCTTTCCCGCCGTGCCGCTCCTCCCATGGCGTCGCCTCTCCCACCGCGCCGCCCCACCTAACCCTAGTCGCCGCCTCTCCTCCTCATCCCTGCTCCGCCGCCATGTCACCCAATGCCTCCACCTACTCCAACCCCTTCGCCGGGCCGGTCCCCGCTGACATCTGCGACATCAACATCCACGAACGCGTCCCCGTCATCCTTGATGCCACCGACTCCATGTACTTCACGTGGAAGATGTACTTTTCACTGCTCTTCCGCGAGAACAATGTCGTGGATCATGTTGACGGCACCGTCGACTCCTATGCCATGGTGGGCGACTCCGAGTGGACCATGATCGACGCCATGCTCATCCGGTGGTTCTTCACCACCATCTCCAACGACCTGTTTCACACGGTCGTGAGCGATGGTGATGACGCTCGCGCCGTGTGGCTCAAGCTCAATAGCCTCTTCACCGACAACAAGCTTCAGCGCCGCGTTTTTTTGCAACAGGAATTTTTTGACTATCATCAGGATGACTAGTCTATCGATGACTATTGCCGCCACCCGATGACGTTAGCGGATGAACTCTGTGACATCAGTGCCAAGGTTGATGATGACCTTCTTCTCAGCACGCACACCGCCAGCCTCAACCAGGACTTTGGCAACACCGCCTCCAACCTCACCTTGATGCCGGAGCCCTCCTTCCCCAAGTTTGTGGCGTACTTGCAGTTGGAGGAGCGCGGGTTGAAGCGGGTGAAGAAGCAGGTGTAGCACCATGCCCTCGCTTCCGGCACCTCTCGCGGTGCCCCGCCGCCACCCACCCCGCCCACGCACTCCCGGGTTATTCCCCCTCCCGCCCGCGCCCCCCGCCCCTCTCGCTGCCCCTTAGCAGCAGCCACAGGGTGGCAGCAGGCGCGGAAACCACCACGTGGGCGGGCACAAGTAGCAGCCCCAGGCGCAAGGGGGCCCCTCGTCAGCAGCATGCGACTCCACCGTGGACCTACGGCACCAATCCATGGATGGGCGTCGTCCATGTATACTCGATGTCGGTTCCTCGGCCTCCCGCCCCGGGCATCCTTGGGCCTCGTCCGGCGAGCCATCAGGCATACTTTGCCGCACCTGGTGCCGCCCCTACCTCGCCCTCCCTGCAGCACCGGCCACGAGCGGCTACAGTGTCACCCCCGCGCCTCCCTATGGCGGGTTCTACCCGCCCCAGGTGCTGGTGCTGTGGGATCCCGCCGTGCTTGCTCGCCCTGCACTCAGCTCCGTCACCTAGCAACTATGGTGGCGGCAGTGACTTGTACATGGACTCAAGCGCCACTGCTCACATGACTGCTCATCCCTGTAACCTCACCTCATCCACTCCCGTTCATACTCCCACTCGCATCACCGTTGGTAAAGGTTCCTCTCTACCCATTACACATGTCAGTCATATATCGTTTCCTTCCACTTCTACTCCTATTAACATGTCTAATGTTCTCGTCTCTCCTAACTTAGTTACCAACCTTGTCTTGTTGCCTTGCTCGTGAGAACCCTATTACTGTTGAATTTGACGTTGTTGGCTTTTCTGTGAAGTACACCCATACACGGATGGTACTCCACCAATGTGATAGTCCGCACGAGTTCTACCCGGTGCATCCATCCGACGCCGCCACCACCTGTCCAGCCGCCCTCGTCACTAGTGTCCATCTCTGGCACGCCCGCCTCAAACATCCCAACTCCGCAGTTTTGCATCAGATTCTTCCGAGTTTTTCATTCTCATGTAATAAGGTTGACAACCACACTTGTGAGGCCTGCCATCTCAGCAAGCACATTTGTCTTCCCTTTAGCGAGTCTACAAACATTTCCACTTTTCCTTTTCAGTTATTGCATAATGATGTTTGGACGTCCCCGATTGCAAGCAACACGGGTTATCTATACTATTTGTGATATTCCATGATTTTTCCCATTATGTGTGGACATTTCCTCTCCGTTGCAAGTCCAATGCTCTTGCAACACTCACTACTTTTTACTCATATGTCACCACACAGTTTGGTCGTCCTATTCTTGCCTTGCACACTGACAACAAAAAAGAGTTCGACAATGTTGCCATCCGCGATCTCCTCACGTCTCACGACACCATTTTCGCCTCACTTGCCCCTACACGTCACAGCATAATGGTTGCGCCGAGCGCGTCATCCGCACTCTTAATGACTGTGTCCACACATTGCTCTTCCACTCCAACTTGCCTCCTCGGTTCTAGCCGGACCCCCTTGTGACTGCCAGCCTTCTCATTAACATCAGCCCGTGTCGTCCTCGTTGGAACTATGCTCCGCACCAACTCCTCTTCGGTGCGGCCCCATCTTATGATGGTCTTCGCATTTTTGGGTGTCTCTCTTATCCTAGCACCGCGTCCACCACCCCTCACAAACTCGCTCCCCGGTCGGTTCCTGACATCTTTCTTGGTTATCCTCCCAACACCAAAGGTTACCCGTGCTATGATCCAGTGTCGCACCGTGTCTACACTTCGTGGCACATGTACTTTGATGAGCTGGTGTTCCCATTTCAGAAGGTATCGTCCTCCTCAGCGTCACCCGCGGCGTAGCTCGCCCCTACCACCACCTACGACGAGCCACCCCCCTTGCCACGCCAAACACTGGGCTTGGCCTTGCTTGCGCTTCCGGCACAGGTTGCCCCCTCCCACGACGCTTCGGTTGTGGCTGCCCCCTCGGGCGCCCCCGCCGCCACAGCCTCTGGCGCCCCCCCGGGTGAGGCCGCCTCCTTGGGCATCCCCGCTGTCGTGGCTCCCTCGGGCATCCCCGTCGCCAAGGCCCCCTCGGGCGCCCCCGATGTCGCGGCCCCACGGGTGTTCCCGTTGCCGCGGCCCCCTCGGGCGCCTCCGTCGCTGCGGCCTCTGGCGCCGCTGCGGGTGCCCCCTCGGAGTCCTCGGAGACCAGCTTGACCTCCTCCTCGCCATCCCCCCTCTTGGCTCCGCCGGCTGCAGCCGCACCTCTCACCGGTGTGGTTACTCGGGCTCGGATTGGGACATTTCGTCCTAGTACCTGCTACACTTTCGACGACTACGCGTGTGCCGCGTCTACCTCGGCTCCGTCTTCGCTATCCACCTCCACCCGTATAGCCCGTTTGATGCCCTGTAGCGCAACTGTACGTGGCAGCTTGTCCCGCGGCCTCCCTGTGCCAATGTTACCACTGGCAAGTGGGTTTTCTGCCACAAGACTCGCCCCGACGGTTCCCTTGAGAGCTACAAGGGGCGTTGGGTGGTGCGCGGTTTCCGCCAGCGCGCCGGCGTGGACTTCACTGACACCTTGGCCCAGTTGTCAAACAGGGCACGATCCGCGTTGTCCTCTAGCTTGCTGTTTCTCGCACTTGGCCAGTTCACCAGCTCAACGAGTCCAATGCTTTCTTGCATGGCCATATCAACGAGTAGGTGTTTTGTCAGCAGCCCACTGGTTTCGTCGACACTGACTAACCGGACCACGTGTGCTTGCTCTCCTGTTCTCTTTACGGGTTGAAGCAGGCACCCCGGGCCTGGTACCAGTGGATCGCGTCCTTCCTTTAGCAGCAGGGGTTCCGGTTCACATAGTCCAATGCCTCCCTATTTTGTTTATCACCAGGGTGCCTCCACTGTGTACCTTCTCCTGTATGTCGATGACATCATCCTGACTGTGTCCTTGCCAGCGCTACTTCAGTAGATCACAGCTCGCCTCGGCACCGAGTTCTCCCTCAAGGACTTGGGGGCTCTCCACTACTTCCTCAGCATCGAGGTTGTCCGTCGTGCCACTAGCTTCTTCCCGCGTTAGTAGAAGTATGCCTACGAACTTCTGGAGCGAGTCGGCATGCTTAACTGCAAGCCTGCTTCCACGCCTGTCGATGCGAAGGCTAAGGTGTCCGCCGTCGAGGGCTCTCCGGCGTCCGACACTCCCTTCTACCACTCCATCATCAGTGCTCTCCAGTACCTCACCCTGACACGTTCGGATATTTAGTATGCTGTCCAGAAGGTGTGCCTCCAAATGCATGCTCCTCGTGACACCCATTGGGCTCTGGTGAAACGTATTCTCCGAAATATACGTGGCACCATGGCTATGGGTCTCACCCTGATGGCATCACCCGACACTAACCTCGTCGCCTAATCCGACGCCGACTGGGCTAGGTGTCTCGATAATCGGCACTCCACCTCCGGCTACTGCCTCTACCTCGGGCCCTCTCTAATCTCATGGTTGTCTAAACGACAACCCACAGTTTCATGATCGAGCACTGAGGCCGAGTACAGGACAATGGCCAACGCCATCGCGGAGTGCTCCTGGCTATGACAACTGCTTCAGGAGTTGCAATGTGAGGTTCCCAAGGCCACGATTGTCAATTGTGACAACGTCTCGCTACGATTGTCAATTGTGACAACGTCTCGCTACAATTGTCAATTGTGACAATGTCTCAGCCTTCTACCTCTCTGCCAACCTTGTTCATCATCGTAGGACGAAGCATATTGAGCTCGACATTCACTTTGTCTAGGAGCATGTTGTACTTGGTCATGTTTGAGTCTTGCAGGTACCCACCAATTAGCAGTTCACCGATGTAATGACGAAGGGACTGCCTACCTCGACTTTCGAGGGTTTTTGTCCAGTCTTTGCGTCTCCGGCGACGCTTCAACTGCGGGGGGGGGGGGGGGGGGGGGGGTTGAGCACTATTGTCATTGCATGTATATCTGGCGGCTATGATCTCTTGTATTTACTTTCTAGCTTAGCGATATCTACCGATCCTTTCCCTATATAGTGGATACAGTTGAGTTCTCGTAGCCCTTGTACCTATATATGTGCCTAGTGCATGATCAATGAGAATTATCAATGCACACAATCAATTCTACAATTACGTACATAAGCTGCCTCTTCGTGACAAATGCACTCCATCATGTACTCGTGGGTATCTTGGAGGCAGAGTGACTGCTTGTACATTTCTTCTTGTACGTCATACTCCATTTATCTCACTTCATATTGTGTCCCACTCCTATGATATTCCTATCCTAGGAGCAAAATGAAGCAGTACTAAGTTTGTGTATGTAGGGAGAACGAGACATCGATGATGTGTACGAGTAGTCGCGAGAGTCATCGCGCACACACACATAGACATAGACATGCATATCCGTGTTTACGTAAAATCCCATCTCCATCTCCAATCGTATTTGTCCAACTAGCACATTATTTATGTTATTGATTATGCAGCAATATTTACGTACATCATCTCTTGTTTGCGGGCGTCGAGACCGCTGCCACACCCGCTCCTGACCACCCTAGCCAACCCAAACCCTCTTCATCACCCGCACATGCTTCCTGCCGAAAACGGCCAGTGCCGCATTCATGCCCGGCCAGAGCGGACACGACCTCTCACTGACACCGACATTGAAGCGGTGCGCCGGAATAGAGAGCACCGCCCACGCCGCTTCCCTATGCACGTGACTACTCCGCATTCAAACGTCGCCATGTCCGGCCACACCATGCATGTAAAAAAGTTCTTGGGAGTCCGTGCTACAGCTAGCTATTCTCCCCTCCTCGTCAATCTCTTCCAGTAGTGCTAGTACTCCATGGCGCAATCCATAAACAATCATGTGGGAAACTTGTCGTATACTACTCGGTTTGCGGTGAGTGGCATGCCGAGCAACCGTGTGATAACCCACAAGTATAGGGGATCGCAACAATTTTCGGGGGTAGAGTATTCAACCCAAATTTATTGATTTGACACAAGGGGGGCCAAAGAATATTCTTGAGTATTAGCAGCTGAGTTGTCAATTCAAGCACACCTGGAAGACTTAATATCAGCAGCAAAGTATTTAGTAGCAAAGTAGTATGGAAGAAACGATAACAGTGGAAAAGTAATAGTAGCAGTTTTGTAACAATTGGAATAGTGTCAACGGAAAAGTAACGAAGCAAAGATCAATATGAAACGGGCTCGTAGGCAATGGATCAATGATGGATAATTATGTCGGATGGCATTCATCATGCAACGGTTATAACATAGGGTGACACAGAACTAACTCCAGTTCATCAATATAATGTAGGTATGTATTACATGCTTATGGAAAAGAACTTGCATGGCATCTTTTGTCCTACCCTCCCATGGCAGCGGGGTCCTATTGGGAACTAAGGGATATTAATGCCTCCTTTTAATATAGTACTACACCAAAGCATTACCACTTAGTGAATACATGAACTCCTCAAACTACGGTCATCACCGGTTGTAGTCCCGACTTTTGTCACTCCGGGGTTGCCGGGTCATAACATGTAGTAGGTGACTATAACTTGCAATATCGGATCAAGAACACAAATATATTCATGAAAACATAATAGGTTCGGATCTGAAATCATGGCACTCGGGCCCTAGTGACAAGAATTAGGCATAGCAAAGTCATAGTAACATCAATCTCAGAACATAGTGGATACTAGGGATCAAACCCTAACAAAACAAACTCAATTACATGGTAAATCTCATCCAACCCATCATGGTCAAGCAAGCCTATGATGGAATTACTCATGCACAGCGGTGAGCATCAGGAAATTGGTGATGGAGGATGGTTGATGACGAGATGGCAACGAATTCCCCTCTCCCGAGCCCTTAACGGACTCCAGATCTGCCCTCCCGAGGAAGAACAGGGCTTGGCGGCGGCTCTGTATAGTAAAATGTGATGAATCCTTCTCCTTGATTTTTTCTCCCCGAAAGAGAATATATGGAGTTGGAGTTGAGGTCGGTGGAGGACCAGGGGGCCCATAAGGTCAGTGAAGCATAGGGGGTGTGCGACGCCTCTATATCGGGTGAGATCGCGGCGTAGTTCACACAAAGGCTGTATGCGGTTTTCGGCCCGTGTGAGGTTGTGTCTGTCACACCAGGTCTGATGGCCATCCTCGCGTGTTGGAGCATGCTCCCTTGATCCTTAGATTGATCTTGTTAGGCCGGCTCTATTGTCCAGGTCCTTGCGTAAGTCATAGGTATAGCCCGGGGCCCTTGCCTCCTTGCCCCGACGGCGGGGTGGCATGGGCTAGTGTTCGGCATGAGTAGCCGGTCTGTCCCATCCACATGGTGGTTGGTCGGGCTTGTCAGTAGTTTTGTGCTTTGGTGGTATTGGCTCAAGGGCCTCGTCGTCGAATTGTGGTAGTAGCTTGCGCTTCGGGTAGCTCTTAGTTGGGCGTTCAAGGCCGTATTCCTCGGCTGCCAGGACATTAGTCCATCTGTCATTTAGGAGTTTCTATTAGCCTGCGCTTAAAGCGCTCTTGCTCGAGGGGCTCCTTTGGCACGAAAAAGTCTTCGTCGCCGAGGCTCACATCCTCTTCGGAGATCGGTAGGTAGTTACTATCCTCCGAGTCTTCGTTCCTGATTGGATCATCGGGGTTAAATTGCCCATCCTCCCAATCATCATGTTCGGATGTTGGATCGATAGGGGCTTTGTTCTCTGGAGTGTTATTGTCTTCGGTGCCGGTGATACTATCTTTTTCGTGACGCGATTTTGAGCGGCGCCACTGACGTCGATGCTTTGGAGGTGTTTCGGCAGGCTTGTCCTCAACCAGATCCTTCTTGCCATCATCGTCATACTTTTTGGGTGTATCCACCATCTATACGTCATATGTGGAGGTGCCCGTCCAACTCCGGTAAACGAAAGGTTTTGGCCTTGATCGTCTCCTGCATCGTCGTCCATACCGTCGATGTCTTCGGAGGCATAGTCTAGCATGTCAGTTAGATCTTCGACAATAGCTATGTAGTGGGTGGTGGGTGGGATGTAAGATTCCCTGCTCTCAGCCCCTAGTCTGGGTTGGGCGTAATTTGGAAGCGATTCCGCTGAAATAACAAGGGATCGCATTAGGTCTAGAGCCTCGTAAGAGCAAGGGTTCGGATCTGGAGTCCGGGGGCGAGTCCAGCTTTTCTGAGTTTGCTGCAGATACAATTGCCTCCCTATCTGTGGCAATGCAATTTGAAGTGGAGAGTCCGGTGGGCTCCAAACTCCCATCTTTGGACCTGGTATCCTGCCCTGGATCTGAGGCCAGAGTGGTGGTTGGGGCCATGAACCCTTCGAAGATCAAATCTCCGCGGTTATCAGCAACATAATTCATATTCCCAAAATAGATCTGATGACCAGGGGTATAGCTATCGATCTGTTTGAGGTGGTCAATTGAGTTGGCATGCAAAACGAAGCCACCGAATATGAAGATTTAACCGGGAGGAAAACTTCCCCGGAAATGGCTTCGTTGAAGATGATCGAACGAGCCATCGAGCCTTTTGCTGACAACATAGTGGAACTCACAATGAAAGCACCAACTTCGGTGTCAAAACCGGCCGATCTCGGATAGGGGGTCCCGAACTGTGTGTCTGAGGATCGAAGGTAACAGGAGGCAGGGGACATGATGTTTACCCAGGTTCGGGCCCTCTTGATGGAGGTAAACCCCTACGTCCTGCTTGATTGACTTTGATGAGTATAGGGGTTACAAGAGTTGATCTACCTCGAGATCATAATGGCTAAACCCTTGATGTCTAGCCTGTATGATTATGATTGCCTCTACGGACTAAACCCTCCAGTTTATATAGACACCGGAGGGGCCTAGGGTTGTGTACAGAATCGGTTTACAGAGAAATGAATCTTCATATCTGAACACCAAGATTGCCTTACACGCCAAGGAGAGTCCCATCCGGACATGGGGGGAAGTCTTCTATCTTGTATCTTCACGGCCCACCAGTCAGTCCCATGTCACATAGCCCGGACGCCCAGGGACCCCCTAATCTAGGACTCCCTCAGGCGCACCCCCACCCTTGTGGCTAGGGTGTGGGCCCCCTGCTGCTGATTCTTTCGCCAATATTTTTTTATTAATTCCAAAACTTATCTCCATGAAGTTTCAGGTCATTCCGAGAACATTTTATTCTGCACAAAAATAACACCATGGCAATTCTGCTGAAAACAACATCAGACCGGGTTAGTTCCATTCAAATCATGCAAATTAGAGTCCAAACCAAGGGCAAAAGAGTTTGGAAAAGTAGATATGATGGAGACGTATCAAGTCCCCCAAGCTTAACCCATTGCTTGTTGAGGGAGTCCTGGATTAGGGGGTGTCCGGATGGCTGGACTATACCTTCAGCCGGACTCCTGGACTATGAAGATACAAGATTGAAGACTTCGTCCCGTGTCAAGAAGGGACTTTCCTTGGCGTGGAAGGCAAGCTTGGCGATACGGATATGTAGATCTCCTACCATTGTAACCGACTTTGTGTAACCCTAACCCTCTCCGGTGTCTATATAAACCGGAGGGTTTTAGTTCATAGGACAACATACAGAACAACAATCATACCATAGGCTAGCTTCTAGGGTTTAGCCTCTCCGATCTCGTGGTAGATCTACTCTTGTACTACCCATATCATCAATATTAATCAAGCAGGACGTAGGGTTTTACCTCCATCAAGAGGGCCCGAACCTGGGTAAAACTTTGTGTCCCTTGCCTCCTGTTACCATCCGGCCTAGACGCACAGTTCGGGACCCCCTACCCGAGATCCGCCGGTTTTGACACCGACATTGGTGCTTTCATTGAGAGTTCCTCTGTGTCGTCGCTGTTAGGCTTGATGGCTCCTACGATCATCAATAGCGATGCAGTCCAGGGTGAGAATTTCCTCCCCGGATAGATCTTTGTCTTCGGTGGCTTCGCACTGCGGGCCAATTCACTTGGCCATCGGGAGCAGACCGAAAGCAATGCCCCTGGCCATCAGGTCAGATTTGGAAGTTTAAACTACACGGCTGACATCTGTGGGGACTTGATCCTCGACGGATTCGAGCCACTGCCGAGCGCGCCGCACTATCATGACGAGCATGATCTAGCTCTGCCGCCGAACAGTACCCTGGAGGCCGCACCCGCATCGGCTTCGACCCTTAAGTCGGAGCCAACTGCGCCGATCGAGGATGGGTGGTTGGACGCCGCCTCGGGGCTGCGATATCAACGGCGATCAAGCCGAACACCAGCCCCGCACTCCGCGAGACTCGTGACTCCAAGGAGCCGGACTCCTCTCCGAACTCCGAACCCTCCGCGCCCCTACCGATCGAATCCAATTGGGCGCCGATCATGGAGTTTACTGCCGTGGACATCTTTCAGCACTCAGCTTTCGGCGATATTCTGAAGACACTAAAGTCTCTCTCTTTATCAGGAGAGCCCCGGCCGGACTACGGTCAGTAAGGTTGGGATACGGACGATGAAGAAATTCAAAGCCCACCCACCACCCACTTTGTAGCCACTCTCGACGATTTAACCGACATGCTCGATTTCGACTCCGAAGACATCGACGGTATGGACGCCGATGCAGGAGATGATGAAGAACCAGCGCCTATTAGGCCCTGGAAAGCCACCTCGTCATATGACATATACATGGTGGACACCCCAAAAGAAGGAGATGGCGATGGAATAGCGGAGGATGACCCCTCCAAGAAATAGCCTAAGCGCCGGCGTCAGCGGCGCCGCTCAAAATCCCGCCAAAGCATATACGGTGATTCCAGCAAGATTCAGCATAGGAGGATGGACAAGCCAGCCCTCATGAGAGAGCGGCAGACAGAGCGGTCGAGGACGATAATTATACGCCTCCCTCCAAAGACGAGGCAAGCCTCAACGACGATGAATTCGTCGTGCCAGAGGATCCCGTCGAGCAAGAGCATTTTCAACGCAGGCTTATGGCCACGGCAAGAAGCCTCAAGAAAAAACAGCAATAGCTTAGAGCTGATCAAGATTTGCTAGTCGACAGATGGACTGAAGTCCTCTCGGCCGAAGAGCATAAACTCGAACGCCCCTCCAAGAGCTACCCAAAGCGGCAGGTTGCTACCCTAATTAGAGGAGGAAGCACTTAAACCTACATCACCAGCACTTGATATGGTCGACCGGCCACCTCGTGGCCGCGACAGAGAGGCCTCTCGGCCCTCCACTCAAGCCGCACCCCGTACCAAGGCACGGGAAAATGTGCCAAACCTACAAGATATGTTGGAGGACAAGGCAAGGCAAACAAGATCGATCTACGAATCACGTGGGCGCCCCACGACTCGAGACGGTAGCCGTCACGCCGGACACAAATCCGGTAGGGCCAAACACAGTAGACAAAGCTCATTGGAGCTACGTCGTGATATAGCCCAGTACAGAGGCGCCGCACACCCACTATGCTTCACAGACGAAGTAATGGATCATCAAATCCTCGAGGGTTTCAAACCCGTAAACATCGAATCATATGATGGCACAACAGATCCTGTGGTATGGATCAAGGATTATCTCCTTCATATCCACATCGCCCGCGGTGATGATCTCCACGCTATCAAATACCTCCCACTCAAGCTTAAAGGACCAGCTCGGCATTTGCTTAACAGCTTGCCAGCAGGATCAATCAGTTGTTGGGAGGACCTGGAAGCCGCATTTCTCGACAATTTCTAGGGCACTTATGTGCGACCACCAGACACCGATGACCTAAGCCACGTAATTCAGCAGCCAAAGAAATCAGCCAGGCAATTCTGGACACGGTTCCTAGAAAAATCAAATAGTCGACTGTCCGGATGCAGAGGCCCTAGCAGCCTTCAAGCACAATATCCGTGACGAGTGGCTTGCCCGGCACCTTGGACAGGAAAAGCCGAAATCTATGGCAGCACTCACGACACTCATGACCCGCTTTTGCACGGGAGAAGACAGCCGGCTTGCTCGTAGCAACAATATGACCAAGAACCCTGGTAATTCGGATACCAGGGACAGTAGTGGCAGGTCGCGTCGCAACAAGCAGGAGCGCCGCATTAACGGCGACAATGCTGAGGATACGCAGTTAATGCCGGATTCAGAGGCTATAAATCCGGTCAGTGGAAAAAGCCATTCAAAAGAAATCCTAGGGGCCCGTCCAGTTTGGACCGAATACTCGACCGCTTGTGCCAGATACATGGCACCCACGAAAAGCTGGCCAATCACACCAACAGGGATTGTTGGGTGTTCAAGCAGGCAGGCAAGTTAAATGCCGAAAATACCGACAAGGGGCTGCATAGCGATGACGACGAAGAGCCCCGGCCGCCGAACAACAATGGACAGAAGGGTTTTCCCCCACAAGTGCGGACGGTGAACATGATATACGCAACCCACATCCCCAAGAGGGAGCGGAAGCGCGCGTTAAGGGACGTATACGCGGTAGAGCCAGTCGCCCCAAAGTTCAACCCATGGTCCTCCTGCCCGATCACCTTTGATCGAAGGGACCATCCCACTAGCACCCGTCATGGCGGATTCGCCGCATTGGTTCTAGACCCAATTATTGACAGATTTCATCTCACTAGAGTCCTTATGGACGGCGGCAGCAGCCTGAACCTTCTTTACCATGATATAGTGCGGAAAATGGGCATAGATCCCTCGAGGATTAAGCCCACCAAAACGACCTTTAAAGGCGTAATACCAGGTGTAGTGGCCAACTATACATGCTCAGTCACACTTGAAGTGGTCTTCGGATCTCCGGATAATTTCCAAAGCGAGGAGTTAATCTTTGACATAGTCCCATTCCGCATTGGATATCACGCACTGCTCGGGCGAACCGCATTCGCCAAGTTCAATGCAGTACCGCACTACGCATACCTTAAGCTCAAGATGCCAGGCCCTCGCGGAGTAATTACGGTCAACGGAAACACCGAACGCTCCCTCTGAACGGAGGAGCACACGACAGCCCTTGCAACGGAAGTACAAAGCAGCCTCGCCAAGCGGTTCTCCGGTCCGGCCATCAAACGTCCGGACACCGTCAAGCGCGCCCGGAGTAATCTACAACAAGACCGCCTCGCACGTTCGGAGCAGGCGTAGCAATGCGGCCCCAACCCCAGCCCTCGCAAAAATGCGACGCCAGTGCTTCGCGTATATAACTACGCTCTAGAAATACCATGGGTACAGGGGGAGGGGCACCATCACGGCACGCCCGAAACACGGCTTAAACCGCACCAGGGGCTACCGAGTTTTTAATTTTCTCTTACTTTCAGGACTCCATTCTTCGGAAGGCTTGTTCGGCAGTTCAATTGCCGCACAAACGATGCAAGAACCAGGGAAGCAGACAAGCCATGCCGCATTACGGAACTCCCAGGTGGTCTCTATCATGAGCAGTACACCTATTTTGCATACCATTCCGCAGCCTGGCCCTGGAACGGACATGTTAAATAGTCCAACCTTTTGCTTATCGCATTATTTGTATCGTTCTGCTTTGATCGCAGCCCTTTTTAATAAACAATGCATAGCTTTTGTCTATTCTTGCATTACTCTTTTTTGACAAATATATGTTTCTTAACGACATGTTACACCCTACACTTTGGTACGGCCAAAATATGCCCGGGGCTTTAGTACCCCTCAATATGGTGTGAGAAGTCCGAACACTTTAACAAGTGCGGCACCCCGAACTTATAGCATTATATGCATCGGCTTCGAATCATGTCTTGGGTCAATAGTTGGGTTTGCCCGGCTCCTATGTTTTGGTGCCTTACGTTCCGCTGTGTCGGCTAAGGTAGCACCAGGAGAACTACTGCGATTGTGCCCCAGTTGAGCTGGGTCGAGCACCTCAGTAGAGAAAGCTAAAACTGACTGTCATGATGAAGCGAGAGCTGGTCGCTGTTTGAGAGGTTTTTTGAGTCCCTAAAGACTTATGCCGCCCAAGGTGTGGATAGCGCTCCGAACTCGGTCTTCCGAATCCCAGGGGCTTCGCCGAAATTTAAAATTATAGAATTCTATGGCTAAGTGAGAGTGTTCATGCATTATAGTCCGATTGCCTTGTTCGTTGTGCTGAGCGCCTCCCTCGAAGGACCCAAACATGGGAAAAAGAGCGCTCAGGTTTATCCCCGAACACCCCAGCACTAGCGGCACGGGGGCAGAAGCCGACGACTCGCCATCTCTCAGAATTGATAAATAGCCGCACAGAAGGTAATATTTTAAATTCCAACAGCATTGCTTAGAGCATATGAACAAGTTTTCAGCGCACAGGACAAAACGAGCGAGTTTTACTCAAAAATTACATCCCTGCAACATTCATCCACCACAAGGCGGGCACCCTTCAGAACATCCGTATAATAATTCTCGGGCTTGCGATGCTCTTCCCCGGCGGTGGCACGTCCTTCACAAGCTTCTCAACATCCAGCTTGCCCCAGTGCACCTTAGCACGGGCAAGGGCCCTACGGGCACCTTCAATGCAGACGGAGTGCTTGATGACTTCGAGCCTTGGACAGGCCCCTACCAGCTGCCGCACCAGCCCGAAATAGCTCCCAGGCAGAGCCTCTCCAGGCCATAGCCGAACTATGAGGCCCCTCATGGCCTGTTCGGCCACCTTGTGGAGCTCGACCAGTTGCTTCAGCTGGTCGCTCAGGGGCACGGGGTGTCCGGCCTCAGCATACTAAGACCAGAACACCTTCTCTGTCGAGCTGCCCTCCTCGGCTCGATAGAATGCAGTGGCATCAGACACGCTACGGGGAAGATCTACGAATGCTCCTGGAGAACTCCAGATTCGGGTAAGTAACAAGTAACTCATGTTTATGTGTTTGCTTTGCATAAAGAATGCCTTACCCGCCGCTATCTTTTTCACCGCATCTGACTCCTGGAGGGTCTTCTGGGATTCGGCCTTGGCAGACTTGGCATTTTCAATAGCCATCGCGAGCTCGGACGCTCGCGTCTTTGAGTCAAGCTCCAAACTCTCATGTTTTTTCATGAGAGCCTGGAGCTCTTGCCGCACCTTGCCAACCTGGGCCTCATACTTCTCCCGATCGGTGCGCTCCGTGGCCGCCCTCTTCTCGGCCTCGACCAGCACTTTCTTAAGGGTCGCCACCTCAGAAGTTGCCCCTACAATAACCACGATAATCCTGTCATTTTTTGCAATTGCAGTTATATATATATATTTAAACAAGGAATTTCTTACCTTCCTTGTCCTCGAGCTGCTTCTTGGCAGGCCTGAGATCTTGCTCGGACTGCTCGAGGTTCTGCTTTAGCGTGTCCACTTCTGCAGTCAGTGCGGCGGACGCCAGCAGAGAAGCCTGCATACGCATATTGACTCCTTTTTGTTAGACTCCTGCGAATTTTATTTGATCCTCTATTCGACTTTTCTTCCCGAACGCCAAACAGAGCATCAGGGGCTACTGTCTATGCGGTAATATAATTTACACATTCCTTACTTACCTCAAAGCCTGTTAAAAGTCTAGCACAAGCTTCAGTTAGTCCGCTCTTGGCGGACTGAACCTTCTAGACCACCGCACTCATAATGGTGTGGTGCTCCTCATCGATGGAGGCACCTTTGAGCACCTCCAACAGATTGTCCGGCGCCTTCGGTTGGACGGGGTTCACCGGCACGGTGGGCTTGCTCCTCTTGGAAGGAGGTCGCCTTCCGGACTCTGGAACCTTTGAAGGTTCCGGAGTGGTGTCCGGCCTAGGGCCGGACTTGGAGCCCTGGGGGGTTTTATCCCCTTTACTCCTGGAGTCCGGGAGGTCGCCTTGCGGCGCCTCCAGGACCACCTCCTCCTGACTTGGAACCTGTTGGGACAATACGTCGGTTTCGTCCGTAGGGCGGGGGGAGGTGGCTGTCGGAAGCGAATTCACATCCGACGAGTCCAGTGAACCGCTCGACGACGCGTCGAGCCGGTCTTTGGGTGGGCTGCATAGTCATATTCGACATAAGGGAAAGCTGTGCAATAAAGGAATACTATGAATTACTCTGGTATCCGGACACTTACGATTTCGCCAGGGGCTTGGCCCTGAGCGGCCACTCCTCTCCGCCGTCGTCGGCGTCGGTGGAGTAGTCCGGAGGAAGGGTTTTCCCCTTCTTGGACCCTTCGGCCTCCCCAGTGGGGGCGGCCTTCCTTTTCTTCTCTCCCCCCGCTGGAGGGGGAGAGGTCTCTTCTTCCTCCTCGTCGTCTTCACGGGAGGAATACGCCTTGGAGCCGTCGGATGATGAACCTGACACCTCCTGGTGCCGGGCACTTTTTCGAGTCCCCGCGGCCTTCTTCGTGGCCTTCTTCTCCGGTACCACATGGGGTGCCGGAACCAGCAGCTTCGCCAAGCGGGCATCGGCTGGGTCTTCGGGCAAAGGAGCCGGACAGTCGATCTGTCCGGACTTCGCCTGCCAAACCTGTCAAAGGTAGGGGAGCTTAGATCCCGCATAGAGTTAAACTATGAAAAACTAATACCCTGTAAAAGGTACAAACAACGTACCGTGCTAGCGTGACGCTGCGCGCTGAATCCGCGATCCTCGGTGGCGGATGCGGGAGCCTCGACGCCCTTGAAAAGCACCTTCCAAGCATCTTCGTACGTCATGTCGAAGAGCCTGCTCAGAGTTCGGTGCTACGCCGGGTTGAACTCCCACAGATTGAAGGCCCGTTGTTGACATGGGAGGATCCGGCGGATGAGCATAACCTGGACTACATTAACAAGCTTGAGCTGCTTGTCCACCAGGGTTTGGATACATGTTTGCAGTCCAGTCACCTCTCCTTTGCTACCCCATGACAGGCCCGTCTGTTTCCAGGACGTGAGCCGCGTTGGGGGTCTGGACCGGAACTCGGGGCTGCGACCCACTCAGGGTCGCGCGGCTCGGTGATGTAAAACCACCCCTATTGCCACCCCTTCAGGGTCTCCACAAAGGAGCCCTCGAGCCATAAGACATTGGGCATCTTGCCCACCATGGCGCCTCCGCACTCCGCCTGGTTGCCGCGCACCACCTTTGGCTTGACATTGAAAGTCTTGAGCCATAGGCCGAAATGGGGGCGGATGCAGAGGAAAGCCTCGCACACGACGATAAACGCCGAGATGTTGAGGATGAAGTTCGGGGCCAGATCATGGAAATCCAGGCCGTAGTAGAACATGAGTCCCCGGACGAATGGGTGGATAGGAAAGCCCAGTCCGCGGAGGAAGTGGGGAAGGAACACTACCCTCTCATGGGGCCTTGGGGTGGGGAGGAGCTGCCCCTCTTCGGGAAGCCGGTACGTGATGTCGTTAGACAAGTATCCGGCCTTCCTCAGTTTTTTGATGTGTCCCTCCGTGACAGAGGAGACCATCCACTTGCCTCCCGCTCCGGACATGGCTGGAGAAGGTTGAGGTGGGGAGTGCGGACTTGGGCGCTGGAGCTCGAGTGCGCGAAAATGGATAGGCAAAGGAGGAAGAAGGCATAGGTGAAAAGGTGGATCCTTATCCCCTTATATGGGTGGACGCAACTACGTGTCCCCACCAGCCTGGTAAAACTCGCTTATCTCCAAGCGCCGTAATCAATGGCGCGGTTGGGTTACCCACACCCGTATTGATAAGAATCCCGGAATAAGGGAACACGATCTATGCTTTAACAAGACGTGCCAAGGAAATTGCCTCGCATGACGCGCTGAGGTGGGATAATAAAACGATTCGAATAAAGGCTTGGTCGTGGTGCATCACACTACGGAATACGTCAGCAAATTAGATTTGTGTAAATATTATTCTCTCTATGGCAATATGTGGAAACTTATTTTGCAGAGCCAGACACTATCTTTGTGTTCAAAATCTTCTATGAAGTACTTGGAGAAGGAACCCGCCTTGCAATGCCGAAGACAATCTGCGCACCGGACTCGTCGTCATTGAAGCCTGGTTCAGGGGCTACTGAGGGAGTCCTGGATTAGGGGGTGTCCGGATGGCCGGACTATACCTTCACCCGGACTCCTGGACTATGAAGATACAAGATTGAAGACTTCGTCCCGTGTCCGGAAGGGACATTCCTTGGCGTGGAAGGCAAGCTTGGCGATACGGATATGTAGATATCCTACCATTGTAACCGACTTTGTGTAACCCTAACCCTCTCCGGTGTCTATATAAACTGGAGGGTTTTAGTCCGTAGGATAACATACAGAACAACAATCATACCATAGGCTAGCTTCTAGGGTTTAGCCTCTCCAATCTCGTGGTAGATCTACTCTTGTACTACCCATATCATCAATATTAATCAAGCAGGTCGTAGGGTTTTACCTCCATCAAGAGGGCCCGAACCTGGGTAAAACTTCGTGTCCCTTGCCTCCTGTTACCATCCGGCCTAGACGCACAGTTTGGGACCCCCTACCCGAGATCCGCCGGTTTTGACACCGACACTTGTCCTCAAGCAATTCAGTTGACAAACTGAAAGTGATAAAGAAAAACTTCTACAAACTGTGTTTGATCTTGTTGTTGCAAATATGTAAAGCCAACAATCAAGTTTTCAGCGAAGATTGTGAACTAACCATATTCACAATAACTCTGAGGTCTCACATTTACTAATATCAATGGCATAATCAACTAGTGAGCAATAATAATAAATCTCGGATGACAACACTTTCTCAAAACAATCATGATATAATAAAACAAGATGGTATCTCGCTAGCCCTTTCTGAGACCGCAAAACATAAATGCAGAGCACCCCTGAAGATCAAGGACTAACTAGACAGTGCAATTAATGGTAAAATAGATCCAGTCATAGTCATACTCAATGTAAATTAATAACAATGCATACAAATGACAGTGGTGCTCTCTAACTGGTGCTTTTTTTAAGAGGATGATGACTCATCAATAAAAGTAAATAGATAGGCCCTTTGCAGAGGGAAGCAAGGATTTGCAGAGGTGCTAGAGCTCGAGTTTTGAAATATAGATAAATAATATTTTGAGCGGTATGCTTTCATTATCAACATAAAAACTGAGGGATCTCGGTATCTTCCATGCTACATACATTATAGGAGGTTCCCAAATAGAATGTTAAAATTTATACTCCCGCACCACCAACAAGCACACTCCATGGCTGGTCCGAAACAATGGGTACTGTCCAACTAACAACAATCCTAGGGGAATTTTGTTTGCACTTATTTTGATTTGATTTGTTTTGAGCATGGGACTGGGCATCCCGGTTACCTGCCATTTTCTCGTGAATGATGAGCGGAGTCCACTCATCGTGAGAATAACCCACCTAGCATGGAAGATATTGACAACCCTAGTTGATGCATGAGCTATTCGAGCATACAAAACAGATTGTTATTTGAAGGTTTGGAGTATGGCACACACAAATTTACTTGGGAATAGCAGGTAACTACCGCATATAGGAATGTATGGTGGACCCATATGGAACAACTTTGGGGTTTACGGAAGTGGATGCAAAAGCAGTATTCCCACTTAGTACAACTGAAGGCTAGAAAGAGACTGGGGAAGTGACCAATTAGAGAGTGACAACAATCATAAACATGCATTGTGACTAACCAACATTGAGTGCAAGCTTGAGTAGGATAAAAATCACCATGAACATAAATATCATGGAGGCTATGTTGATTTTGTTTCAACTACATGCGTGAACATGTGCCAAGTGAAGCCACTTGAATCATTCAAAGGAGGATACCATCCTATCATACTACATCACAACCATTTTCATTTCCATATGTTAGATCAACAGGAAGTCCTCGAGGCCGGCATTTTGTACGTATGCATAGAATTCATCCTTAAAACCCGCCTGATCCATAAATTCAACTGGTGGCCATTTGCAAGGCTTCACTTGATCCTCCCTTGGTGGTTCAAGCTCCAGTTCACATATCGCACGCCTCGGTGCTTGCTTCCTTGAAGAACCACCTTGGTACATTTTCCTGGACATCCTCTGATAAATTTCTGAAATTTTTAGTGACTCAAAATAAAATTGAACCAAACTCAACAAGATTGATAGAAACTACTCCTACAAGTGCCTAGAGGCTATATTATGCATCAAAACTACTTTGGACCATATAAATTTGACATGCAAGCTCAAGAACAGGGTCAGCAAAGCAGCAAAAATTTGCAACAAATAAAGCACAAGAACAAAAACTAGTTGGACCATTGGAGGAGTCACATACTGAAGAACAATCCCCCAAAACAGTTTTGTGAGTGGAGCTTTGAGCAAGGAGATCGAAAATGGCAGCAAGATGAGAAAGAACACGAGTTTGAGCTATGGAGTGATTTTTTGGAGGAAGGAGTGGATGGGTGCTGGAATAAGTGGAGCGGGCCACGTGGGGCCCACAAGGTCAGGAGGCGTGCCCTCCACCCTTGTGGCCAGCTGGTGAGGCCCCCTGGTGTGTTCTTTGCACCAAAAATTCTTAAATATTATATAAAAATCATATCAAATTTTCAGGGCATTTGAAGAACTTTTATTTTTGGGACATTTTTTATTGCATGGATAATTCGAAAACAGACACAAAATACTATTTTTGCTTTATTTAAACTAAATAACAGAAAGTAAAAGATTGGTAAGGAAAGTTTGTGCTTCTAAATTCATCCATCTCATGCTTGTCAAAAGGAATCCATTAACAAGGTTGATCAAGTCTTATTAACAAACTTCTTCCGAATGACATGAAACCGGAGAACTTTCGAATAACACTAGGTTACCTCATCGGGGATATGCATGGTCCCAACAATAAGAATATCATATTTCTTTTTTACTGTAGGAACAGGGAATTCAAAACCTCCGATAGTAATAGCTAAAAAATTTCCAATAGAATTGATACTATGAATTGAGGTTGTTTCTTCGAAAAGTGTACTGTATGTTGAATTCAAAACCTTCAATAGTAATAGCTAAAAAATTTCCAATAGAATTGATACTATGAACTTGAGGTTGTTTCTTCAGAAAGCGTACTGTATGCTCATTACCATTAACATGAAAAGTGACATTGCCTTTGTTGCAATCAATAACAGCCCCTGCAGTATTTAGAAATGGCCTGCCAAGAATAATCGACATACTGTCGTCCTCGGGAATATCAAGAATAGCAAAGTCCGTTAAGATAGTAACGTTTGCAACCACAACAGGCACATCCTTAAAAATACCGATGGGTATAGTAGTTGATTTATCAGCCATTTGCAAAGAAATTTCAGTAGGTGTCAACTTATTCAATTCAAGTCTACGATATAAAGAGAAAGGAATAACACTAACTCCGGCTCCAAGATCACATAAAGCAATTTTAACATAGTTTGTTTTAATGGAGCAAGGTATAGTTGGTACTCTGGGATCTCCAAGTTTCTTTGGTATTCCACCCTTAAAAGTATAAATAGCAATCGTGGTGGAAATCTCAGCTTCTGGTATCTTTCTTTTATTAGTAACAATATCTTTCATGTACTTAGCATAAGTAGGCATTTTAAGCATATCAGTCAAACGCATACGCCAAAAGATAGGCCTAATCATTTTAGCAAAGGGCTCAAAATCATCATCATCCTTTTTCTTGGATGGCTTAGGAGGAAAGGGCATGGGTTTCTGAACCCATGGTTCTCTTTCTTTACCATGTTTGTTTGCAAAAAAATCTCTCTTATCATAATGTTGATTCTTTGATTGTGGGTTATCAAGATCAGCAATAGGTTCAATCTCTACATCATTATCATTACTAGGTTGAGCATAAACATGAACATCATTATTAACATTATCACTAGGTTCATTTTCATCACCAGGTTGTGTCTCAGAATCCGAAATATAAATATCATTGGGATTCTCAGGTGTGTCTATAGCAGGTTCACTAGCATGCAAAGTCCTATCAGTTTTCTTTTTCTTTTTAGTACGAGGACTAAGTACATCAGTATTAGTTCTCTAAGAATCCTACTCAACTCTCTTAGGATGGCCCTCAGGATACAAAGGTTACTGGGTCATCTTACCACGTCTAGTCATAACCCAACATTATCATTATTCTTACTATTCAGCTCATTGAGCAAATCATCCTGAGCTTTAAGTACTTGTTCTACTTGAGTTGTAACCATGGAAGCATGCTTACTAATTAGCTTGAGATCATTAACAGTTTTACTCATATAATCACCCAAGTGGTCAAGCATGTAATCATTACATTTCAGTTGTCTACTAACATAAGCATTGAAATTTTCTTGTTTGACTATAAATTATCAAACTCATCACAGCATTGACTAGCAGATTTATTATGAGGAATATCACCTTCATAAAATCTACGGAGAGGGTTTACCTCCACTACCTGTGTCGGGTTATCAAGACCATGTATTTCTTAAATAGGCGGTAATTTTTTAGCATCTTTAGCTTTAATACCTTTTTCTTTCATAGATTTCTTTGCCTCTTGCATATCTTCGGGACTGAGAAATAGAATACCCCTCTTCTTCGGAGTTGGCTTCAGAATTGGTTCAGGAAGTTTCCAATCATTTTCATTAGCAAAAGGGCCCATGCGTTGCAACGGGAGAGGAAAACACACTTTCTTAGCCTGTGTCCCATGTACACCCTTAGCCCCTCCACACAAACATATATCCGGTCCCCACACTCGACCACATCAGCCAACTACTTGGAACATCATTGACACTACCACATGAGAAACTACATGATAAGTGGTGTTTTACAAAACCATGTGTAGGTCAATTCTATAAGTGTACTGAAGATGTGGGCAATTTACACAACATAAATATCTACTCGATTGTGAACATCTCCTTCGTCTTTGCTGCCTTAACTCAATGCTATCTAGCAAATAACACATTAGACTGAAACAATAAAGGCCATATTATAAAAAATAGAATTTGTAGAATAATCATCTATTACATTAGTCTGCAAAATATACATCTCATGAGAAGAGATTCAAACATCTCCTTGTATCCCAATGAAAAAATATCGTGATATGAAAAAATAGCGAGGCCCTCAAAATATGCTATTAGCACGCTATATCATGGTATATCATAGTATTGGCGATACATTGTGTACTGATTTATTTAACGATATATTTCTCAGAATGCTATAGCATACTGTTGGTGACGCTATTGTAATGCCCCGAGACCGATGTGCTAGGTGTCTTCCAGTTATTCGCTGTTGTTGCCTTGTCATTGCTTGCGTGTCATGCATTGAATATCATGTCATCTTGAGCATCGCATTTGCAAACATGTTCGTCTCATGCATCCGAGCATTTTCCCCGTTGTCCGTTTTGCATTCCGGCACTCCTATGTCCTCCGGCGCCTCCTTTTGTCTCTTTTCGAGTGCGGGTGTTAAACGTTCTCGGATTCGACCGAGACTTGCCAAGCGGCCTTGGTTTACTACCGGTAGACCTCCTGTCAAGTTTCGTGCCATTTGGACTTTGTTTGATACTCCAACGATTAATCGAGGAACCATAAAGGCCTCATGTGTGTTGCAGCCCAACACCCCTCCAAAGTGGCCCAAAACCCACCTAAACCCCTTCATCATCTCGGTCGTTTGATCACGATCGCATGGCCAAAAACCGCACCTCATTTGAACTCTCCTAGCTCCCTCTACCTATATACATGTGCCTCTCCCCGAAATTCGCGGTCTAACCCTAGATCTCACCTCCCTCCGCGCCGCCGAACATGTCCGCTTGCCGGAGGACGCGTCCACCCCGCCGCCACGTTGCCCCGGCCAACCGGGAGGCGACACGTCAGTTCTGCCGCTCCCTCGTCCAACCGGCGCCCGCCACCTCAGCCAGATCGCACCGTGCGCCGCGCCAGGCCCGCCCGGGCCCGGGGCCGGCCCACGCGGGCCCATCCCGTCGCCGCCGCCTATCCGCGGCCTCCCGAGGCACGCGCCACCCGCCGAGGCGCGCCGCCCGGCCACCACATCGCCGCTCCGCCGTGGAGGCGCTGCTCCGTCCTCACCTCATCTGCCGCCACGCCCGCGGCCACCGCCACCGTCCGCCTCGCGCCGGCGTGCGCCTCCTCCCCGCCGGCGCCTCTCCTCACCGACCTTGGTCCGGCCGCTTTCCACGACCGCCGTCAACTCCGGCGACCCCATGCAGCGTCTCCGACCACCTCGAGTGCCTCGCCGACGGACCTTGGTTCGCGCACCCAGATCCAGATCCGGTCAAACGAGGTTGACCTAATTTTTTCCTCCAAGTCCCTAGTATTTTTGGGCATTTTCATCGCATCACAACTTTGCATCCGTGGCTCCATTTTGGGCATGTAGCATATCAAATTGTTCGTCTCGATGAGTACATCATTTCATTCCATTGCACCATGTTCATCTGAGTTCATCTTGATGCCCTAAATACTGTTGCAAGAGTGCTAGTTTATATTAGTTTTAGATTCTTATCAGTAATTGGACATTTGTCATTTTTGCCATGATTGATGTGTGCCTCCTATGAACTTGAGCCCTACATGTGTTTTGAAGTATTCCATGCCATCTTTACGGGGGTGTATGCCATGTATTTTTGTGATCTCTATGGTGACTAGCAGAAGCATGCAAAGTAGCTCTCGTGATGTTGCTGATTTCAGGGACTTGGAAATATTCTAAGTCATTGCCCTGATAATATTTTTATGCCATGTTTCCTTGTTGCTACAGAGTGATCCATGCCTCTTTGAGCATGATCAGTAAGGATGTTTTGTAGATATTGTTGTGCTCTATCCATCCATGTCTTTGTTTGCCATTATGAAGCACACTAGCTTAACTCAATCGAGCTCTACTTTTGCTACAAAATGTTCCTGGCAGATTGTTTACATGTTAAGCATTTTTGCCGAGGTTGTTGTAGTTGTTCCATGCATGCTATGTTGTTGTTCTTGCCATGTTTAGCTTCTATGCCATGTCTACTTGCTGGGTGTATGCTTAGTTTGTCATGCAATGCCTTGTGGTGAGTGCATCGAGCTCGTAAACATGCCTACTCAATATCTATTTTACCATGTTCCAGTTTTCTACTAAGTCTGAATCTGTTAACGATAATTGCAATGTTCACATGGTTGCCATTGTATTTTCTGATCCCTTTTGTCTTATGGTCAGTAATGGACTTTTGTTATATGCTTTGAGTAGTTTCATGACATGCCTTGCTTTGCAATGATATGTTCCTGTAGCATGTTGTTATCTTGCTCTAAACATTGCTTCCTGATGTTAAATTCCTGACATGTTGTTAATTTCACTAAGTCTGTAACATGATATCTTTTGCACTTTTTCCATGCTTGTTCGAACCTGCTATTGTGTGAATTAGCCATAGCTCAGTGTTCATCTTTTCTCAAGCATCTTGAGTGAATCCCTGCCATGTATTTTGTTGGTATGTTAGAGTGCAGTAGCTTGTTGTTCTTGATGCATTTAGATGGCCTCATGCTGTTAATCGCAGACCAGTGCCATATTTGTTTTGCTTGCCATTTGCAAACCGTGCATCCGATTCCAGTGATCTTGATATCGATTTTGACTGAAATCAAATCA
This sequence comes from Triticum aestivum, assembly GCF_018294505.1. Classification (NCBI taxonomy): domain Eukaryota; kingdom Viridiplantae; phylum Streptophyta; class Magnoliopsida; order Poales; family Poaceae; genus Triticum; species Triticum aestivum. Next base: position 356,227,611 of record NC_057800.1, on the reverse strand, counting down.
TCTTTCCAGTGGCACGCTTGGTTTTCCAAGTTGAGGCCATGTTAAATCTTTCCTTTACGATGCATGCATATGCATTCCATATCACATCCCGCATATCATGCCATGTTTTGCATCGTGTTGTTTGTGATTTGCACGTGGTTGATTGTGTCTCCCTTTGCTTGTGTTCTTTCTTTGGGTAGAGCCGGGAGACGAGTTCGTGTTTGAGGTACCCGTTGAGTATGCTTACGAGGATCAAGCTTTCGTCTTCTCGGAGAACTTTGCAGGCAAGATGACCATACCCTTGAAATCACTTCTATCTTTGCTTGCTAGATGCTCGCTCTTTTGCTATGCCTATGCTGCGATACCTACCACTTGCTATTTTCATGCCTCCCATATTGCCATGAGCCTCTAACCCACCTTGTCCTAGCAGCTGTTGTTTGGCTATGTTACCGCTTTGCTCAGCCCCTCTTATAGCGTTGTTAGTTGCAGGTGATGATGGAGTTTGTTCCATGTTGGAACATGGATATTTGTTGGGATATCACAATATCTCTTATTTAATTAATGCATCTATATACTTGGTAAAGGGTGGAAGGCTCGGCCTTATGCCTGGTGTTTTGTTCCACTCTTGCCGCACTAGTCTCCGTCATACCGGTGTTATGTTCCTTGATTTTGCGTTCCTTACACGGTCGGGTTATAATGGGAACCCCTTGACAGTTCGCTTTGAATAAAACTCCTCCAGCAAGGCCCAACCTTGGTTTTACCATTTGCACTAACAACCTACCACCTTCCCTTGGGTTCTGCAGACTCAAGGGTCATCTTCATTGTAACCCCCGGACCAGTGCTTCTCTAAGTGTTGGTCCGAAATGGGCAGCCTGCAGGGACACCTCGGGGAAATTCGAGGGTTGGTTTTACTCATAGCTTGACCTACCCGGTGTTGCCCTGAGAACGAGATATGTGCAGCTCCTATCGGGATTGTCGGCGCATCGGGTGGTTTTGCTAGTTTAGTTTTACCATTGTCGAGATGTCTTGTAACCGGGATTCCGAGTCTGATCGGGTTATCTTGTGAGAAGGACTAAGTTGGGACACCCCTACAGGGTTTTGAACTTTCTAAAGCCGTGCCCACAGTTATGGGCAGATGGGAATTTGTTAATGTCCGGTTGTAGAAAACCTGAAACTTATCTTAATTAAAATGCATAAACCGCGTGTGTAGCCGTGATGGTCTCTTCTCGGCGGGGTCCAGGAAGAGAACATGGTGTTGGATTTATGCTCGAACTTAAGTACACTAGGATCACTTCTTGATCATAGATTCTCGACCGTGCTTTGCCTTCTCTTCTCGCTCTCTTTTGCGTAAGCTAGCCACCATATATGCTAGTGCTTGCTGCAGCTCCACCTCATACCTTTTCCCTACCCATAAGCTTAAATAGTCTTGATCACGAGGGTGTAAGATTGCTGAGTCCCCGTGACTCACAATTTACTTCCAAACCAGTTTACAGGTACCGATGATATCGTGCAGGTGACGCAACCGAGCTCAAGGAGGAGCTCGATGAAGATCTCATGTTTCATTGTGCTGTTTCATTTTCCAGTTGATGAGTAGTGGAGCCCAGTCGGGGCGATCAGGGATCTGTAGCTTTAGAGGTGGTCTTCTTTTATTTTGGTTCCATAGTCGGACCTTGTTTGTATCTAGATGTTGTAATGTTATATTCATGTATTGTGTGAAGTGGCGATTGTAAGCCAACTCTGTACCTCTTTCTTATTCAGTACATGGGATGTGTAAAGATTACCCCTCTTACGACATTGCCTTCAATGCGGTTATGCCTCTAAGTCATGCTCAGACACGTGGGAGATATAGCTGCATCGAGGGTGTTACAAGTTGGTATCAGAGCCTTCCCCGACTTAGGAGCCCCCTACTTGATCGAATCGCTGGCGTTGTTGAGTCTAGAAAACTGTTTTGAGTGTTATAGGATTATATATATATATCAGAGAGTAGGATTCTTTTACTCCTCAGTCCCTTCGTCCTTCTAGTGAGGCCTCCTGACGTAGAGTTTTGACTCTTCTCTTCTCAAATTTCACTAAATATTTTTTGGGATCACGCGGATATCTTGGAATCGTTCCGACGGTTTTGTGACGAGAACATTGTTCTTGGTGCCTCCTGACATTTAGAGGTTGTGGCAGTGTCCCGGGGAATTGAGCTCCGAGGTGTTGTCATCACAATTTTATCGTTGCAATTCTGGAGTACCTGAGTTTTGCCGACATCGAAAATCTCCTTTATGCAGTGGTTGGTGAGATAACCTCGACGCCACCCAGTACTAGGGCGGGAGTTCGGGAGTATTGCCATACCTCGTATAACGGATGCTTTTCGAAGGTTGAGGTAAATGATTTCCGAAGGTTTCTTGGTTATGTGTTGAAGGATGCATACAGCTGGATGTAGGATTTGCTAGCTTTGGGTGAGATATTATGCTTCCCCTGTATCCCCAACACCTGATTACATAACCAGAAAGTTTCGAGAGTTTATAAGTGGGAATTCAAGTAGCTCTTATGATATCTTTCCGACAGATGTATAATATGAAATTGGGGTTCGACATCTAGTGGTCTGCCTATCCATGGTTGGTTTTACACTGGTCTCGTTGTGTCTTAAAGAGTCCTTGGCTATGCTGACTCGGGGACGCTTCGTATCTCATGTGCACTGCCTTGTACAAGATGGTGCTGTACGATCGAGCCCACGTAGGCCCCACCACAAAAACTTCGGACGAAGTCTCTATCATATGTTTGTTCCGGCTTATTCTGCAAGCCAATCCTTTGTTTTTGTTTTCAGTTGTGGTATTCGAGTTGCTTCGAAGTCAAGTGTTGATTCCATACCTTTACTAAACGGTGTTCGCATACTCCGATGTGAATACCAATCCTTCATGATATTCGAGATTGTCATGTCAATCCTTTTCAACCGGCGTGTTTCTCTTTAGGTGAATCCAATCTTTTCAACATTCTCAAGATCAACTCAAAGTTGCTCAACGGTGTGTGTTTCATACATCTCCAAGCTGTCTTTATTTTACCCACCCTCCCACCCTTTTTCCTTCAAGGATTCGGAATTCTTAATCAAGTATCCATCTTATTGATGTGAAGTCTTTCCATTCTTTTCTGTCAATGTTTTTATCCGGTGTTTCTCAGGAAAATACTAACGGAGCTTCAAGTTCTTCATTCTTCGTTCTTTTCCTTCTCCAGTGGATTCAATGCAAGCTTTGAGTGTTGATCATATCCTTTTCATTGGATCACATGCTTTCCATGTTGGAAGTCCTTACAGAAGACTCTCTTATTTATTCACCTCCCGTTATTCAATCGTTCCGGAGTACTGAAGATACCTCAGAAGATTCGTGTTTTCCATTCTTAATCCGTTCAAGCTACTTCGACATTGTTATCGCATTCAAGCCATTTAATTCAACGGCGAAATATCTCTTTCAAATTGTTTAACGGTGTTTCTTTTGAGTGGGCCCTAACCCATAGGTCTTTTCCCAGGATCTTACCTGACTATTCTAATTTTACCAGGGCTATTCTCAAATCTTTCAAAGTTTGATGTAAGAATGATTCATCATTAGTCAGATGGTTTCTCCAAGATCTTTCAAATTCTTTTCACCGTTGGTTCAACCTTTCTATTCTTCATCCCGGAGAATCTCAACAATTCAAAGTGATGTTTCTCGTCGTAATTCTCGGATTTTGAAGACCGAAGAAGAATTTCTCTTTAATCTTGCTCCACTCTCTTCAAGATTCGTGATTCTAGCTGTTGCCATCCTCTCATCATTGTTTTTGATTGTGAGAATTCTTTTCACCCTTCCGGAGTTATTCAGGAGTCTTTTCAGTTTGATTCTCCGAAGGCCATCATTTCGGGATTATTCATTTCAGCTTTCAGCTCTCATTCTGTAAATCTTACCGGTGCATCATTCAAATATTCTCTAATCAATTCATGATCTATTTGTTCTCATGTATCTAAATCCTAGCAAGCATCTTCGTTCATTTGCTAATTCTTCCCGGTGTTTCTTTATCTTTCCTTCGTTCATTCTCAATTCTTACGGTGGTTCGTTCAAGATTTCTCTTCCTTCTTTATCTTATCTATTCATTTGTTGTTTCAATTATACCGGTGGTTCGTTGAAGACTTTCTCAAGTTGGCGCGATATCTCTCTTAATCCTTTGTACGAGAATAAGTAGTGTGCCAAATCCATTGCTTGTCATCAATCTAAACTGATGAAGGATAAGCATAATGTAATTCTTATTCTTGTTTCATCAAGTGAAGTCAATTTCTTATTCTGGAGGTTCATCAAAATTCTTGATTTCATTTGTTCATTTTTCATTCCAGAGTTCCAAGCTTCCACTTTATATCGTCGCGAAGCTCCATCTAAATCATCACAAGGCTTCACCTTGTGTTTTCAACTTATTTCTCCTTCCTTTCGTTTGATAATCCTTTTGTTACCGGAGTTCTACATGGAGGTTCTACATGATGGTTCATCAAGGATTTAATTCCTTCTCGAAGTGTTCATCGAGATTCTTTTCAGAGAAGCTCAAGCATTCTTCATCTTGCAATCCGGAGTGCAATTCTTTCTACCGTATCATTTGAGGTGGCATTATGTCATTCTTGATAATTTGAGTTCATGTGTTACGATTCACATGTTGTCAAGAATGAGGTATTTTAAATCCATCAATCTCTTCGTTGGAGCTATCTTGTGTCATGTTTCACCTAAAGCCTTCCCTAAGGATTTTTGCAATTATGGTGCTTATAAATGACCCAAGTTCTTCATTTATCCTCCCGGTGAAATAGTTTCTCATCTTCTTGTTCATATCAATCCAATCTATCGTTTTCGCTATTGGAAGAATTTCACCTCATAGTTTTGAGATGTTTTCCATAAGCCCACAACAAGTTTACTCTTTTCGTTGTTGGTTTTTCAACAATTCTGTTCGACCCTTCTCCTAGGGATGCCTTTTTAAACTCTTTTGGTGATAGAAGTTGGCATTTTCTTCTCCATTCTTTTATTTCAATGATCCATCTTCTATTCTCTCTTCCGGAGGCATTGTGATGTTGTTCTTTTCTCTCATCATCTTGAATGGTGAGTATCGTGTTCTTTTCGTGCTTGTCCAATTATCAAGAGCATTGTGTCCTCTGCTCAAGTCCTTTTCATCTTATCTAGTTTTGCATCACTTTTCTAACGGAGTGCTGTCCGAATTTGTTCTTCCTTGGTCCTTCTTCCTAACGGAGTGCTTTCAACTTCGTTCATCTCCGTTGGTTTCTTTCTTCATTTTGCTCAACCTTCCAAGGTTCTTTGGTTTCACTCGTTTGTCAAAGAAGCAACTTAGTTTTACCTCTCATTTTCCTCTTCGTTTTCCCTCCGGTGCCATTCTAGATCTCGGGACGAGATCCTCTCGTAGTGGTGGAGTGTTGTAACGCCCCAAGACCAATGTGCCAGGTGTCTTCCAGTTATTCGCTGTTGTTGCCTTGTCATTGCTTGCGTGTCATGCATTGCATATCATGTCATCTTGTGCATCGCATTTGCATACATGTTCGTCTCATGCATCCGAGCATTTTCCCCGTTGTCTGTTTTGCATTCCGGCGCTCCTATGTCCTCCGGCACCTCCTTTTGTCTCTTTTCGTGTGCGGGTTTTAAACGTTCTCGGATTGGACCAAGACTTGCCAAGCGGCCTTGGTTTACTACCGGTAGACCGCCTGTCAAGTTTCGTGCCATTTGGACTTTGTTTGATACTCCAACGGTTAATCGAGGAACCATAAAGGCCTCGTGTGTGTTGCAGACCAACACCCCTCCAAAGTGGCCCAAAACCCAACTAAACCCCCTATATCATCTCGGTCGTTCGATCACGATCGCGTGGCCGAAAACCGCACCTCATTTGGACTCTCCTAGCTCCCTCTACCTATATATATGTGCCTCTCCCCGAAATTCGCGGTCTAACCCTAGATCTCACATCCCTCCGCGCCTCCGGACATGTCCGCTTGCCGACGGACGCGTCCACCCCACCGCCACATCGCCCCGGCCAACCGTGAGGCGACACGTCAGCTCCACCGCTCCCTCGTCCAACCGGCGCCCGCCACCTCAGCCGGATCGCACCGCGCGCCGCGCCAGGTTCGCCCAGGCCCGGGGCCGGCCCGCGCGGGCCCATCCCGTCGCCGCCGCCCGCCCGCGGCCTCCCGAGGCACGCGCCGCCCGCCAAGGCGCGCCGCCCGGCCGCCACATCGCCGCTCCTCCGCGGAGGCGCTACCCCGGCCTCGCCTCATCTGCCGCCACGCTCGCGGCCACCGCTGCTGTCCGCCCCGCGCCGGCGTGCGCCTCCTCCCCGCCGGTGCCTCTCCTCGCCGACCTCGGTCCGGCCGCTTCCGGCGACCGCCGTCAACTCCGCCGACCCCACGCAGCGTCTCCGGCCACCTCGAGTGCCTCGCCGACGAACCTCGGTTCGCGTGCCCAGATCCAGATCCGGTCAAACGAGGTTGACCTATTTTTTCCCTCTAAGTCCCCAGTATTTTTGGGCATTTTCATCGCATCATAACTTTGCATCCGTGGCTCCGTTTTGGGCATGTAGCATATCAAATTGTTCGACTCGACGAGTACACCATTTCATTCCATTGCACCATGTTCATTTGAGTTCATCTTGATACCCTAAATGCTGTTGCAGGAGTGCTAGTTTATATTAGTTTCAGATTCTTATCAGTAATTGGACATTTTTCATTTTTGCCATGATTGATGTGTGCCTCCTATGAACTTGAGCCCTACATGTGTTTTGAAGTATGCCATGCCATCTTTACAGGGGTGTATGCCATGTATTTTTCTGATCTCTGTGGTGACTAGCACAAGCATGCCAAGTAGCTCTCGTGTTGTTGCTGATTTTAGGGACTTAGAAATATTCTAAGTCATTGCCTTGATAATATTTTTATGCCATGTTTCCTTGTTGCTACAGAGTGATCCATGCCTCTTTTGAGCATAATCAGTAAGGATGTTTTGTAGATATTGTTGTGCTCTATCCATCCATGTCTTTGTTTGCCATTATGGAGCAACCTAGCTTGACTCAATCGAGCTCTACCTTTGCTATAAAATGTTCCTGGCAGATTGTTTACATGTTAAGCATTTTTGCCGAGGTTGTTGTAGTTGTTCCATGCATGCTATGTTGTTGTTCTTGCCATGTTTAGCTTCTATGCCATGTCTACTTGTTGGGTGTATGCTTAGTTTGTCATGCAATGCCTTGTGGTGAGTGCATCGAGCTCGTAAACATGCCTACTAAATATCTGTTTTACCATGTTCCAGTTTTCTACTAAGTCTGAATCTGTTAACGATAATTGCAATGTTCACATGGTTGCCATTGTATTTTCTGATCCCTTTTGGCTTATGGTAAGTAAGGGACTTTTGTTATATGCTTTGAGTAGTTTCATGACATGCCTTGCTTTCCCATCATATGTTCCTGTAGCATGTTGTTATCTTTCTCTAAACATTGCTTCCTGATGTTAAATTCCTGACATGTTAATTTCACTAAGTCTGTAACCTGATATCTTTTGCACTTTTGCCATGCTTGTTTGAACCTGCTATTGAGTGAATTAGCCATAGCTCAGTGTTCATCTTTTGTCAAGAATCTTGAGTGAATCCCTGCCATGTATTTTGTTGCTATGTTAGAGTGCAGTAGCTTGTTGTTCTTGATGCATTTAGATAGCCTCGTGCAGTTAATCGTAGACCGGTGACATATTTGTTTTGCTTGCCATTTGCAAACCATGCATCTGATTCTGGTGATCTTCGTATCGATTTCGACCGAAATCAACTCATCTTTCCAGTGGCACGCTTGGTTTTTCCAAGTTGAGGCCATGTTCGATCTTTCCTTTCCGATGCATGCATATGCATTGCATATCACATCCCGCATATCATGCCATGTTTTGCATCATGTAGTTTGTGCTTTGCACGTGGTTGTTTGTGTCTCCCTTTTCTTGTGTTCTTGCTTTGGGTAGAGCCGGGAGACGAGTTCGTGTTCGAGGTACCCGTTGAGTACGCTTACGAGGATCAAGCTTTCATCTTCTCAGAGAACTTTGCAGGCAAGACGACCATACCCTCGAAATCACTTCTATCTTTGCTTGCTAGATGCTCACTCTTTTGCTATGCCTATGCTGCAATACCTACCACTTGCTATTTTCATGCCTCCCACATTGCCATGAGCGTCTAACCCACCTTGTCCTAGCAAACCATTGTTTGGCTATGTTACCGCTTTGCGCAGCCCCTCTTATAGCGTTGTTAGTTGCAGGTGAAGACGGACTTTGTTCCAAGTTGGAACATGGATATTTGTTGGGATATCACAATATCTCTTATTTAATTAATGCATCTATATACTTGGTAAAGGGTGGAAAGCTCGACCTTATGCCTGGTGTTTTGTCCCACTCTTGCCGCCCTAGTTTCCGTCATACCGGTGTTATGTTCCTTGATTTTGTGTTCCTTACACGGTCGTGTTATAATGGGAACCCGTTGACAGTTCTCTTTGAATAAAACTCCTCCAGCAAGGCCCAACCTTGGTTTTACCATTTGCACTAACAACCTACCACCTTCCCTTGGGTTCTGCAGACTCAAGGGTCATCTTTATTTTAACCCCCGGGCCAGTGCTTCTCTAAGTGTTGGTCCGAAATGGGCAGCCTGTGGGGCCACCTCGGGGAAACTCGAGGGTTGGTTTTACTCGTAGCTTGACCTATCCGGTGTTTCCCTGAGAACGAGATATGTGCAGCTCCTATCGGGATTGTCGGCGCATCGGGTGGCTTTGTTGGTTTAGTTTTACCATTGTCGAGATGTCTTGTAACTGGGATTCCGAGACTGATCGGTTTGTATTGGGAGAAGGAATATCCTTCGTTGACAGTGAGAGCTTATGATGGGCTAAGTTGGGACACCCCTGCAGGGTTTTGAACTTTCGAAAGCCGTGCCCACGGTTATGGGCAAATGGGAATTTTTTAATGTTCGGTTGTAGAAAACCTGAAACTTATCTTAATTAAAATGCATCAACCGTGTGTGTAGCCGTGATGGTCTCTTCTCGGCGGGATCCGGGAAGAGAACACGGTGTTGGAGTTATGCTCGAACTTAAGTAGTCTAGGATCACTTCTTGATCATAGATTCTCGACCGTGCTTTGCCTTCTCTTCTCGCTCTCTTTTGCATAAGTTAGCCACCATATATGCTAGTGCTTGCTGCAGCTCCACCTCATACCTTTTCCCTACCCATAAGCTTAAATAGTCTTGATCGCGAGGGTGTAAGATTGCTGAGTCCCCGTGACTCACAGTTTACTTCCAAACCAGTTTGCAGGTACCGATGATATCGTGCAGGTGACGCAACCGAGCTCAAGGAGGAGCTTGATGAAGATCTCATGTTTCATTGTGCTGTTTCGTTTTCCAGTTGATCAGTAGTGGAGCCCAGTCAGGGCGATCAGGGATCTGTAGCATTAGGGGTGGTCTTCTTTTATTTTGGTTCCATAGTCGGACCTTGTTTGTATCTAGATGCTGTAATGTTATATTCATGTATTGTGTGAAGTGGCGATTGTAAGCCAACTCTGTACCTCTTGCTTATTCAGTACATGGGATGTGTAAAGATTACCCCTCTTGCGACATTGCCCTCAATGCGGTTATGCCTCTAAGTCGTGCTCCGACACGTGGGAGATATAGGCGCATCGAGGGTGTTACAAGTTGGTATCAGAGCCTTCCCCGACTTAGGAGCCCCCTACTTGATCGAATTGCTGGCGTTGTTGAGTCTAGAAAACTGTTTTGAGTCTTATAGGATTATATATATATATCGGAGAGTAGGATTCTTTTACTCCTCAGTCCCTTCGTCGCTCTGGTGAGGCCTCCTGATGTAGAGTTTTGACTCTTCTCTTCTCAAATTTCACTAAATTTTTTAGGATCACGCGGGTATCTTGGAATCGTTCCGATGTGTTTGTGACGAGAACATTGTTCTTGGTGCCTCCTACAATTTAGGGGTTGTCGCAATGTTCCGGGGAGTTGAGCTCTGAGGTGTTATCGTCACAATTTTATCGTTGCAATTCTGGAGTACCTGAATTTCGCCGACATTGAAAATCTCCTTTATGCAGTTGTTGGTGAGATAACCTCGACGCCACCCAGTACTGGGGCGGGAGTTCGGGAGTATTGCCATAACTCGTATAACAGATGCTTTTGGAAGGTTGATGTAAATGATTTCCGAAGGTTTGTTGGTTATGTGTTGAAGGATGGATACAGCTGGATGTAGGATTTGCTAGCTTTGGGTGAGATATTATGCTTCCCCTGTATCCCCAACACCTGATTGCATAACCAGAAAGTTTCAGGAGTTTATAAGTGGGAATTCAAGTAGCTCTTAGGATATCTTTCCGACAGATGTATAATATGAAATTGGGGTTCGACGTCTAGTGGTCCGCCTATCCATGGTTGGTTTTACAGTGGTCTCGTTGTGTCATAAAGAGTCCTTGGCTATGCTGACTCGGGGATGCTTCGTATGTCATGTGCACTGCCTTGTACATGATGGTGCTGTACGATCGAGCCCATGTAGGCCCCACCAGGAAAACTTCGGACAAAGTCTCTATCATATGTTTGTTCCGGCTTATTCTGCAAGCCAATCCTTTGTTTTTGTTTTCAGTTGTGGTATTCGAGTTGCTTCGAAGTCAAGTGTTGATTCCATACCTTTACGAAATGGTGTTCTCATACTCCAATGTGAATATCAATCCTTCATGATATTCGATATTGTCATGTCAATCCTTTTCAACCGGTGTGTTTCTCTTCAGGTGAATCCAATCTTTTCAACATTCGCAAGATCAACTCAAAGTTGCTCAATGGTGTTTGTTTCATCCATCTCCAAGCTGTCTTTGTTTCTCCCACCCTCCCACCCTTTTTCCTTCAAGGATTCGGAATTCTTAATCAAGTATCCATCTTATTGATGTGAAGTCTTTCCATTATTTTCTGTCAATGTTTTTACTCGGTGTTTCTCAGGAAAATACTAACGGAGCTTCAAGTTCTTCATTCTTTTCCTTCTCCAGTGGATTCAATGCAAGCTTTCAGTGTTGATCGTATCCTTTTCATTGCATCACATGCTTTCCATGTTGGAAGTCCTTACAGAAGACTCTCTTATTTATTCACCTCTCGCTATTCAATCGTTCCGGAGTACTGAAGATATCTCAGAAGATTCGTCTTTTCCATTCTTAATCCGTTCAAGCTACTTCGACATTGTTATCGCATTCAAGCCATTTAATTCAACGGCGAAATATCTCTTTCAAATTGTTTAACAGTGTTTCTTTTGAGTGGGCCCTAACCCATAGGTCTTTTCCCAGGATCTTACCTGACTCTTCTAATTTTACCGGGGCTATTCTCAAATATTTCAAAGTTTGACGTAAGAATGATTCATCATTAGTCAGATGGTTTCTCCAAGATCTTTCAAATTCTTTTCATCGTTGGTTCAACCTTTCTATTCTTCATCCTGGAGAATCTCAACAATTCAAAGTGGTGTTTATCGTCGTAATTCTCGGATTTTGAAGACCGAAGAAGAGTTTCTCTTTAATCTTGCTCCACTCTCTTCAAGATTCGTGATTCTAGCTGTTGCCATCCTCTCATCATTGTTTTTGATTGTGAGAATTCTTTTCACCCTTCCGGAGTTATTCAGGAGTCTTTTCAGTTTGATTCTCCGAAGGCCATCATTTCGGGATTATTCATTTCAGCTTTCAGCTCTCATTCTCTAAATCTTACCGGTGCATCATTCAAATATTCTCTAATCAATTCATGATCTATTTGTTCTCATGTATCTAAATCCTAGCAAGCATCTTCGTTCATTTGCTAATTCTTCCCGGTGTTTCTTTATCTTTCCTTCGTTCATTCTCAATTCTTACGGTGGTTCGTTCAAGATTTCTCTTCCTTCTTTATCTTATCTATTCATTTGTTGTTTCAATTCTACCGGTGGTTCGTTGAAGACTTTCTCAAGTTGGCGCGATATCTCTCTTAATCCTTTGTACGAGAATAAGTAGTGTGCCAAATCCATTGCTTGTCATCAATCTAAACTGATGAAGGATAAGCATAATGTAATTCTTATTCTTGTTTGATCAAGTGAAGTCAATTTCTTATTCTGGAGGTTCATCAAAATTCTTGATTTCATTTGTTCATTTTTCATTCCAGAGTTCCAAGCATCCACTTTATATCGTCGCGAAGCTCCATCTAAATCATCACAAGGCTTCACCTTGTGTTTTCAACTTATTTCTCCTTCCTTTCGTTTGATAATCCTTTTGTTACCCGAGTTCTACATGGAGGTTCTACATGATGGTTCATCAAGGATTTAATTCCTTCTCGAAGTGTCATCGAGATTCTTTTCAGAGAAGCTCAAGCATTCTTCATCTTGCAATCCGGAGTGCAATTCTTTCTATCGTATCATTTGAGGTGGCATTATGTCATTCATGATAATTTGAGTTCATGTTTCAAGATTCACATGTTTTCAAGAATGAGGTATTTTAAATCCATCAATCTCTTTGTTGGAGCTATCTTGTGTCATGTTTCACCTAAAGCCTTCCCTAAGGATTGTTGCAATTATGGTGCTTATAAATGACCCAAGTTCTTCATTTATCCTCCCGGTGAAATAGTTTCTCGTCTTCTTGTTCATATCAATCCAATCTATCGTTTTTTCTATTGGAAGAATTTCACCTCATAGTTTTGAGATGTTTTCCATAAGCCCACAACAAGTTTACTCTTTTCGTTGTTGGTTTTTCAACAATTCCGTTCGACCCTTCTCCTAAGGATGCCTTTTCAAACTCTTTTGGTGATAGAAGTTGGCATTTTCTTCTCCATTCTTTTATTTCAATGATCCATCTTCTATTCTCTCTTCCGGAGGCATTGTGATGTTGCTCTTTTCTCTCATCATCTCGAATGGTGAGGATCGTGGTCATTTCGTGCTTGTCCAATTATCAAGAGCGTTGTGTCCTCTGCTCAAGTCCTTTTCATCTTATCTAGTCTTGCATCACTTTTCTAATGGAGTGCTGTCCGAATTTGTTCTTCCTTGGTCCTTCTTCCTAACGGAGTGCTTTCAACTTCGTTCATCTCCGTTGGTTTCTTTCTTCATTTTGCTCAACCTTTCAAGGTTCTTTGGTTTCACTCGTTTGTCAAAGAAGCAACTTAGTTTTACCTCTCATCTTCCTCTTTGTTTTCCCTCCGGTGCCATTCTAGATCTCGGGACGAGATCCTCTCATAGTGGTGGAGTGTTGTAACGCCCCGAGACCGATGTGCCAGGTGTCTTCCAGTTATTCACTGTTGTTGCCTTGTCATTGCTTGCGTGTCATGCATTGCATATCATGTCATCTTGTGCATCGCATTTGCATACATGTTCGTCTCATGCATCCGAGCATTTTCCCCGTTGTCTGTTTTGCATTCCGGCGCTCCTATGTCCTCTGGCGCCTCCTTTTATATCTTTCCGTGTGCAGGTGTTAAACGTTCTTGGATTGGACCAAGACATGCCAAGCGGCCTTGGTTTACTACCGGTAGACCGCCTGCCAAGTTTCGTGCCATTTGGACTTCTTTTGATACTCCAACGGTTAATCGAGGAACCGTAAAGTCCTCGTGTGTGTTGCATCCCAACACCCCTCCAAAGTGGCCCAAAACCCAACTAAACCCCCTATATCATCTCGGTCGTTCGATCATGATCGCGTGGCTGAAAACCGCACCTCATTTGGACTCTCCTAGCTCCCTCTACCTATATATATGTGCCTCTCCCCGAAATTCGCGGTCTAACCCTAGATCTCACATCCCTCCGCGCCGCCGGACATGTCCGCTTGCCGGCAGACGCGTCCACCCTGCCGCCACATCGCCCCGGCCAACCGGGAGGCGACACGTCAGCTCCGCCGCTCCCTCGTCCAACCGGCGCCCGCCACCTCAGCCGGATCGCACCGCGCGCCGCGCCAGGTTTGCCCAGGCCGGGGGCCGGCCCGCGCGGGCCCATCCCGTCGCCGCCGCCCGCCCGCGGCCTCCTGAGGCACGTGCCGCCCGCCGAGGCGCGCCACCTGGCCGCCACATCGCCGCTCCGCCGCGGAGGCACTGCTCCGGCCTCGCCTCATCTGCCGCCACGCCTGCGGCCACCGCCACTGTCCGCCCCGCGTCGGCGTGCGCCTCCTCCCCACCGGCGCCTCTCCTCGCCGACCTCGGTCCGGCCGCTTCCGGCGACCGCCGTCAACTCTGGTGACCCCGCGCAGCGTCTCCGGCCACCTCGAGTGCCTCACCGACGAACCTCGGTTCGCCCGCCTAGATCCAGATCCGGTCAAACGAGGTTGACCTAATTTTTTCCTCTAAGTCCCCAGTATTTTTGGGCATTTTCATCGCATCATAACTTTGCATCCGTGTCTCCATTTTGGGCGTGTAGCATATCAAATTGTTTGACTCGACGAGTACATCATTTCATTCCATTGCACCATGTTCATTTGAGTTCATCTTGATACCCTAAATGCTGTTGCAAGAGTGCTAGTTTATATTAGTTTCAGATTCTTATCAGTAATTGGACATTTGTCATTTTTTCCATGATTGATGTGTGCCTCCTATGAACTTGAGCCCTACATGTGTTTTGAAGTATGCCATGCCATCTTTACAGGGGTGCATGCCATGTATTTTTGTGATCACTGTGGTGACTAGCACAAGCATGCCAAGTAGCTCTCGTGTTGTTGCTGATTTCAGGGACTTAGAAATATTCTAAGTCATTGCCCTGATAATATTTTTATGCCAAGTTTCCTTGTAGCTACAGAGTGATCCATGCCTCTTTTGAGCATGATCAGTAAGGATGTTTTGTAGATATTGTTGTGCTCTGTCCATCCATGTCTTTGTTTGCCATTATGGAGCACCGTATCTTGACTCAATCGAGCTCTACCTTTGCTATAAAATGTTCCTGGCAGATTGTTTACATGTTAAGCATTTTTGCCGAGGTTGTTGTAGTTGTTCCACGCATGTTATGTTGTTGTTCTTGCCATGTTTATCTTCTATGCCATGTCTACTTGCTGGGTGTATGCTTAGTTTGTCATGCAATGCCTTGTGGTGAGTGCATCGGGCTCGTAAACATGCCTACTCAATATCTGTTTTACCATGTTCTAGTTTTCTACTAAGTCTGAATCTGTTAACGATAATTGCAATGTTCGCATGGTTGCCATTGTATTTTCTGATCCCTTTTGGCTAATGGTTAGTAAGGGACTTTTGTTATATGCTTTGAGTAGTTTCATGCCATGCCTTGCTTTGCTATGATATGTTCCTGTAGCATGTTGTTATCTTTCTCTAAACATTGCTTCCTGATGTTAAATTCCTGACATGTTAATTTCACTAAGTCTGTAACCTGATATCTTTTGCACTTTTGCCATGCTTGTTTGAACCTGCTATTGAGTGAATTAGCCGTAGCTCAGTGTTCATCTTTTGTCAAGCATCTTGAGTGAATCCCTGCCATGTATTTTGTTGCTATGTTAGAGTGTAGTAGCTTGTTGTTATTGATGCATTTAGATGGCCTCGTGTAGTTAATCGCAGACCGGTGCCATATTTGTTTTGCTTGCCATTTGCAAACCGTGCATCCGATTCCGGTGATCTTCATGTCGATTTCGACCGAAATCAACTCATCTTTCCAGTGGCACGCTTGATTTTCCATGTTGATGCCATGTTCAATCTTTCCTTTTCGATGCATGCATATGCATTGCATATCACATCCCGCATATCATGCCATGTTTTGCATGATGTTGTTTGTGCTTTGCACGTGGTTGATTGTGTCTCCCTTTTCTTGTGTTCTTGCTTTGGGTAGAGCCGGGAGACGAGTTCGTGTTCGAGGTACCCGTTGAGTACGCTTACGAGGATCAAGCTTTTGTCTTCTCGGAGAACTTTGCAGGCAAGATGACCATACCCTCGAAATCACTTCTATCTTTGCTTGCTAGATGCTCACTCTTTTGCTATGCCTATGCTGCAATACCTACCACTTGCTATTTTCATTGCCATGAGACTCTAACCCACCTTGTCCTAGCAAACCGTTGTTTGGCTATGTTACCGCTTTGCACATCCCCTCTTATAGCGTTGTTAGTTGCAGGTGAAGATGGATTTTGTTCCAAGTTGGAACATGGATATTTGTTGGGATATCACAATATCTCTTATTTAAGTAATGCATCTATATACTTGGTAAAGGGTGGAAGGCTTGACCTTATGCCTGGTGTTTTGTTCCACTCTTGCCGCCCTAGTTTCCGTCATACCGGTGTTATGTTCCTTGATTTTGCGTTCCTTACACTGTCGGGTTATAATGGGGACCCCTTGACAGTTCTCTTTGAATAAAACTCCTCCAGCAAGGCCCAACCTTAGTTTTACCATTTGCACTAACAACCTACCACCTTCCCTTGGGTTCTGCAGACTGAAGGGTCATCTTTATTTTAACCCCCCGGGCCAGTGCTTCTCTAAGTGTTGGTCCAAAATGGGCAGCCTGCGGGGCCACCTCGGGGAAACACGAGGGTTTGTTTTACTCGTAGCTTGACCTATCTGGTGTTTCCCTGAGAACAAAGATATGTGCAGCTCCTATCGGGATTGTCGGCACATCGGGTGGCTTTGCTGGTTTAGTTTTACCATTGTCGAGATGTCTTGTAACCGGGATTCCGAGTCTGATCGGGTTGTATTGGGAGAAGGAATATCCTTCGTTGACAGTGAGAGCTTGTGTTTGGCTAAGTTGGGACACCCCTGCAGGGTTTTGAACTTTCGAAAGCCGTGCCCGTGGTTATGGGCAGATGGGAATTTGTTAATGTCCGGTTGTAGAAAAGCTGAAACTTATCTTAATTAAAATGCATCAACCGCGTGTGTAGCCATGATGATCTCTTCTCGGCGGGGTCCTGGAAGTGAACACGGTGTTGGAGTTATGCTCCAGCGTAAGTAGTCTAGGATCACTTCTTGATAATAGATTCTTGACCGTGCTTTGCCTTCTCTTATCGCTCTCTTTTGCGTAAGTTAGCCACCATATATGCTATTGCTTGCTGCAGCTCCAACTCATACCTTTTCCCTACCCATAAGCTTAAATAGTCTTGATCGCGAGGGTGTAAGATTGCTGAGTCCTCGTGACTCACATTTTACTTCCAAACCAGTTTGCAGGTGCCGATGATATCGTGCAGGTGACACAACCGAGCTCAAGGAGGAGCTCGATGAAGATCTCGTGTTTCATTGTGCTGTTTCGTTTTCCAGTTGATCAGTAGTGGAGCCCAGTCGGGGCGATCAGGGATCTGTAGCATTAGGAGTGGTCTTCTTTTATTTTGGTTCCGTAGTCGGACCTTGTTTGTATCTGGATGTTGTAATGTTATATTCATGTATTGTGTGAAGTGGCGATTGTAAGCCAACTCTGCACCTCTTTCTTATTCAGTACATGGGATGTGTAAAGATTACCCCTCTTGCGACATTGCCTTCAATGCGGTTATGCCTCTAAGTCGTGCTCCGACACGTGGGAGATATAGCTGCATCGCGGGTGTTACAGCTATAGCATGCTAGTTTTTCACTGTTAAATCCTAAGGTCGGCCGGAAGATATGTGATGATCAAGTATAGAAATGCCTTCAACATCAACAATTTTTTTTAACTTCTGACGAATCAAAATCATGAGTCAAGATGGTTAATCATTTAATAAGATTGGAAGAGATCAAGAGAGTTAGATAAATTATTTCATTTGCAAAAAAAGAAAGATAAGTACATTATTATACATGGATTAATGTATGGTCGTTTGTGTAACACTCAGAGCTTTCCAAAATAGTGTGCAGGGGAGCATGAGGCACTGGCTTGACCTTCCAAAACATTGCATCGCCCAGTTCATAACTTCGTATGGGTCTCATCTTACTCCTGCCGTGGGCTCCTGGTTAAATAGGTATTGCATCCGAGAGTCTTGTCAGCTTGGTTGCCACTCGGGGGAGTTCTTGTCCAAATGCTAGTTAAATCCTCTTCCTTGCGTATGTTGAGCAGCAGCTTCCGATTGAGTGAGTGCCCTCCAGCAGTAGGCACCCCTGTTGTAAGGGTTACTGTAGCGAGGTGATTTGCAAGGGATTCAGCTTCATGCTACTTTGCAACCAGTAGCAGTTGTTCTCTCTGATGAACAATGCGTCGCCATCCCAGTTGCCGAACTGCTGGAGGATCATCACGCGTACTCGTGCGTCTAATTCGTCCATGATTCTCAACATCAGCTTAAGCAGGTACATCGAGTCTCATGTGACGTGACCTCCCACTAGAAAAAAAGATAGATCCATGAAACTTTGGGCCGAACAAATTTTTTTCCTGTCATACTTATGACACTTCTATGACAATAATTGTGACAAAACCCGGTATCATCATATATGTGGTGGGGTCCTACTTCTATGACAAAAAATCCTGATAGAAAATGGGCTTTTCGTCCAGGGCGGGCCGGAGATGCAGCAGCGTGACATTCTTTGGGCTGTCCATGACAGAAAAAACCCGTGGTAGAAGCGAGGGCGAGGAAAATATTGGGAGTTCCCAGTTATGGTGACTGGTCGAGGTCCGAGCGATGCGGGTTTCTTACGTACGTACGCGCGTGTCTATGAGGCATTGCGCTCTAACTGAACCAGAGCGAGGCATTGGGCTCTAACTGAACCCGAGCAATTGCACTGCAGGCTACGCGTTACTGAACCCGAGCGATCAATCGATGGCTGTTAACTGAACCCAATCGAGCGATTCCTTTGCTACTGCTGCTAATTGAAGCTGATCGATGCTGCCTCTGGATGAAGAGTGAGCGTTGTTGGGGGGTTTGGATGAACAGTTCCCGGTGGGGGTTGGATGAATAGGAACCCGTGGTAGTAGAGGCCGTTGCCGCTGGATGAACAGTACCCCGATCGATCGAGCCGGTGGATGAACAGGACCCCGTGGAGGGCTGGATGAACAGGACCCTGTGGAGGGCTGGTTGAACAGTAGCCGATGGAGGGCTAGTTGAACAGTAGCCAGTGGAGGGCTGGATGAACAGTAGCCCATGGAGGGGTGGTTGAACAAGACCGCATGGAGAGGGCTGGTTGAACAGTAGCCGGTGGAGGCTGGATGAACAAGAGCCAGTGGATGAACAGTCGTGGGTGGAGGCTGGGGGAGGTCGACGGTGGATGAATAGTACCCTGTGGAGGCTAGAGGAGGTCAACGGTGGAGATGAACAATATCCTATGGAGTCCCGTTTTGCGGTACTCCACACCCCTCCCGATGAACAGGACCCCCGTTTCGACCGTAGCGCTCCATCACAAGTCTGTTTTCTCCGTTTTCCGGTATGCCACACCCCTCCCGGTCAACAGGACCCCGTTTCGACCATAGGAGGTCCAAGAGAAGTCTGTTTCCTCCGTTTTGAGGTATGCCAGACCCCTCCTGATGAACATGATCCCGTTTCGACGTGGCCGATCAAACACAAGGCAGTTTCCTCCGTTCTACGGTATGCCAGGCCTCGTTTCCATCGGCTGTTCCATCCAAGCCGGTTGGCTCCCGATGAACATGACGACGCATTCCATTCCGACCCAGCCGGTTGGCTCCCCATGAACACGACGTCGACGTAGTTTCTCCGTTCCGACCCAGCCATGTACACGAGCCCTGGCCATACGTATGCGCGAGTAGGCGTTGGAGACCCCGTCTGTATGTACGTACGTGGCTGTATTTACTTTCTTGCACCCTGGCCATTGTACATACGTGTACATGCTACGTGCATGGCTCTACTACGACATGTGCGTGCCTCTACTACGACAGATGCACGCCTCTACATCGACCAGTATGTACGTACATGTTCGCAACTAGAATGACAACGCTACGTACGCTTCAACCAGGTGGGTCCCGACTCTCAAGCACTTCCTTGCGTGCGAAGATGTAGCTGGTGGGTCCTAGCAGTCAGGGGGAAACATTTTTTTGCGAAATATGGTGGCCCGTCCGATGGGTCCCTGCTGTAAGGTAGAGGAATAATTATTTTGGGCATAATAAGGAGGCACTTCCTTGCTGCGGCCGTGGACCCAGCTATCAGCCTCTCCATGTACAGTACTCTTCCGATGGAAGTCGTTCCTTGACAACGTTGACCACGCCGCGCAGAGAGCACCATGGCGGGGCCTAGGAAGGGGATGATGCGGATCCGGGGAAGACACGACAGTGGAAGCCCACGCGGAGAGGAGTACGAGGGTTCACTGGTTCGGCTGCAGTGTGAGGCTGCCGTCGCCGCAGAATAACAGGGTGTGTGGTTGAGTAGAGGCGGATGGCCTGGCCGGCGGTGGGTGTAGTAGGGGCGGTGAGGCCTTCGCGGCATCACAGCTGGCCACGGGAGGCAGGAGCACACGGCACGACCGACGCTAGTTTGGGCGGCTGGAGCAACAAGACCAGAGGTTGAAGAAGCACTACGGTCGTTGGATGGACATCGTACGGTCACTGGAGCTAGAATCGTTCATATTGACTAAGTTGACAAAGCTCTTCATCCCCGTCAACTTAGTAGCCCCACAAGTCAGCCTCCCACGCAGGAGGGTATTCATTTTTTGTGCGTAATAAGGAGGCACTTCCTTGCATGCGAAGATATAGCTGGTGGGTCCGAGCTGTTTTGGGCGGCTGGAGCAGGAAGATCAGAGACTGAAGAAGCACGATCGTCGTTAGATTGACATCTAACGGTCTGACGCTGGTAGAGTCGATTGTTGACTAAGTTTCTTTTTTGAGAAACCTTGTGTACGCATGAACTTAGTAGGCCCACAAATCAGCCTCCAAATCTGTGGCAGACAACATAGAGCCCATTTGCTAAAAAATATATAATTTGCAGCCCATTTGCTAATTCTTAAGTAATTCATTACAACCCATTTTCTGCCCAGGACCATGGTCAAAAAGTTCAACCTTATTTTCCATATTTCGGTGGAGTCCGAACTATTGTAATCCCGAAATGATAAACATTTTTTAAGAACTTATTGATTTGCCAAAAAATCGTTTTGTTTTTGTAAGCAAATAAGACGTGGGACAATTGAGTTGGTTTAAGGGAAAACCAGTGGTAAAAAAATCAGTGCTGGGAGGGAAAATAACAACAAAAATAAGGGTGTAAATATGAAAAGGGAACTTTATATATTTTCAATATAATGATACGTGTATATGAACTAGTAAAACTATAGGTAGAGATTAGAAAACTGATGTAGGACATGGCGTTTCAAGAGGAAAATAGAACTGGGCTGTGTGTTTGATTCAGTAAAAAAACTGCCTGCAGATGTTGTAAGGCAAAATATAACTAACGCCGGCGGGCTAGAGGCCAGTAGATACCTGATGGATCTTCGTGCCCCGTTGTTGTTATGGGCTGGGCCTGTTAAAAACAAAACCAAGGCTGGGCAGTCTACAACCCAGTTGAAACTTGCTCGACCTAAAAAATCAATATACTTGTTCAACAAACAA
Source organism: Triticum aestivum (assembly GCF_018294505.1). Lineage (NCBI taxonomy): Eukaryota > Viridiplantae > Streptophyta > Magnoliopsida > Poales > Poaceae > Triticum > Triticum aestivum. The sequence continues at coordinate 356,206,266 of NC_057800.1, read as the reverse complement.
GAGAATTCGGCAAGTACAGACTGATAACTGGGATGTAGCAGGTATATTGTTTTTTCTTCATGATAATAAGTGCATGCACTTGTTTCGAAAATTTTGGAGAACTGGGAAGTCAAACGACAGGTGCTTATGCTACCCATCAAATAAAAATCAGGTGCCTGAAAATTCGTTTCAAAACAAATGATTCAGATTTATATCCACGTCGAACCCTCGGCATGATGGTTGGAAGAAAATGCCAAGTTCATACCGAAAGATCATTAACAACAATACCAACTTGCGGACGATAAGGTGGTACAAGTACCAATACCAAACTAACTTATAATCTTTTTACTCCTGGCCCTAGTGTTCGTCTGGTAGAAAATCTTGCAGAGGACCAGCTCCCGCTCCTTCTCTTGCTCCAGGTCCCCAAGGTGGTACTGGTGCATCACCTAGTTGGTCCTCTGCTGGTCGAAGTTCTTGTTGGTGTGCAACACCAGAACCTTTTTGTTGCTTGTCTGCCGGCCTTTGACCACCAATGGCAAGGTATTGCCGGTCTTGTGCCATATCGCGTGCATGTCACACAATGACTGTACCTTGCGATGCGTCCACGTGCCCCTTTTGAACGCCCTGGAATTGCGCTGGAAGAAATGCTTGCTTAGGCCACTACTACCCCTTGAGCACTACGTTGGTTTTCCGATGAAGAGGAAAGGGTGATGCAGCAAAGTAGCGTAAGTATTTCCCTCAGTTTTTGAGAACCAAGGTATCAATCCAGTAGGAGACCACGCGCAAATCACCTCGTACCTACACAAACAAATGAGAACCTTGCAACCAACGCGATAAAGGGGTTGTCAATCCCTTCACGGCCAGTTGCAAGAGTGAGATCTGATAGACATGATAATAATAAGATAAATATTTTTGGTATTTTTATGATATAGGTTGAGAGTAAAGATTGCAAAATAAAATAGATTGTAAACTTGTATGATGGGGAATAGACCCAGGGGCCATAGGTTTCACTAGTGGATTCTGTCAAGAGCATAAGTATTACGATGGGTGAACAAATTATTGTCGAGCAATTGATAGAAAAGCGAATAATTATGAGAATAGCTAGGCATGATCATGTATATAGGCATCACGTCCGTGACAAGTAGACCGACTCCTGCCTGCATCTACTACTATTACTCCACACATCGACAGCTATCCAGCATGCATCTAGAGTATTAAATTCATAAGAACAGAGTAACGCCTTAAGCAAGATGACATGATGTAGAGGGATAAACTCATGCAATATGATGTAAACCCCATCTTTTGATCCTCGATGGAAACAATACAATACGTTTCATTTCCCTTTCTATCACTGGGATCGAGCACCGCAAGATTGAGCCCAAAGCTAAGCACTTCTCCCATTGCAAGAAAGATCAATCTAGTAGGCCAAACCAAACTTATTATTCAAAGAGACTTGCAAAGATAAACCAATCATACATAAAAGAATTCAGAGAAGATTCAAATATTGTTCATAGATAAACCTGATCATAAACCCACAATTCATCGGATCTCGACAACCACACCGCAAAAGAAGATTGCACCGACTAGATCTACAAGAGAGTCAAGGAGAACTTTGTATTGAGATCCAAAGAGAGAGAAGAAGCCATCTAGCTACTAGCTATGGATCCGAAGGTCTGAAGTAAACTACTCACACGTCACCAAAGAGGCCATGGAGTTGATGTAGATGCCCTCTGTGATCAATGCCCCCTCCGGCAGAGCTCTGAAAAGGCCCCAAGATGGTATCTCTTGGGTACAGAAGGTTACAGCGGTGGAATTAGGTTTTCGTGCTGCTCCTGGATGTTTGCGGGGTACGTAGATACATATATAGGAGGAAGAAGTAGGTCGGTGGAGCAACGAGGGGCCCACGAGGGTGGAGGGCGCGCCCCCTGCCTCGTGGCCTCCTCGATTGTTTCTTGACGCCTACTCCAAGTCTCCAGGATCACGTTTGTTCCAAAAATAACGCTCCCGAAGGTTTCATTCCGTTTGGACTCCGTTTGATATTCCTTTTCGGCGAAACACTAAAATAGGCAAAAAAAATTGGTGTTGGGCCTCCGGTTAATAGGTTAGTCCCAAAACTGATATAAAAGTGTAAAAATAAGCTCATTAACATCCAAAATAGATAATATAATAGCATGGAACAATAAAAAATTATAGATACGTTGGAGACATATCAAGCATCCCCAAGCTTAATTCCTGCTCGTCCTCGAGTAGGTAAATGATAAAAACAGAATTTTTGATGTGGAATTCTTCCTAACATATTTCTCAATGTAATTTTTATTTATTGTGGCATGAATGTTCAGATCCGAAAGATTCAAGATAAATGTTTAATATTGACATAGAAATAATAATACTTCAAGCATACTAACTAAGCAATCATGTCTTCTCAAAATAACATGGCCAAAGAAAGTTATCCCTAGAAAATCATATAGCATGGCTATGCTCTATCTTCATCACAGAAAATATTAAATCATGCACAACCTCGATGACAAGCCAAGCAATTGTTCCATACTTTTGATGTTCTCAAACTTTTTCAATCTTCACGCAATATATGAGTGTGAGCCATGGATATAGCACTATGGTGGAATAGAATGGTGGTTGTGGAGAATACAAAAAGGAGAAGATAGTCTCACATCAACTAGGCATATCAACGGGCTATGGAGATGCCCATTAATACAATGTGAGTGAGTAGGGATTGCCATGCAATGGATGCACTAGAGGTATAAGTGTATGAAAGCTCAACAAAAGAAACTAAGTGGGTGTGCATCCAACTTGCTTGCTCACGAAGACCTAGGGCAAATAGAGGAAGCCCATCACTTTAATATACAAGCCAAGTTCTATAATGTAAAATTCCCACTAGTTTATGAAAGTGATAACATAGGAGACTCTCTATCATGAAGATCATTGTGCTACTTTGAAGCACAAGTGTGGAAAAAGGATAGTAACATTGTCCCTTCTCTCTTTTTCTCTCATTTTTTATTTTTTATTTGGGCCTTTTTTTTGGCCTCTTTTCTTTTTTATTTTTTATTTTATTTTTCACCCGGAGTCTCATCCCGACTTGTGGGGGAATCATAGTCTTCATCATCCTTTCCTCACTGGGACAATTCTCTAATAATGATGATCATCACACTTCTTTTTACTTACAACTCAAGAATTGCAACTCAATACTTAGAACAAAATATGACTCTATGTGAATGCCTCCGGCGGTGTACCGGGATATGCAATGAATCAAGAGTGACATGTATGAAAAAATTATGAACGGTGGCTTTGCCACAAATATGATGTCAACTACATGATCATCCATGGCAATATGACAATGATGAAGCATGTCATAACAAACGGAACGGTGGAAATTTGCATGGCAATATATCTCGGAATGGATATGGAAATGCCATAATAGGTAGGTATGGTGGCTGTTTTGAGGAAGGTATATGGTGGGTTTATGGTACCGGTGAAAGTTGCGCAGTACTAGAGAGGCTAGCAATGGTGGAAGGGTGATGGTGCGTATAATCCATGGACTAAACATTAGTCATAAAGAACTCACATACTTATTGCAAAAATCTATTAGTTATCGAAAGAAAGTACTACGCGCATGCTCCTAGGGGGATAGATTGGTAGGAAAAGACCATCGCTCGTCCTCGACCGCCACTCATAAGGAGGGCAATCAATAAATAAATCATGCTCCGACTTCATCACATAACGGTTCACCATACATGCATGCTACGGGAATCACAAACTTCAACACAAGTATTTCTCAAATTCACAACTACTCAATTAGCATGACTCTAATATCACCATCTCCATATCTCAAAACAATCATCAAGTATCAAACTTCTCTTAGTATTCAATGCACTTATATGAAAAGTTTTTATAATGCCTAAAAGCAAATTGCCATGTCGTTCTAAAGGACTCTCAAAATAATATAAGTGAAACACGAGAGATCAATAATCTATATCTATTAATAAAGCAAGGTGATATTCTTGGTTTCGTCCCGCATCTGATCCTACGTTAAGTTTATTATTATACATGAGGTGATACTAATTACGCGTAGTCCAGATGAAAAAGGTCTTAAATTCGTCCGCAGGCAGCCCTCCCGGGCATACTTTTTGGATGATAAAACCGCGACCCATGATCTGGTTGGCCAGCTTCCATCCATATTGGGCCATTGTGGGCCACGAGGCAGTTGTGTGTACTTTTCAGAAGACAAAATGAAAAATTATGGGATGGAGGATCAAACTCGCGATCACCAACTACCAATCCAAAGAACATAGCCAACTGCACTAGCTTGTGGATGTGAACAGACGATTGGTTCATCTGCTAATTGATAGTACCACCTCGCCATTTCACATTAAATCCCACCAGTTCATATATGTATGGGAGTTGTCGAGAGAAACAAGACGGTGCCTTGAGAAATAAATAAGAAGGAAAGTCTGGATAATAAAAGAAAATATGCACAACGACGCTTGATTGGCCACCCTGACGGAGCGAAAAATATCAATAGAAGAGAACCGGCGCTCACGCGACATGCGTGGTGGAATTGAGAGAAGAGAGAGGGATTGGTTGAATTAAATCGGTGCTCATGCATGCAGTTGGCTAATTAAACAATATTCGCGCTCATGCACGTAGTTGGCTAATTAAAAAAGATTTGTGATAATTAAAGTCCGAAGGGCCAGGTCTCCTCTGGACGCATATAGTATTGTGATTTCCATATCTTTTTTATGTATGAATATGAACAAGAATTCTATTTTTTCAAAATAGTGATGTTCAAAAATGTAATTTTAAAAAATGTTCCAACATCAACCAAAATGTTCAAACATTCGAAAAATCTCCAGTTTTTAAAGGTAAAGAACTATTTATGTTTTCCCCTACAACACACGGGCATATTTGTGCCGCTTGATGCAAGAATTGTTATGTTGCAAGATTTCTTTTCCTCTCTCATTGCAATGCATGGGCATATTTGCTATATTATAAAAAAACATATTCAGAAAATCAAGGGTTTTGATTAATGTTTAGTCAAAGTATTTTCATGTATTATTCAATATTAATTAGATCATTGTTTCTAAATCATTTTACTATGCTAGAGGTATGAGAAGCTTTTTTATCTCCCATTACAACGCACATGCCTTTTTGCTAGTTTCTATAAAATAAAACCACCGCCGTGCTCTAAAGGATATAAGTGAAGCACTAGAGCAAAAACGATATAGTTCAAAAGATATAAGTGAAGTACAAAGAGTATTCTAATAAATTCCAATTCATGTGTGTCTCTCTCAAAAGGTGTGTACAGCAAGGATGATTGTGGTAAACTAAAAAGCAAAGACTCAAATCATACAAGATGCTCCAAGCAAAACACATATTATGTGGCGAATAAAAATATAGCTCCAAGTAAAGTTACCGATGAACGAAGACAAAAGAGGGGATGCCTTCAGGGGCATCCCCAAGCTTAGGCTTTTTGGTGTCCTTGGATTTACCTTGGGGTGCCTTGGGCATCCCCAAGCTTAGGCTCTTTCCCAAAACATGAAAACTTCACAACACAAAACTTAAAAGAAAATCCTCGTGAGCTCCGTTAGCGAAAGAAAACAAAACACCACTTCAAGGTACTGTAATGAACTCATTCTTTATTCATATTGGTGTTAAACCTACTGTATGTCAACTTATCTATGGTTTATAAATTCTTTTACTAGCCGTAGATGCATTAAAATATACAAACAACACACGAAAAACAGAATCTGTCAAAAACAGAATAGTCTGTAGTAATCTGTAACTAACGCAAACTTCTGGAACCCCAAAAATTCTAAATAAAAATTCTGGACGTGAGGAATGTATCTATTAAACATCTGCAAAAATAATGAACTAAATATAGCTCTCCAATAAAAAATGGCAGCAATTCTTGTGAGCGCTAAAGTTTCTGTTTTTTAGAGCAAGATCGCAAAGACTTTCCCCAAGTCTTCCCAAAGGTTCTACTTGGCACAAAAACTAATTAAAAGCATAAAACCACATCTAAACAGAGGCTAGATGAATTATTTATTGAATAACAGGAAGGAAAAATATTGGGTTGTCTCCCAACAAGCACTCTTCTTTAAAGCCTTATAGCTAGGCATAAGATTTCAACGATGCTCACATGAAAGACAAGAATTGAAGCACATAGAGAGCATCATAAAACACATGACAAACACATCTAAGTCTAACATAGTTCCTATGCATAAGAATCTTATAGGCAAGCAAATTATCAAGGCAAGCAAAAACTAGCATATTCAAGGAAGCGGAAAGAAACAATAACAATCTCAACATAACGAGAGGTAATTTAGTAACATGAAAATTTCTACAACCATATTTTCCTCTCTCATAATAATTACATGTAGGATCATAAGCAAATTCAACAATATAGCTATCACAAAACATATTCTTAACACGATCCCCATGTATGCAAAATTGACACTCTTCCAAAATAGTGGGATTAACATTAACTAAAGTCATGACCTCTCCAAACCCACTTTTATCAAAAACTTCATAAGATTGAACATTCTCCAAATTTGTGGGATCTAAAGTTGACACTCTTCCAGACCCACTTTCAATAATATTGCAAACACTATTATCAATCTCATATTCATCATGGGGCTTAAATAAATTTTTAAGATCAAAAGAAGAATCACCCCAATCATGATCATTGCAACAAATAGTAGTCATAGCAAAACTAGCATCCCCAAGATTGAGGTTTTGCATATCATTAACACAATTGACATTAAGAGAATTTATAATAACATCATTGCAATCATGCTTTTCATTGAAGGAACTATCAAGTATGGGTGCAATATCAATGATCTCATGTTTCATGTAAGGAACTATAACAAATTCATCTTCATAAATATTGGCATCATGGCCACAAGAATAGAAAACATCATATTCATCAAGGAATATTTCAATCAAATCATCGGAATCATAATTATCTATAGATTCATGCATATCATTATTTTATTCCGAAGCAACAGTCATTCTTTCAATAAATTCTTTGACATAGACATTATGAGCATAGTTTTCATAGCAATATTTAAGTATGTCAAAATTTTCAGGTTCGTAGAGAGTAATATCATACTTTTCAATCAAAGAAGCAATTTCATAAGCACCCTTAAAAGCAACAAATTCTTCAATTTGTTTGATATCATAGTAACTGGAAACACCCTTTTCATAAGAAGATAAGATTTCATTATCATTAAACTCGCATAGGTAGGGGAGGTGTTTTTTAGGGTTCTTAGAGCAACAAGTAAGATCACAAATTTCACAAAGATTCCAAGCATAACATAGAAATCTGTTTATTTGATCCCATAAGAGTCTCCCTTTTTCAGACAGATGGTGACGCACAAAATGAGCATGCTCGTCTAAATATTTCCCATCAACTAGGATAGTTGGGGTTTTAACACGAGCGAATAAGGATCGAAGATGAACCAAGTAGAACACTTTAAGTGGATCCATATCAATAGATATTTAGAAAGCGAAGATGCAAGCTAATAGAAGGCACATGGAAACACAAACAAAGATACATATGGGAAGAAGGTGGACGAAAAAAGGCGAATAAAACGGCAAGGGTGAAGTGGGGGAGAGGAAAACGAGAGGCAAATGGAAAATAATGTAATGCGAGGGATAAGAGTTTGTGATGGGTACTTGGTATGTCTTGACTTGTGCGTAGACTCCCCGGCAACGGCGCCAGAAATCCTTCTTGCTACCTCTTGAGCACTGCATTGGTTTTCCCTTGAAGAGGAAAGGGTGCTGCAGCAAAGTAGCGTAAGTATTTCCCTTAGTTTTTGAGAACCAAGGTATCAATCCAGTAGGAGACCACGCACAAATCACCTCGTATCTACACAAACAAATAAGAACCTCGCAACCAACGCGATAAAGGGGTTGTCAATCCCTTCACGGCCACTTGCAAGAGTGAGATCTGATAGACATGATAATAATAAGATAAATATTTTTGGTATTTTTATGATATAGATTGAAAGTAAAGATTGCAAAATAAAATAGATTGTAAACTTGTATGATGGAGAATTGCCCCAGGGGCCATAGGTTTCACTAGTGGCTTATGTCAAGAGCATAAGTATAACGGTGGGTGAACAAATTACTGTCGAGCAATTGATAGAAAAGAGAATAATTATGAGAATATCTAGGCATGATCATGTATATAGGCATCACGTCCGTGACAAGTAGACCGACTCTTGCCTGCATCTACTACTATTACTCCACACATCGACCGCTATCCAGCATGCATCTAGAGTATTAAGTTCATAAGAACAGAGTAACGCCTTAAGCAAGATGATATGATGTAGAGGGATAAACTCATGCAATATGATGTAAAACCCATCTTTTTATCCTCGATGGCAACAATACAATACGTGTCGTTTCCCTTTCTGTCACTGGGATCGAGCACCGCAAGATTGAACCCAAAGCTAAGCACTTCCCCCATTGCAAGAAAGATCAATCTAGTAGGCCAATCCAAACTGATAATTCAAAGACACTTGCAAAGATAAACCAATCATACATAAGAGAATTCAAAGAAGATTCAAATATTGTTCATAGATAAACTTGACCATAAACCCACAATTCATCGGATGTCGACAAACACACCGCAAAACAAGATTACACCGAATAGATCTCCATGAGAATCGAGGAGAACTTTGTATTGAGATCCAAAGAGAGAGAAGAAGCCATCTAGCTACTAGCTATGGACCCGAAGGTCTGAAGTCAACTACTCACACATCACCGGAGAGGCCATGGAGTTAATGTAGAGGCCCTTCGTGATCAATGCCCCCTCCAGCGGAGCTCCGGAAAAGGCCCCAAGATGGGATCTCTTGGGTACAGAAGGTTGCGATGGTGGAATTAAGTTTTCGTGGTGCTCCTGGATGTTTGCGGGGTACGTAGATATATATAGGAGGAAGAAGTAGGTCGGTGGAGCAATGAGGGGCCCACGAGGGTGGAGGGCGCGCCCCCTGCCTCATGGCCTCCTTGATTGTTTCTTGATGCCTAATCCAAGTCTCATGGATCACGTTTGTTCCAAAAATAACGCTCCCGAAGGTTTCATTCCGTTTGGACTCTGTTTGATATTCCTTTTTGGTGAAACACTAAAATAGGAAAAGAAAACATATAATAGGTTAGTCCCAAAAATGATATTAAAGTGTAAAAATAAGCCCATTAACATCCAAAATAGATAGTATAATAGCATGGAACAATCAAAAATTATAGATACGTTGGAGACGTATCAGCCACTCATTGTGATACCTGCTATATTGTGGAATACATGTTTTAGTGTACGTGGTTGGCATTTTCATAACATCTTTGGCATGTTGCAGTCACTTGTTTCACTTTTAATTAATTGTCAAATTGTAATTGCTTCACTAGGTCTGCGTCTAAAAATAAAAATAGAGCTATAAATAAAGTAATATGTTTGTGCAAGTAGACGACAGTCGGCGTTCTAGGAACGGGGGTCCCTAGACTTGCCTGCCTGCGGCCCCGTATGGCCCATCTTCACCAGCCAACACCCAAGACCCTCGCGAGGGGCTAAGCCTCGCGAGGAGGACGACGCAAGACCTCCTCAGGGGCGGCCTCACCAGGCTGGCTCGTGAGGGGCGGAGAGATCAAGGCAAGGCGAACCTCGTGAGGTTCCAATGACGTAAGCCATGACGATCAGGACCAGGCGGGCGCCAGCGAGCACAGTGTCCTCGTTCCCTCTTCGGTGTTAAGGAGGCAAGCGTAGGCGAGGAGTTCCGAAGCATCAAGCAAAGGTTTCCATATCGGTGCAACAAGACCAAGACCAGCAGGACGACAGGACGGAGGTCACCGTGGAGCCCAAGACGGCGTCACCACCAGAGCCTTTGGCAGGCGAAGACTACTTTTGTCAGGATAGCTTGTACTAGTTGTCCCCTTTCAAATTGGCCGTTGTGGGATCCCTTCCTGCTCAATATTTGGGAAGAGGACCAGGGCCTCTATAAATACGACTAGCCACCACTATAGCTAGGCATCGCATCATGGATCGGAGCCATTCCATCCATAGCCTCTGACAAGTTCACCAGGCACGAGAACACCTCTCCTCAGGAGGCTGTTCTTCCCTTGTAATTGTTCATCCTAAGTGAGGGAGTCCTGGATTAGGGGGTCTCCGGACAGCCGGACTATATCCTTTGGCCGGACTGCTGGACTATGAAGATACAAGATTGAAGACTTTGTCCCGTGTCTAGATGGGACTCTCCTTGGCGTGGAAGGCAAGCTAGGCAATACGGATATGTAGATCTCCTCCCTTGTAACCGACTCCATGTAACCCTAGCCCCCTCCGGTGTCTATATAAATCGGAGGGTTTAGTCCGTAGGACAACATACAATCATACCATAGGCTAGCTTCTAGGGTTTAGCCTCTACGATCTCGTGGTAGATCAACTCTTGTAATACTCATATCATCAAGAACAATCAAGCAGGACGTAGGGTATTACCTCCTTCAAGAGGGCCCGAACCTGGGTAAACTTCGTGTCCCCTGCCTCCTGTTACCATCCGCCTTAGACGCACAGTTAGGGACCCCCTACCCGAGATCCACCGGTTTTGACACCAACATTGGTGCTTTCATTGAGAGTTCCACTGTGTCGTCACCATAAGGCTTGATGGCTCCTTCGATCATTGGTAGCGATGCGGTTCATGGTGAGGTTTTCCTCCCCGGACAGATCTTTGTATTCGGCGGCTTCGCACTGCGGGCCAATTCGCTTGGCCATCTGGAGTAGATCGAGAGCTACGCCCCTGGCCATCAGGTCAGATTCAGAAACTTAAACTACACTACCGACATCTGCGGAGACTTGATCTTCGACGGATTCGAGCCCGTGTCAGGTGCGCCGCACAGTCACGACGAGCATGACGTAACTCTGCTGTCGGACAGTGTTTAGGAGATCGCATCTGCAACTACTCCGGCCTTCAATCCGGAGCAAATTGCGCCATCCAAGGACAAAGGGATAGACCCCGCCATGGAGGCCGCACTCAGTGGCGATGGAGCCAAATATTGACTTCACCCCTTACGAGAGCCGTGTCGCCAAACCACTGGATTCGTCTCCGGCCACGGAGTCCGAGCCGCCTGCAACCGTGCCCATCGAATCTGACTGGGCGCTGATCATGGAGTTCACCTCCGTGGATATCTTTCAGCACTCGCCTTTCGGCGATGTGCTAAATTCATTAAGGTATCTCTCCCTGTCAGGAGAACCTTGGCTGAACTATGTCCAGCTAGAATGGGATACGGAAGACGAAGAAATTCGCTGCCCGCCCACCACCCACTTAGTAGCCACTCTTGATGACTTAACCGACATGCTCAACTTCGACTCCGAAGACATCGAGGGCATGGACGAAGATGCAGGAGATGAAAAGGAACCAGCGCCCACAAGGCGCCGGATAGCCACTTCATCACATGACATATACATGGTGGATACGCCCAAAGAAGGCAATGGCGAAGAGATAGTGTAGGATGGCGCCTCCAAGAAGCAACCCAAGCGCCGACGTTAGCAGCGCTGCTCTAAGTCCCGCCATAGCAAAAACAGTGATAACAGCGCAAGAGAAAATAACACTCCAGTCGACTCCAGAGGAAACGACGACCACATCGCCCCGGCGGCAGAGCACGATGAAGCTGCAAGCGGCGAACATAGTACGGATCCGACGTCCGAACACGGCGACGCCAAGTATAAACCACATCAAACCCCTTCTGGGGAGGAAAACAGTCTGGACGAAGATGCACACATCATCCCGGAAACGCACTTGGAGCAAGAGAACATCCACAGAAGGCTTATTGCCACAGCGAGGAGTCTGAAGAAACAGAAGCAAAGGCTTAAGGCCGCACAAAATACACTCAACAGCAGGTGGAACAAAGTGCTTGACAACGAAGCAAAGTATGGTGGAAGTTGCCACACAAGAGCTATCCAAAGCGCAAGCTGTTACATGAATTCGACAACGAGGCCTTAGAGCCCACACAACCAAAAAATGAAACGGCCAACCGGCCGGATCTACCACCTTGTGATCGCGATAGAGCGGATAACAAATACGCACATAAGTCAACACACGATGTACGTGAGCACTTGCGCCAAAAATCCGGTACGACCAGATCCATCTATGGATCTAGGAAGCGTGCTCCGGCACAAAATCAGAACCAAATACCACAACCGTCCGAACGCCATGGTACATCCAAGTACAGGGGTGCCGCACCCCCCCTATGTTTCACCGATGAAGTGCTGGACCACGAATTCCCAGAAGGATTCAAACCAATGAACATAGAGGCGTATGACGGGACCACAGACCCTGGGGTCTGGATTGAGGACTTTATCCTCCATATCCATATGGCTCGCAGAGATGATCTCCATGCCATTCAATACTTGCCCCTCAAGCTTAAAGGACTAGCTCGGCACTGGCTGAAAGGCCTCCTCGAAAACTCAATTGGAAGTTGGGAGGAGCTCGAGGACGCTTTTCAGGCTAATTTTCAAGGGACCTACGTCCATCCTCCGGATGCAGATGATTTAAGTCATATAATTCAACAGTCCGAAGAGTCCGCCCGAAAGCTTTGGAACAGGTTTCTCACCAAGAAGAACCAAATCGTCAACTGTCCGGACGCTGAAGCCTTAGTAGCTTTCAAACATAGCGTCCGAGATGAATGGCTCGCTAGACACCTCAGCCAAGAAAAACGGAGAACAATGGTAGCTCTAACAAGTCTCATGACCCGCTTTTGCGTGGGCGAAGATAGCTGGTTAGCCCGCAGTAGCACCAGCGACCCAAGCACATCCGAAGTCAGGGATGGCAATGGAAAACCACGACGCAATAAAAGAAAGCGTCGAAATAAAGAAGATAGCCCGGATAATACGGTGGTAAACGCCGGATTTAGGGGCTCTCGACCAGGTCAGCGGAAAAAGCCTTTCAAAGGCAGCAGAGATGGACCATCTGGCCTAAACAAGATTCTTGACAAACTATGTCAGATTCATGGCACCCCCGATAAACCTGCAAATCACACCCACAGAGAATGCTGGGTCTTCAAGCAGGCAGGTAAGCTCAACGCCGAACACAAGGGGGGAGACACCAAGTGAAGACGAGGACGAGCCTCGCCAGCAAAGCACTGGAGGACAGAAAAAATTCCCACCAGAGGTTAAAACAGTCAACATGATCCATGCGACGAAGAGGAGAAGCAAACATGCACTCCGAGACACACGCGCCATAGAGCCTGTCACCCCTAAGTTCAACCCCTGGTTGGCCTGCCCGATCACTTTTGATCGCAGGGATCACGCGACAAGCATCCAACATGAAGGATTGGCGGCCTTGGTGTTAGACCCAATAATAAACGGATACCATCTCACACGACTCCTCATGGACGGCGGGAGTGGTCTAAATCTGATATATCAGGACACAGTCCACAAAATGGGGATAGACCCGACAAAAATAAGCCACCGTACTACTACCTTCAAGGGAGTAATACTAGGCCTAGAGGCCCGCTGCACGGGCTCTCTATCACTAGAGGTTGTATTCGGTTCTCCCGACAACTTCCGAAGCGAAAGGTTAACTTTCTACATCGCTCCATTCTGAAGCGGCTATCAGGCACTACTCGGAAGAGCGGCTTTCGCTCGTTTTAATGCAATCCTGCATTACGCTTCTCTCAAGCTTAAGATGCCCGGTCCACATGGCACCATCATAGTTAGCGGAAACACTGAGCGTGCTCTATGCACGGAAGAATGTGCGGCGGCTTTAGCCGTCGAGCACTAGACGGCCTCACCAACCAGAAAAAAATGACAGGTTGTCAAGACCACGGTCACGGTTAGACGAGTCCGGTGCACCACTACATATACATGAGATTGGTTTGATGATCAAGCCCTCCTAGATGGTACCAGGGGCTTCCCACGTGTAATCAGGGCTAGTCCGGCTCAACTTTACTTATCTTAAATTTTAATGGTTTATTGATAATAACCAATTTTCTGGCACGGCAACTTTCACCTAAGTTCTTCTCTTTTACAGATGACAATCATGCTACACCCGTCCAGGACACGGCACAACGGAGACATGGGCGCAGACGTGCAGCAGGGACCCGCTCAAAGGTTTCTTTTTAGATTAAGATCCTGCGTAAACCTTTTTTACTGTCTCTTGTTGTTCACATCCTCCGGATACTCAATACAACTGAGAAGGATGCCGACGTATTGGCATGTGGCAATGCCAGGATATTGCATGTACCTGGACACCCGGGGTTTATTATTAAGGGCATTGTTCAGCCCGACATATGTTATAAAGACCGAATACCTTAGGGAGTGTTCGGCGTCGCGAGTTTGGCCTTATATGCATCCGCTCTGAATCATGTCTTTGGTCAAATGTTGGGTTTGCCTGGCTCCCATGTTTTGGTACCTTATGTTCCGCTATATCGACTAAGGTAGCACTGGGAGAACTATTACGATTGTGCCCTGGTTCATCCGGATGAGCACCTCAGTAGAGAAAGCCAAAAACTGACTGTCATGATATAGCGCGAGACTGGTCAACCACTCGATGACTCAGCGGAATCTTCGGGATTCCTCCGCATTAATGAAGGGCCATTTCCCGGTCATGTACATATGCGCCCCGTATTCGGACGAGCACAGAAGTACCAGGGGCTATATAGTAGCCCCACCGTCAAACTCCTATGGCTAAGTGAAAGTGTTAAAGCAATATAGTACGATTGCCTCGTTCGCTGCGCTACCACCTCCTTAACGGACCAAGACGTTGGATCAAGTGTGAATATGTGTTTTTTGCGAACATCCTCGCATTATATGCGTGGGGGCGGAAGCCGACGACTGCAAACTTTTAGGTTATATACATATATACATAAACGGCAGCACAGGAGGCATCATAATACTTTCAGGCAAAAGTATAAACACAACCTTGATAACTCAATAAAACATTGTTTTTACAATGGGAGTACATGTCGCTAGAACATGATATTCTTCGAGCACTGAGACACTATCAAACGAGCGCCTTCAAAAACTTCTTCAAAGTAGTGCTCGGCAGCCACTCGGCCCACGGCCGAACCTTGTGTTGCAACAGTGGTGGCCTCCATCTCTGCCCAGTATGTCTTGACATGGGCAAAGGCCATCCACGCACCCTCTATGCACGCCGACTTCTTCATAGCATCGATGTGCGGTACAACACCAAGGAATTGTTGCACTAAACTAAAGTAACTATTCGGCCTTGGCCCTCCCGGCCACAGATGATCCACAATAGAACTCATGGCAAGTCCGGACAACCTATGGAGCTCGGCCCACTCGGCCATTTGCTCATTCAACAGCAGCGGACACACTAGAGCATGGAACTGTGACCAAAACAACTTTTTCACTTCGCAATCTTTTTGATCCTTGAAGTACTCAGCTGCATCAGCAGCACTTGCCACCAAATCCACGTAGGCTCCACAGAACTCAATAGTTGATCAAGACGTGCATACTTTGGATTTCCGAACTTAGTCCGCAACAAAGAGGGCTTCCCAACTGCGATATCTCCAGCTTGATGCAGCTCCTCCTTCGCCGCTCGTATTTTGGAATGGGCTTCCTTGGATGCTACCATGGCCTTCTCCAGGTCCGTCACCTTCGCACGGTTTTCTTCTTCAAGAAGCTGGTAACAGTCGGCGACATCTTTCAACTCAACCGCCATCTTGGCCATTCTTTCCTTGCTCTGGCAATGTGCGGCATGTTCGGTTGTCAGCTCTTCGACCGCCTTTAGAGCGGCCACATTGCTATTTCTGGCTTGCTCCTAGGCTCGGGCAAGTTCCGCCCAAAGGGTCTCCACGGTGGCAGCTCCATCTGCAGTCACAACATATTAAAGATACTGGCATCATGCTCCTCTTACTATGTGTTGATCACCGGAGAAAACACTTACCCTGTGCCTCATCAAGCCGCTTGTTGACAAGCACGATGTCAGCATCTGCCGCATCAATTTGCCGCTTTCGCTCGGCAAACCCATCAGTTCGGCTAGCCATCGGAGCTTCAGCCACCCGCACATAAAGGCGGTCTGGTTATTACCTGGGACTATGATCCTCTGTTCGCCGCCGTTTTCGAAGACAACTAGAGTCTCAGGGGCTACTATCTGCATAGGGCACACCTAGCGTGTGCGGTACTGTCAAAAACATACACCATGTCATGTACCTCAAAGCCTTTCAGTAGACTCATAAAAGCTTCATGCAATCCGCTTTTAGCGGATGAAATCCTTTCAACTACCGTACTCATTAGCGTATGATGCGCTTCTGAAATGGCCGCTTGCTCCAGAAGATCCTTCGGTGTGTCTGACCACACATTGTATGGTTCCGGACTCTTTCTGTTGCTCTCTTTATGAGCCGAATACTGAGGACTCCGGGTGGCCAAGGGATTACCCCATGGCCTTGGCGGATCAGGAGAAACCCTCCGCGACGACACTTCAGGGTCGCCCGCCTCATGAGACGGGGTGGCAGGGGGAGGTGTTACGCTCTCCATCATCTCCAGAAGAAGATCCCCCGAAGATGAACTCTGTCGAGAAGGGCTACGACCCGAACTACAAGATATAAGTTTCGGTTATTGTCTTCAGAAGTAAGGTAGGATATTTTCACTACTAAGTACCTTTTGATTACTTAAAGCTGAGTAGAGGGCTGATTCCCTAGCGGACACTATGCGGCAAGGGTACCCCCCGGGGCAGGACCCTCTGGCGAAGATTTTTTTCCTCGTTTGGAAACCTCTGTTTCCGGATCTTCAGAGGTGGTCCTCTTCCTTCCTCGGGGAGAGGGAATGTCAATTCTTCTCCCTGGTTATCCTCCTTCGCGGAGGCACTCATTCCCCCGGTTGGGATGAGTAGTGAGTGAGGCTCGCTTTCGGCCTCTTTATTCCCCCTGAGGGAGTCCTGGATTAGGGTGTTTCCGGATGGCCGGACTATACCTTTAGCCGGACTCCTGGACTATGAAGATACAAGATTGAAGATTTCGTCCCGTGTCCGGAAGGGACTTTCCTTGGCGTGGAAGGCAAGCTTGGCGATACGGATATGCAGATATCCTACCATTGTAACTGACTTTGTGTAACCCTAACCCTCTCCGGTGTCTATATAAACCGGAGGGTTTTCGTCCGTAGGATAACATACACAACAACAATCATACCATAGGCTAGCTTCTAGGGTTTAGCCTCTTCGATCTCATGGTAGATCTACTCTTGTACTACCCATATCATCAATATTAATCAAGCAGGACTTAGGGTTTTACGTCCATCGAGAGGGCCCGAACCTAGGTAAAACATCATGTCCCTTGCCTCCTGTTACCTTCCGGCTTAGATGCACAGTTCGGGACCCCCTACCCGAGATCCTCCGGTTTTGACACCGACATTGGTGCTTTCATTGAGAGTTCCTCTGTGTCGTCGCCGTTAGGCTCGATGGCTCCTACGATCATCAATAGCGATGCAGTCCAGGGTGAGACCTTCCTCCCCGGATAGATCTTCGTCTTCGGCGGCTTCGAACTGTGGTCCAACTCACTTGGCCGTCTGGAGCAGATCGAAAGCTACGCCCCTGGCCGTTAGGTCAGATTTGGAAGTTTAAACTACACGGCTGACATCCGCGGGGACTTCATCTTCGACGTATTTGAGCCACTACCGAGCGCGGCGCACTGTCCCGACGAGCATGATCTAGCTCTGCCGCCGAACAGTGCCCTGGAGGCCGCACCCGCATCAGCTCCGACCCTTAATTCGGAGCCAACTGCGCCGATCAAGGATGGGCGGTTGGACGCCACCTCGGGGGCTGTGATCCCAACGACGATTGAGCCGAACACCAGCCCCGTACTCTGCGAGACTCATGACTCCAAGGAGCCGGACTCCTCTCCGGACTCCGAACCCTCCGCGCCCCTGCCGATCGAATCCGATTTGGCGCCGATCATGGAGTTTACTGCCGCGGACATCTTTCAGCACTCGCCTTTCGGCGATATCCTGAAGACACTGAAGTCTCTCTCTTTATCAAGAGAGCCCTGGATGGACTATGGTCAGCAAGGTCGGGGTACGGACGATGAAGAAATTCAAAGCCCACCCACCACCCACATTGTAGGCACTTTCGATGACTTAACCGACATGCTCGACTTCGACTCCGAAGACATCGACGGTATGGACGCCGATGAAGGAGATGATGAAGAACCAGTGCCTACTAGGCCCTCGAAAGCCACCTCATCATATGACATATACATGGTGGACATCCCAAAAGAAGGAGATGGCGATGGAACAGCGGAGGACGACCCCTCCAAGAAACAGCCTAAGCGCCGGCGTCAGCGGCGCCGCTCAAAATCCCGCCAAAACAAATATGGTGATTCCAGCACGGGAGATAATAATACTCCGGAAAGTGCCGAAGAAAACCCCCTCCAGCATGATCTACACACGAGGATGGAGAAACCAGCCCTCATGAGAGAGCGGCAGACAGAGAGGTCGAGGGCGATAATTATATGCCTCCCTCCGAAGACGAGGCAAGCCTCGACGACGACGAATTCGTCGTGCCAGAGGATCCCGTCGAGCAAGAGCGTTTTCAACGCAGGCTTATGGCCACGGCAAGAAGCCCCAAGAAAAAATAGCAATAGCTTAGAGATGATCAAGATTTGCTAGTCGACAGATGGACTGAAGTCCTTGTGGCCAAAGAGCATAAACTCGAACGCCCCTCCAAGAGCTACCCAAAGCGCAGGTTGCTACCCCGATTAGAGGAGGAAGCACTTGATGCGGCCGACCGGCCACCTCATGGCCGCGACAGAGAGGCCTCTCGACCCTCCACTCAAGCCGCACCCCGTACCAAGGCACGGGAATATGCACCGGACTTACGAGATATGTTGGAGGACAAGGCAAGGCAAACAAGATCGATCTACGGATCGCGGGGCGCCCCACGGCTCGAGACAGTAACCGTCACGCCGGCCACAAATTCAGCAGGGCCAAACACAGTAGACAAAGCTCATTGGAGCTATGTCATGATATAGCCCAGTATAGAGGCGCCACACACCCACTATGCTTCACAGACGAAATAATGGATCATCAAATCCCCGAGGGTTTCAAACCCGTAAACATCGAATCATATGATGGCACAACAGATCCTGCAGTATGGATCGAGGATTATCTCCTTCATATCCACATGGCCCGCGGCGATGATTTCCATGCCATCAAATACCTCCCACTCAAGCTTAAAGGACCAGCTCGGCATTGGCTTAATAGCTTGATAGCAGGATCAATCAGTTGTTGGGAGGACCTGGAAGCTGCATTCCTCGAGAATTTCCAGGGCACTTATGTGCGACCCCCAGACGCCGATGACCTAAGTCACGTAATTCAGCAGCCAGAGGAATCGGCCAGGTAATTCTAGACACGGTTCCTAACAAAGAAAAATCAAATAGTCGACTGTCCGGACGCTGAGGCCCTAGCAACCTTCAAGCACAATATCCGTGACGAGTGGCTGGCCCGGCACCTTGGACAGGAAAAGCCGAAATCTATGGCAGCACTCACGACACTCATGACCTGCTTTTGCGCGGGAGAAGACAGCTGGGTTTCTCGTAGCAACAATATGACCAAGAACCATGGTAATTCGGACACCAAGGACAGTAGTGGCAGGTCGCGTCGCAACAAGCAGAAGCGCCGCATTAACGGCGACAATGCTGAGGATACGACAGTTAATGCCGGATTCGGAGGCTCTAAATCCGGTCAGCGGAAAAAGCCATTTAAAAGAAATCCTAGGGGCCCGTCCAGTTTGGACCGAATACTCGACCGCTTGTGCCAGATACATGGCACCCCCGAAAAGCCGGCCAATCACACCAACAGGGATTGTTGGGTGTTCAAGCAGGCAGGCAAGTTAAACGCCGAAAATGAAGACAAGGGGCTGCATAGCGATGATGACGAGGAGCCCTGGCCGCCGAACAACAGTGGACAGAAGGGTTTTCCCCCACAAGTGCGGACGGTGAACATGATATACGCAACCCACGTCCCCAAAAGGGAGCGGAAGCGCGCGTTAAGGGACATATACGCGGTAGAGCCAGTCGCCCCAAAGTTCAACCCATGGTCCTCCTGCCCGATCACCTTTGATCGAAGGGACCATCCCACTAGCATCCGTCATGGCGGATTCGCCGCATTGGTTCTAGACCCAATTATTGACGGATTTCATCTCACTAGAGTCCTTATGGACGGCGGCAACAGCCTGAACCTGCTTTACCAGGATACAGTGCGGAAAATGGGCATAGATCCCTCGAGGATTAAGCCCACCAAAACGACCTTTAAAGGTGTAATACCAGGTGTAGAGGCCAACTGTACAGGCTCGGTCACACTTGAAGTGGTCTTCAGATCTCCGGATAATTTCCGAAGCGAGGAGTTAATCTTCGACATAGTCCCGTTCCGCAGTGGTTATCACGCACTACTCGGGCGAACCGCATTCGCCAAGTTCAATGCGGTACCGCACTACGCATACCTTAAGCTCAAGATGCCAGGTCCTCGAGGAGTAATTACGGTCAATGGAAACACCGAACGCTCCCTCCGAACGGAGGAGCACACGGCGGCCCTTGCAGCGGAAGTACAAAGCAGCCTCTCCAGGCAGTTCTCCAGTCCGGCCACTAAACGACCGGACACCGTCAAGCGCGCCCGGAGTAACCTACAACAAGACCGCCTGGCACGATCCGAGCAGGCGTAGCAATGCGGCCCCAACCCCAACCCTCGCAAAAAGGCGACGCCAGTACTTCGCGTACATAACTACGCTCTAGAGATACCATGGGTACAGGGGGAGGGGCACCATCACGGCACGCCCGAAACACGGCTTAAACCGTACCAGGGGCTGCCGATTTTTTAATTTTCTCTTACTTTCAGGACTCCATCCTTCGGAAGGCCTGTTCGGCAGTTCAATTGCCGCACAAACGATGCAAGAACCAGGGAAGCAGACAAGCCACGCCGCATTACGGAACTCCCAGGTGGTCTCTATCACGAGCAGTATACCTGTTCCGCATACTATTCCGCAGCTTGCCCCTGGAACGGACATGTTAACTAGTCCAACCTTTCACTTATCGCATTATTTGTATCGTTCTGCTTTGATCGCAGCCCTTTTTAATAAACAATGCATAGCTTTCGTCTATTTTTGCATTACCTTTTTTCTTTATATATGTTCCTTAACGACATGTTGCACCCGTACACGTTGGTACGGCCAAAATACGCCAGGGGCTTTAGTACCCCTCAATATGGTGTGAGAAGTCCGAACACTTTAACAAGTGCGGCACCCCGAACTTATAGCATTATATGCATCGGCTCCGAATCATGTCTTGGGTCAATAGTTGGGTTTGCCCGGCTCCTATGTTTTGGTGCCTTACGTTCCGCTATATCGGCTAAGGTAGCACTAGGAGAACCACTGCGATTGTGCCCCAGTTGAGCTGGGTCGAGCACCTCAGTGGAGAAAGCTAAAACTGACTGTCATGATGAAGCGAGAGCTGGTCGCTGTTCGAGAGGTTTTTCGAGTCCCTAAAGACTTATGCCGCTTAGGGCGAGGAGCCGGCTCTGTCCGGCCAAGGCGTGGATAGCGCCCCGAACTCGGTCTTCCGAATACCAGGGGCTTCGCCGAAATTTAAAATTATAGAATTCTATGGCTAAGTGAGAGTGTTCACGCATTATAGTCTGATTGCCTTGTTCGTTGGGCTGAGCGCCTCCCTCGAAGGACCCAAACATGGGAAAAAGAGCGCTCAGGTTTATCCCCGAACACCCCAGCACTAGCGGCACGGGGGCAGAAGCCGACGACTCGCCATCTCTCAGAATTGATAAACAGCCGCACAGAAGGTAATATTTTAAATTCCAACAGCATTGCTTAGCGCATATGAACAAGTTTTCAGCGCACAGGACAAAACGAGCAAGTTTCACTCAAAAATTACATCCCTAGAACATTCATCCGCCACAAGGCAGGCACCCTTCAGAACATCCTTATAGTAATTCTCGGGCTTGCGATGCTCTTTCCCCGGCGGTGGCCCGTCCTTCACAAGCTTCTCAGCATCCAGCTTGCCCCAGTGCACCTTAGCACGGGCAAGGGCCCTACGGGCACCTTCAATGCAGACGGAGCGCTTGATGACTTCGAGCCTTGGACAGGCCTCCACCAGCCGCCGCACCAGCCCGAAATAGCTCCCAGGCAGAGCCCCTCCAGGCCACAGCCGAACAATGAGGCCCTTCATGGCCTGTTCGGCCGCCTTGTGGAGCTCGACCAGTTGCTTCAGCTGGTCGCTCAGGGGCACGGGGTGTCCGGCCTCAGCATACTGAGACCAGAACACCTTCTCTGTCGAGCTGCCCTCCTCGGCTCGATAGAATGCGGCGGCATCAGACACACTCCGGGGAAGATCTGCGAACGCTCCTGGAGAGCTCCGGATTCGGGTAAGTAACAAGTAACTCACGTTTATGTGTTTGCTTTGCATAAAGAATGCCTTACCCGCCGCTATCTTCTTCACCTCATCCAACTCCTGGAGGGTCTTCTGGGATTCGGCCTTGGCAGACTTGGCATTTTCAATAGCCACCGCGAGCTCGGACGCTCGCGTCTTTGAGTCAAGCTCCAAACTCTCATGTTTTTCCATGAGAGCCTGGAGCTCTTGCCATACCTTGCCAACCTCGGCCTCATACTTCTCCCGCTCGGTGCGCTCCGAGGCCGCCCTCTTCTTGGCCTCAACCAGCGCTTGCTTAAGGGTCGCCACCTCAGACGTGGCCCCTACAATAGCCACGATAATCCTGTCATTTTTTGCAATTGCACCTTTTTATATATATTTAAACAAGGTATTTCTTACCTTCATTGTCCTCGAGCTGCTTCTTGGCACGCCCGAGCTCTTGCTCGGACCGCTCGAGGTTCTGCTTTAGCGTGTCCACTTCCGCAGTCAGTGCGGCGGACGCAAGCAGAGAAGCCTGCATACGCATATTGACTCATTTTTGTTAGACTCCTGCGAATTTTATTTGATCCTCTATTCGGCTTTTCTTCCCGAACGCCAAACAGAGCATCAGGGGCTACTGTCTATGCGGTAATATTATTTACACATTCTTTACTTACCTCAAAGCCTGTTAAAAGGCTAGTACAAGCTTCAGTCAGTCCGCTCTTGGCGGACTGAACCTTCTGGACCACCGCACTCATAATAGTGCGGTGCTCCTCGTCGATGGAGGCGCCTTGGAGCGCCTCCAACATATTGTCCGGCGCCTCCGGTTGGACGGGGGCCACCGGCACGGTGGGCTTGCTCCTCTTGGAAGGAGGTCCCCCGCCGGACTCTGGAACCTTTGAAGGTTCCGGAGCGGTGTCCGGCCTAGAGCCGGACTTGGAGCCCTGGGGGGTTTCATCCCCTTTACTCCTGGAGTCCGGGAGGTCGCCTTGCGGCGCCTCCAGGACCACCTCCTCCCGGCTTGGAACCTGTTGGGACAACACTTCGGTGTCGTCCGTAGGGCGGGGGGAGGAAGCCGTCGGAAGCGAGTTCACATCCGACGAGTCCAGTGAGCCGCTCGACGACGCGTCGAGCCGGTCTTTGGGTGGGCTGCATAAACATATTCGACGTAAGGGAAAGCTGTGCAATAAACGAATACTATGAATTACTCTGGTATCCGGATACTTACGATTTTGCCAGGGGCTTGGCCCTGGGCTGCCACTCCTCTCCGCCGTCGTCGGCGTCGGTGGAGTAGTCCGGAGGAAGGGTTTTCCCCTTCTTGGACCCTCCGGCCTCCCCAGAGAGGGCGGCCTTCCTTTTCTTCTCTCCTCCCGCTGGAGGGGGAGAGGTCTCTTCTTCTTCCTCCTCGTCTTCACGGGAGGAATGCGCCTCGGAACCGTCGGATGATGGATCCGACACCTCCTGGCGCCGGGCACTCTTTCGAGTCCCCGTGGCCTTTTTCGCGGCCTTCTTCTCCGGCACCACATAGGGTGCCGGAACCAGCAGCTTCGCCAAGCGAGCGTCCGCTGGGCCTTCGGGCAAAGGAGCCGGACAGTTGATCTGTCCGGATGTCACCTGCCAATCCTGTCAAAGGTAAGGGAGCTTAGATCCCGCATGGAGTCAAACTATGAAAAACTGATACCCTGTAAAAGGAAAAAAACAGCTTACCGCATGAGCGTGACGCTGCGTACTGAATCTGCGATCCTCGGTAGCGGATGCGGGGGCCTCGGCGCCCTTGAAAAGCACCTTCCAGGCATCTTCGTACGTCGTGTCGAAGAGCCTGCTCAGAGTTTGGTGCCGCGCCGGGTCGAACTCCCACAGGTTGAAAGCCCGTTGTTGACACGGGAGGATCAGGCGGATGAGCATAACCTGGACTACGTTGACAAGTTTGAGCTTCTTGTCCACCAGGGTTTGGATGCATGTTTGGAGTCCGGTCAGCTCTCCTTTCTTACCCCACGACAGGCCCGTCTCCTTCCAGGAGGTGAGCCGCGTAGGGGGTCCGGATCGAAACTCGGGGGTGCGACCCATTCGGCGTCGCGCGGCTCGGTGATGTAAAACCACCCCGATTGCCACCCCTTCAGGGTCTCCACAAAGGAGCCCTCGAGCCATAGGACGTTGGCCATCTTGCCCACCATGGCGCCTCCGCACTCCGCCTGGTTGCCGCGCACCACCTTCGGCTTGACATTGAAAGTCTTGAGCCATAGGCCGAAATGGGGGCGGATGCGGAGGAAAGCCTCGCACACGACGATAAACGCCGAGATGTTGAGGACAAAGTTCGGGGCCAGATCGTGGAAATCCAGGCCGTAGTAGAACATGAGCCCCCGGACAAATGGGTGGAGAGGGAAGCCCAGTCCGCGGAGGAAATGGGGGAGGAACACCACCCTCTCATGGGGCCTAGGGGTGGGGATGAGCTGCCCCTTTTCGGGAAGCCGGTACGCGATGTCGTTAGACAGGTATCCGGCCTTCCTCAGCTTTTTGATGTGTCCCTCCGTGACGGAGGAGACCATCCACTTGCCTCCCGCTCCGGACATGGCTGGAGAAGGTTGAGGTGGGGAGTGCGGACTTGGGCGCTGGAGCTCGAGTGCGCAAGAATGGATAGGCGAAGGAGGAAGAAGGCGTAGGTGAAAAGGTGGATCCTTATCCCCTTATATGGGTGGACGCAACTACATGTCCCCACCAGCCTGGTAAAACTCGCTTATCTCCAAGCGCCGTAATCAATGGCGCGGTTGGGTTACCCACGCCCGTATTGATGAGAATCCCGGAATAAGGGGACACGATCTCTGCTTTAACAAGACGTGCCAAGGAAACCGCCTCGCATGACGCGCTGAGGTGGGATAATGAAACGACTCGGATAAAGGCTTGGCCGTGGTGTGTCACACTACGGAATACGTCAGCAGATTAGATTTGTGTAAATATTATTCTCTCTATGGCAATATGTGGAAACTTATTTTGCAGAGCCGGACACTATCTTTGTGTTCAAAATCTTCTATGAAGTACTTGGAGGAGGAACCCGCCTTGCAATGCCGAAGACAATCTGCGCGCCGGACTCGTCGTCATTGAAGCCTGGTTCAGGGGCTACTGAGGGAGTCCTGGATTAGGGGGTGTCCGGATGGCCGGACTATACCTTCAACCGGACTCCTGGACTATGAAGATACAAGATTGAAGACTTCGTCCCGTGTCCGGAAGGGACTTTCCTTGGCGTGGAAGGCAAGCTTGGCGATACGGATATGAAGATCTCCTACCATTGTAACCGACTTTGTGTAACCCTAACCCTCTCCGGTGTCTATATAAACCGGAGGGTTTTAGTCCGTTGGACAACATACACAACAACAATCATACCATAGGCTAGCTTCTAGGGTTTAGCCTCTTCGATCTCGTAGTAGATCTACTCTTGTACTACCCATATCATCAATATTAATCAAGCAGGACGTAGGGTTTTACCTCCATCGAGAGGGCCCGAACCTGGGTAAAACATCGTGTCCCTTGCCTCCTGTTACCATCCGGCCTAGACGCACAGTTCGGGACCCCCTACCCGAGATCTGCCGGTTTTGACACCGACACCCCCCTTTATCTTCCTTTGAGGGCTCCTGATAAGGCGCCGGCTCCAGCATTCTGTCTAGTACCGGATTGGCCAAGCCCTCGGGAAGGGGGGTCGGATAACTGATCATCTTTTCCTTTGTTATCCAGTCCTGGTCAAAGAGCGACTTTTCAAAATGATGTTATGATGAATAAGAGAAACAGTGTGTTCGGCCATGGGATTACTTACTTGGGTATCTGGGCGATTACAGCTCAGACCCGCATCCTCGGTGGTGTCCGGACACTTTATTTGTCATCCGAAGAACAACTTGTACATCTCCTCGAGCGTCATGTCGAGGAAGTGCTGATGATTCGCGGTCCCTATGGGTTGAACTCCCACAAACGGAGAGGTCTACGTTTGCAAGGCAGAACCTGGCGAACTAGCATGACCTGCATCACCGTGACCAGGTTGACATCTCTCTCAATGAGATCTCGGATGCGACTCTGCAATATCGGCACATCCTTTACTGGACCCCAGTTTAGCACCTCGCTGATCCATGACGTCAGTTGAGGTGGGGGGCCCGAGCGAAAGGCAGGGATGGCTGCCCACTTGGCACTTCGGGGAGCTGTGATATAAAACCACTCCCGCTGCCACAGACTGGACACCTCTGGGAAGGAACCCTATGGCCATGGAGCATAAGTGCTTTTTCTTATCACGGCACCTTCGCACTCTATGTGCCGCCCCTCGATCTTCTTTGGCTTCAAATTGAAGGTCTTGAGCCATAGGCCGAAGTGAGGGGTAATGTGAAGGAAGGCCTCACATACGACGATAAATTACGAGATATGAAGGAGGGAATCCGGGACCAGATCATGGAAATCCAGCCCGTAATAGAACATGAGCCCCCTAACAAAGGGGTCCAGAGCGAGGCCTAGTCCTCGGAGGAAGTGAGAGATGAACACAACACTCTCGTTGGGTTCAGGAGTGGGGATGACCTGCCCTCAGCCGGGCAGCTTGTGCGAGATTTCGGCAGTTAGATATCTGGCCTCTCTCAGCTTCTTGATGTCCTCCTCTGTGACAGAGGAAGGCATCCACCGACCTTGGAGGTTGGATTCAGACATGGTTGAAGGTCCGAAGCGCCTAACCTGAGCCTTGGGTGTTGGAACTTGAGGCGGGGGAAGGATTCGATTGAGTACGAGAGGGAAAAAAGGACAGGCCTTGGCCTCTTTATAAAGAGGGTGAATATCAAGCGTCCTCCTCGTGGCCATTTGGGACTTGCCTAAAATCGAGGAGTCATACCAATGGGCATGATTGGGTTACCCACGTCCGTATTGATGAGAATCCCGTAATAAGGGGGACACGATCTCTGCTTCGACAAGACGTGTCAAGAAAACCGCCTCGCGATATGTGCAGTGCTGGATGAGAAAAACGGTTTGAATAATGACTAGGCCATGGCATGATGTCATGTTGCTAAACATGTCAGCAGATTAGATTTGTGGAGATATTATTCTCTCTACGGTGGTATGTGGAACTTGTTTTGCAGAGCGGGACATTATCCTTGTGTTCAAAATCTTCCCTAGAGTATTCGGAGGAGGAACCCGCCTTGCAATGCCGAAGACAATACTGCGCGCCTGACTCATCATCATTGAAGCCTGGTTTAGGGGCTACTGAGGGAGTCCTGGATTAGGGGGTCTCCGGACAGCCAGACTATATCCTTTGGCCAGACTGTTGGATATGAAGATACAAGATTGAAGACTTCGTCCCATGTCCAGATGGGACTCTCCTTGGCGTGGAAGGCAAGCTAGGCAATATAGATATGTAGATATCCTCCCTTGTAACCGACTCTGTGTAACCCTAGCCCCCTCCAGTGTCTATATAAACTGGAGGGTTTAGTCCGTAGGACAACATACAATCAATACCATAGGCTAGCTTCTATTGTAATACTCATATAATCAAGAACAATCAAGCAGGACGTAGGGTATTACCTCCTTCAAGAGGGCTCGAACCTGGGTAAACTTCGTGTCCCCTGCCTCCTGTTACCATCCGCCTTAGACGCACAGTTCGAGACCCCCTACCCGAGATCCGCCGGTTTTGACACCGACACTCAGCCCAAGAGGCAATCCACCACACCACACTGGAGTAGGGTATTACACCACAACGGTGGCCCGAACTAGTATAAATCTTGTGTCTCATGTTCTTTGGGTCCGTCAAGCTAGGTCGTGAGATCGTTGAGTGTGCGAGCTAGAGAGGGGGGAGATCTTCGTGTGCACCCCAGTGTTCGAACCTCAAGGGTTTTGCCGGAACCCAAAATCCAACATTTGGCGTGGCAGTTAGGGGTGCGCCGAAGCCTTCTTCTTCTTCTATCCATGCTTCGTCACTCCACCAAGCTCATGGCCGATGCTCGTCCGGCTCGCGCGGAGCGCCGGGCCGCTCTCGCCGCCCATGTCGCTCAGACGGCCCCAGTAGGCGGGCCTCCTCGTCGTTCTCCGTCACCCGCCGCTAACGCCGTCACCGGTCCGGTGGCAAACGAGTAGCAAGCCTCTTTGCTGCATCCCTCCATGCGCCGTGACGGCCACACCACCACCCCGTCGTTGACTCCGGCCGGCTCGTCATATCACGCTCGCCGTGCACCCACGGATGCGTAGGCCGCACTGTTCATGGCATGCGAGCTCCTGCGCTACCGTCCAGTAGACAACCTCTACGAGGATTGGCTGGACCGCATTGCCGAGCTCGTCAGCGCCGCGGGAGGCTCTCCTGCACCATCCCTCTCGCTGCCTCACCCGCCCCCAGCTGCGGGCGATGTGGCTCACGGAGCGCCTCTGCCTCCTCTGCAACAAGATGGCACCCTTGCGCCAAGGCGTGCAGCTCACGGTGTGCCTCCGCCTCTCCCACGCTAGGACGGCGCCCTCGCTCCAAGGTGTGCGGCCCCGCGGCATGACCCACCGCGCCACGTGCCCGCGCACAAAGAAAGAAGCTGCCAAGAGTTTGCCCGTCCACAAGGAAATGCTCCACCACTCCCGGCTCCGCTGCGCTAGGATTGCTTGCTGCAATAGGGCCATGCGCCGCGTGCCGTGGCGGCGTAGTGGCACCACGACCAAGCTCTGCCTCCACGATGGACCGCGGTGGCCATGGCGGGCTGCTGCGCCTTCACTCCTGAGTTGCATAGCGTCTTCTGGCCGAGCAAGTTCAAGCCATATCTATGACGGCACCCCCGACCCTGTGGAGTTTCTGCAGCTCTACCAGTTGAGCATCGAAGCGGCCAACGACGATGAAAAGGTCATGGCGAGCTGGTTTCAAATGGCTCTCAAGGACGGCGCCCGCTCATGGCTCCTGAACCTGCCACCAGGCTTGATTTCCTCCTAGGACGAGATGCGCGACCACTTCAGCGCCAACTTCCAGGGCACTCGCGACCGCCCCCCGATCGCGGGCGACCTGTGCTGCATCAAGCAACAACCAGGAGAAACCATGCAAAAGTACATCCAGTGCTTCAACAACGCACGGATCAAGATCCCCAAGGTAACGGACGAGGCCACCATCTCAGCGTTTTCTGATGGCGTCTACGACATCAAGATGAAGGAGGAGCTCTTCACTGCACGACCTTGGAGCTGTTCAACATCGCGACCAAGTGTGCAAGAGCTGAGGAGGGGCGCCTCTCCCTCCTCGAGCTCCTTGCTGCAGATCCAGAGGAGAAGAAGGCCAAGGACGTGAAGTGCAAAGGAGTGGTCGTGCTCACGAGTGCCCAGATACACCTCCTACAGTCCTGCCGTGCAAACCACATGTCAGGGCGGGGCTGTACACGCCCTAGGGGCTCTCCGCAGTAGGGAGTCCCCTCCCACATACCAGTGGAAGCACCATGCTCTGCGCTGGCAGTTGACACTGCCGAGGAGCGGCTATTCCAGTGCAAGTGCGGAAGCACCATGATCCGTCCTGGTGATAAACAACTGAGGGCGGCCACGACCATACAAACCTCAGGGAGCCTCCAGGCTCGGTGTCTGGCCTCATTGCAACACCTCCCCTCAGGAGAGTGACGCGAGGGGGCTGGGCACAGGGTCTGCGCTCGGGTCATACCCAAGCGTACGCCACCCCGCCAGGTCCCTTAGACCTGGTCGTCGCATGCCCTCCCAAGCGGAGCTAAGGTACGAAGGTCGTTTGAACATCAAGGGGGACTCGTGAGCATTGCGACTCAGGAGCCTAACTGACCATGTAGCCCCTCACTCCTTGGTCCGTCCTGGTGATCCGGTCGGCCCAATGGCGGCTGAGGTATGCACGGAGTCGGGCCCTCCCGACGTAGAACACTAGACCTATCCTTGCATCTCCTTTCCAAAAGTTGTTTGCGCGTCAAGGGGCTCCTGAGCATCGCGACTCAGGAGCCTAATTGACCA
The DNA here is from genome assembly GCF_018294505.1 of Triticum aestivum. Classification (NCBI taxonomy): domain Eukaryota; kingdom Viridiplantae; phylum Streptophyta; class Magnoliopsida; order Poales; family Poaceae; genus Triticum; species Triticum aestivum. The sequence continues at coordinate 356,175,987 of NC_057800.1, read as the reverse complement.
CGTAGCCCCTCACTCCTTGGTCCGTCCTGGTGATCCTGTCGGCCCAATGGCGGCTGAGGTATGCGTGGGGTTGGGCTCTGCCGATGTAGAACGTAAAGCAAATGGGAAGGAAATCGCAAAATCTCAAAGAAAATATTAAAGGACATATTGTTCTCTGAGTATCAAACACAAGTTTAAACGCATCCACGAGGCACAGTACATGTTGCAGGAGTTTAAACAGGAAAGGAGCCACCAGAAAGTCATCCTTGGACACCGCCGGCGCTCGCAAGAGGCGCCCCCTCCTTGGTGGCGTCGCCTTCACCTGTACCGCTGGCCAAAGGCGCGAGGGCGAAGACGCGGAACTTCTGCATCAGGGCCTCCACCTGACCCTTCACGGCTGCGGCAGCAGCTGCATAGCGCTCGTCGTCCATAGGCTCCAGCAGCTCATCAAGGCGGGTGGCAGGATCGCGAAGATGGAGGTGGCTGAAGACGCACGTCAGCGCGGTTGAAGAAAGGACGCGAGCCTCTTCTTCTGCCATGGGGCCGAAGTCGCTCATGACTTCCTCAAGTGCCTCGACCAAGTTGGGAAGCAACTGGGCGGGGTCGTCCCCATCATTGGCCAGCGGCTTCTCCAAGCCCTTCTCATAAAGTGTCTTCAGCGCCTCGTGGGCCCTCTCCTCAAGGAGCGCAAATGCTGCACGGTCCTTGGCCAGAACCTTCGCCTTGGCGTCAAGTTCGGCTTTCTCCGCCTGCGCCTTTCGCTCCAGCACCTCCAGCCAGCCACACTCAGTGGCCTGCACCTGCGCCAACTGCTCCAGCTTGGCGTCGCGACCCTTGATGGCATCCTCACGGGCCTTCATCCTCTCTTCCTCCGCCTTACGTCCACGAGCATCTTCTGCACGCTCTTCACTTAGGGTCTTTAGCTCGGCCTCCAGCACCCGGCAGCGACATTGGGCGGCCTCGACGTCTTTCAGCGTTGCCTCGCGAGCAACTGCTGCCTAAGCAGCAGCTCGCTTCTCCCCCTCGGAGGTCACCGCGGCCTAGCTTATTGCTGCCCGAACGGACACGTCAAAATGAAGCCAGCTAGAGACCAGCTCCAGGCGCCCAGCCGCCAGGAGGGGTTCGGCGCCCTGAAGGTCTTCTCGTAGCTGGGTCATCTCAGAAAGGGCACGCTCCAAGACATCAGGGGTAGCGGAAGAACCTGGAACCAGCAACGCAGCTAGAGGAGGAAGGGGCGGCGACGTCACCATAGCTTGAGAGGCTGGAGGCTCCTGAGCTTTGGGGACCTCAGCAGCCACGCCGTACATCAGCGCTTCCGGAGCCAGCAGGGTCACGGGGGCTGACTCCACATGAGGACACCCTTCCGGGGCTCGCGAGGACGACCGGGCTGGGGAGGCACGAGCGCCTTCGCTCCCCTTCTTCGTGGAGGGAGGTGCGGCCGCCGCGGGCGGATCGGCCCCGGGCAGTGTCACCGTGTCTGCCTTCCTCTTCTTCGCCGCAGACGGCGGCCTAGCCAACCAACGGCGGACGTCAAAGATCAGCCGCATAATCAAGAACAAGATGGAGCAGGAACACTTACTGTTTCACCGCGGTGTAGTCCACCTTCCTCTTGGTAAGCTTGAAGCCCGAGAGCCTCACAGCCTGGGGCACGGGTGCACGGGCTTCGAGAGCAGAAGAAGGAGTAGCAGATGGGCCAGAGGTGGTTCCAAATGGTGCTGTAACAGCAACAGCATCTCGGGAGATCAGCGCTGACCTACTCTTCGTCGGAACCACGGGCACCTCCCCCTTCTCCGAGAGGATATCGTCCTCGCCATCATCGTCAGGCAGGAGGCGGAGGTCTCCCCCATCTCCTCGGGGGCTGCCTCTAGGTCGCGCACCTCGTCCTCCTCCTCCTCCTCTCTGTCCCTACGGGATTCACTAGAAGATACGTCCACCGTCGCCGTTGCCACAGGAACCTCAGAAGGCGCCGGCGGCACTAGGCCGCGCCTGTCAAAGGTGGGCATGGCGACCACGACCTGCGCCCCGTCCTTCCGGAGGAACAAGGGAGCATGGGCATTCGGCAGATACTCTTGGTCGTCTCCGACCAGGAGACGGAGGGCAACGGCCAGCTCCTCGTCGGACAAGGCCTTCGGGCTCAAGCGGATTCTGTATTCCCCATCCACAAGAGTCCACAGGGGGCGCGTGCACTCCTGGAGAGGAGCCACCCGCTGCGCAAAGAATTCCTTCAGGAGCATGGCCCCCGTCAGTTTCGCCACCTTTGTGATGCCTGGCCTCAGGTCGGCGTTCATCTTCTCCAGCACCAGCTTCGCCCGGTCGTCGGTAAGCTTCGCGTAGGACCATGCATCAGGCCAGGGCATCCCTGTCGGCAGCTTCAGTCGTGGATGGACACACTTGGCATCCATCAGAAACCACTTGCTCCTAAAGCCCCTGGCCTTCGTCCCGGTCTTTGAAATCATGTTGGGCTTGCCGGCTACGATGAAGTTGGCGCACCCCATGGTGTGGCCTTCGTTGATCCGGAGGTAGAAGAAGTGGCGCAGCAATGCCACGAACGACATCACCCCGATGTACGCCTTGTAGTAGAAGGCTAAGATGGACAAGACAAGAATAGAGTTGGGATGGAGATTAATAGCCTGTAACCCGTAGTGCAGGAGGACCGCGTAGAAGAAGTCAGAGAAGGGGGAACAAGGTCGGCGCCGACGCTGCTCATGAAGAAGGGGTAGAAGGAGATCTTCGGAGCTTCGGGCACGGCGGAGCCAGCCCGGAGCGCGGTCTCCCCCTTCTCATTGTTCTCCCCCACCATCAGCAGCTACGTGACGACAAGGTTTTTCACCGAGACATTGGGCGCCTCTAGGCCTGGCTCGTACCAGGCGGGCGGCGACTCAACCTTGGTCTTTCGGGGTGCCATTGGACGGAAGCTTGGATGGAGATCGGAGCAGATTTGGAGATTTCAGAAGAAAGGGGCAAGAGAGGGGATATGGAGCAAGGCGAAGGAAGGCAATGAAGGCGGGCGTCCCCCGCACCGGCCTTTTGTCAGTCGGGCAGTTGCCTAGGCTACGTGGGGAAGCGTAGACGCCCACGCCCAATCAGTCGCCACACACCAACCGTGGCCGCAGGCTTTTGGGGCCCGCGATGCTCCGCGATTGCCCTTTGGCTTCGCCTCGACGCGAAGCCTAAGTGTGCCTTGGGCGCGGGGGCTACTGTCGGCGTTCTGGGAATGGGGTCCCCAAACTTGCCTGCCTGCGGCGTGCGGCGTGGCTCCACCTGTGGCCCCGTATGGACCATCTTCACCAGCAAACACCCAAGACCCTTCCGAGGGGCCAAGCCTCACGAGGCGAACGACGCAAGACCACCTGAGGGGCGCCTCACCAGGCTGGCTCATGAGGGGCGGAGAGATCAAGGCAAGGCGAACCTCGCGAGGTTCCAATGATGTAAGCCATGACAATCAAGACCAGGCTGGCGCCAGCGAGCACAGTGTCCTTGTTTCCTCTTTGGTGTTAAGGAGGCAAGCACAGGCGAGGATTTCCAAGGCATCATGCAAAGGTTTCAATATCGGTGCAACAGGACCAAGACCAGCCGGACGGCAGGACGGAGGTCACCGTGGAGCCCAAGATGGCGTCACCACTAGAGCCTTTGGCAGGCGAAGACTACTTTTGTCAGGATAGCTTGTACTAGCTGCCCCCCTTCAAATTGGCCATTGTGGGATCCCTTCCCGCTCAATATTTGGGAAGAGGACCAGGTCCTCTATAAATAGGACTAGCCACCATCATAGCTAGGCATCTCATCTTGGATCGGAGCCATTCCATCCATAGCCTCACACAAGTTCACCAGGCACAAGAACACCTCTCCTCAGGAGGCTATTCTTCCCTTGTAACTGTTCATCCCCAGCCCAAGAGGCAATCCACCACACCACACTGGAGTAGGGTATTACACCACAACGGTGGCACGAACCAGTATAAATCTTGTGTCTCATGTTCTTTGGGTCCGTCAAGCTAGGCCGTGAGATCATTGAGTGTGCGAGCTAGAGAGGGGGGAGATCTTCATGCGCACCCCAGTGTTCGAACCTCAAGGGTTTTGCCGGAACCCGGAATCCGACAACGGCCAATCGGTGTCTTACCTGGAAGTTTCTCAGGATGGGTGTAGCATATGCCATGCTCGTTGTCGATGGTTGGTATGAACAAATCGATGAGAGGGTGATATATCGCGCTGTTAGCAGTCACTTTGGCCTCAAGGTGCTCGATCAGCTCCCGATCTGTGGGATCGAACTTGACGCCAGCCGGCAACACCGGCCAATCCTTCTTGGACTTGGATCGGTTAATTCCAGTTATATGGTACTCAATGTATGATCAATCGACTGTTTTAAGTGAATGATGAAATATTTCGACAGATAAGTGGTACTCCAAATCTGAAGTCCACTATATCCGAAGACGTCGCCGGGATCCTTGTGTCACCTCACGCGCAGCTTGTTGTCACATCAATTCAATGTGTGGACATGATGAATAATTTGACCGACGTATACTAGTACTGCTACGATACTACTTACTAGTCGCATTTAGTGTCACATTTTAACCATAGGTTTAACTAACAAAATGCCAATGCATCTGAACGAAAATTATTCCATTGGAAACTATGTTCAAATATGAATAAAATGATATAATTTTTTGTGACATGCATTAACATTTAGTTACTGAAATTTATGGTCAAAATTTGACACAAATTATGAAGGGGACTAGTAAACCAGGAGGGAGGTAGTAGTACGAGTAGCACAATATACGGTATAGAGGACTACTACAAATTTATAAATGCGGTAAGAAGTTACAAGGCTGTGCGACAGACTTTGTAGGCTACATGAGTAATACAAAATATAATTCCCATTGGACAACACTTTCACCAACAAGTACACACTTGAAGCCTAATTGATATATATATATATATATATATATATATATATATATATATATATATATATATATATATATATATATATATGGCTTCTACACAACATCTCCATTATCATTATCAGTACATCCTACACAGGTGAGTTAGGATGCACTTGCTCCCAGAAAGGTATCTATCCTTCTAACCAGAGGAGTGCTTCAAACTAACAACATTACGTAATATCCAACAAAAGAGGGTCATGCTACAACAGCAGGACACATGGCTCAGTTTAGATATCAGTATAAATCAAGTTGTGCATATTTGTTGTTGGCATGAACCACATCGCCGCATGGTGGGTTTGCAAAAGCCATCCATCGCATGGAAGCTTGATGCCTCTCGCACACTGAAGATTATCTGGCAACAAGCTATGTCGATGAATCTCTGGATATGGTGATTCATGAAACCCATGGTATGATGTGTAAACACAGTTCCCCCTGGCGAATGGAAGTTGCATAACATGGTAAACATCACCGGTGATATGATCGATTATTGGTTGGATGATCGGATAATTGAGCCCGAGGAACATGGAGTGGTTGTCGAGGTTATAAACCCGCCTCCATTTGAATACGCCTAGCCCAACGGAGCTAGGATCTTTCTCAAACACGAAGCAGCCATAGCCATCAATGTCACGAACGCCCCGGGCATTGTACTGCAAGTGGTTTGATGAAATGGTTTGGTCAATTTGGTACATGCAAATGAGCATCAAATGACTGCCGTCAGCTGAATGAGCGATAAACCACCACCCATCGGCTGGTATGATTCCAAGTCCTGGAATCATGAAGGCCAACGCATTTGCATCTACTGCAATAATTCAAATTGGAGACCAAAAGGACAAAAACAAACAATCATGTTCAGAGTATGTGTGGAATTAAGATTATTATAACAGTGACACATATCATAGACAGAGAATTGCAATGTCGTGGTCATAATCATACCCCAAGTTAAAAAAAATAAGCCAATGGCTTTCATATTCTAGCAATATATCATGGTTCAAACATCATGTAACTATGAGAGGAAAACAGATATGACAGGGCCTACTCATATTCTACCATAGCACTTACTACAGTTATCATATCAACTCTAAGCAATAACATGCATTGTTATAAAATCTTGGAAATGATATTAACATATAGCAATCATGAGGTTATACTCATAATATCTACTCTAACAATCATCAGATGCCAATTTTTCTCATATCAACTCTAACAATAACATGTGTGATCATAAAAATCTAGGAAATGAGAGGAACATATAGCAATGATGTGGTTACAGACATACTATATATTCTAAATTTGTAACAATGAACAGACAGTCATATTCTTAAGGTAAAGATGAGATGAGATAGAACAATTACACGATGATAGATTCCACTTGTATAGGCAGCCAATCTGTGCGTCGACCGCATAAACGATGCCATAGTGCACTATAGCATCAGACAGAAATGTTGGGTGAAGAGGATCGACGATGAGCCATAACCATGTATGGCGACCAGATTCCAGATAGACTAATCCCATGTTGAACACGGCAATGAGCTTGTAATCCATGTAGTCTTGTGATGGTGTGTTCACTTCGCAGATTACAACCTTCAGCAAACAGAGGTCGGGCCAAAAGCTCGATGCGTCTCGTGCGTAGTAGGCAGGAGTGTTCGGCGGGCCACGAGGCTCGATGGCGGAGGTATCCAACGATGGAAGGGTGATCTCTCGCTGGGTGTAGATATCCACGAGACACCACGGACTACCGGATTGGTGGATGAGGATGATCCAGTTGGCCTTCATGCCCGTCCAGTAGTGGCCGCGCATGAAGGACATGTCGACGAGTAGTGGTAGCATGTCGAGGGACACCACGGCAACCTCCGTAGGATCGTCATGTCGGTGTCTAGGCCACCTGCGAGGATCGGACATGAGCAAGCAGGGTGTATTGAAAAGAGCCGATCGGTTGCAGATGAGTAGACGGTACAAAGACACCGAGCATGCGGCCAGACAGACGGTGCTGAGCAGGTCCATACAATTACAGATCTGCTCCAAGAGAACATCAGGGAGGGAATTCCAATCGCGGCTCTACGTGTCAGTCAGTTCTACCATAGGGTTTTTTAGGGCGCTGAGTGACTGGGGTTTTCGGTGCCTGCGAGCTAGCGGGGAAGTGGATTCGGGCTGGCGAGCAAAGAAGATGGCGTGTGTGGCCGAGCAGTGAGCGGGGGGATATGATACACGCGAGCTACCAAGGAAGATGGTGCGGGCGGGCAAGCAGTGAGCGAGGGGAAATGGTGTGCGGCCGATGATGGGGAAGAGAGGAGGAAGAAGAGTGAAAGACAGGGAAGAAAGTGCATTAAATCTCAATTCTACTAGTACTACTACCAGGATATACCGTCCTTCGGAGTGTAAATAGTTACGCCGATGATATGTGGGTCTACCTCAAGAGGGCCCATATGTCAGTTAATGGAGGAGAGAGGTGCGTAGTCGTATTTGCAGAAGCTTGCTCCACTGGCAAACATGATGGCAGTACTGGGTAAGGCTGATTTAGTAACTCCAACACGCTGGTTCAGCTTATTAATCAAGTGTCCCATCTGCTGCAGCATGTATTGTCACTTCACCGTAAAGACTAGTTGAATAGTTCTCTCTGATCGAGATGGGGAATAATGGATCACGAAGACTTCCTATCTACAGTATCCCTATACTTGTAGGCTCGGGCCCCTCCCAATGCTCCGCCTTGTATAGGTGCTAAGGCTGCCATGTAGATGATGAGTGGTGGAATAATTTTTGTAGTTTGCAAAACACTCAATTAATGCACTCGTTTTCCTCCAAAAATTATGTTTACCAATGCATTAATTTTGTGTCAAACTTTAACCATCTACTCCCTCCATCCAGATGAGTCATCTTTGGTTGTGCAGCGTGACCAAGGAGGGAAAAACAAGATAACTTAATGTTTATTTGCAACTCCCTCCATTCCTAAATATTGTATTTTTAGACATACAAATGGAATACAACATACGGATGTATGTAGACATATTTTATAGTGTAGATTCACTCATTTTGCTCCGTACGTAGTCACTTGTTGAAATCTCTAGGGAGACAAATACTCCGTGGGAACAGAGGAAGGCTTTTACTCCGTATTTGGGAACAGAGGGAGTATCACAATATGGAGGGAACAAAGGAAGCTTGAAATATGAACATGTAAATGGGAGGGAGTAAAAGCCTCATGCATGCATGCAACATGCAACACTCACACGTACACATGGACACATGCAACACTCACGCACCCATGCCACACACAGCACGTGACACAACACACACGCTCACGCTCAAGTGCTCAACCTACTCCCTACGTCCGTGAAAGACTTTACATTTAGAGATTTACACATTGACCAGGGCATAATTAATGCCCCAAAGTAGCAGATTTATGTATGCATGCGACCATTGAGAGAAGAAGATTAAATGAAGGTTGTTGCATGCTGTAATTAAGGATAGACATGTAGCCTATAGCCAGAGCACAAGTTGGTGCATTAGTCAATCAATATCGATTTTAGATTAAAGGCTAAATGCATCGGAAGTGTAGATGTACACTCTTTGTTTTTAGCCGATGTACACTCTTTGTTGGAAGATCGAGGGAGTACAGGTGCATACACTCACATACACAGCGAGGGTGGTTCACGCGCAAGGGTTGGACTCCTGTCGCGCCTGTGTAAAGTTTTGTTCAACTGATTTCTTTGCTCTGCCAACTGACAGGTGGGACCCAGAAACCAGGTGACAATTTAACCAGTTAACAAAGTGCCACATCGACTATGTGGTCGGTCAGTAGGGTGCAATACGGTGCTCTACGATGGGCTAGTGATCGTATAATCAGCGCAAAACTATATATAGTGACCGTAAAGAGCGTATTGTTACATACGTTGACCGCCAGTGTATTTTTCTCGTTTCAAATTAAGCCATATTTAACCGGAAAGGACTAGTACTTGTACTGCTTTGATGTGTCCCGTCAACTTGCCGAACAAGGAGAAGCTTTCTTACTACGCCTCTCCCTCGCCCACACGCACGGTGGCTCGCTGGACGAGGAGAGGGTTTTGACTATAGCGCCCTCTCCCTCTCCCTCTCACTCGCCCTCGCCCTCACGGTGGTTGTGCAGCAGTTCAATCTGTGTTAGATTGCCAGAAGCATATTGTACTATAGTATCATCATTGTTGGACCTTCCGAAGAGGCGAAGAGCCAAGTGCGAGGTTCACACGAGTATGAACTGTTGAACCTCCCGAAGAGGCAAAGAGCCAAGCGCAAGGTTTTATAGGAGTTTTATTCCTAGTAAGAGTATTACAACTATAGCGAACGATGCTACTGTATGATGTTGCCACGTCACCTATATCCAAAGCTGTGCCACCTTTTTTCTCAATGAGCGTGTTGGACCCCATGCAACAACCACACAAGTTGCACGTACACATAACACATTTACTAGTAATAAATTCTAAAGGACAAATGCCAGTATGCCACACAAGTTCATCTCCAATTCATGTGATAAATTTGTGCATGACTAGTCTACATATATTCATAGCGCTATCGTTCACAATTTACCATACCCCACTTACACATTATAGATGGGCTAAATGTCCTCCACCAGGTTCCAGTCCCAGGTGTTCTTCAAGGATGGCACGATCCATAGCGGTGGGCAACGGGAATCATTTTCACAGCTTTCCAGTCCGGTTCCACACGATGGACACACATCCAAGCTGAAGAGGCATAAATCAGGGATAGCATGTCCCAGCATGTCGTTCATCCGGCGGTGTGCACTAAAGACACAATCATGCTTCATGAACGGCCGACCTTCGATGTCATGAACGGAAGGTGGCATCCGCTTCACAATGGGGTAGCTGTCCCTAATGAAAAGTGAGTACTCTCCAAGAGTGTTCCTCGACACCCATGTAGCATCTCGGGGGTCGAACTCGGTGCCGTTCATCTGGTACATGTGGCATCTCAAATTTGGACACATGGTGATGTACACAGTCAAGGACCATGCATACTAATATTGTGCTCAAATATGGCGATCAGTAATACTGTGCAGCAAATAGTACTACTCCGGTATAGATGAAGTAAAATAACCGGCATATTATATATAGCCACTCTTGTCTACATGGATGGGATAGTAAGACATGGAAAAAATGGTGACAGCTAATGGGTTCAAGTCTTCAAGGGCCTAGCTAGCTGTACGCATCCTCCAAGGTAAAAAGTACTCCTACTAGTACTAGTAAGTAGTACAACAACAAAAGAGGATGTGAGAGGGTTAAAAAATATAATACTAAATGGAATACCTGGGTAGATGGTGACGGTCCGATCGTGGTAGATTGTGTGACCATGTTGCAGATCAGTGGTACCATGGGTAACGACTGCTAAGATAGTTGATACCAATATGCCAAAGTCAGCTACAAGGTTCCAGGTTAGACCGAATCATGGATGCAAATGCACATCCAGGATCGGCAATCTTATTTTGATCGGGGGATGACTGGTCCCTACAAAATTGTGGAGTACCGTTAGGGATGCAAATGATGGTTTGTGCATTCCATTTGTAATCTTCCATACCATAGGATGGCAACCAGATGAAACAAATCCCCTGGCTTGTCACCACGAAGATGCGGCCTAGATGGCGCACGGCGTCTTCGAACGTGTATGGGTACAAATCTGCCATGGCCAACATGCGCCAGCCTCTGCCGTTAATACCTCTTGCATTGATGGAAATCCTTATGTCAAACACTGTGATGAGATCGTAATCATTGTAGCCGCTTCGCTTTGTTGGCGGGTCCGCAATTGCTATCTTCTTCAATCTCATGTAGGCATCATCATACGTATTCAAGCCTAGCCAGTCCGGAAGGCTGATCCCAATGGTTGAGAAGGGGTCTACAGGAACGGCTGCACTGCTGTGGATGTTGTGCAAAATGATGGTGGTATCCGGCCGGAGGTATGCAAGCCAATCTTCGTTGGCACCAACCCAGACCTATATATAAGACGGTGGGCAGCGGAAAAATTACGAGATGGAAATGGAATAACTAAGTACTACATAATCAAACTCCATGACTGACCTGTTCATCAGACAAAATTTGACTACCTCTCAACGTCGGCAACTCTAGAGGAGTCAACGTGCAACCATGGCCAGGGAGCGGTGGACTGTTTGAAGGATTGTCCCATAGAAGAACCTTCTCCTCGAGAACGCATGGAAGATCAACAAGCATGGCCTTTTCCCAAGCCTGTTTAAGCACTGTATTGAAAAAGTTGGTGCAGGAAGCACCGAGTCTTATGGTGGTGAGGACATTGGAGCGGAGTGCGATTTCTCCCAGAGGATCGTCGTCCAAGGTCTCCCAGCCCCGACGAGGAGGAGAACTGCCTGGCGAATCCATGGGAGCAGCGACGAACTGCCTTCTCTTCGGGGGGAGGGGAACTGGCGAGGAGGAGATAAGAGCGTAGTAACCGCAGGGCCTCATCCCTTCCAACTGTAGCTCCTTGATTGTTCCTTAGCGAAGGGGTGAGGCTATTATTTACTACTTACTCGTACTGTAGCAGTACTAGTACTACTTTCTCAACTAGTAGTGCAATGTACTATGCTTCTAGTATAGTGCAGCAGTTTTGAACTCCTAATCTAAGGGCCAAGGAGATACAGTTGGAAGTGGAGGATAGTTCTGTTCTCTAGAACAATCGCTGTACTATCAATGTAGGGAAAGTACACATGCGTAGTGGGTACTCTCGGTGCTCTATTCAAGCACGTAGCTGGCCAACTCAGCCGCTCCTCTCACACACACACTAGCAGCCTGTTTATCAGCGATGGTTACTGTAGGGCCAGAACATTTGAGTTATATGATACATCGAGACTAGGCTTTTCACTTCCATTCATGGAGGTGTAATGGATCTCGTCCAACTTTGTTAGTTGTTCCTTCTTTATGAATGAGATGAGGCAAAGATTTTGCCACCGTTTCAAAATAAAACACGCCAAGAGGAATTTCTTTTATAGAGCCAATAATGGAGTGAAGCCCATGCGTGCAACGCCAGAAGCTACAAAGTACTTGTAGAGTACTAGCACTTTACGTACTGAGCCATATTGCACAGTTCCCAATGCCGCGTGCATGCTTTTCTGGCTCCTCGGGCTTAATTGGGAGGCGCTAGTTTAAATATGCTACTAGCTGACGAGGAAGCTGCAAGCGAGGTGTGGCTAGGGCGAGCACGCGAGCCCTGAGATGATGGGAAGGAAAACCCGTTGGCTGGGCTATCCAGTGCACCCAGATTGTGGTGCGACACGTCCGTTCTACTTCAAAACTCAAACTACCCGTGTAACATATTGGCTCACAACAAAGTTACTATTTAAAAAAAGGTTGTTGTGCGTTCAGCCGGGATCGAACCCACAAAGAGGTATACACTCCCGTGACCACTAGTTGTACTCGTTGGAGTACAACGGAACCTAGAATCGCCTTTAGTCGCTAGTAGTACTTTGTTCCTTACAAGAAACCACTAATAATGCCAAGAAACTATTACAACTTGCATATGTGGCAGACTTAAGATAAGACTACCTTATCAACCATTGTACATGCCCTTACCAACCAGCCCTACCAAGAAACGAATACTCTAAAAGTGCCGTTATATGCATGTTTCAATCCATGCCGCCCCTTAAGTCAACGCCTTCTATTCGAGCGACAAGTTTGGCATTATGACATGCGGGACCTACATGTCAGTCTGCACAAAAATCCCCGAGTGACCTCCTACCTCTGGCCCGTCCACCTAGTCATCCTCGGCCATGGGACGCAGCTACCGCCGACGGCAGAAGGCGAGGTCAAAACTGCCGGCGGTGTGGAGCCAATCTGGCAGCAGCCCGGATGCCAGCTCCATCCGGCGCTCGTGGCCGCTAGCTAGCCAAGATAGCTCTATCCAGCTGCTTGTTTGCAAGGTTTGCTAGCTAGATTGGCACGGCGGCGCGGTGTCTTGCTCGCGCGCACCGCGCTAAGGCCAGCCATCTGGCTCGAGCGAAGGCCAGCGCGGCGGCTTGCTCGCTTGTTAGTCATGCTCGGGCCAGCCTGCCAACCCGTGCGGAGGCCAGTGCGGCGTCCGGCCTGTCCAGCGGAGCGGCGGCCAACTCGCTCATCACCGGCGCCACCGACGAACACGCAACAGTACTGTTTGAAGTAATGTTTAGGAAAAATAATGATTTGAGGGGGAATAACAGGATAGAAGGTCAGATGTGGGTCCCTCGTGTCAATGGTCGAACAAAATGTGTTGGTTTAAGCTGCCTCGTCAGCAGAGACGTGTTGGCCAACCCTGTCATAAACTTTGGAACCCAATAAGCCCAATCGGCACTAGGTATTAGTTTTTGGCGTGGATTAAGAAATTTTGGGTATGTTTTTAATATTTTTGTACAATAGTTTCTTCCTAGGGGTGGTTGAAAGTGGTAGTTTTTTGTTAAATACTCTACATATTGTAAGTAGGAGTGAAAGTTAAGCTTTGGAAGCCAATAAGCAAGGCTAGTTACATAGTGCATATGTGTACGTGATTGAAAGTAAATATCAACCATGAGTGACTAATATCTTAATGGAAAACTCGAAACTATGGAAATACTAGCATTTTTTTGCATGGTTGGAAATACTAGCAATGTTCACGTGCGTTGCAACGGATCATAATTAGAATAATACTTATTCACAAACTTGATACAAAGCACTCTAATTTTTGATATACATATATCACTAGAGATATATTATGTTTCAATCAGAATATATTCCTTGGGCTGTTTTGGTGAGGTGAGGGAGGGATGTGGTTGGTTTTAAGATACTAATTATGGGTTTTTCTGCACATTGGTAGAGAAGTGGGATGTTGGTGAGAAAAGGCAACAACTTACCTCACAGTCGTTAGATGTAGATCTAATGGTCAGAAATGATGGATGGTAGACACACCATCATCACCAACTTAGTCTTCTGTAGGAGTACCAGCAAGATGTCCGTGCATTGCACGGAACATCAAGATGCATTTTTTTATAAAACATTTGTTGTGATTGACCCATGCGGGAGTAATCCCATGTGTAAAAACTAATGATATCTCGTGAAATAGGATATAAGATGAAGAGGTGTGGGGCATGGTGGTGATTGGTGGTTGGAGTGAGCGGGGGCATGGGGATGGACGACGCCAACAGCGGCCACCAGGACAGTTTGTTCCAAAGGCTTCCTTTTTAATTTCTCAACAATGAGGTTGTTGGAGATAAGGATGAACAAGGGAAGGCCTTGTCTGCAAGTGTGGACAGAGGTGCGGGTATCTTTTAGTTTAATTTCCATCCGTCAGATATAGAGCAGACGGTCTATATTGTAAGATGGCACACGTACCATCATCACCAACTCGGTTTTTTATAAGAGAAGAAATATAAGTATGGAGATACAAACGTATTATCGATACTTCTTTCCGTAAACTAGGATCTACATTCTATTCAATGCCTCAGCATGTGTGGCCGTAGCACAATGACTTCTTGACTATGTAAAACAAAGGTTTTCACATCGCAGATAAGGAGGGGGTGACGGCAGCGATTTTTGGCTTGCTCTAGTCCTAGTAGTCATACTAGGTGGTATACACACGTGTAGATTTATCATTTTTCACGTCTCGTGTTCGCCGTACTGCCACGACTATTGATGAATAGACGGTAAGTTATTCACGAGGAAACCCTTGTTGGGCGTGTTTGCGAGAGAGAGAGAGACAGTGTGCGTGCGTGATATGTCTAGAGACTGAGGCAATGATAAGATATTCTTTGTGTCTATGTGTGTGGAGGATAGAGAGAGACATGTACATGGGGCTTTGTGTTGTGTAACGTGGAGACACATAGACGTAATCAGAGAGTGAGTGTGTGAGATACACATGCGGACATGGGGAGAGATGAGGATCTAGATAAATGGGTGTTTGTGCGTGTCTGTGTGTGTTTGTGTGCGTGTTTGTGTGTGAGAGGGAGTGTGTGTATGTGGAGTAGAGAGACCACTAATGATCTAAACCTAGTATAAGGGAAGGGGGAATGGTGTGACATGTGTGTCACGGAGAGACAAAGGCATGTGTAGTAGCAGGATAGCATGGGTGCGGCCGGGGAGCAGACTATTTGGAAGAGACATCGAGTGTTTGTGGGAGAGGGGTGTCAGAGCAAGCGCGCGCGCGAGAGAGAGAGAGAGAGAGAGAGAGAGAGAGAGAGAGAGAGCACGACGGAGAGAGAGAGGAAGATAGGGGGTGAGAGGGGTCGTTTGTGTCCACAAATGGTGTATAGATAGGGAGACAATGTTGATGTTGTTCGAAATTGGCCTATGTACGGAGACGCAAGGGAAGCGAGTCATCGTGTGCGTGATAGGGACTTCATGAGAGATCTAGAATAGATGCTGTAGAGAACGACATGCAAAATTGGGAACGATGATACATTACGGAGCTATGGAAAGAGTCACGGCGTATATGTATACAGGGAAGGAGCTGGGGCGGGTCCGCATGTGGGAGAGATAGAAAGAGGAGAGTGGTGCACAATGAGACAAAGTGTGCTTGTTTGCAGTGGGGGTGGTGTGTGAGGTGAGTGTGCGAGAACCACATAACTAGGGAGATAGACGTTTGGGGCGACGATTTGTTTGTATGGGAAAGATACACTCTACATAGTGCATGTGCTTCGCAAAGAGAGATGCTGGGAGACCTAGAGAGTGGGGGAAGAGATGTGTGCATGCTCGAGAGACAAAGTGATAGAGACCTATATTGGGGTCCGGACTATAGAAGAGAGGGGGGTGTTAATGTGCTCGTGTGTTCGTATCGGGGGAGAGAACGACTTGTGTGTGTGGGGGGGGGGGGTTGGCTTCAGATGAAGAGTGAGGTGTCTATATTTGAGGGACTTTAGCGTAATTAAGATATATATGGTCAATAGTGTGTGCACTAATGGTTGATCAATTTGTTTCACAGTTTGGACATTTAGATAACGATACTTTTGAACATGTGTGATATACCTTGATGTACCAGAATTACAAACCTAAGATTTTGGAATTTGACTCCATCATTAGCTTTTGTAATTCATTTAAACGGAGGTACATTTGTTAAGCCGGGATTTCGGGATTTCAAATTCATATATCAAACCTAGAGATATACACATACGGGCATGTTAAAACTTTATAATCATCCACTTTATTCATACACATACACATTTTTTCTTTTGTCATCATACTTAGGATAAACACATTTGGAATTTCATTTGAATTGGACTGTATGATGCTATTTGCTTGTACTAGCTCAATGATCCATATTTGAATTGAATGGACAATCTAAGTTTCGAGTTGGAGACATTGATTTTCAAAACTTGCACTTTTTTGCGTGCAAAACAAATAAATTCTCGGCCATGATATCATAGCCGGCCGTACAAGAGCGGAACACCAATAATTTCAGGTGCCAAAAGCTTTGAAACTTCCCGCTCACATCAAAATATCTCACACCTGAAAGTTTAGCCCTGCGATATTCCTATTTTACCCCTGCCACATAAACGGAAAAGGGCTGCTTTGGTAACTCCATTGTTTTTCCCTCTTTGCCCCCAACATTCTTCCCCAGAGCCCCTCCCCTTCCCCTCCTCGACGCACCCCCCAACCATGGCAAGCCACCGAATCTAGTCTTCCACCGCAGCGGTGGACCTCACACCCCGCCGGATCTACCTTCCGCACCATGGAACCCCCAACTGCCAACTCACCACTTCACCGGAGCCACTTCAGCGACTGGCATGTCCACCACTCCAGATCTCCTTGACCGCCATCATGGTCCACCATACCAGATCTTCTTAACCGGCGCCCTCGTCCACCACAGTGTAGGCCCTTCACTGACTCCCTCGTCTGCCCCATCGCTGGCCCTTCATACAAGCCCTCGTCCGCCGCAATAGATCTGCCTCACCGAAAGCACTGTACACCGCGCCCGCCGAAGCTTTCGTCCACTACACCGGACCCACTCCACAGACGCCATATTCAAGTCCACGGGCTCTGCTTTACTGATGCCGCAGCCTCATCAGGTTATTTCGATTTGTACTCCTTAGGTTTTTCTCCTCTTGATCGTGCAACTGTTCACTTACCACAGATGATCTTTCTTGCATGTCGCTAGGCGCCGCAACCGAAGCACCGGAGACGCTTGAGAGATGGCAATAGCCGGCCCAAACTCAACCGCAACACGAGCACCATCGACGATCCTTAGCTATCAAGTATGACAACGATACCCATACGCCGCCGAGAATCAGGTACTATTATCCAACGGCCGGACCGATGTTCACTTTCTTAGCATAAGCACACACCCTTCTTTCATTAGTTTAGATGAACCGTTGATGATTAATTCGAACCAGTGCATGCGATTAAAATTAATTTTACCTAAATAGAGGGTGTAGAATAAACTACAACAACTAGATTTGCAACCACAGGATGCCGACGATATCTTCAAAGAACATTGCAACACCAGTGAGGCTTCATAGCAACATATGGTACGCCAGTGTGTTTAGTTACATGTGAGATGTAATGTGTGTGGGCTGCTTTCTTGGCTTGTGCCCTCAACCTGTACTCCTACAGAATTACAAATAGTTTAGTTGTCTGCTTTGCTATATTGCTTGATTGGAATGCTTGTTTGTTACTTGTTAAGCTATACCTGAGTTCGCCAATATGTCAGTAGTGCCTGCTGTACTATCGTAAATAAATGCATGCCTAGTTCATTTGAGTCCTTAACTTTTCCTCTGAACTTCATCACAAGACTGACTTCGTAGTTTATATGAGGCCACACTGTTAAGTGCATTCTCAGATTATTTCAACTACTAAGATGCCTTGGAAACTTAAATATAGCAGTGGTACACTCCCTTTCAACTAGGGATGTCAACTGGGTCCCATTTAATCCCGATTAAAGTCCACTAGTGGTATGATAGTTCAAAAGATTTTTGTTTTTTGAGGAAAATGAACTAGGGAGCTAGCAAAAACTAACTACATGGGACTGGCGGATGCCGTTTATTTGCCACTCACATCCCTAGTTTCATCTTACCATTTTAATTTCTTTTCAGCTGATGCTGCTTCGAACCATTTAAATATAGCTTGCCATGCTTGGCAATAATTCGTATGTCGTTTACCATGTAAGCTTACTACCTGGATCATGCGATAACCATATCTTACTTATGTCTAGGGGAAACCTTTTTCGATGTGGTTCACACTAGGACACAATGTACAACCCCAGAATCTATTTGTGGAAACAGGGTGCCATCCATGTTACCAGATGGTAGCAGTTCAGAGGCAACACCGTCAGAGAGCAGTCTAAGCACAAATATTATAGTTCTTGAGGCTCTACTACAGGCAGAAAGAGATGGTGTGGCTGCCATGAATGAGGTAATCTCGATCTTGAAGCTGGAAATCATGCAATTAGCTGCACACATTATGCAAGCAACCCAAGAATTGGAGGAAGTAAGAATGTTGCATTTGAAGACGGAGGAGGTCCTGCTGCTTCTGCTATCTTAAGGCCAGGGTAATCCCAGTTCTTCTTTAGATACCAGTTGAAATTGTCATTAGATTATTGTACTTGCATGTTGTGTCATGTCTCTGAATGGATTATGTTGTAAGACCCCCTATGTTGTCCATGAGTTGTAATGATCCGAATTTTTTAGGCGAGGTAATCCTCAGTACTTTTATGATTGACATAAGGTGAACTATTTTTTGTGTGAGCATATTGTATTGGATGAAATAACTGTTTGACTCAAAGTGTATCCAACCTACTGAATTCGAAGATCATGGCATTTCTAAATCATAATCATATATAAAGGTGGAATAAATCTTTGTTGTGAAACGTCGAATTATTTGTGGATATTCGTAATTGAATAAAAATTGGATTTGAATTCAGCTCCCAGGGCCCAGAGCAAACGTGAAAGTTAATTCTCCCAAGTTTTGAACGATGCGGCTAAACACCCACTATCGTTTGTGGGCTGCCCGAAGCAAGTGTTTGCGAGATGGAAATTATTGTCTACCCCTGACACTTGACATCCTTAGCGACCGGATTTACACTGCTGTCGATAGGGGTAGACTAGTAACTTCAATCAGACGTCACATGACGGCCTGTGAGCCCATTTAGACACGGAGGGTGCCAAACGTGGGCGGAAAAACACATTTGATTCAAGCTCGTCTGAAAGACATGTGTGTCTCTCCCTTCATTTCCCCATTCATCCACGGTGGGTGGCAAAACAAACTCTCCTCATCCAAAATCGATGTAGGCTAATATTTTAAATAGGGGCAGATGTGTGACTTCCCTCAGACGTGATAAAACCGCCCTACCTGTCAGTCCCATTCATACACCATGTGCGCCAACCATGGGTGGCAAAACACCCTCTCCTCGCCCGAAATCATTACAGGCAAATATTTAGGAGATGCGAGATTACCATCCTATCCCCAACCGACATGATGTCTGAAATTTTAAATGGGGGATAAGTTCGTAACTTTCCCACATTTCAGACAAGCGGGTCCCAAAGTTTGAGATCCCCCTCCCCCTCCATTTCCCCATTCATACACCATCGGCGCCACGACAACCTCCCCACTACGGCCAGCCTCCTCCGTCCGCCACCCCATCCTCCACCTTGCTGGAGCTGCTACCCCTACCCCGTCATCCACTGCAAGAGATGGACTTCTCTCATCCACGGCGCCGGACCAGGATCCTTTCATCGCATCATCTTGCTTCATCGACGCCGTTATCCTCCTTGCCATTGCCGCTCCTATGACCGCCTCGTCCACGGCAACAGGATTTATCCCCGACCCGGCCATTTGCCGTCTCAAGTATTCTTCCCCGCCGCCGACAGCCATCGCACCCATAGCACCCTCAACGAATCAGCAGGGGCCTACACGGCATCACAAGAGAGGTGGTACTCTTCCATATGTGCTTAAGTTATTGATCTCACCCGGAAAATAGATTGTAATTCACTTTTCCTGTCAGTACGAAATCGTAGTGGCTAGTTGAAAGCAACATTGGTTGCGAAGTAGCTTTGTCCGGTTTGCACCTTCAGATTCGCCATGGCACGGTCACTATACTCGTAAAGCTTATGGTTTCCCCCTTTATATTCACTTCCATCATCATAGGTGCTTCACTTCATCGTGTCGTGCTAGCACTGCTCCTCGAGACCACTCATAATACCAAAGCTCACGTGTTGAAATACGAATCTGATATGATGCTCATATTACAAAAACAGAGAACATTTAATTGGTCACCTAATGTTCCTATATTCGTTTTGAAAAGCATGTGCGCCACCCCACTAGTCTAGCTAGTTCCACTTTCCTGATTTTACTCTTGATGCTTAGGGTTTTCCCCTTTTATCTACTCTACTATGATCTGTGTAGGAGCTTTCTGTCGTACTAGCATTACTCCACCCTTCAAGCTAAACAACACAACACTAAAAATTCCAAAGCTTAGTTGTTCAAATATGATTGTGATATGCTACTGATATTAGTTAACAGACACATTTAATTGGTTAGCTAAAGGTCCCACTTGAGTTTCCAAATGCATGTCGTGACATATAGAGAGACAGCAAAATTGCATTTCTTTGTCACTTGTTGACTATACTTTCTTGTCCATACCAAATCTTAGTTGTTATTTCAAAGCAAACATCGGTCTCTAACTACCCTTTGCACAGTTTGCAGCTTTAGATCTACCATCCCACTGCCATGGTCAACACTATACTCATCATGCTTATGTCGGCGTCCTGGGAACGGGGGTCCCCAGACTTGCCTACCTGCGGCCCACAGCGTGGCTCCACCAGCGGCCCTGTACGGCCCATCTTCTCGCGAGGGTCCAAGCCTCGCGAGGCGGACGACACAAGACCACCTCGGGGACAGCCTCACCAGGCTGGCTCGCGAGGGGCGGAGAGATCAAGGCAAGGGATACCTCGCAAGGTTTTTGTGCCATAAGCCATGACGATCAAGGCTAGGCGGGCGCCAGTGCACAGTGTCCTTGTTTCCTCTTTGGTGCTAAAGAGGCAAGCGCAAGCGAGGAGTCCTGAGGCATCAGGCAAAGGCTTCCATATCGGTGCAACAAGAGCAAGACCAGCAGGACGGCAGGGCGGAGGTCATCGTGGAGCCCAAGAAGGCGTCACCACCAGATACTTTGGCAGGAGAAGACTACTTTTGTCAGGATAACTTGTACTAGTTGTCTCCCTTCGAATTTGGCCATTGTGGGATCCCTTCCCGCTTGATATTTAGGGAGAGGACCAAGGCCTCTATAAATAGGACTAGCCACCACCGTGGAAGGGGGGAGATTGGATCGGAGCCATTCCATCCATAGCCTCACACAAGATGGCCAAGCACAAGAACACCTCGCCTCAGGAGGGTGTTCTGCCCTTGTAACTGTTCATCCACTGCCCAAGAGGCAATCCACCACACCACACTGGAGTTGGGTATTACACCACATCGGTGGCCCAAACCAGTATAAACTCTTGTGTCTCTTGTTCTTTGGGTTCGTCGAGCTAGGTCGTGAGATCATGATGTGTCCAAGCTACAGGGGGAGAGATCTTCGTGTGCACCCCAGTGTTCGAGCCTCAAGGGTTCACCCACACGAGGTCAGGCATCGCTCTGCGCGGTTCCTGGTGTTTGATGAAATGCAGCAGGACGCCATGAGGGGGATGGACCTCGTGCTGGGTGTGGAACGCCGCAGTGAAGCGTCGCTCCGAGCTGCAAGGTACCAGCAGGCACTGCCGCAGCGTCCGCTCCAGGACACTCGAGGTGGGTGACCTCGTCCTAAGGTGGGTGCTCTCTAGGGAAGGGCTGCACAAGCTCTCGCCCATGTGGGAGGTCCCATTTCGGGTCGCCCACATCTCCAGGCGTGGTGCCGCGCGCTTGGAGAAGCAGGACGGGATCCCCATCCAGAACGCCTGGAACATCCAGCACCTCTAGAAGTTCTACCGATGAAGCAAGGCTCGGTGCCTGTGAAGCAAGGCCCGGTGCCTGTGAAGCAAGGCCCGGTGCCTGTGAAGATCTCTGTTTGTGACACTCCCATGTAATAATGAGTGGGGCTATACACACCCCGCAGTCTCAAGAGTGCCGCCCTCGGGCGTCGGGGGCTCCCTCCCACATCCTAGTGGCAGCACTTAGCTTTGCGCTGGTCAGAAGACAAGAAGACTAGACTAGGTGCCAGACGTGGCTTTTCATTTGCTTTCCGCAGTTGGCTTGCCCATTTTTAGTAAGAATTTGCTTTCTGGTGTTCCTTGCTGGCCTAGTTCCATTGCCTTTTTGCTTCCTTTTCTGCCCTCAGTTCCCCCCTTTTGACCCGTACTCTTCCTCGCATGCCTCGCGAGGGGGCTGGATAGGTGCGCTCATGAGCGTTTTCCTGTTCTTCGCAAGGCACCCTCGCTCGAGCTCGCAAGATGGTGCACCCCCCTCAATCTGTGCCCCCCGGGTACCGCGATGCGAAGCGCTGGGTCATGGCCGGCAGTGCCTTCGACTAGGATTCGAAAGAATAAGAAGTTCCTAATGAATTTTTGCAGTTCCCAGATGCTGCCCAAGCGCAGGAGGCCTCGCCAGGCACTAGGGAATGCGTGCCTCGCGAGGCGGAAACTACTTTAGGTGCATCAAGCTAAGTTATTCCTACGTGCCTACATAAAACGTTGACGCTGCAACACGACACAAGAGCAATAAACATAGCACAGCCACTTAGAAATCATAGTTGTTGCACGCCCCAGCGGGGCCCCATACTTTTCTCTCTCTTAATGAAGGAAGGAAAAGAAGAACGAAACAAAAGCGGGACGTGCTCCCACGGCAGGTCGCAAGGACGGGCCCATGGCGCTCTCCTGAGCTCAGCCAGACCCCTCCTCGCGCTTCACTGGAGCACGACGACGAGACGACCCGCTGCCGCCTTTGAAGCGGGCGCGGCGGCTGGTCATAGCCGCCGCTGCTGGAGCTGTCGCCGGAAGAAGAGTCGCCGTAGCTGGACGAGCCATGACCGGCGCCAAGGGCAAGCCCGCCTTCACTCTCGTCATGGCTGTCGCCGAGGCTAAGCACCTCACTGCCGTCATTGTCCTCAGGGCAACACCCGGCGCGGCGGCCATCTTCCCCGAACACCCTCCATAGAGGGTTGCATCACCATCGTACTTGAAGTGGAGGGAGCACCGCCGGCCCAGGCCACGCGCGCGGCCAAACGTTTGTCAGCCACGGGCCAGGGCTGCGTTGCCTGCAGCGGAGACCTCGACCGCGACCCACGAAGCCTTGCTGCAGCAGTCGTACGCCTGCAGCCAGAGACTACTTGGACCCGTGGTTGGCAGCTCACCAGCAAAGAAGCACAGGAGCTGAAGCCAAGCACCGGCCGGGTTCTCTGACCACACGACGAAGTCCGGCAGCACTTCCATGGACTGGAAGCGCGGCCTGGGAGATCGCGCGACCATGGTGTGCCTCCCTTCATCGACGGAGCTGCCACGACCTGGGCGACCACCACCAAGCGAAGAGGCACCACCACGGCCACGAGGGGCCGCGGCGGGCATCGTGGTGTGCTTGCAGGGACGACCGCACACCATCTTGGGTGGCGGTGAGCCAGGACCCTCCTGGCGAGCCTTCCCATTCTCTGCAGCCGAGAGCCTCTTAGCAGGCGCCATGGGTGTCGCTGCCGGCAGTGAAGCGAGGAAGAAGAAGGAACGGGAGAATCAAAGGAAGAGATGGGTGACAGGGGCTCCGCCCACCTCTTCACATTTATATCCAAGGGGAGGCCAACCGCCGGCCTCCATGATCTAAGGTAATAATGATCTTTTCCTGCATGCAGCAAGGACTCGTCAAGTCGGGCAATTGTCGAGGCGCCATGGGGAAGTGGAGATGCCCACGTTCAACCAATCGCCATGCGTCAAGCGCGGCCGCAGGCTATTGGGGCCCGCGGGGCTCCGCACTTGCCCCTTGGCTTCGCCTCGAAGCCAAGCCCGAGCACTCCTTGGGGCCGGGGGCTACTGTCGGCATCCTGGGAACGGGGGTCCCCATACTTGCCTGCGTGCAGGCCACAACGTGGCTCCACCAGCGGCCCTGTACGGCCCATCTTCACCAGCAAACACTCAAGACCCTCGCGAGGGGCCAAGCCTCACGAGGAGGACGACACAAGACCTCCTCGGAGGCAGCCTCACCAGGCTGGCTCACGAGGGGCGGAGAGATCAAGGCAAGGGACACCTCACAAGGTTTCTGTGATGTAAGCCATGACGACCAAGGCCAGGCGGGCGCCAGCGCACACAGTGTCCTCGTTTCCTCTTTGGTGCTAAAGAGGCAAGCACAGGCGAGGAGTCCCGAGGCATCAGGTAAAGGTTTCCATAATGGTGCAACAAGACCAAGACCAGCAGGATGGCAGGGCGGAGGTCACCGTGGAGCCCAAGACGGCATCACCATCCGAATAAATAGGACTAGCCACCACCGTACACAAGTTGGCAAGTGAAGACTACTTTTGTCAAGATAACTTGTACTATTTGGCAAGTGAAGACTACTTTTGTCAAGATAACTTGTACTAGTTGTCTCCCTTTGAATTTGGCTGTTGTGGGATCCCTTCCCGCTCGATATTTGGGGAGAGGTCCAAGGCCTCCATAAATAGGACTAGCCACCACCATAGAAGGGGGGAGATTGGATTGGAGCCATCCCATCCATAGCCTCACACAAGTTGGCAAAGCACAAGAACACCTCGCCTCAGGAGGCTGTTCTTCCCTTGTAACTGTTCATCCATAGCCCAAGAGGCAATCCACCACACCACACTGGAGTAGGGTATTACACCACATCGGTGGCCCGAACAAGTATAAACTCTTGCGTATCTTGTTCTTTAGGTTCGTCGAGCTAGGCCGTGAGATCATGATGTGTGCGAGCTAGAGGGGGAGAGATCTTCGTACGCACCCCAGTGTTCGAACCTCAATGGTTTTGCCGGAACTCGAAATCCGATAGCTTATGGTTTGCCCATTTATGATGACCACGATCAACCTACATGGTTCGTGTCATAATAGCACTGCTCCACCCATCGAGTTAAACAAGCTTAGTTGTACAAATTCAAATATGATATTATGCTGATATTAGTAAAACTGAGAGATGTTTAATTGGTCAGCTAAATGTTCCTACTTTAGTTTCGAAATGCATGTGACCCACATATGGAGAGACCGAAAGGAATATTATTTCTCTGTGCGCTCTGGTTCATCATGGGTGGCCAACCGACATTGTATAGAAAGACTTGTAATATCTTCAATCTTCTTGCTCTTCTGCTCTTCTTTAAGATGATCCTCTTCTCTTGCGGCCGACTAGTCAGGTCGAGTTATTCTCCCTTAGTATATTTTGAATCTATCAGGTCAGGTCGACTTGTTCTTCTTTACTATATGTTGAAGCTGTCATCTGCGAAGTATCTTTACTTCTGGAGCTCTCATATTTTCAGTAGTAGGCCACATTATATTAATGCATGCACCAAATTACAACATGCATGGCACCTCTTAGAAGAATTGCAGAGATAGCACAAAGTGGTTTACATGGAGGAAGTATTGGATTAGAATCACTTCTGCATTACAAAGATAATCTCACTTGTTTTTATGTTTTCATGCATGTCAGGTATTGAACATTATCAAAATGAATATGAGAATGGGCACACAAGAGGAATATTGCGGAACAATCCATTGGATAACAAACTTGGCGTGGTGGAGGATGGCCTATCTTATTCACCCATCAAGGTGCTTGCTCTAACTTGGCAAGGTTGTATTGGTCGCGCATATTTTGCATCTGACCTCTTGCATTACTTCTACTTTGTTACATCGTCTACTTAGTTTAAGCATCATATATGAGTATATGTCATACCTATCCATTTTCTGTACCTATTCCATGTGTCGTCATACTATGTTTTTCTAGTCAAATGTTGTTCTTTTGTAATAGATGTCCAAAAGGAAGAGGGTAAGTGTAGATCCTCAAGGAGTACAAACTAGGTATTTGGAAAAGGTAGTGATACTTCTTAAATCAGATAGATCAGCGGCCACAGAAAATACAGGCCCAACTATACCACACTTTATCCCTACTACAGTGGGCAAACCCCTATTAGAACTGCTGAGAGCCCAGCGTCAGGTACTGTCTATGATATCAATT
Organism: Triticum aestivum; assembly: GCF_018294505.1. Classification (NCBI taxonomy): domain Eukaryota; kingdom Viridiplantae; phylum Streptophyta; class Magnoliopsida; order Poales; family Poaceae; genus Triticum; species Triticum aestivum. The sequence continues at coordinate 356,150,027 of NC_057800.1, read as the reverse complement.
CAAAATTTGAACTCCTAAATTTCTGCATGTGCCTTACCTTCTCTCTTGTATGAAAACTAATTTCAGATGAACTTCCTTGCTCAAAGGATCATAGGATCTCATGACAATACTGGGCTCTGCATTCCTCTTGTCAGTACCTCTTCCCTTTGTCAGCACAATTACACTCGTTGTTGTTTGATTATGTAGCATCATTGTAAATATTCGCTTCTTTATCCTCCCTTTGGTTGAAATTATAAGATCTATATTTAATCTTAGATAAATGTAGAATTAACACAATGGTTATGAAGATTTGGATTTCTCATGTAAGTACCTGTTGTCATGTACTCCCTCTGTATCGAATTAATTGTTTATCAGTTGGATGTATTTAGAACTTAATAGTGCTAGATACATCCATTTGAGCGACAAGTAATAACGAACGGTGGTGGTATTACTGTACTTGCATCACGATATAGTCGATTGTCTAGCATTACTCTGCATCTTATCTGCCCTGCCCTCCACATTCTCCAAATTATCATATCTACATTTACTCTTACCAAAATGTTGAATAAAGCCAATGCTGCTGCACACGTTGATGTCTGCATTCCTCTTGTTAGTACCTTTTGCCTTGTAAAATTGTACTTAATTAATTGCTACTTGATTATGTATCATCAGTCTTCACCTGAGCTTCATTATCCTGTATTTCTTCCAATATCATTTGATCTAATTTACTCTTTGCAAAAATATAGAATAATGGCAATGCTTATAAAGAATTTTCTTTGGGGAATTTATTGAATTATCCTTCCATCAACATGGAGAAGGGCTTTGTCCAGCCTGTGTTAACATGTAATGTAAGTTCATCCTTCTCAAGCCTTCAAACTTTTTTCTAGTATAGATTTGGATAGGCATCATTTCCTCCACTTCTGTTTACTTTGCTGTTTACATCTGATTGGATGTTTGCAACAACTACCAATTTTAAATTGTAGTTGTAAAAACATGTTCCTTATGCAGAACATATCCATTTATTTGCTTATAGAATTGTGAAACCTGTACGTGTCTCCTTATTTCTCTTTCAGAGTCATATCTCTTATGCTAGGCAGAACTTTAGGGAAGATAGTGAGCCAAACCATCTTGAGGACATCAATATGACCCCAAGGTCCTGTCTTGATGAAGACAGTGAGTTGAAGCTACTCACCAGAAGGTGCGAGACAACCTCTGTGCAGTCGCTGCCTCAATCAGTTTGACTTCTTCAGTCTCAACTTAAAGCGAAAAGGGTTGCTTTACCTCAGCTCCGACTTGAAGTCAAAGATATAATGATGATGTCAAGGGACTGCAGTACGCACTATGGTGCCATACAGCTAGGGATGAAGCATCTATCATTGACACAATAGAGGTCTCATCATCTTGTTCGGCTACTTACAGGGCCCGACCTTGCTAGGCCTAGTGCCTTCTGAAGTGCTCTCAGTTTTGTATATTCTTATTTTGGCGCGTTTATATGCACAGGTGGCGACCTTTGATGCCCAGTGTATGTAATCCGCGGTCATGTTGCGCTTTATTATCACCGGTAGCGAACTTTGAATCCCAGTGGATGTAATATGCCGTAATTTCTTTATTGTATAGTCTAGGTTTATTCTTTGGTCAGTATGTGGTAATTTAAGCCAGAAGGTTCAGTGGATCTCAGTTTTGTCAGTCTTCAGGTCGGCCTGTTACTCATATGGGCCAAAACGTGGGCCTATAATCATCTCGGGCCATTAGCAGGTCTAAACCTATAGTAGTTTCCCGCCTTTAATAGGCCGAGTAAAGTTCTGGTCAGCTGGGCCTGATAATACTATGGGCTTTTAACAGGCTAAAACCTAGATTAGGCTAGTGTTGAGCCGAAAAATTCACGAGCCAATACAGGACGAAACTGTCTAAGGCCCATGTTGGGCCCAAATAGGATGAGCAGTTAACATGCCAAAATATATCTCGGGCCTGTTTGGCCGAATAAAATTATAGGCTTTAAGCAGGCCGGTATCCACGCGGGCCATAGGCCCAAAAGTGTCACGGGCCATTATCAGATGGGTTGTGAGCAGGCCGGATTCAACGCGGGCTCTAAGTAGGCCCAACTGTTACACGTGCCATTAACAGGTCGATAGGCTAGTTGGGCTGAAATTTATCCACAAAGACTACGGGCCATTAAGAGGCCTAAAGTTACTTCGGACAAGAAATAGCCCAGTTTCTGCATGGGCTGTTAAATGGCCTAAAGTTAAACCAGGCCGACAATGTCCCAGATACTCCACGGGCCGCTAACAGGCCGAAACTATTATCGGGCCGAACTAGTAAACGAGCATTTAACATGATGAAATACAAACCTGTCTTAGAATGGGCCCAAAGGTACAGTGGCATGTTAATGGGCCTGATCCGATATGGGCCGTAATTTGGCCCAAAACTCGGCAGGTTGTGAACGGGCCTGATCTGATATGGGCCTCAGTTTGACCCAAAACATGATAGGCTGTTAACGGGCTAGCCCACTTGTGTCTGAAAAAACATGGTGGGCCTTTAGCTGGCCCGACCTTTTCACCAGAATGGGCCTCTATTGGGTCGTGCCACATGTCGAAGTATCATAGGCGCCTCCTGTCCAATGAGTGGATGACATCTGTCCCAACGAGGAGCTGACATGTTGTTCCGTCGGCCAATGAACATTTTACACGTGGAAAATCCCCATTGGTCCGGATTGTTAACGGGTTATCGGATCCAAAACCGAACCTAATAGCTTAACAGCGAGCCGTTACGGTCGATGTCGCGTGTCGGTCACCCTTGACGAAAGCACATCTATGACACATGATTTATCGTCATGGAAGTGGCACTTCCGTGATGATAATTTTGGTAATGTCATGGAACACTTCTACGACAACACAAGTATGACTATTTTGATTCTGTCATAAAATCGTCATGGATGTACATGCATGACAGAAAACATGACATACTGTGACAAACATGTATCATCATGGAAGTGTCTTTTTTTTGTAGTGTCCTATGTCACTAGATCAAAGCGTGCGATCTTGGTGCACACCGAGCGAACGTCGGGCTTAAGGGTCGCACCGGCTACATGCACAATCCTCGAGAACTCGCGCCTTCTGACCATGCGCACAAGCATTTCTTGCTCCATGATGTTGATGAAGCCATGGCCACCAACGAGGAAGGAGTGGAGGCCCATCATGTCTTCCAACTTGCTGTCCATGAATGTTCTCTTTAAAGAGAAACCCGCTGCCACTGCTTTTGCAGATGCCACGGAAGTGGCTGAGGTCGCTCAACCATCACTCGTCTCCCACATCGGCTGTGGAGTCGTCTTTGCTGGAACCTCTCTATTATCCATAGTAGACGCCCTAGTCATGCATCTCTCCCCGCCCTTGATAGAATGGGCACCACCGACGTTCCTTCGCTAAGATTCAGCCTGATGGTCCTTCCTTCACGCATACCCATGCTACGACCCTCTCCTCTGATGCCCAACCTCGTTGTCACCTCACCTGGCCCTACAACAATATTTGTTCGATTTGGTTGTGCTACTAAAAGGAGACAGAAGTTGAGTGGACTCCAGAAGGATAGGAAACCTGATAGATTGGAATAAGAAATAATGGACCTTAAAAAAGGAATTAGAATTATGGGGAGATCACGACGGACGCTGAAAACATGGCGATGTCTATGTTTTCTGTCGCCGTGTTCGTTTTCTTCCCTTTTGGGTCAGGATGGAATTTGTTTTTGTTTTTTTGGATGATCAATCGCACAAAGAGAGAGAGCCCAGCCACCACGATTGTAGGAGTAGCTATGATTTTTTAGGAAGAGGACCAGAGAAGCCCGACACCGTGCCCCGATGCCCGCCAGCTACAAGAAATACAAGTCGGTCCTTTTCGGGAACAAAGAAACCACCTGATTGCCTTCTACTCCTCCAGGCGCTGTGGACGCGTCGAACGAGCACGGCCCATCAGAAGAAAAAGAAGCTTAAAATGAGAGGTAAGTTCACGTTACCACTTCTTGTTGATGTGTTTCAGATTTTCGCAGTCGTTTTATCCCTTAACTCTAGTGAGTGTTCGTATTGAGAAATCCCTCATGCGGTGGAACCTTGGCTAGTTTCTTTGATCGCACCATCATCCTGTCGAGAGCCATGCTCGCGGGTCGAGAGGCTGCATCGAGATCTACCTTGGAAAAACTATAGGTTCGAAAGTATGTCTAGAGGGGGGGTGATTAGACTACTTGACCAAATAAAAATCTAGCCTTTTCCCAATTTTAAGTCTTGGCAGATTTTAGCAACTTAGCACAAACAAGTAATCAACCTACACATGCAATTCTAAGAGTATAGCAGCGGAATGTAAAACAATTGCATATGAAGGTAAAGGGAGGAGTTTGGAGGGAGCAAACGCAATGTAGACACAGAGATTTTTTGCGTGGTCCCGATAGGTGGTGCTATCATACATCCACGTTGATAGAGACTTCAACCCACGAAGGGTAACGGTTGCGCGAGTCCACGGAGGGATCCACCCATGAAGGGTCCACGAAGAAGCAACCTTGTCTATCCCGTCATGGCCGTCGTCCACGTAGGACTTACCTCACTCGGGTAGATCTTCACGAAGTAGGCGATCTCCTTGCCCTTACAAACTCCTTGGTTCTACTCCACAATCTTGACGGAGGCTCCCAAGTGACACCTAACCAATCTAGGAGACACCACTCTCCAAGAGGTAAAAATTGGTGTGTTGATGATGACCTCCTTGCTCTTGTGCTTCAAATGATAGTCTCCCCAACACTCAACTCTCTTTCACAAGATTTGGATTTGGTGGAAAGATGATTTGAGTGGAAAGCAACTTGGGGAAGGCTAGAGATCAAGATTTATGTGGTTGGAGTGGCGTATCTTGACCTCAACACAAGTGTAGGTGGTTCTCTCTCAGAAATTATATGTTGGAAGTGTAGGCATGTTCTGATGGCTCTCTCTATAATGAAGAGTGGGTGGAGGGGTATAAATAGCATCCACACAAAATCTAACCATTACACACAAATCACCAAACTCGGGGGACCGAATCATGAAACTCGGTCAGACCGATTTAGTTCAAAATGTGAATGTTAGGATTCTCGGTGGGACCGACATGTCAACTCGGTGAGACCGATTTCATTAGTGTTAGGGCATAACGTAATCTCGGTGAGACCGATTACACAAAATCGGTGAGACCGTTTTTGGTAATTGACTAACAGAGAGTTGGTCAGGCAAACTCGGTGGGACTGATTCGCTCATCTTGGTTGGACCGAAATGATACGAAAGGGAAACAGAGAGTTTACATTGCAATTTCGGTGAAACCGAAAAGTCTAGGGTTTTTGGCAGTGGCTATGTCAACTGAACTCGGTGGGGCCAAGTTTGACTTTTGGTTTGGGACATATGTGGATGTGAGAAAGTAGTTGAGGGCTTTTGGAGCATATCACCAGGCATTTTGAGCAAGTAAGTCACTAGGCAACACCTCATCCCCTCTTAATAGTATTGGCTTTTCCTATGGACTCAATGTGATCTTGGATCACTTAAAATGAAAAGATGTAGAGTCCTGAGCTTTGTGCTTGAGCCAGTCCTTTGTCCTTAGAATTTTGAGGGATCCACTTTTCTCATTTATGCCATGCCAATCACTGAGCTTTCCCGAAATGTTTATCTTTAAGTAGCATTAGCTCAGTGAGTTATATGTTTTTAGGAATTACCAAAACCACCCAGTAATAGTTGCACTTTCAATCTCCCCCCTTTTTGGTAATTGATGACAACATATAGATCAAAGCTTCGACAAATAATAAATAAGATTAAAAAGCATCGTCGCTTTGAGAAATATGTGATAATCAAGAGCTCCCCCTAAATTTATGCATTATTTAAAATTTTATTTTGAATGCAAATGCACAATCGGTTAGGATCATGGGTTACTCTTCCATGTCACATACATCTTGGTGGAGTGCTCAAAATGATAGAGATTAAAAGCATGCACTCATCACCAAGCAAGTGAATGATCATATAAGGAATATAATGGATAGCATCATTCAACCAAACATTAAGGGTAGCATATGATCAAACACATGATCAACAAGTATCTCACAAGGACATAAAGTATCTCACACAAGCACACAATAAAGAAGTTCAACCAAAATAGCAAGAGAGATCAAAAAGAGCAACACTCTCTCTCGAAGCCTATGATCTATACATTTTTCTCCCCCTTTGGCAACAAGTTACCAAAAAGTTCAAAAATGCATAGTGCTAAACGACTCTCAGGCTTGACCTTCGGGAGGTGGTGTAGAGAGAATTCCAAGGATGAAGGCTTTCGATGAAGTAGTTAGAGCTGATGGAGTGGGTGCTGGAGGTGGCACTGGAGCTATGGCTGCGGGTGCTGACACTGAAGCTCTAGTATCTGACACTGGCACTGCAGCAGACCTTGGACCTCGTGGCACTCTCTTGAAAGCATCAGTGGTAGACTTGCCCTTCTTCTCCTCTGCTTCCTCCTGTAGCTGCTCAACTGCAGTTTGGATCTCAATTACCTTGACATCCAGATCATAGAACTTCTGCTTAACAATCCTCTCTAAGCTCTCCTGGTTCTTACTCAGGGTGGCCAAGCCCTTCTCAATCCTCAGGGTGGATTGGATCAGATATCCAAGCTGATCTTGCTTGATCTTCAAGAAAACCTGAGATGCCTATTCAGCAGTTGGCATTCTTGTAGCTTTCTCTGCCCTTGCCTTCTCTCTCTTCTCATGTGCTTGCACAGATGATGGATCTTCCTTAGTCATTACAACAGTATTGTATTCAAAATCAGGGTAGATGGGCAGGTGCTCCTTATCCAAAAGGTATGTGCCTGTGCCCATCTTTGAGTTGATGAGTTCCTGAATTTGTGGGGCATACCCACAACTTCTCTTCTGGTCAGCAGCAGTCCTCTTGATTGTCTCAACAATCAAGATCATGACCTTGAACTTCTGTGGGACATCAAATATGTGCATCAAGTTTATAGCATGTCCTCTGATCATCTTGTGATCACCTGACTTGGGTAGCAGTGCCTGTCTAAGGATCTAGTTTATGGTAGGCAGACCAAACAACAGGTAGTGGACAGATCCAAACTTATGTGTATCCAAAGCAGCATCTGGGATCTCTTTGTACATGTTGGCCATAGTGTTCTGGTCTTTCTTCTTCTCAGCATATACATCAAAGTCATCCTCATGCTCAGCAGGGGCATTGATCAGCTGAGCCCATTCATCAATAGTCAACTGGTACCTGGTACCCTCAGACATCCAAACGATCTTCCCATCTGGATAGAAAAGGGCAGTGAAGTAGAACTGCATCATCAGCTCATCATTCCACTTGGTGAGCTTCCGTGCAACGAATTCATCAACTCCACATGCCTTAAAGCTGTCATAGACTCCAGGATAGTGATCTTCATTCTTTTGGATGCATTCCCAGTCCACCCATTTCATGTCACATACAATGGGCTTCTTGTCAAGCAACACTGTCTCATAGAAGTCCTGTTGTTCCTTAGTGTGAAACCTGTAGTCCACAACAGTTCTCCTCTTGATAGCATATGGATCATACTCTCTCCATTGTCTTAATCCCGCATCCTTCCTGATTTTCATGTTTTTTGCAACTAGATTAGCATCATTATGGTCAGGGATCTTGGGCTTCAACTTCCTCAACACAACTGATTCATCTTCTTCTTCAGTAGCTTCACGCACTTGGGCCTTGTTCTTTTCCTCAGCAGAAATGTTTCTAGTGCTTCCCTTGGGCTTCTGAGCTGGAGCAGTAGCCTTGGGAGCAACTTTGGTTTTAGATGGAGCAGCCCCCTTATCTGATTGCATCTCCCATGAGCTTTTGAGCCTTAGGAGCTGGTGCAGCATCCTCTTCTTCTTCATCATCATCTCTCGTAATTGATGACCTGTCAAGCACTCTGGTAGTGGTCTTCTAGACCCTTTCCTTCCCTTCCTTTCGTTCTCCAGCAACCTCTTCAGTTTGCTTGGAGGTTTCAGCAGTTGAGGCTCTAACCTTTAAGGTTGGCACCTTTTTGTACATCCCTGGCTTAACTGTGGTAGCTGAGCCATACTCCTTTTTCAGCACCTTTTTCTTCAAAGTGGCCTCATCCTCAACAGCCACATAATCTTCATCTTTTGAATCAAAAGTTCTCTTCTTCCTTGTCCTGGTAGCTGCCTTTGGCAAGTTACTTGGTGTGCTCCTGCTTCCATCATCAGAAGAGCTGGAGGGACTAGTGCCCTCACTCATCTGGACCTGTTCTTCAGATTCGTTCTGGCTATCACTTTGGTCAGACATCGTGCATGCAAATTTTTAGCAGACCCTATGAATAGATTATAGATGAGGTAGAGTGGATGAGCATCACAAAGTGCAGGAATTTTGCAAAACAAATGACTTAAAAATTTAGTTTTAGTTCTTCACAGAAAGAATTTCGGATCCTCCGATCTATAAACTCAGTGATACCTAAGCAGCTTTTGGAACCTAAACTACTGAACTCGGTCAGACCGATTCACAGTTCGGTGGCACTGAGACTGCTAGGGTTTCACAGAGAATTGAACTCAGTCACACCGATTTGCAATTTTTGGTGAGAGCGAAAACGCGTGTGCAATGGCCTAAGCCAAATCGGTGAGACCAATTTCTACAACTCGATCGGTCTGAGATGAATTCGGTGGAGACCTAACCCTAAATTTCCAAATCAAAACTAATCTACGGGACGTTTTCGCTGGACAGGATGATTTCATATGTGGCAAGAATCATGGCAACACAATGTGCTAAGAATCAGAGTTATGGATTAGCACAAAGATCAAGTTCGTACCCTAGTTCGGCGGCAAACTTGCTACGGCGGCAACGGCGGGGCAGATTGCCATTGACGGTGGCGAAGACCAGCGATGGGGGGTCGCTGGCGACGAGAGGATAATCCGGAGACCCGAAGAGGCAGAGTAGGTTATGCGCCGGCGTGACCGAGTGGAACAACTCGGTGGCACCGAGATGCAAAACTGCAGGCAGTTACTGCACGGTGTGATTGAAAGGTTCTAATCGGTTGCACCGAGATTGAAAACCTAGATTAACTGAGTGATCTCGGTAGGACCGAAAAGGATGAGTTAGTCAGACCAAAATGCACAAAGAGGTTTTGGAAGTTTAAGTCGATGACAAATCGGGAACTCCGAGTGCTCCTCACACAGAGTGGTTCGAATCTGACTTGGTCATACTTTGTGATATATCATGAATAGAGTTTGAGACGAGAAAATCATAGATAGCTAGAGGGATTTCTTAGGCATTCTTGTCCATCCATTTGGCAAGATAGAAAAGTCCAAACAATCAAAGCAACAAATGGATATCCTCGAATGAGTAAAATATGCAAGCAACATGCTCACATAATAAGATGGCAAATGAAATATGTGACGAAGCATGCACAAACACTCTAGCATCTATCAAGCAATTTGGCGATTACTAGGTCATCTATATATGAGTATATTGACTTAGGAGTCAAATTAGAACATTTGATCGTAGGTCCTGCTCATCGTTTAAGCACAAGTGGGGATGCCACTTTTACATAAAGCATTGTTGTGCTCACACCATTAGAGTTCCTTTAGCTAAATTGATTAGAGTAAAGCTCCCCCTAGATGTGATATCCCCCCCAAGAGGGATCAACTAACCTTGGGTTTTGTCGATGATGACTTCATGTAGGTGTTGAAGATGTGGATGCTCAATGTTGATGTAGATCATTCGGAGCAATCCTTTGGAGTGAGTTGCACTTTCAATACCTACATGGGTTAGTCCCACAAGGAACAAACAAGGATATCCATAGACATAGAGTGATGTGTACACAAGATGATGTCCATGGAAGCATTAGGTTACCTTGTCCCTTGTCTTACCAACAAGAGGGTTTGTGACTCCTTGAACTAGTGCAAGATATGAAAGTTGTTTGCACTTGTCCTCGCCAAGATGATATGAGTGAAGTATGTTGGCGGAGTCACCCTCAAGAACTCTCTAGTTCTTCTTCTTCGGGATCCACACCATCTTGATGGAAATCCTTGAAGTTGTAGTCATACTTGATGAAGTAGAACTTGATGTAGTCTTGGGAACCCACTTGACCAAGGCCTTAGGAGCTTCTTCAAATGCATGAATCTCCTCTTGAAGCTTGTCCTTGCCTTTTAGCTTGTGGTCTTGTGGTGGAAGATCATCTTGAGATTGTGTTCCTTTGAAAGAAGTAGGATCATACTTCTCTTCTTGAGGGACAAACTTCGTCTTGGGGTATTGATCTTCTTCCCACTCAACTCCATTAGCATTGAACTTTCGTTCAAAACCAACACCTTGATTCTTCCGGTGTCTTCCTTGCTTGCGTACAATTTCCTCAAATTGCTTACTTCCGGCAAGGCTCTTGTAAACACCTTTCTCTATAATTCGCTTCAATAAGCTATTTTCTTGCTCAAGTGTAACTTGGCTAAGAGAATCATTAGTGGAATCAAGAGAGCTACTAGGAGCAACAACATTGGATTTAGCATGATTGTTGTTACTACTAGATGAAGAGTCTTTCTTGTTCTTGTTGCTAGATTTAACTTGTGGCATGTAAGTAGACAAGAGTAAACGCTTGGCAATGTAAGAATAACTTTTCTTGTAGACAAGAATAACTCATGCTCTTGCTCAAGGTTAAGCTTTTCAAAGTGGAGCTTCTCATGAGTCTTTAAAAGTTCTCGATGATCTTCCAAGGTAGTTTCATGAGCTAACTTAAGAGTGTTTAGCTCTTTAGTTAGACGCTCAATATCCTTCTTATCATCGTCATTCATTTTATCTTGATTATCATGATTAATAGCAAGTTCATCATAGTTTTCATAACTAGAGTTGTCAACAATTAAATCATCATCTCCTAGCAAATCATCTTCATCACTATTGAAATCAACATACTCGGGGTGTGTTACCTTTGGACCTTTAGCCACGAGGCATCTCCCAATTCCTTCATTTGGTGAGTCAAATATGTCAAAGGAGTTGGTTGTCACAAGTGCTAGTCCGGCAACACCTTCATATTGAGTATATTCGGAGTCAGAGTGATAACTTCTTTCAGAGTGATCGTCGGAGTCGGAACCGGATACCCATTCACCAACATGAGCTTGATGTCTTATTTTTGTGTAGCTCCTTGATGACTTGTCCTTCCTTTCTAAGTCCTTGCTTCTCCGAGAGGGTCTTCATTCATAACTATCATCTCTACTCCTTCTTTCTCTTGATGGTGATTCTTCTCTTCTACTTCTTCTTTTTTAGGGAGAATCTTCTCTTCTTTTGTAGGGAGCTGTACAGTCATTGGAATAGTGTCCGGGTCTTCCACAATTGTAGCAATTACGCTCATGACTAGAAGATCTTTTGTCATTGTAGGACCTTGACTTGGAAATTCTTTCCTTGCTTCTACTCTTGTAGAACTTCTTGAATTTCTTCACCATTAGACTCAGTTCTTCATTGAAGGTTTGTTCTCACTTGATGATGTGGGAGCATCACACGAGGCTTTGTAAGCACCACTTGACTTGTTGTGAAGCTCTTCCTTATCCTTGAGTGACATCTCATGAGCAACAATTCTTCCAATAACTTCCGTTGGCTTGCGATCTTTGTAATAGGGCGTCATTTGGATCAATGCGCACATGGTATCATATTTTCCATCCAAGGCTCTTAGGATCTTCTTGATGATTAATCTATCGGTCATCTCTTCACTTCCTAAGCCGGCAATCTCATTTGTGATGAGAGCAAGCCTAGAGTACATTTCAGTGACGCCTTCACCATCCTTCATTTTGAACTTGTCAAGCTGACTTTGAAGCATATCCAATTTGGATTCCTTGACAGATTCGGTACCTTCATGCATATCAATCAAAGTATCCCAAATTTCCTTTGCATTCTCAAGACAGCTGATTTTGTTGAATTCTTCGGGGCATAATCCGTTGAAGAGAATATCACAAGCTTGAGCATTGTATTGTAGCATCTTCAACTCTTCCGCGGTAGCTTCATGGTTTCGTTCTCTGCCATCGAAGAATTCACCTTGCAAGCCAATACACCAATAGCCCAAATGGCGGAGTTATGCCCAAGAATATGCATTTTCATCTTATGCTTCCAACTAGCAAAATTTGTTCCATCAAACTAAGGACTCTATGGTGGTAATTTCCCTCGCCAGACGCCATACTCTCCTAGGTTGTGACCACCAAAAGCTATGGAATCAAAGAAAATGGAGACCAAAGCCCTGATACCACTAGTAGGATCGAAAGTATGTCTAGAGGGGGGTGATTAGACTACTTGACCAAATAAAAATCTAGCCTTTTCCCAATTTTAAGTCTTGGCAGATTTTAGCAACTTAGCACAAACAAGTAATCAACCTACACATGCAATTCTAAGAGTATAGCAGCGGAATGTCAAACAATTGCATATGAAGGTGAAGGGAGGAGTTTGGAGGGAGCAAACACAATGTAGAGACGGCGATTTTTGGCGTGGTTCCGATAGGTGGTGCTATCATACATCCACGTTGATGGAGACTTCAACCCACGAAGAGTAACAGTTGCGCGAGTACACGGAGGGCTCCACCCACGAAGGGTCCTCGAAGAAGCAACCTTGTCTATCCCACCATGGCCGTCGCCCACGAAGGACTTGCCTCACTCGGGTAGATCTTTACGAAGTAGGCGATCCCCTTGCCATTACAAACTCCTTGGTTCAACTCCAAAATCTTGCCGGAGGCTCCCAAGTGACACCTAACCAATCTAGGAGACACCACTCTCCAAGAGGTAACAAATGGTGTGTTCATGATGAACTCCTTGCTCTTGTTCTTCAAATGATAGTCTCCCCAACACTCAACTCTCTCTCACAGGATTTGGATTTGTTGGAAAGATGATTTGAGTGGAAAGAAACTTGGGGAAGGCTAGAGATCAAGATTTATGTGGTTGGAGTGGAGTATCTTGACCTCAACACAAGTGTAGGTGGTTCTCTCTCATAAAATATATGTTGGAAGTGTAGGCATGTTCTGATGGCTCCATCTATAATGAAGAGTGGGTGGAGGGGTATAAATAGCCTGGACACACAATCTAACCGTTACACACAAATCACCAAAATCGGTGGGACCGAATCATGAAACTCGGTCAGACCGATTTAGTTCAAAATGTGAACGTTAGGATTCTCGGTGGGACCGACATGTCAACTCGGTGAGACCGATTTCATTAGGGTAAGAGCATAACGTAATCTCGGTGAGACCGATCACACAAACTCGGTGAGACCGATTTTGGTAATGGAGTAAAAGGGAGTTGGTCAGGCAAACTCGGTGGGACCGATTCACTTATCTCGGTTGGACTGAAACGTTATGAAAGGGAAACAGAGAGTTTACATTGCAATCTCGGTGGGACCGATCGCTCATCTCGCTTTGACCAAAATGTTACGAAGGGAAACAGAGATATTACAATCCCATCTCGGTGAGACCGAGATCCCTATCGGTGAGACCGAAAAGACTAGGGTTTCTGGCAGTGGCTATGTTAACTGAACTCGGTGGCGTCGGATAGAATGTTTCGGTGGGGACGAGTTTGACTTTTGGTTTGGGACATATGTGGATGTGAGAAAGTAGTTGAGGGCTTTTGGAGCATATCACTAAGCATTTTGAGCAAGTAAGTCATTAGGCAACACCTCATCCCCTCTTAATAGTATTGGCTTTTCCTATGGACTCAATGTGATCTTGGACCACTTAAAATGAAAAGATGTAGATTCCTGAACTTTGTGCTTGAGCTAATCCTTTGTCCTTAGAATTTTGAGGGATCCACTTTTCTCATGCATGCCATACCAATCACTGAGCTTTCCTAAAATGTTTATCTTTAAGTAGCATTAGCTCAACAAGTTATATGTTGTTAGGAATTACGAAAACCACCCAGGGATAGTTGCACTTTCAAAAACCCGTCGAGACGCATCCACGCCAACATGATTGTTAAGGGCCGGACCCTTATGACAATCGCGGTAATATGATATCAGTAGGCATCCAGAACATGGATAGGAATTGATCATACGAACGCGAGCATATGGAGTTTAAAGGGATAAACACGCATTTAAAGATCCAGCTAGAAGTGTCCGTTTCGCACAAACACTAGAGATAAAATGACTAAACACAAATTATATGTCATGTTTCATACAGGGCCCTATGGAGACAACAAAGGCCCGATACTTGATCCCGTGGCCAGGTGGCATAGCTTAAATGCGAAGAACCCTGTCGGTGCGAGGAGCGACATTCTCCTCAGTGGCAGCGATGTCAGCACCCACTGGCCGCATCTTGAAGTTTTCATCAAGATCGAGCTCTGGGTGGCGGCAGGCGATGTGGCTCAAGACCATGAAGAGGGTGTTGCGAGCGAGCCTCTGTGATTTTGTGCGAAACGCTTGGCCCTCCCCTCTTCATGCACCTTCAGCTTGTCGAGCAACTCGTTGAAGAAGAGCCCCAGCTTGACACTCGGGACCTTTTGCTCGCTGGATGAGTAGACTAGGCCGTCCATGCCCATCGCCGCAGCTTGGGCACCAAGACATTCTACATTGTCAATCAGGCTCTTGATCCAGAGGTTGCTCATGTCGACCCAATCCTTCAGCCTATCCTCTGCATCTTGCCAGAGACGCTCGGTGGTTTCCAAGTCCATGGACAACAACTGCAGCTAGGATTCAAGGGATTCCGCCGACTGCTCCAGCAAGCCGATCCTTGCCTTCATGTCAAAGATGTTGTCGTTGGCGGTCTCAAGGCTTTGGGTCTTGGAGGAGAGTTGCAACTACACATCAGCCAGGTGAAGATCTGCCTGTCGTGCTTCCTCTTTGAGTGCCTCCACCTTCTTGGCGCTCTCAGCAAGGTCTTCATTCAGTTTGGCCACCTGCCGGTCGAGCTCAGCCTTGGCGGAAGACACGGCGTCCAAATCTTCAACAAGCTTCTTCATCTGGGCAGCATGGTCACTGGCAAGGGAGTCCAAAGCAACCTCCTACTTGTCCTCCAATTCCTTGGTGCGTTGTTGCACCAGGGCCTCCAAGCTTTCATCTTTAGCACGGAGGGTAGCTTCAAGGTTCTCCTCCCAAAGGGAGATATCTCGCTCCCTAGCATCCAGAGATACTTTGCGATCCGCCAGGTGCCCCTCCCGAGCCATGACATCGTCCCTCATCATCTAAAGAGTCTCTTCCTTCCTCATGAGCCCCTTGAATTGCTTCTCATGCCATTCACGCAGCTCCAGGCACTTGTCCTTCAGGCTCTGATCCACATTGCCGGCGGATTCACGCTGTTCCTTAAGCTCCTTCCACTTTCGGTGGTGCTGGGCCTTCATTTCATTCATGCCTGCTGCCATGGATTCCATGAAGGACAAATCCATATTGATGGCAACTGAGTCATCGGCTGTCGGTGTCAAAACTGGCGGATCTCAGGTAGGGGGTCCCGAACTGTGCGTCTAAGGCGGATGGTAACAGGAGGCGAGGGACGCAATGTTTACCCAGGTCCGAGCCCTCTCGATGGAGGTAATACCCTACTTCGTGCTTGATTGATCTGATGATATGAGTATTACAAGAGTTGATCTACCACGAGATCGTAGAGGCTAAACCCTAGAAGCTAGCCTATGATTATGATTATTGTTGTCGTACGGACTAAACCCTCTAATTTATATAGACACCGGAAGGGGCTAGGGTTACACAGAGTCGGTTACAAGGGAGGATATCTACATATCCGAATTGCCAAGCTTGCCTTCCACGCAAAGGAGAGTCCCACCCGGACACAGGACGAAGTCTTCAATCTTGTGTTTTCATAATCCAACAGTCCGGCCAAAGGATATAGTCTGACTGTCCGAGTACCCCCTAATCCAGGACTCCCTCAGTAGCCCCTGAACCAGGCTTCAACGACGATGAGTCCGGCGCGCAGATTGTCTTCGGCATTGCAAGGCGGGTTCCTTCTCTGAATACTCCATAGAAGATTTTGAACACAAGGATCGTGTCCGGATCTGCAAAACAAATTCCACATACCATCGTAGAGAGTATATTATTCCACAAATCCAATCTGCTGACAACTTTTCATAACATGACGTCCTGCTGTGGCCCGGTCATTATGAACCGTTTTTCCCTGCTTGCCATTGCACGTGCTGCGAGGCAGTTTTATCGGCACGTCTTGTCGAAGCAGAGATCGTGTTCCCCTTATCACGGGAGTCTCATCAATACGGGCATGGGTAACCCAATCGTGCTTGTTAATATGACTCCTCGATTTTAGGCAAGTTCAAACAGGCATGCGGAGGACACTTGATATTCGCCCTCTTTATAAAGGGGCCAAGGCCTATCCTTTTCTTCTTGCGCTCAATCCTTCCCTTCCCTCACCTCGAGTTCCAACACCCAAGGCTCAGGTAAGCACTTCGGACCTTCAACCATGTCCGGATCCAACCTTCAAGGCCGGTGGATGGCCTCTTCTGTCACAGAGGAGGACATCAAGAAGCTAAGAGAAGCCAGGTATCTGACCGCCGAAATCTCGCACAGGCTGCCCACTCAAGGGCAGGTCATCCCCACTCCCGAACCCAACGAGAGTGTCGTATTTGTTTCCCACTTCCTCTGAGGGCTATCATTTAGTCTTGATCCCTTTGTTAGAGGGCTTATGTTCTATTACGGGCTCGATTTCCACGATCTGGCCCAGATTCCATCCTTCACATCTTGTCGTTGATCGTCGTGTGTGAGGCCTTCCTCCGCATCACCCCACACTTCGTCTTATGGCTCAAGACCTTCAATGTGAAGCCGAAGATGATCGATGGGCGACACGCAGAATGTGGAGGTGCCATAATAAGCAAAGGCGCCGGTGCTCCATGGCCAAAGGGTTCCTTCCCGGAGGTGTCCAACCTAAGGCAGTGGGAGTGGTTTTACATTACAGCTCCCCGAGGTACTAAGTGGGTAGCTCCCCCCGCCTTCCGTTCAAGCCCCCCGCCACAACTGGCGTCATGGGTCAACAAGGGGCTGGACTGGGGGCCAGTTAATGACGTGCCAACATTGCAAAGTCGCATTCGAGATCTCCTCAAGAGGGATGTCAGTCTCGTCAAGGTGATGCAGGTTATGCTAGTTCGTCAGGTCCTGCCATGCCAACGTCGATCTCTCCGTATGTGGGAGTTCAACCCAGAAGGACCGCGGACTATTCAATAATTCTTCGGCATGACGCTCGAAGGGATGTACGGATTGTTCTTCGGATCATGAATAAAGTATCCAGACACCACCGAGGATGCAGGTCTAAACTGCAATCATCCAGATACCATGTAAGTAATTCTGCGGCCGAACACGTCGTCTTTTCATTTGTCATAACATCATTCTGAAAAAGTTACTCTTGGCCAGGACTGGATAAGAAAGGCGAAGATGATCAGGTGTTCAGCCCCCCTTCCCGAAGGCTCACTGGATCCTATACTAACCAGGATGCTTGAGCATGCACTTTATCAAGTGCCATCAGGGGAAGATAAAGGGAGGGATAAAGAAGCCGAAAGCGGGCCTCACGCATTACTCATCCAAACCGGGGGAATTAGTGTCTCCACGAAGGAGGATAATCAGGGAGAAGAATCTAGAATCCCCTCTCCCCAAGGAAGGAAAAGGACCACCCCTGAAGACTTGAAAATGAAGGTTTCCAAACGAGGGAAGAAACCTTCGCCAGGGGGCCCTGCCCCGGAGGGCGTCCTTACCGCACAGTGCCCGCAAGGGGGCCATCCCTCCATGGAGCTGTAAGTGAATCAAGAGTACTTTTGGTAAATATATCCTGCTTTATCTCCGAGGACAATAACCGAGACATATATCTTGCAGTCCGGCTCGTATCCCTTCTCAACAGAGTTCGTCTTTGGGGGATCTTCTTCCAGAGATGATGGAGAGCGAAACGCCTCCCCCTGTCTCCCCGCTTCCTGGGGTGGACGACCCTGAGGTGTCATCGTGGAGGATTTCTCCTGATCCGCCGAGGCCAGAGGGTAACCCTTTGGCCACCCGAAGTCCGGAGCATTCGTCTCCTAAGTAGAGCAACAGAAAGAGTCCGGGACTGTCCGGTGCGCAACTAGACGCACTGATGGGTCTTTTGGAGCAAGTGGTTATCTTAGAGGCGGATCGTACTTTAATGGGCACGGTGGTTGAGAGGATTTCATCTGCCAAGAGTGGGTTGCATGAAGCTTTTGTGAGTCTGCTAAGAGGCTTTGAGGTACGCAAAGTAATATATAAAATTTTTGACGGTACCGCACACGCTAGGTGTGCTCTATACAGATATTAGCCCTTGAGACTTTGGTTGCTGTCCAGAGGAGGCAAACAGAGGATCGTAGTCCCAGGTAATGATCGCGCTGCCTTCATGTGCAGGCGGCTGACGGTCCGGTGGCTGGATGGATTGCTGAGTTTGCCGGACTTAGCCGACAACTTGACGCGGCAGATGCTGACATTGCGCTTGTGAACAAGTGGCTTGACGAGGCACAGGGTATGTATTTTCGGGTGGTCAACAAATATTAAGAGGAGCGTGATGCTAGTATCTATAATATGCTGTGACTGCACATGGAGCTTCCGCCGTGGAGACCCTTCGGGCGGAACTTGCCCGAGCCAAGGAACAAGCCAGGAGGAGTGATGCAGCCGCCCTAAAGGTGGCCGAAGAGTTAAGAGCCGAAGAGTTAAGAGCCAGAGCAAAGATAAAATAGCTAAGATGGCCGTTGAGCTGAAGGATGCCGCCGACCGGTATGAGCTTCTTGAAAAGGAAAGCCAAGCGAAAGTGATGGACCTGGATAAAACCATGGTAGCAGCCAAGGAGACCCGCTCTAAAATCAGACCGGTATGAGCTGAAGGATGCGGCGCATCTTTTTGTGAACCGTGCTTGCTCCACTTTGAATGTGACCGAGAGATGGCTTGATGAAATACCTTGCTTCCTTCTTCTTTTTTTGCGGGGTACCTCGATTCCTAGTGACCAGTATCTTGGTTGATTGTCCTAAGAATGCTTATGTATGAATAAAGCTCTCTCATTTACTCGCAAAAAATATTAAGCCATATTAACCGAAAAGGAGGGAGTATGGACTAGCATTACTTATTGGTGTGTCTCATCAACTCGCGGAATGAGGAGAAGCTTGCAGGACAAGGTGAAGCTCGCTTACGCCCTCTCCGTCTACCTCAAGCTCGGTGGCTCGTAGGACGAGGAGAAGCTTTTGACTAATGCAACCTACCCTTGTCCAGGCGGCGTGCAGTAGTTCATTCGGTGTCAAATTACCAGAGGCATACACTGTAGTACCATGATTGTTCGACTTCCCCGAAGAGGCAAAGAGCCAAGCGCAAGGTTTAGTAGTACGACTAGTACTACTATTATACAAGTACTAGGAACCACATGGTGGAGCGTATGTACTCTGATTCTATTTTAATCTCTGATGAAGTACACATTTATTCGAGAGAAGTGCGGAAAACGGCAGCCCAATAGTACTATTAAAAACATCGAACATGTAATGATGATATTGATCAACCATGCTCGAATATATCTTGGCCTTCGTGCGAGCCCGTCTGTGTGTTCTCGCTCCTCGTCTCTCTCAAGGAACGGCGAGATCGGTTTGCTTACACTCTGGTCCCACATGTCAGTGATATGCCAAGAGGAAGTGCGTTCACCGACATGCCATACACGTACTTGGTTTTGCACCTTCATACTACTCCCTCTGTCACAGTTTACAGTGCGCGCTTCATTATCATGCATTTCCACCACCACAGAGATTTTAGACGTGTTTGCTTTAGTGCTTCATTAATTAGGGCGTGGGAACCGTAATCAAGTGCACAATTTTCTCTCGATCTAGGTGTGTACACGGAGTGGAGTAAGTGCATGCATGTGTGCACCCGGGGTGGAAGCACTGCATGCATGTGTGTACACATTATTTCCTATAGTAATATACGATGTACTATAACTACCAATGCTATTTCCAGGCCGATCGCTAGTCGCCTTGGTCCCATAGATTGTTGAAGCGTGCTCTATAAACTGTGATGGAGGGAGTAGTATGAGCGGATTCAAAGAAGAGAGTATTGATGGTTGCTTTTTTTGAGCAACTTATAGTGGGAAAGGTGGGGCTTATGATTTGACTTCTCATTACTCACTATTAGTGCGGCGCAACGGATGGGCACTAAGTTGCCCATGCGGTTGTGCACTATAATTTGATGCATGGCACATGGACCCGGATGCTAAAGAGGCTTCTGGCAATGCTATCAAGATTCCAGCATTTGTTTACATAATTGACGTAATATACAAATAATTTTCCTGCGACATGAAATTGTACAATGCTCTGAGCTTCCAACTTTTGTTCCGTGTGTCTTGCCATCCATGCTCTTTCGGAAAAAATAAAAAACTAACTTCCTTGCTAATGCATCTCAACGATTAGCACATCAGAGCTAATATTTACATCACAACTGAAGACAAAGTTGTGAGAAGGTGTTAAATTAAAATTAATCCATGCTTTCATTTGCAGCAACTTCCCCCCAGCTCTGTCTAAATCAACAAGGCATGTTGGGAAAAAAGTAGCTGTCAGGAGCATGCAACATTCCGATCATTTTGTGCAGTTCCACTAAAATAGAGCTGAGTGTCCCTGTTCCAAAGATGTTAAGTGTGATTACAATAATAGAGGACTGTTGATGAAACAATAAACACATAAATAGAAGTCGGTCACCTTTGCAGTCTCTCTTAAGACTAACTAGTTGGAGAAGATTAAGCAAATAGTTGGAGAAGAGTAGGCTCGGAGTTGGATGAGGAGGATAGATCAAAACCAATCTCCCTATGTGTAGTCGCACTGAAATGTATAGATGTTGCCTGTGTGACATTTTAGTAGAACAATAGAAAACACTATTAAGAATAAAGTGATTTGTGCAGTTCACCAAAAGATCATAATAGCAATGAGGTGAAATGCATAACCCTATTTGCAAAAAAGAGGAAGAAAGGAAACAATTACTGGCCAATAAGTGCTGATGACAGATACGACGACAAAAAAGAAGCATATTCCTTGTCCTAAGGGAAGATAACATCACGATTGTGTTTATCAAAAACGGTGTTTGGGCGAGATTGCAATATGGAAAGTACGTCGAACAAGATACATTTTGGGCAAAGAACTAGGGAAGATCCACATGCAGCAGCGTGGGAAGATGTGAAGTGGAGAAAGGACGAAGGGGATACCTGCGGGTCGTCGGGATGTAACTAGGAGGGTGGCGGCGGGAGGGATCTTCCCATACTGCGGCACGAGCACGTGGCGTAGGCCCTACTGTGTCGGAGCATGGTGAGAGAGAACGGCGGGTACTGCGGATCGGGACATGCTGCCTCGGTGTCGTCAAACGGAGAAACGATGCACATCTTCCCTTTCCGTCGGTGGACGAGATGCAGTCGGATCAGTGAACAATGGTGAGAGAGAGAGGCCACCGCCACCTTGTGTGAGATTCTCTGAAGAGAGACAAACCCCGGTAGGCAGGCTCCATTGTATATAGTGGAGCAGACTACCTTTTTCATAAAAAATCATTTTATATTCTATGTACGTGACATTGAGCAATATAACTTTATTTAAAAATAATGCGCCAACGCATCAAGTCGAACTTTGTTTCGTGCATGCGTGGTACACAACCTCCGTAGGTAAACAACCGCTACACGTGCTCAAATTAGCACGTGGGCTGCCATTTCGTATAGAAATGAGCTCCACCGTGTAGCCGCGCGGGTGTGGCCGGGCACGAAGCGTGAGTACGTGCACCTATTCTCTTCGTGTACGTACACCACGTACGTGGGTTTGTGTGAGAGAGATACAAACCTAGAGAGAGATAGTGTGTGGGTTCGTGAGTGTTTTTTGGGGTGCGGAGGGCGAGGGGTGCGTGAGATATAGACAAGGAATATGTGTCGATGATATTTAAGAGAAAAAATGCAACATATGCAATGTGTGTCAAACAGAGGCGTGGATATATATATATATATAGGACAACACTATTCTAATCCCAGAATCAGAATAACAATTTGGATCACGGACGGTCGTATAGAAGCTGAGGAGGTCCAACAGAAAAAAGCCCACCACCTCTACCATACCGAACCGGTATCGAACAGAAAAAAGCCCACCACCTATACCATCCCCGAGCCACGACCCCCATTGAGGGAGTCCTGGATTAGGGGGTCTTCGGATAGCCGGACTATATCCATTGGCCGGACTGTTAGACTATGAAGATACAAGATTTAAGACTTCGTCTCGTGTCCGGATGGGACTCTACTTGGCATGGAAGGCAAGCTAGGCAATACGGATATGGATATCTCCTCCTTTGTAACCGACCTTGTGTAACCCTAACCCTCTTCGGTGTCTATATAAACTGAAGGGTTTTAGTCCGTAGGACAACAACCATAACATACAATCATACCATAGGCTAGCTTCTAGAGTTTAGCCTCTCTGATCTCGTGGTAGATCTACTCTTGTACTACCCATATCATCATTATCAATCAAGCAGGACGTAGGGTTTTACCTCCATCAAGAGGGCCCGAACCTGGGTAAAACATCATGTCCCCTGCCTCCTGTTACCATCCGGCCTAGACGCACAGTTCGGGACCCCCTACCCGAGATCCGCCGGTTTTGACACTGACATTGGTGCTTTCATTGAGAGTTCCGCTGTGCCATCGCCATCAGGAAGGATATCTCATCCCTTCTTTAAAGATGGCACTGTTGCTGAGGGAGCTTTGGCTATCGGCCAAACTCTCCGGCTCGGTGGTTTTCTTATGACCGCGTGTTCGGCCGCTGCGCCGACGATGACTTCTCGGGTCATCGAAAGCAATCTTCACGTCAACTCGGAACTCGCCGAGCAGTTAGATCCAATGGAGCTCTCTTCCCTGAACGAGCTCTTGGATCGCATCGCCACCCTGGGAGTCGCTACAGACTACGATCAGATTGGGCCTAAACCCGATCTGAGAGAGATCAACTCTCCATAGGTCACCCATCACGTTGTAGTGGTGGAGGAACAATGCGTTGACCCTTCATCTATCTTAAGGACTAGCTATGTCCGGATTCTCGATCCCTCCAAGCCGGATACCCGCGGAGGGGAGGACGTCACTCAAGACCTGAACCTAGAATCGGGCAGCGGGCTAGATTTATCGGAAAACATCCAAGAATCCAAACTTCCTCGCTCAGAAACTCCTTAGCCCCTGAGTCTCAGATTGGGTGAGCCAAAATCCGAGCGCTGTCATAGTTGGCTACCCCAACAGACCTCAAACAAATACAAAAATTGACTGGATGCGTGGCGGCTCTAAGCCGCTTTATCTCCCACTTGGGAGAAAAGGCATTACCCCTTTATCGCCTCCTCCGGCGCACCGAACACTTCGAGTGGACGGATGCCGCCACGGCCGGACTCAACGAAATAAAAGCCATATTGGAAACAAACCTAGTCCTGGCCGCGCCAAACATTGGCGAACCAATGCTATTATACATTGTGGCAACTCATCATGTAGTAAGCGCAGTGCTCGTCGTCGAGCGAGAAGTGGACGGACACAAATTCCCCCTTCAAAAGCCGGTTTACTATGTGTCCACTATCCTTACTCCATGCAAATCACGGTACCCGCATTATCAAAAGATAGCGTACGCGGTATTTATGGCATCCCGGAAGCTACGACACTACTTTCAAGAGTGTTTGATAACGGTAGCCTCGGAAGTACAACTTAACGATATTATAAACAACCGCGACGCGACGGGCCGGATTGCCAAATGGGCCATTGAGCTCCTACCATTCGACATAACTTACAAGCCACGACGAGCTATTAACTTGCAAGTTTTGGCTGACTTCGTCGCTGAGTGGACGGAAGCCGAACTCCCTAAAGAGTACGGCACATATTCAAACTGGATCATGCACTTTGACGGCTCCAAAATGTTGGCTGGTCTGGGGGCTGGCGTCGTTTTGACGTCCCCAATAGGAGATACCGTTCAATACGTACTACAAATAATGTATACGGACTACAACAACGTAGCTGAATATGAGGCCCTTCTACATGCTCTTCGGATGGCAGTACCCATGGGAATTCAACGCCTAGAGGTGCGTGGGGATTCGAACCTCGCGATATCCCAAATAAATGGAGACTTCGATGCCAAGGATCCGAAAATGGCAGCTTATCACAATGCCGTCCTAAAAATGTCAGCTCGGTTCGAGGGGCTCGAATTTCACCATGTGGCTCGAGAAAACAATCTGGCGGCGGATATCCTCGCCCGCATCGGCGCAAAACGCGACGCGGTGCCTCCCAACATATTTCTGGAAAGGCTCTTCAAGCCATCCGTAGCATGGGAAGGGGACACCAGTAACAACAGTCTGGACCTGGCCAAAATACCCGATACCGAACTCTCTGACACAATCGGAGGCCCCGCCACCGAAATAACACATTCAGCCCACGAAATAATGGTCATTATTTCCCCGTGGACAGAACCGTTCCTGGCCTACCTAACTAGACAAGAACTTCCGGAGGACCAAAATGAGGCAGCTGCATAGTGCGGCGATCCAAGGCCTACAGAGTCCATGAGGGAGAATTGTACAAAAAAAGCGCTACCGGAGTCCTTCAAAGGTGCATCTCCGAAGAGGAAGGGCGGAACCTTTTCACAGAAATTCACGCCGAACTCGGCGGTCATCATGCCGCAGCCCGGGCTCTTGTAAGCAAGGCCTTCTGTACAGGATTCTATTGGCCAACGGCCCGGGCAGATGCACAGGACTTGGTCCAATGTTGCGCCGGTTGCCAGCTCTTTGCAAATCAAAGCCACATGCCACCCACCGCCCTCCAAACAATCCCCATTACATGGCCCTTCGTGGTCTGAGGGCTTGACATGGTTGGACCCCTTAAAGGGGGGATCCACAAGAAAAAATACTTATTGGTCATGGTGGACAAATTCACCAAATGGATAGAGGCTAAACCGGTTAAAACAGCCGAATCCGAACCGGTGATAGATTTCATATCCGGGGTTGTACACCGTTACGGCGTCCCCCACAGCATCATCACTGATAACCGCACGAACTTCACGGACGACGAGGTAAAACTCTGGTGCAGTAAAATGGGCATCAAGCTCGATTATGCTTCAGTCTATCACCCACAAACCAACGGACAAGTCGAACGAGCAAATGGTCTTATAATGAACGGCATTAAACCTAGATTAGTGCACTACTTAACGGAGTCTGACACGCACTGGGTAGAGGAGCTCGACTCCGTACTCTGGGGGCTGCGGACCACGCCAAATCGTAGTACCGGATATACACCGTTTTTATGGTGTACGGCGCAGAGGTCGTCCTGCCCTGTGACATAATTCATGACTCACCTCGAGTGCGCATGTACGAAGAAAGAGAAGCCGAGCTCGATCGGCAGGACAGTCTGGACACCTTGGAGGAAGAGTGCAACGTAGCCAAAGCCCGTTCCGCATTTTACTAGCAACAGGCTCGCATATACCAAAGCAGAGAAGTACGGGCCAAAACTTATAATGTTGGCGAACTAGTTCTACGGCTGCCGAATAAGAAAAAGAACAAACTCGAGCCCAAATGGGAAGGTCCCTTCATTATCGACCAAGTTCTGACCGGTGGAGCGTACCTACTGCGGGATGCATCGACTAGTCGACTCGAGCCGAACCCATGGAATGCAGCCCGGCTTCGAAGATTCTACGCTTAGCACCGAACTCTATGTTAGTCCCCTCCCTTTGTCCATTTTCTGCATATGCATCATCTGTCTTGTTTCCCTTTCTTTCTTTTATTTCTCTAGGTCTTCAAGGGTCACCTTGTGCCTCACTCGTACATTATAGATGCGCTAGCCGCACTCTTCATACCTGGGGGCTTCTTTCACAGAAGCTTAAGTTATTTACATGGGCCTCACGCCCAACACATGTGTTATACTTCCGCATGTACCTTTTTTCACCATTATATGCATCGATATGACTTAAGTTTTGGCCAAGCTGGGTTGCCTGGCTCTTGTATTTATGCCCTACGTTCCCGTTAATTCGGCTAGGGCATAAGGGGAGCACCTCTGTGATTGTTACCGCCGGGTCAGCCGGACGTGTACCTCAGACTGGGTGAAGCCGAAAGCTAGCGTTCTTAAGGGAATATTCGGTCGGTGAACAAAAGATGACTTTTTATTATCCATATCTGCCCCCAGATGATTTTTCCTGCGCTTCTTATCGCAGTCCGGACATGCACTTTAGGGCATGCTTACCCAGGGAAAGGAACCCTTAACGGAACTATTCTCCCTGGAAGATGTTTCTTACTACCCATGTAATATAACATAACTAGTTGGGCACTTGTCTGATAAAGCACTAATGACCCCTACGCCTGGTCTCCACGCATGCCCCGGTTCTTACATAACCGAGAGGGTATTCGGATACACTCCGGACTGTCGGGTCCCGAGGTTGAAGCGAAAAGGTCCGCCACGACAAACGATCTACAATCCGGCTAGAAGGCATTATACATGTCACTTTAAAATTACATAATCAATTTGACTGGTTGAATTCCTCTTCAATACCATCCAATAGGCTGTCTAGTCTACAGTCCTGTTGGGAATACTTTGCGGCCAATTCTACTTGGCCGTACACTAAGCTCACAGGGATCTCCTTCCCATCAGGCCCCACAGGTCCGACTTCAGCCATGTGGTTCGGGTCAGCCTTCATGTACCGTGTCTTCACCATTGCCCAGGCTTCCCTGGCGCCCTGATGGCAGGCCGATATCTTCCATAATCGGAAGCGCCGCCGTGCTCCCTTCAGCTTTTTTGCAAGCTCTCCAAGGCCTTCGGGTATGGAGACGGATGGCCACAAGGCCTGGGCGACGCCTTGCATCACCTGCCGAACTCGTTCGTGCAGCTGTGAGAGCTCGGGAAGAAGGTCACCCGTTGAACCGGGCATTTCCTCGGCAGGACGACCTGTTAGCATACCTACAGACATAACTCTATCAGCCAGCTTCCTCGCCAAACTCTTTTTCAAAGTTCGTTCAAGCACTTACTAAATATGCCGCGTCGAAGCCGCCGATTTTCCTTAACAGAGTCCGACAGTTGGGCACGAACATCTTGTAGTTCCACGCCCAGCTTGGTGTTGGCATCTAGGAGATCATTTTTCTCCTGCCTCACCCTCGTAAGCACGTTCTCACCGGCCTTCAGCTGGCGTAGGAGCTGTTGCTTATCCGGATTTACTCCAGTGTCACCTGCAATTTTATCGTCAGATCTGCATACACGCCGCATTCTATATGATACTTATCATTTGAAGGATATGTTACCAGAGGGGGCCTCTTTGGGCTCCCCTGCTGCGGCCAGTGCGGCCTGAAGTTGGGCTTTGCACTCTTCCAGCTCCTGGGACAGTTGAGTATTCTTTTCTGTAAGAACCTGCATAACAAATGATCCTTAAATCAATTATCCTAACTGTTTCAAGTTTCAGGGGCTACTGATATATATATAATCACCAAATTTTCTCACCCGTATGTCTTTTACATACTGCTCCGTGGCTCTGGCTAGACCATTTTGAGCGGCACGGAGGTGCGCGTCTCCCGAGTTGAAGGCATCTAATGCCTCTTGGGAGAAACAAGCATCACAAAGAACAGTCCGGCGATGCCTGTGGTTCATGGCACTTTCCACCTCGGAATTAGTGGCGGACAGTTTATCCGCATCCTTTGTCGGAGGAGCACCTGGCGCACGCCTTGTATTCGTCCCCGCCTCCGAATCCGGCCTTGGAGCCTGGCTTGTGGAGGCGCGGTTGGTAGCCTCTCCGGGTATAGTCCGACGAGCGCTCTTTTTCCCGAAAAGAAGGCACGGGCGTTAATACGCCTCTGAGAATGATGTCTTGCAATAAAGACGGCGCGCCGTACCACTGCGCCGGTGTCTCAATCCTGACTACGGGTCTTTTCAGCCTGCCTGGCCTCGTGGCCCCTTGTTGGCCAGTCGCCGCAGGCTCGACCTTCTGCCTCGAGGACCTCCCCTGCAAAACACGGCTGTTATACGGCGATCAAAAACACGCAAGGACGGATCCCTTTTTGAAGTGCTGGGACTTCGGTCTCAGTCACCTGTGAGGCTGGAACTAGCCCAGGGTAATCAACCGTAATGCCCACCAACGCATTATCATTGCTCGATTGGTAAAACACCCCATCGATCAACTCCACTGATATGCCCGAATCCTCTTGGGAGACCTGGTCGAGGGATCGTCCAAGGTCCTCGGGCTGTGGAGGGGGTTTGTTTATCTCCCTTACAGCCTGGCGCAGTTCCTGCATAGAAATCGCTAGACTGAATACTTGACTGCGGAAATATGAAATGGATGGTCGAGAAAAGGTCTCCGCTTACCCAGCTCGGAGGATTGTACATAGAAAATCCGCCCTGCGGATTGACACGAAGGAATTCCTCCTCTTCTCCCTTGTACAAAGTGGATAAGATCTTTGTTAGATCAGCAACCGATCCCGGCCCTTTACGGCCGTAGCGGGTGGCGTCATCCTCCCCGTTGAAATCCCACATGGGGTGGCCTCTATACCGAATAGGCTGCACCCCCCGCATGATACATATGGCCATGACCTCGATCATGGTCAATCCGGATCGAGCCAAAATACTTATCCGGCTCATCAGGTAAAGAACGTCCCTGTCATCTTCCTCTAAGGGGCTCCGTGGACGCCAGCTCTGGCGCTTCTTCAAAGGGGCGTTGTGGAATTCATGAAGGCCGATCCGAATAGGATCTGGGAGGGGGACGTCTTCTATATAAAACCATTCTGAAGGCCACTCTTCGGACATCTTCTTTGGGGTTTCGGACAGGTATCCGGTCCCAGCAACACGCCACACTTCGGCTCCGCCCACTTGATATATTGACCCCTTCTGAGAATGGGCCACAAGGCAGAACAGCTTCTTCCACAGAGCGAAATGAGCCTCACAGCCCAAAAACAACTCGCAAAGGGCTATGAATCCCGCGATATGCTGCATGGAGGCAGGCGTAAGGTTGTGTAACTGGAGGCCGTAGAACTCCAGGAGCCCCCGGAGAAACGGATGAATTGGAAATCCGAGCCCTCTTACCAAATAAGGGACAAGGCATACCCGCTCTCCCTTGGAGGGATTAGGAAGGCTCTCCGCTTGCTCTCCGCCATTATAGGTGGTGAGCCCGGCTCGAACCGGGACCAAGTACGCTGGGGGAAGAAATCCCTTGGTCTGAAGCATCACTAATTTGCTGTGCGGGGTGGAACATCTCTCCCAATCTCCAGGCTTGGAACTAGGGGAGCGAGAGGAGGAGCTGCGTCGACTGGACATGATGGAATGGATCTCTGTCGGGCGCGCTCCGATGAAGGCTCGCCAAGGGAGGATGGTGTGATTTGGATCTGAATCCTCGTCTTTTTAATATGCGGCTCATTCACAGCTAGGGGGGTAAATGTGAAAACACCCTGGCTCTTCACATTCGCTCGACACGTGGAAAGTGGCCATTATTGGGCGTGGGAGCCAAGGAGAGCAACATTCATAAGAAATCAAACACTATTTCGACAGGTACACATAATTTGGAGAGGAACCCGCCTTGCAATGCCGAAGACAATACTGCGCGCCGGACTCATCGTCATTGAAGCCTGGATCAGGGGCTACTGAGGGAGTTCTGGATTAGGGGTCTCCGGATAGCCGGACTATATCCATTGGCCAGACTGTTAGACTATGAAGATACAAGATTGAAGACTTCGTCTCATGTCCGGATGGAACTCTACTTGGCGTGGAAGGCAAGCTAGGCAATACGGATATGGATATCTCCTTCTTTGTAACCGACCTTGTGTAACTCTAACCCTCTCCGGTGTCTATATAAACCGAAGTGTTTTAGTCCGTAGGATAACAACCATAATATACAATCATACCATAGACTAGCTTCTAGGGT
Source organism: Triticum aestivum (assembly GCF_018294505.1). Lineage (NCBI taxonomy): Eukaryota > Viridiplantae > Streptophyta > Magnoliopsida > Poales > Poaceae > Triticum > Triticum aestivum. The sequence goes on along the minus strand of NC_057800.1, from coordinate 356,120,267 downwards.
TTAGCCTCTCTGATCTCATGGTAGATCTACTCTCGTACTACCCATATCATCAATATCAATCAAGCAGGACGTAGGATTTTATGTCCATCAAGAGGGCCCGAACCTGGGTTAAACATCGTGTCCCTTGCCTTCTGTTACCATCCGGCCTAGACGCATAGTTCAGGACCCCCTACCCGAGATCCGCCGGTTCCGACACCAACACCCATCGTTATATCCAACTGGTGCCTCCGTCCCCGCCCGGAACACGCCATCGCTCCCAACCGCCGTCGCCAACCCTCGCCGTGGATCGCGCGACCGCCACCATCCATCGCCGCAGATCGCGCCACCGCCGCCATCCCTCACCGCGGATCGTGCAAGCACCATCATCCCTCGCTACGGATCGCGCCGCCGCCATCGTCCCTCGCCGCCCTCCACCCCAACCACCTACGTCACCGTCCTCCGACCCGACCATCTCCGCGGCCGCCCTTTGCTTGCCGTGGCCAAGGAACTCTTGGTCGTTGCGGTGGCGGGGTAAGAAGCATGGACGAGGATGAATGGTGCATCAATGGCGGAGGCCCGGTGCGGCGGCGCTGTATGCACGATATGGCAGCGGGATCGGTGATTCGAGGCCCTGGCTGCGGTTGTTGGAGAGCTTGCGCATGGACTGGGGCAAGGAAGGGGGCGCTGGAGGTGAGCACGCCGGAGCACAGCGCGGGACGCACGGCAGGTCGCACTGGAGGGTAGAGCAGGTCGGTGCTGACACTTCCCCACGGCAGGGCCGATTCCCTGCTTCCCAAGCATCACAACCTCTCCTGTGATAGCCCTCGCAGACTCCGTTCTTGTTGTTCAAGCAGCAGCAGTCAACCCCTGTTCTTGTTCATCTTCAAAACCTGTAACATCATTTATTTGAACTACGTGGAAATTTTGACCTGGACTGATGAGTGAGTGATGATTAGGATGCAGTGCAGATCCTCTGACATATGTTCGCATCCCTCACCTGTGAGCTACTCTGGCGTCTCTGACCGTCCTTCCACGATGCATGTTCTCGACCTTCCCCGGCATCTCTCGTTGCAGTGGAACATGGTGCTCCGCGGTTTCCTGGCAGCTATCACCGCAGCTCTGTGTGTGTGTCGTGTTTCCCTGGCACCTTCCGCCCCGTGCGTGAGGCTATGGTACTGAGTTGCTGCTGGCCTTGTTGCTGTCAATTTGGGCTGCTTCTTGAGGCCACCGAATGGCCTTCCCCACTAGCAGGCTGCTCCTTATGCTTCATCTACAGAGGATAGAGCAGCAGTAAGAAATTTTGTTGGACACTTTCTATTCGCATCAAACCGCTGCTATTTTCTGCTATGGATTTTATACTACAGTGAAGAGGAAAGTAAAGTCAAAGAGAGAGAGAGAGAGCATATCAAGATTGGAATGTGTGGGGGAGAAAGCACCACGTTTTCAATTAAGAATTGACTACTAGTTTTTCCAACTAGGTGTCCTTTTAAGTTGGTACAACAAATGGTATTTTTCTGCAAACTACAAACGTACAAAAATATAAAAGTTGAGTTGCGATTCAACTATGCGTGATGCTTTTTTCAGAGAAAAGAAACTACGGAAGTCCATATATTAATTCTGAGAGAGTTCAAACTATGTGTTTGGGTGTGAACACTTTGACGTCCACCATTTTTGTTTATTAAAATTTTATAGAAGAAACGACAACGAATCTAAGCCAGAGGCACTACTTTCTCATATGTGAATGAGATGTCATATAAAAGAGAATACAAATAAATTGATCTGTTTTTGTGCTTGTACAGCCATGTATTTTTATATTTTATTTATTTATTTTCCTAAGGCCAAGAAATTGTGTTCGAGAAGGTCAAGTTTGAGGTAGTTCATGAATTGTTTGTTCAAAACAAAATGTACATAAATATATTTCCTATCAAGAAAAAGGCCAAGGTATCTTATCAAAAGTTAAAGCAACTATTATTTTTGTTCTAGAAATACATGCAAGATATACAAAGTAAAAAAACAATTGTGAGCCATGTTAAATTGTTGTTTCTTATTTTAGCTAAAAGAAAAAGATAGTTCAAAGCACTAAAATTAAATAAAAATACCCACATCGTTGGAGTTCTGTTTCATCATGCGTGAGAGTCCAAAAATGAATATTTCTTGAAAAGTGCATGTCCACAAGTGCGTTAAAAATGCCCACAGAATGTTCATATACGACATTTGCAAAAAGGTTAAAACATGAAATGCCAAAATAAAGTTTGTACATGAATAAATTCAGATGGTCTCATGTAAAAAAATTATCAAATATAAAAACAGTTAGATGTGTGTGAAAAAATGTTTAGTTTTTATTTTCCCCAATCACAAGAAAAAAGAAAACTCAGAAGTTCAAATTCAATAAAATGAGTTGTTCAAACTTTACTTATTCTCTGAAACCAAGAACTCAAGTGGTATGATGTTTATAAAAACTCAGATTTTACTCTTTACAAAAATCCTCCAAAATGTTTCGTTTGTTAAAGTGGTTCGATGTTTATTACAAGACTATATTTTTTTCTACTACTAAGGAATAAAACCAAGAAGTTCAAATTAAAAAGATGGAGAAGTTCAGTGATTATAGAAACTATGATTTTCCTCGTTATTTAAGAATGGAAACAAGAAATTCAAAATAAAGTAAAGCAATAGTTCAATGTATAAATAATGGAAAATTCAAGTCTGTTGATGGGAAGAACATAAGAAGTTCAGAAAAATAACACAATAGTACAAAAATAAGAGAGCAGTTTGAAACGGATATTTCACCGTTTCTAATAAAAAATAAGAAGGTCGAATTTTAAACATAGAGCAGTTCAAAAAGTCGTAAAAAATGGGATTATAACCATTTCTGAAAAAACTCTAGAAGTTCAAATTTAAATAACATAATTGTTCAATATTTATTAAAAAAATAGGATTTTACCGTCACTAAAATAAATAAATCAAGAAGTCCAAATTACAAAAATAGAGAAGTTTGATACTTATAAAAAAACATAGATTTTTCTTGTTACTAAAGAATAAAAATGATGAAATTCAAACTAAAAAAGAGTAGTAATTCGATGTATATGGGAAACTCAAATTATTACCATTTTCTATGAAAAATAAAACTATGAAGTTGAATTTACAAAAAAAGCTTGATGCTTATTTAAAAAAAATATTTCTTTCTAAGAATATGACTAAGAAGTTTAAATTAAAATAACAAAGAAGATCGAATTATAAATAAAAACTCACATTTGTTGCAAGAAGTTCACGTGCACCTCCGTGCACGGTTCAGAATTTATATTGCGGGACGTCCGACCTCCAATTACATGTTTTCAAATGGCAAAAAATGGCGTTCGGCCTTCAATTACATGTAATTTGACGCATATACAAAAATATGATAGAAGTTCATAGTGAAACAACGAGAAGTTCAAGTACTGCAAGAAATGCATTTCAGGTGAGAATAAAAGTATAGAAAAATAAAAACTTAAAATGTTAGTTGAAAGAAGTTCAAGTGCTTTGTCTGGTGAAGTTCAAAAATTCTTGTGAGAGACGTTCACCTTGTATTTCCATGTTCAATTTTTTCCTTATAAAAATCGAATACAATTATGTACTCAAGATATAAAAAGTTGACGTTCAAATTGAAATAACAGAGAAGTACAGGGTTTATTAAACCTAGGATTTACCTGTTCAAAAAATAAAAAACACAACACCATTTTTTGCACTTTTAAAACAACTCATAAACGAAAAAAATGGTTGCTAGAAGTTCAAGTGCTCGGTGAGAAAAAGTTCAAAAAATTCTTGTGAGAGAGGTTCACCATGTATTTAGATGTCCAAAATACATAAAAATGTAGTTTTTTGTGTTTTAAAATAATTCTCTCAAACTAGAGAGAAGTTCAAAGTGATAACAACCGGAAGTTCACATGCTACATGGTGTGTATTTCATATAAGAAAAATACAATAAAGTGAAACAGAGTGAAGTTCAAACAGACATGCCCCAGAAGTTCAACTACTTCATACGGTGCAACACGTCAAAAACAGAGTGAAGTTCAAACAAACATGCCCCAGAAGTTCAACTACTCCACACAGTGCATTTTCGTTTGCGATGAACGCATAAATCATGATCTCGCCATTTTCTAATTTACCTCAAAACAACAGGAATATCATTTGTGTAAGTTCAAGTCCTTGGTCGGAGAAAGTTAAAAAAAATTATTGTGAGAGACGTTTGTACAAAAGGAATATTATTTGTGTAACACTAACGAATGGATGAGAAAATTACAAACAAAAATACGCCACAGAAGTTCAACGTGAAAACAGCAGGAAGTTCAACTACTACGCTGAATGAATTTTAGATGAAAAACTTTTAAAATCGTCGCGCGTATGAAAAGATGATCAACACGGGAAACTTGCGTGTTTACAGCAGCTTTCCATCGGTATATCACCTGCTCAATTTCGGTGAATGGATGGAGAGCTACTTGCAGTGGATGGAGATCTACAAGATAAAAACACGTGAAAAACAAAGTGAAGTTCAAGCACACACGCTGAGAAGTTCAAGTTCTTCACGTGGTGCATATTTGAAGAATCTGTTTCGTGATAAAGGCAGAATGCATGGTCTCGTCGATTTCGAAATTACTTGAAAATGGCCAGGATTCAGAGAAAACCATCAACATGAAAAAGTTCCGAATTTTCCGTAGCTTTTCAGCGGTATATTATTTGCCTCATTCCGATAAAGTTTGTAGAAATTACGGCAAAAATACGTTTTTAGCCATTTTCAAAACTGACATAAAACCGTAATGAATTAGGAGAAACAATATATACAAAAAGGTTTCACATTTCTTAAAGCTTTCCAACGCCATATCATTTGCTACATTTGGATGTACGGTTAAAAAATTTGCTCGAAAATACAAAGTCGGTGGAACTTGTACCATTTTCTAAATTACTTTTTAACCATTCAAAATTAGGAAAAACATTTAACATGAAAAAGTAGCACATTTTCATAAGATTTCCAATGCCATATTATTTGCCTCAATTGGATTAGCCGTTTAGAAATGGCATCGAAAATACAAACTCGGGTGTTCCGTTTGCGAAATTCTACGATTTTTTGGATTCTCTTTAACCGTAGGGAATTAGAGAAAACTATCAACATGTGGAAGGAGCGGTTTTGCAGCAGCTTTCCAACGCCATATTATTTGCCTCATTCCGATATATGGTTTAAAATGCGATCGAAAATACGATTCACGTTTTTTGTACGAAGAAAAAACGGTTTTCAAAACTGCTCTTAAACTGCTTACAATTTGCCAAAAATTTAACTTGGGTCATGATACTGATGTCCATAGATTTGCAACGGTATATCACAAGCCTCATTTGGACACCTTTTAGCTGAATTTCAACCTAGTACTTAGGGAAGGTCAGGCGCGTTACTCGGTAAGTTAATTTTGTGATCAGAATATTATTCTGATCCCGTGGTCAGAATAGTGTTTATGTACATATATATATATATATATATATAGACATTGGCACAGTGAGGTGCTATACAAACGGTTTTTAACCCCTTTCCACGACGGCATTTGGAACCATTGCCAAGTGAGTGACTGCGATAGGGGGGGTCCTTCCCATACAATCCAGAAACCGTCGGGTATAGGGAGCCACCTAGACGTTGCATCCTTGCAACTCGTTTGTGCCCGCATTGCCTTTGCGGTCGGTATTCTGTGGTGTTACGTTTACGCGACCCGTCACAAATGGTTCGCAATTACAGAACGTGTATGATAAGCAGGCAATCACACACATTCATTTTCCCAAACCGTATGCGATAACTAATTAAGAAGATTAGATAATCATCATATGAGTGTCGGACAGGATTACGAAACGTCGGACCGTCGTTACATCGTCGTACATGACAACTACCGCACACGCTATTATGTGGTGCAACGTTTATGATGCATACCACATCAGAAACATTCATGGTTGCGAATCGTGTATGATAAGACAACTATCACAAACGTTTAGTTTACCAGCACCATTTATGATATTGTCTGACATCGCACATGCTTTGCAACTGGCTACTATGTGTAAGCTTGCACACGTTTCCTTTGTATGAACCGTGTCGGATTATGGTGTATATCACAAATATTTGTGTTTTACCACCATGTGTGTCGTAACGACCTGCGGAGCATAACTTCACCATAACTCAATTGCTGACATTTCAAATTGTACCAGATTTGAATTTGAATATATGTTATAGCTTTATTCATATCCATCAGGTTCAAACAACCAATGCATTATTTGATTCATAGGTGCATATGTTCAAGAATTACATAAGAACCAAATAAAGAATGATGAACCAGAGTTGTATACTTGTACTATTAAAGACGGTAAAGAAAGAGGCGAAATACCTTCTGGTTGCTGAACAAGGTGAAGCGGAATGTCCATATTGTGCCCTCCTCCATGCAGAAGGCACGCACGACTCTAGTCCATCCCCTTGTGATGGTCGAACGCCCATCCTTCACAATCTTCATGAAAACATCTAGATAATCAACCTATTCTGGTAGAAATACTTTAACCTTTGCATGCCCACAAATCATGTATTTTGAGAGGCAATCTTTAGTAAACTGCTTTGGGAACCACTGCAAAGGAAAAAGATTCAGACTTTGTCATCTAACACAACTCATTATGGGCAGTAAAAAGACGGTTGTAGAGTTCTTACTTACCATCCTGCAATTTGATGTTGACCTGGATAAAGTGTAAACAAATAATTTAATGGCCATCTTTTGACCCATTTTACTAACAATCTTTATCAGCTCCTCACTTGATGCTGGTTCATCGGTATCTCATTACTACAGGATGCTGCTAACGCGACACTATGATCAGAGACCCTTCGACGAAACTGTGTGCGATGTAATAATTGCGAATGGTGATGTAAAAAACTGTCAAGATATGCAAAACATTTGCGATGATGAATGCATCAAATACGGTTCAGAATTTAGTTGTGTGTGCGATTAGGGGCATACGGTTCAATTCAATGAACTGTTTGCGATGAGGTAGAACAATAGAAACGAGAAGCTAGATGAAGTTGTGTGCGATATACAACATATGGTTCACTCAGATGAACTGTTTGTGATTGGGCAACACAAAAGAAATGGTCAGCCAGATCAAGGTGTGTGCGATATACGGCATACAGTTCACTCGGATGAACTGTTTGTGTTGAGCCAAGAGAACAAAACGGTTCAACTTAACAAGATGTGTGTGATACGCAACAAACAGGCCTGTAATCGAAAATGTGCGGGAAAACCAATAAGAACACAGACGATTCCTATTAACAAGCCGTGTGTGTTGTGAGCAAACAATTGCTGGTATAGAAATATAAGTGTTTGATGAAATCAACCCCGATGGGTTCCATTGTTTAGTACGTGTGCGATGTGATTTGCTCTGTCTACAGAGGATCAACACATATACTTAAAAAGACAGCATTGCAAAACCAAATTAACCATACAATTACACAAGTGACTACACACATAACATTTCCACACACCAAAGTAAGCAATTACATGCATACTAAACTAGGAGAAACGAGGTCTGATCATCTATGTAGCGACCAGACCTCAAACGGTCCAATCTCTGTGCTCCGGTGTCATCCCTAGATTAGTAATGCTGACACCACAAAGTACTTGAAGGATTTATAACAGAGTAGCAATCACACACTTAGTACATCGAGTGTCTCAATAGAGATCTTATTACAATAAATGTGGCTTAAGTCTATCTAATAACGATAACAGCGGAAGGCTTGGAAGATAAGTGAGTCCATCAACTCCAACGGCATCACTAAGTATAGAACCACGACCTAAAACTCCTTAATCATCGTCTGAAAAGTCTGCAACATTAACATTGCAGCCCGAAAATGGGTCAGCACATGGAATATGCTGGCAATGTAACACATAGAGAATAATGGAATGAAACAGCTATACTATATGCATATTTGGCTGGTGGTAAGCTCTATGGTTACAGTTTTGCGTAAAGTCAATTTTTCCCTACTGCAAAGGAATAAATTTATTTAACTATTATGGTGGTTTTTGAACATTGAGAATGGTTGACAGCATTCTCAATCCCAATTAAATAACATCATAAAACAAACCCATCAAATTAAATTTTATAGTAACATGATGAGATTCACATGATAATCCAGGTACTAGATACTCAAGATTTCCATAACCGGGGACACGGCTAACCATGATTAGTTTATACACCCTGCAGAGGTTTTCGCACTTTTCCCCACAAGACTCGATCTCCTCCGTTGGATTTCTCGCACTACATGGTGTTTGAGAAACGGATGACCGAGACATAGTCTTTCAGAAGCGCTAGCACCTTACGATGGGTAGACCGTACCACCTACATCCCCTACATCTGCTAGTCTACCATTGTAAGAGTTCGCACGACTTAGTAAACTATGCTAGAGCCCATAATAGCTTGTGGCTGCACACGGAAGTTTCTAGCATGAATAATCTCATGATCCCTTTGAGCCTAGGTGGCGGTCCAAAAGAAAACAGGCAATCCTGGAATACCCAGGTACCTCAATCCACCCAGATGTGTATTTAAGTTGCCACCTTAGATAAACCATTGATTTAAAAATCTCACATCTGTCATGGATATCACTCACCCAATCCACGTCTACTAGCATAGCATAGCAATAATAAGCAAACATAGAAGTAACTCCCAAAGGTTTGATAATAAACAGGTAATAGGTAGTAACTCAACTACTTCCCAAACCCACAATTTAATTAGATCCTAATCATGCAATGTGTAAGTATTGATCTAATGCAATAAAACTGGGTAGTAGAAGGTATGATCAAAGTGTTACTTGCCTTGCTGATGATCCGGGAAACCTAACGATTCGAAGTAGCAAGCAACGCACTCCGGGTACTCTATCACAAACAAACAAGCATACAATAAGTACTCAACTAACGCACAGGTAAAACTCAAATAAGAGATCTAACAAGAAAGTTCAACTTAAGAACTCCGGTTGACAAAAAGAATCAAATCGAATGAAGCAACAAAAGACAAACGGCAAAAGAAACAGGCTTCGTTTACTATTCTAGATCTGAGGAAATTTTTACAGAAGCAAAAACTTGTTTAAGTTGGTTAAACGGAAAGAGGGTTTCGAGATGAAACTCCAGGCGCTTGAATCGCCTGATTCCGATAAACGAGCGGGAAGTTATACTAAAACGAAAATCGGATCAGAAATCGCGATCAGAAAATCACGGATTTAATCCGAGAAAAATAAAAAACGACGAACAGTTTAACGAACGAACGTTTGTTAACTGGATCTAAACGACGAACACGTTCGTTAAAATGAATGAATGAGCGAACACTCGCTAATTAGCCTAAACCGTAAAAAAACTGTTCTAATAAAAAACAGATCTAAAAAAACCGGCGAAAACCGAATGGTTTTTCCGGGAAAACCGGCAGCGGGATCGAGGTAAACCTCGGGTGGCGGGACGGCAGCGGCGGGGTCCGGCGGTGGCGGCGGCGGCGGGGTCCGGTGGGGCGGCGTCGGCGGCTGCGGCGGGGTCGGGCGGGGCTATGGTTTCAGGCGCTGGCGGCTAGGGTTTCGGCCCGGGTGGGCCGGCGTTTATAAAGGCTGGGTCCGGGGAGTCCGGGCCTAGCACGGCCCGTAGGTCGGTTCGGACGTTTTTTTAAATAATTCCGGCAGAAAAACTAACGAAAGAAATACTAAACGGACTCCAAAAATCCTGAAATAAATTTTCTCCGGCTTCTAAAATCAAGCCGCAGAGGATGAACATTTATTTGGGGCCTAAATGCAATTTTGAAAAACGTGCATTTTTCCTAAATTCAAATAAAATAGCAAATAAAACCAAATAAAATATTATTTGATTTTTTATTAAATCCTCAATATTTATTTATTTTGGGAAAGTCATTTTATTCCCTCTCTCATATTTTTGCAATAGAAATTATTGTAGATAAAATAAATAAAATCAAATGATCCTATTTTCAAAATTTGAGACAAATCTCAAATATGAAAATAACAAAATCCCCAACTCTCTCCGAGGGTCCTTAAGTTGCGAAAAATTTCTAGGATCAACCAAAATGCAATAAATATGATACGCAATGATGATCTAGTGTATAACATTCAAAATTGAAAATTTGGGATGTTACAAACCTACCCCCCTTAAGATGAATCTCGCCCTCAAGATTCGGGTTGGCTAGAAAATAGGTGAGGGTGGTCCTTCAGCAAATCTTCCTCTCGTTCCCAGGTGGCTTCATCCTCCGTGTGGTGGCTCCACTGAACCTTGCAAAACTGGATAACCTTGTTGCGGGTGACTCAACTGGCATACTCTAGAATCTTAACTGGTTTCTCCTCATAGGTCAAATCACTTTCCAACTGAATTGCTTCCAATGGTACCATATCTCTCAGCTGTATGTCGGCCATCTCTGCGTGGCACTTCTTCAACTGGGATACATGGAACACGTTGTGAACTCCTGACAATCCTTCGGGCAATTCCAACTTATAGGCAACTTCTCCCATACGTTCCAACACCTTGTATGGGCCTACAAAACCTGGAGGTAATTTTCCCTTAACTCCAAAGCACTTAACTCCTCGAAGTGGTGATACTCGAAGATATACTCGGTCTCCGACTTTGTAAACTGTCTCCTTGCATTTAGAATCTGCATAACTCTTCTGCCTGGATTGAGCTACCTTCAGCCTGTCGTGAAATAATTTCACTTTCTGTTCAAATTCCTTTATCAGATCTGGTCCAAACAACTGGCGATCTCCAACTTCCTCCCAGGACAATGGGGTAATGCACCTCCTTTCGTACAAGGCTTCGAAAGGGGCCATCTTCAAACTGGATTGATAGCTGTTGTTGTAAGAGAATTCTGCATACGGCAAATTCTCATCCCAACTAGATCCGTCATCTAGCGCACAAGCTCTTAGCATATCCTCCAAGATCTGGTTGACTCTCTCAGTCTGTCCATCTGTCTGCGGGTGGAAAGCTGTGCTAAACTCTAGTCTGGTTCCCAAAGTCTCATGCAACTGAGTCCAGAACTTTGAAGTAAACTGGGTTCCTCTATCCGATACAATGCTCCTTGGAACTCCATGCAGACATACGATCCTGGTCATGTATATCTTTGCCAACTTTGCACTGCTATAGGTAGTCTTCACTGGAATGAAATGAGCTACCTTTGTCAAACGATCGACTACAACCCATATCGAGTCATAGCCTGAGCGTGTTCTGGGCACTCCTGTAATAAAATCCATGCCTAGCTTATCCCACTTCCATTCGGGTATCGGCAATGGTTTTAGCAATCCTGCTGGCTTCTGATGCTCTGCCTTCACTCTCTGACATACATCACAAACCGCTACGTACTCCGCAATATCCTTCTTCATTCCGGTCCACCAGAAAATATCCTTCAAATCCAAATACATCTTGGTATTTCCTGGGTGAATCGAATATGGTGAATCATGGGCCTCTTGCAGAATTAGCTTCCTAATCTTCGGATCATTTGGCACATAAACACGGTCTTCAAACCATAGGGTATCGTGCTCATCCTCACAAAATACCTTAGCTTTTCCTTTTCTAATTTTCTCCTTAATAGAAGCAATCAACTTGTCAGTCCTTTGGGCTTCTCTGATTTTATCCATCAATGTAGACTGAATCTCCAATGCTGCTACATAGCCTCTCGGGACTATTTCTAAACATAACTCTCAAAGATTTTCGGCTAACTCCCTTGGTAAATCTCCCGTCATTAAGGTGTTGACGTGGCTCTTATGGCTTAATGCGTCAGCTACTACGTTAGCCTTTCCAGGGTGATAATGCAATTTCATATCATAATCCTTGATGAGCTCCAACCATCTCCTTTGTTTGAGATTCAACTCCTTCTGTGTGAAAATATACTTCAAACTCTTCTGATCCGTATACACTTCGCAATGGTTTCCAATCAGAAAATGTCTCCAAGTCTTCAGTGCATGCACTACGGCTGCTAACTCCAAATCATGCGTAGCATAATTCAACTCGTGAGGCTTAAGCTGTCGTGAGGCAGATGAAACAACTCTCCCTTCCTGCATAAGCACTGCTCCAAGTCCTCGCAATACACCTCATAATCCTTGGTCTGGTCCGGCAAAATCAACACTGGTGAAGTAACCAAACGTTTCTTCAATTCCTGAAAACTAGCCTCGCATTCCTCTGTCCATATGAACTTGGTATCCTTCTTCAACAACTCCGTCATAGGCTTCGCAATCTTTGAGAAATTCTCAATAAACCTCCGGTAGTATGCTGCGAGTCCAAGAAAACTCAGGATCTCTCCCACGATGGTTGGTGCTTCCCACTTGGTCATGGTATCAACTTTAGTGGGATATACTACTATAACTTCTCCGGTTATAACGTGTCCGAGAAATCCAACTTCCTTCAACCAAAACTCACATTTGCTAAACTTGGCATATAATTGATGTTCTCTGAGCTTTCCAAGAACCAAACGCAAATGTTCCTTATGCTCCTCTTCATTCTTTGAGTAAACCAGGATATCATCAATGAACACTACGACGAACTTATCCAAGAACTCCATAAACACTTTGTTCATCTTGTTCATAAAATATGCAGGTGCGTTAGTCAGACCAAATGACATAACAGTATACTCGTACAGCCCATACCTGGTGGTAAAAGCCGTCTTGGGTATATCCTGTTCCGGAATCTTCAACTGGTGGTATCCTGATCGTAGATCGATCTTGGAAAATACCTTAGCTCCTTGCAATCGATCAAACAGATCATTGGTCATCAGTAGTGGGTACTTGTTCTTGATGGTTACTTCATTCAATCCTCGATAATCGACAACCATCCTTAATGATCCATCCTTCTTTTCTACTAGAAGTACTGGCTATCCCCAAGGTGAAGAACTTGGGCGAATATATCCTTTATCCAATAACTCCGTAATTTGCTTCTTAATTTCCACCAAATCCTTTGCAGGCATCCTGGTCTCTTTGATATTGGCCCTGCGCCTGGCAATAGCTCAATCAAACACTCAATATCTCTATCCGGTGGCATGCCTGGCAACTCTTCTGGAAATACTTCGGGGAAATCCTTCACTACTGGTACTTCCTCCTGCACAACTCCGGTTAAACAATTTATTTGAGTCCTCTTTGGCACATGTCGGGATCCTTTTTTTTTGACTGTGAAGACAGTAGGAAAGGTTCCTACTGCATATATATTACTAAAACCTCAGGGGGTACAATTACATGTGTGATTTACATACATGGGTGGTTGAGGTCCTTCTCCCTTCTGGGGTGGTAAGCAAAACTGACTTACGAGCACATTCAATATTCCCTTCATACTTTGATAACCAATCCATGCCTAATATCACATCCAATCCTTGGGATTCCAATACTATTAGGTCCGAGGGAAAAACATAGTTACCAATCCTTAATGGTAACCGATCACACCATATACTAGCCATATATTCTGCTCCAAGCGAGGTTACTAACATGGGTGACCTCAGGGCTTGGGTTGGCAGTTTATACTTACCCACAAATCCCCTTGATATGTATGAATGTGATGCACCAGTATCGAAAAGAACGAGTGCAGTAAATGACTTAACCAAAAACTTACTGATTACTGCATCTGGCTGCTCCTCAACCTCCTCCACACTAACGTGGTTCACCTGTCCCCTGTTGAAAGGGTTCGGCTTCTTCCCAAAGCTTCCATTGCCATTTCCATTCTGTGATTCAGGACATTCATTGGCATAATGTCCGGTCTTCTGGCACTTAAAGCAAGTGACTTGGCTCAGGTCTTTCTTGGCTGGGGTTGATGGGTTGGTGCGGTTCTGGCCGTTGCTTCCTCCATTCCCATTACCATTCCTGGGGCCATTGTGATTGTGCGAGCTACCTCCTCCATGGGTATGCTGAAAATGTCCTCCCGGCCTAGGGGTAAATCATGGCTTCTTCTGAGCTCCTGAATTGTACTTTCCTTGTGTATACTTCCTCTTGCGATTTTCAATTTGCTGCTGCTTCCCTTCAATCATAAGAGCACGATCTACCAACTCCTGGTAGTTGTTGAAGGTTGCTACCATCAACTGCATGCTCAACTCATCATTCAGTCCTTCCAGAAACTTCTCCTGCTTAGCGGCATCTGCAACAACGTCATCCGGGGCATAACGTGCTAGATTACTAAAGTCCTCCACATACTGGCCAATTGTCCGTCCTCCTTGGCGCAAGTTGCGAAACTCCCGCTTCTTCATGGCCATAGCTCCTGCTGAAATATGGGCAGTTCGAAAAGCCTGCTGAAACTGGTCCCATGTGACAGTATCGACAGGGAAAGTGGCTGTGAAATTCTCCCACCATGATGCTGCGGGTCCTTCAAGCTGATGTGCGGCAAACTTCACCTTCTCCGCATCAGTGCATCCTGCTTTGGTCAACTCTCTAGCTGTCTTGCAGAGCCAATCATATGCTACTATCGGCTCGGTGCTACTGGAAAAAACTGGTGGATTCAGCCTAAGAAAACGGGCTAAGCGATCAACAGGTGGTGGTGGGGTGGTGGGTTGTTGTTGTTATTCCCCTGATTCTGATTCTGGACTAGCAACTGCATCAATGTGTTCTGCTGCTGGTCAACTGGGTGAGCTCCGGTGGAAAGGTAAATCCGGAGTCATGTCTCAGAGGCATCTGAGGGTTTAGAAAAGATGAGATTTAAGAATAGAGGGGGTCTAAAGAGAAAACACTACCCATATGTGTTGGAAATATGCCCTAGAGGCAATAATAAATTGATTATTATTATATTTCCTTGTTCATGTAATCGTTTATTATTCATGCTAGAATTGTATTGATAGGAAACTCAAGATACATGTGTGGATACATAGACAACACCATGTCCCTAGTAAGCCTCTAGTTGACTAGCTCGTTAATCAATAGATGGTTACGGTTTCCTGACCATGGACATTGGATGTCGTTGATAACGGGATCACATCATTAGGAGAATGATGTGATGGACAAGACCCAATCCTAAGCCTAGCACAAGATCATGTAGTTCGTATGCTAAAGCTTTTCTAATGTCAAGTATCATTTCCTTAGACCATGAGATTGTGCAACTCCCGGATACCGTAGGAGTGCTTTGGGTGTGCCAAACGTCACAACGTAACTGGGTGGCTATAAAGGTACACTACGGGTATCTCTGAAAGTGTCTGTTGGGTTGGCACGAATCGAGATTGGGATTTTGTCACTCCGTGTAAACGGAGAGGTATCTCTGGGCCCACTCGGTAGGACATCATCATAATGTGCACAATGTGACCAAGGGGTTGATCACGGGATGATGTGTTACGGAACGAGTAAAGAGACTTGCCGGTAACGAGATTGAACAAGGTATCGGTATACCGACGATCGAATCTTGGGCAAGTACCATACCGCTAGACAAAGGGAATTGTATACGGGATTGATTGAGTCCTTGACATCGTGGTTCATCCGATGAGATCATCGTGGAACATGTGGGAGCCAACATGGGTATCCAGATCCCGCTGTTGGTTATTGACCGGAGAGCATCTCGGTCATGACTACATGTCTCCCGAACCCGTAGGGTCTACACACTTAAGGTTCGATGACGCTAGGGTTATAAAGGAAGTTTGTATGTGGTTACTGAATGTTGTTCGGAGTCCTGGATGAGATCCCGGACGTCACGAGGAGTTCCGGAATGGTCCGAAGGTAAAGATTTATATATAGGAAGTCCTGTTTCGGCCATCGGGACAAGTTTCGGGGTCATCGGTATTGTACCGGGACCACCGGAAGGGTCCCGGGGGCCCACCGGGTGGGGCCACCTGCCCCGGGGGGCCACATGGGCTGTAGGGGGTGCGCCTTGGCCTACATGGGCCAAGGGCACCAGCCCCTAGAGGCCCATGCGCCAAGATATAGGAAAAAGGGGAGAGTCCTAAAGGGGGAAGGCACCTCCGAGGTGCCTTGGGGAGGATGGACTCCTCCCCCCCTCTTAGCCGCACCCCTTCCTTGGAGGAAGGGGCAAGGCTGCGCCTCCCCCCTCTCCCCTGCCCCTATATATAGTGGAGGGGAGGGAGGGCATCCATACCTGAGCCCTTGGCGCCTCCCTCCCTCCCGTGACACCTCCTTCTCTCCCGTAGGTGCTTGGCGAAGCCCTGCAGGATTGCGACGCTCCTCCATCACCACCACGCCGTTGTGCTGCTGCTGGATGGAGTCTTCCTCAACCTCTCCCTCTCTCCTTGCTGGATCAAGGCGTGGGAGACATCGTCGAGCTGTACGTGTGTTGAACGCGGAGGTGCCGTCCGTTCGGCACTAGGATCATCGGTGATCTGAATCACGACGAGTACGACTCCATCAACCCCGTTCACTTGAACGCTTCCGCTTAGCGATCTACAAGGGTATGTAGATGCACTCTCCTTCCCCTCGTTGCTAGTCTCTCCATAGATAGATCTTGGTGACACGTAGGAAAATTTTGAATTTCTGCTACGTTCCCCAACAGTGGCATCATGAGCTAGGTCTATTGCGTAGATTCTTTGCACGAGTAGAACACAAAGTAGTTGTGGGCGTCGATATTGTTCAATTTGCTTGTCGTTACTAGTCTTATCTTGATTCGGCGGCATCGTGGGATGAAGCGGCCCGGACCAACCTTACACGTACGCTTACGTGAGACCGGTTCCACCGACAAACATGCACTAGTTGCATAAGGTGGCTGGCGGGTGTCTGTCTCTCCCACTTTAGTCGGATCGGATTCGATGAAAAGGGTCCTTATGAAGGGTAAATAGCAATTGGCATATCACGTTGTGGTTCATGCGTAGGTTAGAAACGTTCTTGCTAGAAACCCATAGCAGCCACGTAAAACATGCAAACAACAATTAGAGGACGTCTACCTTGTTTTTGCAGGGTATGCTATGTGATGTGATATGGCCAAAAAGGATGTGATGAATGATATATGTGATGTATGAGATTGATCATGTTCTTGTAATAGGAATCACGACTTGCATGTCGATGAGTATGACAACCGGCAGGAGCCATAGGAGTTGTCTTTATTTATTTGTGACCTGTGTGTCAACTTAAACGTCATGTAATTACTTTACTTTATTGCTAACCGTTAGCCATAGTAGTAGAAGTAATAGTTGGCGAGGCAACTTCATGAAGACACGATGATGGAGATCATGATGATGGAGATCATGGTGTCATGCCGGTGACGATGATGATCATGGAGCCCCGAAGATGGAGATCAAAAGGAGCAAAGTGATGATGGCCATATCATGTCACTATTTGATTGCATGTGATGTTTATCATGTTTATACATCTTATTTGCTTAGAACGACGGTAGTAAATAAGATGATCCCTTACAACAATTTCAAGAAGTGTTCTCCCCTAACTGTGCACCGTTGCTACAGTTCGTCGCTTCTAAGCACCACGTGATGATCGGGTGTGATGGATTCTTACGTTCACATACAACGGGTGTAAGACAGTTTTACACAGCGAAAACACTTAGGGTTAACTTGACGAGCCTAGCATGTGCAGACATGGCCTCGGAACACGGAGACCGAAAGGTCGAGCATGAGTCGTATAGTAGATACGATCAACATGAAGATGTTCACCGATGATGACTAGTCCGTCTCACGTGATGATCGGACACGGCCTAGTTGACTCGGATCATGTATCACTTAGATGACCAGAGGGATGTCTATCTGAGTGGGAGTTCATAAGATGAACTTAATTATCCTGAACATAGTCAAAAGACCTTTTGCAAATTATGTCGTAGTTCACGCTATAGTTCTACTGTTTTAGATATGTTCCTAGAGAAAATATAGTTGAAAGTTGACAGTAGCGATTATGCGGACAGTAGAAAGCTTATGTCCTTAATGCACCGCTCAGTGTGCTGAACCCCAAACGTCGTTTGTGGATGTTTCGAACATCGAACATACACGTTTTGATAACTACGTGATAGTTCAGTTAAATGGTTTAAGTAGAGGCACCAAAGACGTTTTCGAAACGTCGCGGAACATATGAGATGTTTCGAGGGCTGAAATTGGGATTTCAGGCTCGTGCCCACGTCAAGAGGTATAAGACCTCCGACGATTTTCTTAGCCTGCAAACTAAGGAGAAAAGCTCAATTGTTGAGCTTGTGCTCAGATTGTCTGAGTACAACAATCACTTGAATCAAGTGGGAGTTGATCTTCCAGATGAAATAGTGATAGTTTCTCCGAAGTCATTACCACCAAGCTGCTAGAGCTTCGTGATGAACTATAACATATCAGGGATAGATATGATGATCCTTGAGATATTCGCGATGTTTGACACCGCGAAAGTAGAAATCAAGAAGGAGCATCAATTGTTGATGGTTGGTGAAACCACTAGTTTCAAGAAGGGCAAGGGCAAGAAGGGATACTTCATGAAACGGCAAATCAGCTGCTGCTCTAGTGAAGAAACCCAAGGTTGAACCCAAACCCGAGACTAAGTGCTTCTGTAATAAGGGGAACAACCACTGGAGCAGAATTACCCTAGATACTTGGTAGATAAGAAGGCTGGCAAGGTCGATAGAAGTATATTGGATATACATTATGTTAATGTGTACTTTACTAGTACTCCTAGTAGCACCAGGGTATTAGATACCGGTTCGGTTGCTAAGTGTTAGTAACTCGAAATAAAAGCTACGGAATAAACGGAGACTAGCTAAAGGTGAGCTGACGATATGTGTTGGAAGTGTTTCCAAGTTTGATGTGATCTAACATCGCACGCTCCCTCTACCATCAAGATTAGTATTAAACCTGAATAGTGCTTGCCCTAAGGAATGGTTTTGAATCTTGATCGTAGGGATACACATTTTCATGCCAAAAGATATAAGATAGTAATGATAGTACCACTTACTTGTGGCACTGCCATGTAAGTCATAATGGTATAAAACGCATGAAGAAGCTCCATGTTGATGGATCTTTGGACTCACTCATTTTTGAAAAGTTTGAGACATGCGAACCATGTCTATTGGTGTATATGCATGAAGAAACTCCATGCAAATGGACCGTTTGACTCACTTGATTTTGAATCACTTGAGATATGCAAATCATACCACATGGGCAAGATGACTGAAAAGCCTCGTTTTCAGTAAGATGGAACAAGATAGCAACTTGTTGGAAGTAACACATTTTGATGTGTGCAGTCCAATGAGTGCTGAGGCATGCAGTGAATATCGTTATGTTCTTACTTCACAGATGATTCGAGTAGATGTTGAGAATATTTACTTGATGAAACACAAGTCTGAATTATTGAATGGTTCAAGTAATTTCAGAGTGAAGTAGAAGATCATTGTGACAAGAGGATAAAATGTCTATGATATGATCATAGAGATGAATATCTGAGTTACGAGTTTTGGCACACAATTAAGACATTGTGGAAATTGTTTCGCAATTAATACCGCCTGGAACACCATAGTGTGATGGTGTGTCCGAACATCATAGTTGCACCCTATTGGATATGGTGCGTACCATGATGTCTCTTATCGAATTACCACTATCGTTCATGGGTTAGGCATTAGAGACAACCACATTCACTTTAAATAGGGCACCACGTAATTCCGTTGAGATGACACCGTATGAATTATGGTTTAGAGAAACCTAAGTTGTCGTTTCTTAAAGTTTGGGGCTGCGACGCTTATATGAAAAAGTTTCAGGTTGATAAGCTCGAACCCAAAGCGGATAAAATGCATCTTCATAGGACACCCAAAACAGTTGGGTATACCTCCTAATTCAGATCCGAAAGCAATATGGATTGTTTCTAGAATCGGGTCCTTTCTCGAGGAAAAGGTTTCTCTCGAAAGAATTGAGTGGGAGGATGGTGGAGACTTGATGAGGTTATTGAACCGTCACTTCAACTAGTGTGTAGCAGGGCACAGGAAGTTGTTCCTGTGGCACCTACACCAATTGAAGTGGAAGCTTATGATATTGATCATGAAGTTTCGGATCAAGTCACTACCATACCTCGTAGGGTGACAAGGATGCGTACTACTTCAGAGTGGTACAGTAATCCTGTCTTGGAAGTCATGTTGCTAGACAACAATGAACCTACGAGCTATGGAGAAGCGATGGTGGGCCCGGATTCCGATAAATGGCTCAAGGCCATAAAACCCGAGAGAGGATCCATGTATGAAAACAAAGTGTAGACTTTGGAAGAACTACTTGATGGTCGTAAGGCTGTTAGGTACATATGGATTTTAAAGGAAGACAGGACAATGATGGTAAGTGTCACCATTAAGAAAGCTCGACTTGTCGTTAAGATGTTTTCCGACAAGTTCAAGGAGTTGACTACGATGAGACTTTCTCACTCGTAGCGATGCTAAGAGTCTGTTGGAATTATATTAGCAATTACTGCATTATTTATGAAATCTTGCAGATAGGATGTCAAAACATTGTTTCCTCGACGATTCTTGAGGAAAGGTTGTATGTGATACAACCGGAAGGTTTTGTCTATCCTGAAATATGCTAATAAGTATGCAAAGCTCCAGCAATCCTTCTGAGGACTGGAGTGAGCATCTCGGAGTTGGAATGTATGCTTTGATGATGATCAAAGATTTTGGGTGTATACAAAGTTTATGAGAAACTTGTATTTCCAAAGAAGTGAGTGGGAGCACTATAGAATTTCTGATGAGTATATGTTGTTGACATATTAATGATCAGAAATGACGTAGAATTTCTGGAAAGCATATAGGGTTATTTGGAAAGTGTTTTCAATGGAAAACCTGGATTAAGCTACTTGAACATTGAGCATCAAGATCTATAAGGATAGATCAAAACGCTTAATAGTACTTTCAAATGAGCACATGCCTTGACGTGATCTTGAAGGTGTTCAAGATGGATCAGTCAAAGAAGGAGTTCTTGCCTGAGTTGTAAGGTATGAAGTTAAGACTTAAAGCTCGACCATGGCAGAATAGAGAGAAAGGAACGAAGGTCGTCCCCTATGCTTAAGACATAGGCTCTACAGTATGCTATGCTGTGTACCGCACCTGAAGTGTGCTTTACCATGAGTCAGTCAAGGGGTACAAGAGTGATCCAAGAATGGATCACAGGACAGCGGTCAAAGTTATCCTTAGTAACTAGTGGACTAAGGAATTTTCTCAATTATGGAGGTGGTAAAAGAGTTCGTCGTAAAGGGTTACGTCGATGCAAGCTTAACACCTATCCGGATAGCTCTGAGTAGAGATACCGGATACGTATAATGGAGCAACAATTTAGAATAGCTCCAAGTAGAACAGTTATTTGGAATAGCTCCAAATAGAACGTGGTAGCTGCATCTAGGAGATGACATAGAGATTTGTAAAGCACACACGGATCTGAAAGGTTCAGACCCGTTGACTATAACCTCTCTCACAAGCATAACATGATCAAACCCAGAACTCATCGAGTGTTAATCACATGGTAAATGTGAACTAGATTATTGACTCTAGTAAACTCTTTGGGTGTTAGTCACATGGGGATGTGACCTTGAGTGTTAATCACATATCGATGTGAACTAGATTATTGACTCTAGTGCAAGTGGGAGACTGTTGGAAATATGCCCTAGAGGCAATAATAAATTGATTATTATTATATTTCCTTGTTCATGATAATCGTTTATTATCCATGCTAGAATTGTATTGATAGGAAACTCAGATACATGTGTGGATACATAGACAACACCATGTCCCTAGTAAGCCTCTAGTTGACTAGCTCGTTAATCAATAGATGGTTACGGTTTCCTGACCATGGACATTGGATGTCGTTGATAACGGGATCACATCATTAGGAGAATGATGTGATGGACAAGACCCAATCCTAAGCCTAGCACAAGATCATGTAGTTCGTATGCTAAAGCTTTTCTAATGTCAAGTATCATTTCCTTAGACCATGAGATTGTGCAACTCCCGGATACCGTAGGAGTGCTTTGGGTGTGCCAAACGTCACAACGTAACTGGGTGGCTATAAAGGTACACTACGGGTATCTCTGAAAGTGTCTGTTGGGTTGGCACGAATCGAGATTGGGATTTTGTCACTCCGTGTAAACGGAGAGGTATCTCTGGGCCCACTCGGTAGGACATCATCATAATGTGCACAATGTGACCAAGGGGTTGATCACGGGATGATGTGTTACGGAACGAGTAAAGAGACTTGCCGGTAACGAGATTGAACAAGGTATCGGTATACCGACGATCGAATCTCGGGCAAGTACCATACCGCTAGACAAAGGGAATTGTATACGGGATTGATTGAGTCCTTGACATCGTGGTTCATCCGATGAGATCATCGTGGAACATGTGGGAGCCAACATGGGTATCCAGATCCCGCTGTTGGTTATTGACCGGAGAACGTCTCGGTCATGTCTGCATGTCTCCCGAACCCGTAGGGTCTACACACTTAAGGTTCGATGACGCTAGGGTTATAAAGGAAGTTTGTATGTGGTTACCGAATGTTGTTCGGAGTCCCGGATGAGATCCCGGACGTCACGAGGAGTTCCGGAATGGTCCGGAGGTAAAGATTTATATATAGGAAGTCCTGTTTCGGCCATCGGGACAAGTTTCGGGGTCATCGGTATTGTACCGGGACCACCGGAAGGGTCCCGGGGGCCCACCGGGTGGGGCCACCTGCCCCGGGGGGCCACATGGGCTGTAGGGGGTGCGCCTTGGCCTACATGGGCCAAGGGCACCAGCCCCTAGAGGCCCATGCGCCAAGATATAGGAAAAAGGGGAGAGTCCTAAAGGGGGAAGGCACCTCCGAGGTGCCTTGGGGAGGATGGACTCCTCCCCCCTCTTAGCCGCACCCCTTCCTTGGAGGAAGGGGCAAGGCTGCGCCTCCCCCCTCTCCCCTGCCCCTATATATAGTGGAGGGGAGGGAGGGCATCCATACCTGAGCCCTTGGCGCCTCCCTCCCTCCCGTGACACCTCCTCCTCTCCCGTAGGTGCTTGGCGAAGCCCTGCAGGATTGCCACGCTCCTCCATCACCACCACGCCGTTGTGCTGCTGCTGGATGGAGTCTTCCTCAACCTCTCCCTCTCTCCTTGCTGGATCAAGGCGTGGGAGACATCGTCGAGCTGTACGTGTGTTGAACGCGGAGGTGCCGTCCGTTCGGCACTAGGATCATCGGTGATCTGAATCACGACGAGTACGACTCCATCAACCCCGTTCACTTGAACGCTTCCGCTTAGCGATCTACAAGGGTATGTAGATGCACTCTCCTTCTACTCGTTGCTGGTCTCTCCATAGATAGATCTTGGTGACACGTAGGAAAATTTTGAATTTCTGCTACGTTCCCCAACAGTGGCATCATGAGCTAGGTCTATTGCGTAGATTCTTTGCACGAGTAGAACACAAAGTAGTTGTGGGCGTCGATATTGTTCAATATGCTTGCCGTTACTAGTCTTATCTTGATTCGGCGGCATCGTGGGATGAAGCGGCCCGGACCAACCTTACACGTACGCTTACGTGAGACCGGTTCCACCGACAACATGCACTAGTTGCATAAGGTGGCTGGCGGGTGTCTGTCTCTCCCACTTTAGTCGGATCGGATTCGATGAAAAGGGTCCTTATGAAGGGTAAATAGCAATTGGCATATCACGTTGTGGTTCATGCGTAGGTAAGAAACGTTCTTGCTAGAAACCCATAGCAGCCACGTAAAACATGCAAACAACAATTAGAGGACGTCTAACTTGTTTTTGCAGGGTATGCTATGTGATGTGATATGGCCAAAAGGATGTGATGAATGATATATGTGATGTATGAGATTGATCATGTTCTTGTAATAGGAATCACGACTTGCATGTCGATGAGTATGACAACCGGCAGGAGCCATAGGAGTTGTCTTTATTTATTTGTGACCTGCGTGTCAACTTAAACGTCATGTAATTACTTTACTTTATTGCTAACCGTTAGCCATAGTAGTAGAAGTAATAGTTGGCGAGGCAACTTCATGAAGACACGATGATGGAGATCATGATGATGGAGATCATGGTGTCATGCCGGTGACGATGATGATCATGGAGCCCCGAAGATGGAGATCAAAAGGAGCAAAGTGATGATGGCCATATCATGTCACTATTTGATTGCATGTGATGTTTATCATGTTTATACATCTTATTTGCTTAGAACGACGGTAGTAAATAAGATGATCCCTTACAACAATTTCAAGAAGTGTTCTCCCCTAACTGTGCACCGTTGCTACAGTTCGTCACTTCTAAGCACCACGTGATGATCGGGTGTGATGGATTCTTACGTTCACATACAACGGGTGTAAGACAGTTTTACACAGCGAAAACACTTAGGGTTAACTTGACGAGCCTAGCATGTGCAGACATGGCCTCGGAACACGGAGACCGAAAGGTCGAGCATGAGTCGTATAGTAGATACGATCAACATGAAGATGTTCACCGATGATGACTAGTCCGTCTCACGTGATGATCGGACACGGCCTAGTTGACTCGGATCATGTAATCACTTAGATGACCAGAGGGATGTCTATCTGAGTGGGAGTTCATAAGATGAACTTAATTATCCTGAACATAGTCAAAAGACTTTTTGCAAATTATGTCGTAGCTCACGCTATAGTTCTACTGTTTAGTTATGTTCCTAGAGAAAATATAGTTGAAAGTTGACAGTAGCGATTATGCGGACAGTAGAAGCTTATGTCCTTAATGCACCGCTTAGTGTGCTGAACCCCAAACGTCGTTTGTGGATGTTTCGAACATCGAACATACACGTTTTGATAACTACGTGATAGTTCAGTTAAATGGTTTAAGTAGAGGCACCAAAGACGTTTTCGAAACGTCGCGGAACATATGAGATGTTTCGAGGGCTGAAATTGGGATTTCAGGCTCGTGCCCACGTCAAGAGGTATAAGACCTCCGACGATTTTCTTAGCCTGCAAACTAAGGGAGAAAAGCTCAATCGTTGAGCTTGTGCTCAGATTGTCTGAGTACAACAATCACTTGAATCAAGTGGGAGTTGATCTTCCAGATGAAGATAGTGATAGTTTCTCCGAAGTCATTACCACCAAGCTGCTAGAGCTTCGTGATGAACTATAACATATCAGGGATAGATATGATGATCCTTGAGATATTCGCGATGTTTGACACCGCGAAAGTAGAAATCAAGAAGGAGCATCAATTGTTGATGGTTGGTGAAACCACTAGTTTCAAGAAGGGCAAGGGCAAGAAGGGATACTTCATGAAACGGCAAATCAGCTGCTGCTCTAGTGAAGAAACCCAAGGTTGAACCCAAACCCGAGACTAAGTGCTTCTGTAATAAGGGGAACAACCACTGGAGCAGAATTACCCTAGATACTTGGTAGATGAGAAGGCTGGCAAGGTCGATAGAAGTATATTGGATATACATTATGTTAATGTGTACTTTACTAGTACTCCTAGTAGCACCAGGGTATTAGATACCGGTTCGGTTGCTAAGTGTTAGTAACTCGAAATAAAAGCTACGGAATAAACGGAGACTAGCTAAAGGTGAGCTGACGATATGTGTTGGAAGTGTTTCCAAGTTTGATGTGATCAAACATCGCACGCTCCCTCTACCATCAAGATTAGTATTAAACCTGAATGGTTTATTGAATCTTGATCGTAGTGATACACATTTTCATGCCAAAAGATATAAGATAGTAATGATAGTACCACTTACTTGTGGCACTGCCATGTAAGTCATAATGGTATAAAACGCATGAAGAAGCTCCATGTTGATGGATCTTTGGACTCACTCATTTTTGAAAAGTTTGAGACATGCGAACCATGTCTATTGGTGTATATGCATGAAGAAACTCCATGCAAATGGACCGTTTGAACTCACTTGATTTTGAATCACTTGAGATATGCAAATCATACCACATGGGCAAGATGACTGAAAAGCCTCGTTTTCAGTAAGATGGAACAAGATAGCAACTTGTTGGAAGTAACACATTTTGATGTGTGCAGTCCAATGAGTGCTGAGGCATGCAGTGAATATCGTTATGTTCTTACTTCACAGATGATTCGAGTAGATGTTGAGAATATTTACTTGATGAAACACAAGTCTGAATTATTGAATGGTTCAAGTAATTTCAGAGTGAAGTAGAAGATCATTGTGACAAGAGGATAAAATGTCTATGATATGATCATAGAGATGAATATCTGAGTTACGAGTTTTGGCACACAATTAAGACATTGTGGAAATTGTTTCGCAATTAATACCGCCTGGAACACCATAGTGTGATGGTGTGTCCGAACATCATAGTTGCACCCTATTGGATATGGTGCGTACCATGATGTCTCTTATCGAATTACCACTATCGTTCATGGGTTAGGCATTAGAGACAACCACATTCACTTTAAATAGGGCACCACGTAATTCCGTTGAGATGACACCGTATGAATTATGGTTTAGAGAAACCTAAGTTGTCGTTTCTTAAAAGTTTGGGGCTGCGACGCTTATATGAAAAAGTTTCAGGTTGATAAGCTCGAACCCAAAGCGGATAAAATGCATCTTCATAGGACACCCAAAACAGTTGGGTATACCTCCTAATTCAGATCCGAAAGCAATATGGATTGTTTCTAGAATCGGGTCCTTTCTCGAGGAAAGGTTTCTCTCGAAAGAGTTGAGTGGGAGGATGGTGGAGACTTGATGAGGTTATTGAACCGTCTCTTCAACTAGTGTGTGGCAGGGCACAGGAAGTTGTTCCTGTGGCACCTACACCAATTGAAGTGGAAGCTTATGATATTGATCATGAAACTTCGGATCAAGTCACTACCAACCTCGTAGGGATGACAAGGATGCGTACTACTTCAGAGTGGTACAGTAATCCTGTCTTGGAAGTCATGTTGCTAGACAACAATGAACCTACGAGCTATGGAGAAGCGATGGTGGGCCCGGATTCCGATAAATGGCTCAAGGCCATAAAACCCGAGAGAGGATCCATGTATGAAAACAAAGTGTAGACTTTGGAAGAACTACTTGATGGTCGTAAGGCTGTTAGGTACATATGGATTTTGAAAGGAAGACAGACAATGATGGTAAGTGTCACCATTGAGAAAGCTCGACTTGTCGTTAAGATGTTTTCGACAAGTTCAAGGAGTTGACTACGATGAGACTTTCTCACTCGTAGCGATGCTAAGAGTCTGTTGGAATTATATTAGCAATTACTGCATTATTTATGAAATCTTGCAGATAGGATGTCAAAACATTGTTTCCTCGACGATTCTTGAGGAAAGGTTGTATGTGATACAACCGGAAGGTTTTGTCTATCCTGAAATATGCTAATAAGTATGCAAAGCTCCAGCAATCCTTCTGAGGACTGGAGTGAGCATCTCGGAGTTGGAATGTATGCTTTGATGATGATCAAAGATTTTGGGTGTATACAAAGTTTATGAGAAACTTGTATTTCCAAAGAAGTGAGTGGGAGCACTATAGAATTTCTGATGAGTATATGTTGTTGACATATTAATGATCAGAAATGACGTAGAATTTCTGGAAAGCATATAGGGTTATTTGGAAAGTGTTTTCAATGGAAAACCTGGATTAAGCTACTTGAACATTGAGCATCAAGATCTATAAGGATAGATCAAAACGCTTAATAGTACTTTCAAATGAGCACATGCCTTGACGTGATCTTGAAGGTGTTCAAGATGGATCAGTCAAAGAAGGAGTTCTTGCCTGAGTTGTAAGGTATGAAGTTAAGACTTAAAGCTCGACCATGGCAGAATAGAGAGAAAGGAACGAAGGTCGTCCCCTATGCTTAAGACATAGGCTCTACAGTATGCTATGCTGTGTACCGCACCTGAAGTGTGCTTTACCATGAGTCAGTCAAGGGGTACAAGAGTGATCCAAGAATGGATCACAGGACAGCGGTCAAAGTTATCCTTAGTAACTAGTGGACTAAGGAATTTTCTCAATCATGGAGGTGGTAAAGAGTTCGTCGTAAAGGGTTACGTCGATGCAAGCTTAACACCTATCCGGATAGCTCTGAGTAGAGATACCGGATACGTATAATGGAGCAACAATTTAGAATAGCTCCAAGTAGAACAGTTATTTGGAATAGCTCCAAATAGAACGTGGTAGCTGCATCTAGGAGATGACATAGAGATTTGTAAAGCACACACGGATCTGAAAGGTTCAGACCCGTTGACTATAACCTCTCTCACAAGCATAACATGATCAAACCCAGAACTCATCGAGTGTTAATCACATGGTAAATGTGAACTAGATTATTGACTCTAGTAAACTCTTTGGGTGTTAGTCACATGGGGATGTGACCTTGAGTGTTAATCACATATCGATGTGAACTAGATTATTGACTCTAGTGCAAGTGGGAGACTGTTGGAAATATGCCCTAGAGGCAATAATAAATTGATTATTATTATATTTCCTTGTTCATGATAATCGTTTATTATCCATGCTAGAATTGTATTGATAGGAAACTCAGATACATGTGTGGATACATAGACAACACCATGTCCCTAGTAAGCCTCTAGTTGACTAGCTCGTTAATCAATAGATGGTTACGGTTTCCTGACCATGGACATTGGATGTCGTTGATAACGGGATCACATCATTAGGAGAATGATGTGATGGACAAGACCCAATCCTAAGCCTAGCACAAGATCATGTAGTTCGTATGCTAAAGCTTTTCTAATGTCAAGTATCATTTCCTTAGACCATGAGATTGTGCAACTCCCGGATACCGTAGGAGTGCTTTGGGTGTGCCAAACGTCACAACGTAACTGGGTGGCTATAAAGGTACACTACGGGTATCTCTGAAAGTGTCTGTTGGGTTGGCACGAATCGAGATTGGGATTTTGTCACTCCGTGTAAACGGAGAGGTATCTCTGGGCCCACTCGGTAGGACATCATCATAATGTGCACAATGTGACCAAGGGGTTGATCACGGGATGATGTGTTACGGAACGAGTAAAGAGACTTGCCGGTAACGAGATTGAACAAGGTATCGGTATACCGACGATCGAATCTCGGGCAAGTACCATACCGCTAGACAAAGGGAATTGTATACGGGATTGATTGAGTCCTTGACATCGTGGTTCATCCGATGAGATCATCGTGGAACATGTGGGAGCCAACATGGGTATCCAGATCCCGCTGTTGGTTATTGACCAGAGAGCATCTCGGTCATGACTACATGTCTCCCGAACCCGTAGGGTCTACACACTTAAGGTTCGATGACGCTAGGGTTATAAAGGAAGTTTGTATGTGGTTACCGAATGTTGTTCGGAGTCCCGGATGAGATCCCGGACGTCACGAGGAGTTCCGGAATGGTCCGGAGGTAAAGATTTTTATATAGGAAGTCCTGTTTCGGCCATCGGGACAAGTTTCGGGGTCATCGGTATTGTACCGGGACCACCGGAAGGGTCCCGGGGGCCCACCGGGTGGGGCCACCTGCCCCGGGGGGCCACATGGGCTGTAGGGGGTGCGCCTTGGCCTACATGGGCCAAGGGCACCAGCCCCTAGAGGCCCATGCGCCAAGATATAGGAAAAAGGGGAGAGTCCTAAAGGGGGAAGGCACCTCCGAGGTGCCTTGGGGAGGATGGACTCCTCCCCCCTCTTAGCCGCACCCCTTCCTTGGAGGAAGGGGCAAGGCTGCGCCTCCCCCCTCTCCCCTGCCCCTATATATAGTGGAGGGGAGGGAGGGCATCCATACCTGAGCCCTTGGCGCCTCCCTCCCTCCCGGTGACACCTCCTCCTCTCCCGTAGGTGCTTGGCGAAGCCCTGCAGGATTGCCACGCTCCTCCATCACCACCACGCCGTTGTGCTGCTGCTGGATGGAGTCTTCCTCAACCTCTCCCTCTCTCCTTGCTGGATTAAGGCGTGGGAGACATCGTCGAGCTGTACGTGTGTTGAACGCGGAGGTGCCGTCCGTTCGGCACTAGGATCATCGGTGATCTGAATCACGACGAGTACGACTCCATCAACCCCGTTCACTTGAACGCTTCCGCTTAGCGATCTACAAGGGTATGTAGATGCACTCTCCTTCCCCTTGTTGCTAGTCTCTCCATAGATAGATCTTGGTGACACGTAGGAAAATTTTGAATTTCTGCTACGTTCCCCAACAATATGCACATGAGGCAAAAGCAAACAATTCACTCATTCAATCAAGCAAGGGCATACAATCGATCTAACTATCGCAAAAGTGCTCAGACTACTATATTTACATGGTGGACTACTACTACTGATGAGGTGGTCTGCTAGAAATATTCTTCGGTTGCAGACTCCATGATATCTGCTCCAGCTTCATCAACATAGTCATCATTGCTATCATCTAGATCCGAGTCGGTGTCATCGATGATGATATAGTCTTCCGGGCGAATCTCCTTGGGTTCTTCGTCTTCTTCTACTGGTGTAGGGCCTCCCATAAATATTCCAATCTTCTTGATCAGATCGTCATTCTTCCCCAGTAATACTTCGATTTCCTCTTCATAATCTTCACGTGTAGCCTTGAGTTCTTCCTCCAGTTCTTGATTCTTGTCTTTGCCTTCTTCAGGTCTATCATGTCGGCGCACATCTGTTTCTCCTGACGTCGAATGTGCTTGTTTAACTCCTGGATAAAAGCTGCAATTGATCTATCCTTTCTGGTGCTGATCATCTCCCAGTGCTCATCTCGGCGCCCACAAATCTGGTAGATAGTATCCTTGAGATCATTTCGGTAGACTTCTCCAATGCGTCCCATGGCGATGTGAGCTGCCATGCTCTTTCCTAAACTCCAAGTTGGTGCATCAAAAGAAAACTCTATGGGCTCAGTGACTGGCATGAACGTCCTTCCTGGAACTTGAACTTGAATCATCCAACGCTCTTCTTCAGGTAAAGTGGCATTGTAGGTTCCGGTGAAGCTTGGTACTCCTATGTTTAGATATCTAGTGACTTCCTTCAAGTGACGTCCAAAGGGTGTATCTTTCTCCAGTTGCATGAACTTGTGCCTTGCATACGCCATCCTAAAGAGTAGAAAAGATGAGAGGTCAGAAGAGAAGAGAGTGAGTAGTGATCTAGGTCTTTAGCTTAGTGGTCGTGTCTTATAGTGAGCGTGTGCTCTGATACCATCTTGTAGCGACCAGACCTCAAACGGTCCAATCTTTGTGCTCCAGTGTCATCCCTGGATCAGCAATGCTGACACCACACAGTACTTGAAGGATTTATAACAGAGTAGCAATCACACACTTAGTACATCGAGTGTCTCAATAGAGATCTTATTACAATAAATGCGGCTTAAGGCCATCTAATAACGATAACAGCGGAAGGCTTGGAAGATAAGTGAGTCCATCAACTCCAACGGCATCACTGAATATAGAACCACGACCTAAAACTCCTTAATCATCGTCTGAAAAGTCTGCAACACTAACGTTGCAGCCTGAAAACGGGTCAGCACATGGAATATGCTAGCAATGTAACACATAGAGAATAATGGAATGAAACAGCTATACTATATGCATATTTGGCTGGTGGTAAGCTCTATGGTTACAGTTTTGCGTAAAGCCAATTTTTCCCTACTGCAAAGGAATAAATTTATTTAACTATTATGGTGGTTGTTAAACATTGAGAATGGTTGACAGCATTCTCAATCCCAATTAAGTAACATCATTAAACAAACAAATCAAATTAAATTTTATAGTAACAGGCTGAGATTCACATGATAATCCAGGTACTAGATACTCAAGATGTCCATAACCGGGGACACGGCTAACCATGATTAGTTTATACACTCTGCAGAGGTTTGCGCACTTTTCCCCACAAGACTCGATTTCCTCCATTGGATTTCTCGAACTACATGGTGTTTGAGAAACGGATGACCGAGACATAGTCTTTCAGAAGCGCTAGCACCTTATGATGGGTAGACCGTACCGCCTACATCCCCTACATCTACTAGTCTACCACTGTAAGAGTTCGCACGACTTAGTCAACTATGCTAGAGCCCATAATAGCTTGTGGCTGCACACGGAAGTTTCTAGCATGAATAATCTCATGATCCCTTTGAGCCTAGGTGGCGGTCCAAAAGAAAACAGGCAATCCTGGAATACCCAGGTACCTCAATCCACCCAAATGTGTAGTTAAGTTGCCACCTTAGATAAACCATTGATTTAAAATCTCACATCTGTCATGGATATCACTCACCCAATCCACGTCTACTAGCATAACATAGCAATAATAAGCAAACATAGAAGTAACTCCCAAAGGTTTGATAATAAACAGGTAATAGGTACTACCTCAACTACTTCCCAAACCCACAATTTAATTAGATCCTAATCATGCAATGTGTAAGTATTGATCTAATGCAATAAAACTGGGTAGTAGAAGGTATGATCAAAGTGTTACTTGCCTTGCTGATGATCCGGGAACCTAACGATTCGAAGTAGCAAGCGGCGCACTCCGGGTACTCTATCGCAAACAAACAAGCATACAATAAGTACTCAACTAATGCACAGGTAAAACTCAAATAAGAGATCTAGCCAGAAAGTTCAACTTAAGAACTCCGGTTGACAAAAAGAATCAAATCAAACGAAGCAACAAAAGACAAACGGCAAAAGAAACAAGCTTTGTTTACTATTCTGGATCTGAGGCAATTTTTACAGAAGCAAAAACTTGTTTAAGTTCGTTAAACGGAAAGAGGGTTTCGAGACGAAACTCCGGGTGCTTGAATCTCCTGATTTTGATAAACGAGCGGGAAGTTAT
Organism: Triticum aestivum; assembly: GCF_018294505.1. NCBI lineage: Eukaryota > Viridiplantae > Streptophyta > Magnoliopsida > Poales > Poaceae > Triticum > Triticum aestivum. The sequence goes on along the minus strand of NC_057800.1, from coordinate 356,087,640 downwards.
ACTAAAACAAAAATCGGATCAGAAATCGCGGATTTAATCCGAGAAAAAGAAAAACGACGAACAGTTTAACGAACGAAAGTTCGTTAACTGGATCTAAATGACAAACACGTTCGTTAAAACGAATGAACGAGCGAACGCTCGCTAATTAGCCTAAACCGTAAAAAAACTGTTCTAATAAAAAAACGGATCTAAAAAAACCGACGAAAACCGAACGGTTTTTCCGGGAAAACCGGCGGCGGGATCGAGGTAAACTCGGGCGGCGGGACGGCGGCGATGGGGTTCGGCGGCGCGGCGGCGGCGGCGAGGTCCGGCGGGGCGGCGACGGCGGGCGGCGGCATCGGCGGCGACGGTCGGCGGCGTCGGCGGCGGCAGCGGGGTCAGGCGGGGCTAGGGTTTCGGGCGCTGGCGGCTAGGGTTTCGGCCCGTGTGGGCCGGCGGTTTATAAAGGCTAGGTCCGGGGAGTCCGGGCCTAGCACGGCCCGTAGGTCGATTCGGATGTTTTTTTAAATAATTCTGCACAGAAAAACTAACGAAAGAAATACTAAACGGCCTCCAAAAATCCCGAAATAAATTTTCCCCGGCTTCTAAAATCAAGCCGCATAGGATGAACATTTATTTGGGGCCTAAATGCAATTTTGAAAAACGCGCATTTTTCCTAAATTCAAATAAAATAGCAAATAAAACCAAATAAAATCTTATTTGATTTTTTATTAAATCCTCAATATTTCTTTATTTTGTGAAAGTCATTTTATTCCCTCTCTCATATTTTTGCAATAGAAATTATTGTAGATAAAATAAATAAAATAAAATGATCCTATTTTCAAAATTTGAGACAAATCTCAAATATGAAAATAACGAAATCCCCAACTCTCTCCGAGGGTCCTTGAGTTGCGAAAAATTTGTAGGATTAACTAAAATGCAATAAATATGATATGCAACGATGATCTAGTGTATAACAATCCAAATTGAAAATTTGGGATGTTACAATCTACTTATTGTTGCGATGATGCTTGCCATTACTCTGCTTCCGGTTGGATACCTGGCCGTTTTGCGGAAGGAGGCACTTCCTCATGTCAACGATCCGCCTGTACATGTCGTAGCTCGTGTACGCCTCCTTGGACGCGTACACGACGTGAGCTTTGTCAAGTTTCTCCATCCAGGCCAAGTGCCAGGCACGCTTGTCCTTGTTGCAGGAGTCCTTCATGTCTCTGTAGTAGAGGTCGATAATGGCCTTGGCGAGCTGTACCAGTGAGTCCTTCTCATGCTCCTTGCTGCCCCAGATCATGCATCGGCCATGGATGTCGACAAGATTCTGGCAGTCGATGCCCGATTTCTCGAGGGCCTTTACATCATTGGTGATGTCCACCGTAGCGAACATGTAGTGGGGGCTGTTGACAAACCTGGCAAAACGCTCACAAGTCCTTGTGGCCAGGCAGTAGTGGTAGACCAGGACGTGGTGGCGCACTCACATCTGGGTGATGACGACCTTGGGATGAGACCCGACACGAGCGCGGGTGTACTCGAGGTCGAACCCAACCACCATGTACTTCTCCTTGACAAGCAACAGCTCCATGATGTAGATGGAGTGCTCCACTGAGACCGGGTCGTTGGTGTACACCATCGAGAGGTCCGTGAACCTTCTGTGGGTGTCCACCATGGCATGCAAGGTGAACAGCTGCTCATCATCGGCAACCGCTTGGAGCGCCATTGGAGCCACGCAGGATACACTCTAAGAATTTGTGGTTGTGGGTGTGCTTCTTGCAATGGTGGGGCACGATAGAAAGGTTGAAGAGACACAAGGGTTAATGGCCGCTATAATAAATGGGGGCCGACCGGCTTGTAATCATCACGCCTTGTCACGGCGTTCATAGCGGAGGATTCCAGTGCACACTTGACAACACAGCAACGCACGCGTTTTGTTTGACCAAGAGTGGGCTTGAAGGGGCACCAAATGTATCGTCGGTGAGCCTGTTCCCATGCTACCGCATAATTCACCATGCAAGCTTCCTGCCCGGCTAGTTTGGCCACGCGTCAGCTAGAAGAGGGACAAATCATGGGCGTTTATTGGCAAAAATCTTTGTAAAAACGAAGTGTGTGGAATGACTTCGGTCATAAGTTTACCCATGGGTGATGAGGTCAAAGTTACACAGAAGGGTGATGATGGATAATCGAGTGCGATAATTAATTCTGTGCTCTACAGGGCACACGATTGAAGAAACCAACTGTGTGCAATAATGTCGAAGATCGCACTCGAGTTAGCTATATAGATTGTGTGCTATGAGATCGACAAGATAAACATATCCGAGAATGGTTAATAAAATCTAAGACATTGCATACTAAGGTCAAAATAGTGCTACCAATATACGCATCTCATACGATGCCATTTCAACGATTGTACCACAAAAGCTCGAATTATTACAAGGTTCAAATTCCAGAGTTATATGGCTAAAATTCTAAGATTAAAAGGTTCAAACTGATATTAGAAATGACATTCAGCTCATTAGCTGCAAACGCTCGCACTGATCCGCTAAACATGGATATCAAAGAGGTTCAAACTAATATTACCAATTCTAAGTCTCGTTTCAAAATGTCATAATTTTTGCAAAGGGGCCATCCATTGAGAAGTCATGTCTGGGGTTGACACGATGAATTCCGATTACTCTGTCATCTAAAGTTTCAAAATGAAATTCAGCATTTTCAGAGCCTATTCCATTCTGCTGCTGTCGCCAGCACTGATCAACAAACCATTCATTTTTGCGAAATAAATGTAGGGAAAACCTCATTACCTTCAGCACCCTTGCTCTGACAACAAAGAACCTCGAAAATATAATCTCCGGTAAGGTCCCTTAGTAGGAGTTCAAAGTAATTTCTGAGAGATGCAGATCTAGGAAGCAGACGTGATTGTTATATTGTATCACATTATCCACCATTGGGCCTAATCTTATCGACAAAAGAAGAAAACATGTTAGCGCCTACAGGCAGTTTTGAACACTACTACATGCATATTTGGTTTGCATGATTTGTAAAATGCACTAACATGCCATCTTCGATTTGACATGATTAACATGGGCATTTGATTACAATCTAGAAAAATGTAGCCTTCTACACAAGAGGTTGGAGTGGATGAAAAGTTCCCAAAGAAAACTAGTACACATGAATCCAAAGGAGAAATGCTTATGGATTTTAACCACATGGGTCAAGCAACAAATATGCGGGGGGGGGGCATGTATGTACTGAAATCCTCCAATAGAATCCTTCAGAAATCGTAGTACATTGTCATTGTAAACTTGGAAAAATGTGTCACAAATTGAACCCCCTTATTGTTAACATTTAACATGAAAGGAACATCACCTCGATATATAGCTTCTCCAAGCACGAAAAGCATCTCAGGAAACTGACAACTTGCTCTAGGTTGGGGCCGATAGATTCTAGTGCCAAGACCTTCATTGTGCACGATTTAAGGGTGAAGCTTGTCAAAATCATTTTCTGGTTGACAAACGAACAAACATCTTCAAAATTATAAATAATGTTAATTTGTAGAAGGAGAGGTAGAAGGCGGATGTTGTACCTGAACGGGTGTGGATCCAATAACAAGTTCGGAGTATTTGTTAGACGAGTAGCACACCACTGTCAATTTCGGCGCAGAAATGACATTGATTCTTGTTGGGCCTTCTTGATCAACTACAAGTAATCTCTGAAGTGCAGGTGTCCTCAATGACCATACCGTGGTACACATCTTGTGATGTCTTCCTGCCGCACCAGCAACATATATAAATAGTCCGGAGAGTCATGGAGGTGATGTGGAATCTACTCAACCAATTGAATAGCCAGAAGACGAAGGTACTCGAGTGTAGTACAGCCATGAAGCAGGCACTCCATGTCACTGTTTGGGAGGCAGACGGAGACAAGCTCGAGGTGCTTCAGTCGTGGTAGAATAAGAGCAGGCGAATCATTAAGGGGGATGGCAGTTCCTGAACATGGCGAAGCGCAGCATGGGCATGAGGCGGAGCGCGGACGTTAGCAGTGAGCGCATATGCCCATCAACAAAAGTGAGCTCCTTGAGCTGATCTAGGGTTCGGGGCCAGAACGAGTCGTCAAGCTTGGCTCGATCCTTGTCGTTGGAACATAACTTGCCCATTCTAACGCCTCTGGTTGGGCCAAGGTGACTGTTGAGGATCTTGGAGAACGCATCCACGCTTTTGTGATAGCCTTGGTAGAGCTTGTGGGTGTTGATGAGGTCGAGTGGGGTGGAGTTCCATAGGGGGCGCCACCACCGGGAAGTTAGCATATATCTCATGACCATGCTCTTTTATGTGTAGTGTAATTATAGTGCCATCTTTTAGTACATAAAACTTGGAAATCCCTTTCCAAAGGACAGTGCCAAAACAGGAGGCACCACGTTCATCAAGTCATATAGTAGCAACGATTGTAAATCCATGGTTTTTGTTCATTATGACATCCCTGTAGTCTTGATTTGTGTAAAGGGAAAGATTGTGTGCTACAGATTCTCTTGCATAGCACGGGAAGCGCTACAGAAAATGGTAGGATTGTTAAAGAAAATATGGTAACATGCAAATATGGGCCCAAATTGAAAGAACTATACAACAGTTCAAATCGAAGGACAAAAATCTATAATTAAACAGATAGGGTAAACATGATTTCATGGAAATATGAGAGTAATCAAAAGAACAATACATCATTAATTTGCCTAATATAGAAAGAAGAGGGAAAAAATCCCCTTTGACGTATATGGTGCATGTTGTACCTTTTATTCAAATGTATCAATATTTAGAATATGTTCAAGAAAGTAGGCCATGCTCAAGTCATCCGGTATGGTGAGATTGAACATACCGCGCGCATCCTCAAGTCATCTAGTATGGTGAGATGGAATGTCTGGCGGAGGCCGCAAAGTCCTGATGTGTCCGCGCATTATACCCTGTGTGAATGAAAGAAAACCCACTAATACGCTTGAATAAAAATGAATTCACGGCGATTTCGGCCGGGTGATTAAAGGAGGCAGATGAACCGGGATAAGAGATGAGATAATATCCCATTAAATTACTTACCTTGTTGTCCATGAGAAAGAAACCTCACTACGTCAGATTCCCCAACTGAGCGGAGCTAGGTCGACCGCGAGCAGCGTCGACAAAGTCGATGGCGATAGGCAGCAGCAAGCGGAAGTGGCGAAATGTAGTTGGGTTTGCCGGCAGCCTGGTGGTGGCGACATGCATCAAACTAAGTGGTTACGGTTGCGATAGGCGGTGCCATGCATAGACACGGAGGAGCTCGTGTAGGTGTTAATGGGGACCGGAGGGGGTGGCGGGTGGTGTGAGGGTTTTTGTGACGTGGGGATGGTGAGGATTTTCTTTTTTGAATTGGGTGGTGAGTCTTTTCTGTCCCACAAAGAATTTCGGAGGCAACGGTTTGCTAGAGCCAACCGTGTGTGATTGACACAACGGGCAAAATGGAAGTCATTGCACACGGTTCCAATTTTGGGAACCATGTGTGATTGACATAGTACCTCCGTCCTGGTTTATTGGCCCCCTTTGTAATTTGTACCAAATTTTGACCAAATATTTAACTAAGAAATGTTTATGCATGTCACCAAAAATTATAGTATTGAACACTATGTTTAGATACACATCCAACTATATAATTTTTGCTGACCTGCACTAACATTTTGTCAGTTAAATCTTTGGTCCAAATTTAACACAAATTACAAAGGGGACCAATAAACAAGGACGGAAGTAGATTCCATCAACCGAACTGATTGCATCTATATCTCACTGTTAGACATAAGTAAACATAGATTAAACATACTTAGACATTGATAATAACCATAAGTACACAAGCATAGTTCAACCATAAGTACATAGTTCAACCGTCATTAAGCATGCTCAAGCATACATAGTTTGATCCCACATCTCATCTCACATGCCGGCACGATCCTGAAGCTTCTCCATGTACTCGGCATACACGTTGTGCGCCACCCTGTGAGAATACTTCTGCTTGAAGAAGCCAAAACACTTTGATACACGTCATGAAGCTTGTGGTTGCAAATGGGCATCGATAGCCGCCGTTCCATGTCCTAATACACCTATTATTCATTCCCGCATAAAGCTCCCTCGGGGTTTGCCTCTTGTACCTCCTCTAGACATCTTCATCCTCGCTGTCCACATTGTCAGACAGCACCTATACAAATAGTAAAAAAATGTGGCGTGAAATTAATATTTACAAACTAATCTCTAGCGAACATTTCGTAGTTGCCAAAATTTGGCACCAAATTAATGATTACATGTCGTGAAGCAGGGTTAGGAATTTATGGCTATTTGTTTATACATATCGAGAGATTATGGTTCGATTTTTAAGCACAATCGTCTATGTACAGACAAATCTTGAAGAAAATAATGGCACGAACATATGTAGGTAATTCAAACTCAATTGTCAAGTCCTGTCTAGGAATTATAAGCATCAACACTAACCCTAGTCGGATTACTAGCAGAAATCATTTGCATAGATGAAACAACTAATCACTTATCACTTGTGCCAATCAAACAATCAATACACTAAACGAATCTAATGAAACTAACTCAGATTTCATAGATTGGGAGAACATAACCATAGGATTTCTATTCCAAAAAGGCAGAGACAGGAGTAAACAGAGAAACCCTAGGATCTATTTGACACATAAATGGGTATAGATGACTAACCAGTTGTGCATTGTCATTGGACTCATCGTCGGAGTGGTCGTCGGAGTCCTCGCCAGGGTCGTCGCTCGAGTCGTCACCAGAGTCAGTGTGGAACTCCGCCTCCGGCTGTGGAAGCTCGATGCCGTCAATGACGTCAGGGTGCAGCAATAACTTGCTGGCGGTGAAGGCAATCTCTGTCTCCATCTCCACACCATGCTCCGGTGCTTCAGCAGCCCCGGCGTCGCCACTTGACACGTCCATTTTGCATCATGCTTTTATATTGATGTTTAATGCATTATGGGCTGTTATTTAACTTTATATCACAATACTTATGCCTTTTCTCCCTTATTTTACAAGGTTTACATGAAGAGGGAGAATGCCAGCAGCTGGAATTCTGGACTGGAAAAGGAGCAAATATTAGAGACATAGTCTTCACAACTCCAAAAGTCCTGAAACATCATGGAGATTATTTTTGGAATATACAAAAAAAATTGGCGAAGAAAGAACAAGAGGGGGGCCACCAGCTAGCCACAAGGGTGGAGGGCGTGCCCTACCCCCCTGAGCGCGCCCCCGACCTTGTTGTCCCTCTGGAAGGCCGCCGGTGCCCATCTTTGGCTATATGGTGTCCTTTACCCTGGAAAAAATCATAGAGAAGCTTTCGGGATGAAGCACCACCGTCTCGAGGTGGAACTTGGGCAGAACCAATCTAGGGCTTCGGTGGAGCTGTTCCGCCAGGGAAACATCCCTCTGGGAGGGGGAAATCGTCACCATCGTCATCATCATCGATGGAGGGTCAATCTCCATCAACATATTCACTAGCACCATCTCCTCTCAAAAACCTCCGATTGGTACCTATGGGTTGCTAGTAGTGTTGATTACTCCTTGTAGTTGATGCTAATTGGTTTATTCGGTGGAAGATCATATGTTCAGATCCTTAATGATACTTAATACTCCTCTGATTATGATTATGAATATGCTTTGTGAGTAGTTACGTTTTCTCCTGAGGACATGGGGGAAGTCTTGTTATAGGTAATCATGTGAATTTTATATTCGTTCGATATTTTGATGAGATGTATCTTGTCTTTCCTCTAGTGGTTTTATGTGAACATCGACTACATGACACTTCACCATTATTTGGGCCTAGGAGAAGGCATTGGGAAGTAATAAGTAGATGATGGGTTGCTAGAGTGACAGAAGCTTAAACCCTAGTTTATGTGTTGCTTCGTAAGGGGCTGATTTGGATCGATATGTTTCATGCTATGGTTAGGTTTACCTTAATTCTTCGATCGTAGTTGCGGATGCTTGCAAGAGGGGTTAATCATAAGTGGGAGGCTTGTCCAAGGGAGGACAGCACCCAAGCACTAGTCCACCCACATATCAAATTATCAAAGTAACGAACGCGAATCATACGAGCATGATGAAAACTAGCTTGACAACAATTCCCATGTGTCCTCGGGAGCGCTTTGCTTTATATAAGAGTTTTTCTAGGCTTGTCCTTTGCTATAAAAAGGACTGGGCTATCTTGCTGCACCTTGTTTACTTTATTTTCTGGCTACCTGTTACAATTTACCCTATCACAAAACTATCTATTACTGATAATTTCAGTGCTTGCAGAGAATACCTTGCTGAAAACCACATGTCATTTCCTTCTTCTCCTCGTTGGGTTCGACACTCATACTTATTGAAAGGACTACGATAGATCCCCTATACTTGTGGGTCATCACCACTCCCTCCGATGGGGTGCTTCGGCGGCATCCTCATACACTAGCGGCTTTGAGGACTGAGAGCGGTGTGGAGGATGAAAGCTGAGAGAGAAGATTGCGTGTGTGGCGAGGATGGGCGGTGCGGCCGCTCGGGTGCACCATTCATATGGAGTAGTAGGAGATAAGTAGGCGACAGTCAAACCGTTGGCTCGCCTCCTGGCGAGCCTGCTCACCGGACTCCTGGCATGCCTACCATCATTTCACATAGCTACTCGCATGACTCCTGATGAAACTGCGCAGCAAGCACCCCTCCGTCAATTCACACACCTACACTCACGCTTCCCGGTCTGCTTGCATGGCGCACTACTTGCATGCGTCCCTTCAACTGACACCTGCTCGCATGGCACACGGGTCGCGTGGCGGCACGTATATTGTTTTTCTATTTGGATGATTAATGTTGCCGCTTTATTACTTAACTGAAGCATGGCACATATCCATTGTTGGTCTAACGCTCACAGTTCGAGTAAATAATCCGTTTGGGAAATTGGTTCCCAATTATTAATAATATCAAGTTTGTAATTAGATAAATATTACATCAAAACTGGTCTGAAATTTGACAAAGAAGGTACAATGCCACTTTGTATTAGTGTCCATATGACATCATGATAAGTTTCATGAACTTCAAATAAGTTTTGGATGTACTAGAATTTAAAAATCAAGTTCTCAATGTTTGAAATTTCTTGCATGGGGAGTAAACATGCACCAAGTGAGGCACATGTGTTTTTGCAATCCATTTAGGTGCACTCTCACTTGTGCATGTAGCTCAAATTTGAATTTTGCACATTATACCCATAGAAAATCAATCAATTAATGTAATAAAACGTCTTAATGATCTCTGTTTTTTCGAAATTAAAACGACCCTCCTTTGGTAACATATGTTCACCACAGCATAATTTAACATGCATCGTAGTTGCGGTGGATTTGCGGTGTGTGTGTGTGGGTGTGTGCGTCTGGGGTGGCGGGTGGCTCGCAGTACACTATGAGTTGTGAGCCACCGTGTGGTCGGCCATTTTGTTAGGCAGGTGCCACATCAGAGTCGTGAATTCGTTATTTAAAACATTACACAACCCTTTCATACATACATGTTTTGGCCACATGTAGTCGATGGTTGTCCTAGACGACACTCGATACTCGTGTGTGACGCTTTTTGTGGACCCGCGAGGTCGTCGTCCATCACTTTGACGAACAACCGACAGTGAGATTAATTTGACCAACAAGGTAGAATCTTTTTTGTTTGTGTTATGGTGGTATATAGTACGCGTCGAAGAGGTGGGTGGGGACTAGCATATATACTATACATGCACGTCCGTGAAAAAGTACACTTCACTCAGTGTCGGGACTTTCCGGTTTTCGAGGCACATGCCACATCAGAGTTGTGAAATTGGCTATTCAAACATCACAGAACACCTCTTTGGGCCACATGCATGCAGGCGGTGGTCATCCTAGCTAGGACACTCACGTGTGACGCTTCCATCTGTGGGCCCACGAGAACATCGTCGACGCATGCATCACTTTGACCTACATCAGGAGAGGTTAATTAATTTCACCATCGAGGATGATTCTTTTTGGGTTGTATTATGGTAGGAGCATATAGTATGCGTCGAAGAGGGGGAAGGGGACCATCATATGTAGTACGCTTCATGAACCTCGCTTTGTGTGGGGGGTTTACGGTTTTTGAGGCATGTGGCACATCAAAGTTGTGCATTTTGGGTATTCAACATATGTTAGGCCCACATGCAAAGCGATGGTGGTTGTCCTCTCGCACCCACTTAAGTGGTTATCAGCGATATCGATGCTTTCCAGCTGTGGGTCCGCTTGGTCCATCACTACTTCTTGCCTGACAATGAGAGAGGTTAATTTGACTTAGGAGGGGATTATTATTCTGCTTGTAATACAATATATTTATAGGCCATGCTTTGGGATTACATAATATAGTTCGAGCACATACACATGCATGTGTATGCATGAATCCCTCCCACCGAGTCGAAGTGGCTAGTACAACGACACGTCATGAACCGATCTCGCTCTATGTGGGGACTATACAATTTTCGACGCACGCGCCACATCAATGTTGTGAAATGGTATTCAAATATGCATGCACGCATCACCTCCATACATATGCATGTAGTGGTTGTCTTTGAACTGTACACTCCCTCGCGTAGTCATCGGCGACAAGCCTATATATTAGTGGGCCCGCATGGCCATCCATGATCACCTTGACCGACAACAAGATAGGTTACCATGGCGGATTCTTATTTTGGTTTGTGTTATTGTAGTATAGGACATGGTGAGATTCATTCCTAATTATGTTTCAGCGCATATACTATGCACGCATGCATGCATGAATCCCCGTCGTCGGCTTGAAGTGTTGTGTAACATACATATATGCATCGTCAACCTAACCCTCACTCGGTGTGGGGATTTCTAGTTTGAAATGACGGTTCCACATCAAAGTTGTTCCATTGTGTATTCAAAAACACTCCTCTCCATACATATGTTTGGGCCACACGCATGTAGTGGTTGTCTTCGGGGACTAGCTACTTGCGTGATTATTGGCTAGCTAGCCCATCTCCGGGGTCGCATGGATGGCCATTACTTTGACCAACAACAAGAGAAAGGTTGTATGAGCAAGGTGGATTATTCTTGGTCTGTTTTACGATCCATCTTGGTGAGATGCCTCTCTGGCCTGCCGACTGAAAGTGTGTGTGTGTGGGGGGGGGGGCTGCTACTTCGCACTTTGCTAGGTGACCCTCTGTTGGGGGGCATGCATTCATAGCTTAGGATTCCCATCGTGCCGACACGAGGGGGGCTGCTAGCTACTTTGCACTTTGCTAGGTGAACCTCAGTTGGGGGCATGCATTCATAGCTTAAGATTCCCATCGTGCCGACACGAGGGGGGCAAGCAATACCATGCGCTTTGCGAGATAGGTGCCACATCGAAGTTGCATTTGGTATTTGAACATCAAACCACCCTTTTCATATATAAATTTGGTCCACATGCAAGTGTGTTTGCCTGCGTCATTTTTCGCCAAATTTATGAACATTAGACAAGCTAGATGACGCAACAGACATGGTTCACTCAAACTAACCATGTGCTACGTCGGTGCCCCTATCACACACACACTCGCAAAATACATTGTGCTCCACGAGGCTTCCCCTCTCATAAATATCTACCCGCCTGCAGCTTTTTCTGTTTGATAACACACAATTATTGTGTTTTGACTATGTGTGATGTTTCTTGTTCCCAATCCCGCCTGCATCCCTCAAAAATATTTGCCCACCTCGAGGGTTTTTCTGTTTCATAACACACATTTGTTATCTCTGGACCGTGTGCGATGTACCATCATCAAAATTTTCAATAGCCCCGTCATTTCACTCCCGCGTTTGTCTCCCGCGTAGTAAAATTTTCAGTACCTGCGTCATTTCCTCAAACACACCCCGCCCCCCTCCACACACGAGCGCGCGCACAGACACCCCCTTCCTCGCTTGAAACCCTAGCATGGTCCCTATCGCCGCCGCTGCAAGGCCACCATTGTCAACATTTGCTGGTTTGCCTGTGGAGCTTACCCACCCGATCTCCATACCCAGGCCACCCTGAGTTTCTTAGATGACGCCTGCCAAATGCCCCATTTACCACATGTCCCCATCCCCATCCCCATTCCCCAATCCTGACCGTCGCAGCCTAAGCCCGGCTATGCTTCCTGTGGAGCTCGAGGAGCGACTAGCCCAAAAGAGGTGTATCGCGGTCTCTTCGCCGGACGTCGCCAAGGAAGCTGACGATCATTACTGACTGCATGCACTCAATCAGTGGGCTAGAGTATGCGGGTATGTCGCGAACGTCGACAATGACATCGAGCTCTTTGAAAGCGATGGCCTGAGGCGGGCTATGTCACAGGTTAAGTGGCCCACCCCCAACCCCTCGGGTTCAACCACAGTCGATCTCATCCATGGCCCCGCCGCCGATCTCCTCTGGCTAGCTGTCAAGAATTTGCCATCCTACATCGCCATCGAGCCCCTTTTGTCATTTCTGAATGACACGTTTTGTGATGCTGGCTTGGGATCCACAGTTTCCAAGTCAGACCTCATCGACAGTGACCACGAGGAGGGCACCCTCTCTGGCTCTTCCAAGGGGAAAGAACCCATCTGCTCTTCCAAGGGGAAAGAGCCCGTCTGCGACATTAGGGAGGGCACCCTACAGCCGTGCTCTTCCAAGCGGAAGGAGCCCATCTGTGACAACATGGAGAGTATCCAGGGTCCCTGCTCTTCCCATGCGAATGAGCCCATCTGTGACAAGTTAGGAAACCCATGATTTGTTTTGTCGTGCCTCTTCACAGGGGGAAACCCATGATTTGTTTTGTCGAGTCCCCTTTGTAGTGTAGTAAGAATATGTCCAGTATTAATTGCTATATTTGGTCATTTTTAATATGCCTTGTTTATTTTAGTTGTTCATAATGTGATGCTCTATATGAGCAATTATTTACTGTGTAGTACATTTCATCAATCCAGTTTTAAACATACCAATTGGAATGCATATATTTGCTTGCTGTTAAGCCTGTTATAGCTAGCATATGCCTCTTTTAAAGTTTTTTGATTATTCAGTTGTTTGTAGTTAGCATATGTCCAGTTTCAAATGCTATATTTGGTTGTTCGTAGTATGCCTTGTTTATTCTAGTTATTCACAACATGATGTTCTCTATGTCCAAGTATGAATTGTGCAGTTCAATTCCATCAGTACTAGTTTGAAGAATACCACTATAATGACTACATTTTTTTGCTGCATCTTGTAGTTAACATGCCTTTCCATTTTTATTTAACAAGAACCAGTGTACTTAGACCAGAACAATACAAGTTTGAATGACTATGTTTGCTTGTTGTTAAATGATAGGCCTGTTGTAGTTAACACACCTTTCCACTTGTTTTGCTTTAGTAGCGTGCTAAAACCTGCACACTGAAGCTATCTTTTGGAGATTATTTTGTCTGCCATGGATAATTTTGGTTGATGTTTAGCCTGTTGTTCTTAACATTCCTCTCGATGCACCTACACAGGACAATTTTGGGAACGACTGTTGTTTTCCATCGAGGTTAGTTTCATCCCATGGCTTATATATACTCGCTGTTCAGGATGTCGGTAGCTGGTACCATATAGGCCCGGGGCTGATAAGGGACTAATCGGTCAATCGGGCTTTTAACTGAATATATATATATGTAACCCATTTAGTGTTAGGTTAACTAGGGCCAAATGTAATATATCTGAGGCTACATAGCAACATGCACTGTACTTAATGTCTAAATATGCAACCCTGGGCTACATAGCAATAAGGAAGAGTGTTACCTTAATGTTCTAATGATGTCTAGATATATGTAGAAGAGCAGCAGCAACAACAACAAAAACAACAACAACAACAACAACAACAACACAACCCTCTTTGGATACTCGACTTAGCTAGAGGTTAGAGTTAGTTTCTAGATCATGACTAACCCTAAACTAACTCCATCCAAAGAGGTGTTTGGATGACAGGATTAGATTGACAATAAATGCACTAGCAGAACTAGCTCCAATTAGCATCTCTTAGGTTGGATAGTTTTTTTGGGTGGGTTAGATGCAACTAGCTCAAACTAACCCTCATGTTTGGATGTACTTCAGGGCTATTTGTGCCCAAACAAGCTCAAACTAACTCTAACCCATGGATACAGCAGTAGTTAATCAGCCGATAATTTGTAAGAATGTAATAAACTGCTTCCGGCCCATAATATAAGATGTTAATTCATCTAATATGTGAGTATATTAGATGTTATAAGATATTATAAAAAGTGGTGTACTACATCATTGTGCAATTCATGTTTAGATTCTAATATTAACTTGGTGCTTTTATGTACGTATGTCATTGGTAAAGATCCACACTTCGACCCTTTCTGCGTATGGGGAAATGAGATATCGATGAACCAACATCAAGTGAGGAAGCTGATAAAGATTTTTAGTAAAATGGGTCAAAAGATGGCAATTAAACTATTTGTTTACACTTTATCCAAGACAACACCGAACTACAGGATGGTAGGTAAGAACTCTGCAGCCTTCTTTTTACTGCCCATAACGAGTTGTGTTAGATGACAATGTTTGAATCCTTTTCCTTTGCAGTGGTTCCCAAAGTAGTTTACTCAAGATTACCTCTCAAACTACATGATTGGTGGGCATGCAAAGGTTAAAGTATTTCCACCAGAACACGATGATTATCTAGATGTTTTCATGAAGGTCGTGAAGGATGGGTGGTCGGCCATCACAAGGTGTTGGACTGGAGTCGTGCATGCCTTCTACATGGAGGAGGGCACAATATGGGCATTCCGATTCACCTTGTTCAGGAACCAGAATGTATTTCGCCTCTTTCTTTACTGTCTTTAATAGTACAAGTATAAAACTGTGGTTCATCATTATTTATTTGGTTCTTATGTAATTCTTGAACATATGTACCTATGAATCGAATAATGCATTGGTTGTCTGAACCTGATGGATATGAAAAAAGCTATAGCACACATTCTAATTCAAGTTCAAATTTGGTACAATTTTAAATAGTAGCAATTAAATTACGGTGAAATTACGCTCTCCAGGTCATTATGGCACACATGGTTGGTAAAACACAAACATTTGGGAGATACACCATAATCTGACACGGTTCACAGAGAGTAAACGTGTGCAAGCATGCACACAGTTGCCGTTTGCAAAGCATGTGTGATGTCACACAATATCACAAACGGTGCGGGCAAACTAAATGTTTGTGATAATTGCCTTATCATACACGATTCGCAAGCATGAACTGTTTTTGATGAAGTACACATCGTAAATGTTGCACCACAGAATAGTGTGTGCGATAGTTGTCGTGTGCGACGATGTTACGATGGTCCGACGTTTCGTAATCCTGTCCCACACTCGTACGACGATTAGCTAATCTTCTCAATATGGTTTGAGAAAAGAGAATGTGTGTGATCGTATGCTTATCATACACGTTCTATAATAGTGAACCGTTGTGATGGGCCTTGCATTGTAAACGTAGCACCACAGAATACCGGCTGCGACAGCAATGCGAGCACGACGAGTAGGAGTACTGTATATGCATCTTGGCTCCCTACCCCTGACGGTTTCTGGATCGTGTGGGTAGGACCCCCCCCATCGCCCACACTAACTTGGTGACGGTTCCAAATGCCATTGCGGAAAGGGGTTAAAAACCGTTTGTATAGCACCGACGCATACGAGTGTCTCATTGCCCCATACGCAGAAAGGGTCAAAGCGCGGATCTTTACCAATGACATATGCACCTAAAAGCACGAAGTTAATATTAGAAGCAAAATAGCAATTGCACAATGATGTAGTACGACACTCTTTTATAATATCTTATAACATCCAATATACTCACATATTAGATGAATTAACATCTTATATTTGGGCCAGAAGGAGTTTATTGCATTTTTACAAATTATCGGCTGATTAACTACTATTGTATCCATGGGTTAGAGTTAGTTTGAGCTAGTTCGGGCTCAAATTGCCATAAATTATACCCAAACATGAGGGCTAGTTTGAGCTAGTTGCATCTAACTGACCCAAAGAAACTATCCCACCCAAGAGGTGCTAATTGGAGCTAGTTCTCCTAGTGCATTTATTGTCGATCTAACCCCGTCATCCAAACACCTCTTTGAATGGAGTTAGTTTAGGGTTAGTCATGAGCTAGAAACTAACTCTAACCTCTAGCTAAGTTGAGGAGCCAAACAGGGATGTGTTGTTGTTGTTGTTGTTGTTGTTGTTGTTGTTGCTGTTGTTGCTGTTGTTGCTGTTGTTGTTGTTGATGTTGTTGTTGTTGTTGTTGATGCTGCTCTTCTACAATTATATAAACATCACCAGAACATTAAAGTAACACTCTTCCTTGTTGATATGCAGCCTAGGATTGCATATTTAGACATTAATTATAGTGCATGTTGCTATGTAGCCTCAGATATATTACATATGACCCTAGTTAACATAACAATAAATGGGTTAAAGGTATATTCAGTTAAAAGTCCGATTCACCGATTAGTCCCTTATTAGCCCCCGGCCTATATGGTACCAGCTACCGATATCCTGAACAATGACTATATATAAGCCATGGGACGAAACTAACCTCGATGGAAAACAATAGTCCCTCCCAAAATTGTCCTATGTAAGTACATCGAGAGGCATGTTAAGCACAATAGGCTAAACATCAACCAAATATATCCATGGCAGACAAAATCATCTCCAAAAGATAGCTTCAGTGTGCAAGTTTAAGCACGCTAGTAAAGCAAAACAAGTGGAAAGGTGTGTTAACTGCAACAGACCTAACATTTAACAACAAGCAAACACTCATTCAAACTGGTATTGTGCCGGTCTAAGCACACTGGTTATTGTTAAAGAAAAACGGAAAGGTGATACGTCTCTGCCGTATCTATAATTTTTGATTGTTCCATGCCAATATTATACAACTTTCATATACTTCTAGCAACTTTTTACACTATTTTTGGGACTAACATATTGATCCAGTGCCCAATGCAAGTACCTGTTTGTTGCATGTTTCTTGTTTCGCAGAAAATCCATATCAAACGGAGTCCAAATGGGATAAAAACTGACGGACATTTTTTTGGAATATATGTGAATTTTGGGAAGTGGAATCAACGCAAGACGATGATCGAGGGGCCCACGAGGGTGAGAGGCATGCCCAGGGGGTCAAGCGCGCCCTGGGACCTCGTGGACTCTCCATAAGGCGGTTGGTGCCCTTATTTCGCCGCAAGAAATCCAATATGGGGATAGAAATTGTGTCAAAATTTCATCCCAATCAGAGTTACGGATCTCCGGGAATATAAGAAACGGTGAAACGCCAGAATCTGAAATGCAGAAACAGAGAGAGACAGAGAGACAAATCCAATCTCGGAGGGGCTCTCGCCCGTCCACCGCCATGGAGGCAATGGACCAGAGGGGAAACCCTTCTCCCATTAAGGGAGAAGGTCAAGGAAGAAGAAGAAGAAGGGGTGCTCTCTCCCCCTTTCTCCCGGTGGCGCCGGAACGCCGCCGGGGCCATCATCGTGTGACGGCAATCTACACCAACACCTCCGTCATCTTCACCAGTGTCTTCATCACCTTCCCCCATCTATCTACAGCGGTCCACTCTCCTGCAATCTTCTGTAACCTATACTTGAACATGGTCCTTTATGCTTCATATTATTATCCAATGATGTGTTGCCATCCTATGATGTCTGAGTAGATTTTCGTTGTCCTATCGGTAATTGGTGAATTGCTATGATTGCTTTAATTTCCTTGTGGTTATGTTGCTGTACTTTTGTGCCCATCATATGAGCACGCACGTGGATCACACCATACGATTAGTTGTATGTTGATAGGACTATGTATTGGAGGGCAAGAGTGACAGAAGCTTCAACCTAGCATAGAAATTGATGCATACGGGATTGAAGGGGGACCAATATATCTTAATGCTATGGCTGGATTTTACTTTAATGAACGTTAATATTTGTGGATGCTTGCTAATAGTTCCAATCATAAGTTCATAGAGTTCCAAGTCAGGGATGACATGATAGCAGTGGCCTCTCCCACATAAAACTTCCTATTGGTCTAGTAATGTAGTCAATTTCTTAGGGACAATTTCGCAACTCCAACCACCGCTTTTCCACACTAGATATACTAACTTTATTGCTTCTTTACCTAAAACAGCCCCTAGTTTTTATTTATGTGCTCTTTATATTCATGCAAACCTATGCTGTGAGACCTGCAAAGTCCTTCTAGTTTCATACTTGTTTTAGGTAAAGCGAACATTAAGCATGCGTAGAGTTGTATCGGTGGTCGATTGAACTTGAGGGAATATTTTTTCTACCTTTAGCTCCTCGTTGGGTTCAACACTCTTACTTATCGAAAGAGGCTACAATTGGTCCCCTATACTTTTGGGTTATCAAGAACTTTTTCTGGCGCCGTTGCTCGGGAGTTATAGCGTGGGGTGAATATTATTGTGTGTGCTTGTTTGCTTTATTACTAAGTACTTTTTATTTTGTGCTCTTGTTTTCTATCTTTAGTATGGGTAGGAAACACAAAATACCAAAAAAATTAGTTGTACCTACGACACCAATGGTTGAAGAACCACTCAAAATCTATCACACTCCTGAAGCTTTTTACTTGGATCATCTTCGATCCCTATGTGCCCGTGCTAAAACCCCAACTAGCTTAGTTGAGGGCAAATCTTTAGAAGAGCATGCTTGCTATGTGCGACACTACATATTTGAAAAAGGGAAACTTTTACTGGATCAAATTCATCGTTTGCAATGCTATGCTTGAAACTTATGTGAAATATATGATTTTACTTGTTGTTCTGAAGACCCTAAGAAACACCTTCCCTACCAATGTGAGTTTAGTGATAATGGAATCATATCTTCGTATGGTAAGGGTGTTTATAATTACTATGATGTTCAACAAATTGAAGAATTTGTTGCTTTTAAGGGTGCTTATGAAATTGCTCTTTTGATTGGAAAGTATGATGCTACTCTTTACAAATTTGAAAAAAATTCCATACTTAAATATTTTTATGATAATTATGCTTCTAATGCCTATGATAAATCATATATTGAGGACTCCTCCGCTATCCAAGAAGAGACTAATATTTTGTAGGAGTCTATGGACGAAGAAATTGATGACACTATCAGCTCATTGGATGAAAAAGATGATGAGGAGAGCGATGAACAAAAGGAGGAAGATCAGATTAGCTACTCATTCCCACCTTCTAATGAGATTAACTCTTCAACTCATACATTGTTTAATTT
This sequence comes from Triticum aestivum, assembly GCF_018294505.1. Lineage (NCBI taxonomy): Eukaryota > Viridiplantae > Streptophyta > Magnoliopsida > Poales > Poaceae > Triticum > Triticum aestivum. Next base: position 356,068,367 of record NC_057800.1, on the reverse strand, counting down.
TCCTTCGTGCTTACTGAAGGATGAATGCTATGATGATTGTTATGATCCCGTTGATTCTTCTGAAATATCCCTTTTTGATGATGCTTTCTATGCTTGTGGCCAAGATGCCAATATGAATTATTCAAATGGAGATGAACTTGCTATAGTTCCTTATGTTAAACATGAAATTGTTGCTATTGCACCCATGCATGATAGTCCTATTATCTTTTTGAACTCTCCCGACTACACTATATCGGAGAAGTTTGCCCTTATTAAGGATTATATTGATGGGTTGCATTTTACTACTACTCATGATGATTTTGATAGATATAATATGCATGTCCTTGCTGCTCCTACTTGCAATTATTATGAGAGAGGAACTACATCTCCGCCTCTCCATGTTTACAATATGATAAAATTGCAAGAAACTGTTTATACTATGCATTGGCCTTTACTATGTGTGCATGAATTGTTCTTTTATGACATGCCGATGCATAGGAAGAGAGTTAGACTTCGTTGTTGCATGATCTATTTTACTTTTTGCTCACTACTAAATCACAAATCATTGTTAATTAAAATTGGCTTTGATATACCTTGGGATCCGGGTGGATTCATTACTTAAGCACTATATGCCTAGCTTAATGGATTTAAAGAAAGCGTTGCCAGGGAGACAACCCAGAAGTTTTAGAGAATCATTTATTTCTATTGTGTGATTTTATAAAGTACAAATCCATTGTATTATAAAAATAATGGGCCAAGGTTTGTCTTTAGGATGTTTACATTGCTTGTTGGTTCGTGCGGTGCAAAACAGAAACTTTGACTGTAGTGCATGATTTTACTTCTTTTACTGGAAAGTCAAACGGTTCTGAAACCTTTTGCACTATCTTTCTATACAAATTTTTTATTTTTCCTAATTTTGTCAGAAGTTTTGGAGTAACAGAAGTATGGTGAATGTTCAGATTATTATAGACTGTCCTGTTTAGGATAGATTCTGTTTTGATGCATTGTTTGCTTGTTTTGATGAAACTATCGATTTCTATCAGTGGATTAAGCCATGGAAAAGTTATATAACAGTAGCTAAAATGCAAAAACAAAATATGAATTGGTTTGCAACAGTACTTAGAGTAGTTATTTGCTTTATTATACTAGCAGATTTTACCGAGCTTTCTGTTGAGTTTTGTGTGGATGAAGTGTTCGAAGATCGAGGATGTCTCGATTTGAGGAGGAGGAGTGACAAGAGCTCAAGCTTGGGGATGCCCAGGGCACCCCAAGTAATATTCAAGGAGACTCAAGCGTCTAAGCTTGTGGATGCCTCGGAAGGCATCCCATCTTTCTTCAACATGTATCGGTATGTTTTCAGATTCGCTTCGTTCATGTGAGATATGCAAATCTTGGAGCGTCTTTTGCATTTAGTTTTCACTTTTCTTTTATGCACCATGCTGGTACGAGATTTTCCATGGTTGATTTATAGAATGCTCATTGCACTTCACTTATATCTTTTGAGTATGGCTTTATAGAACACTTCATGTGCTTCACTTATATCATTTGAAGTTTGGATTGCCTGTTTATCTTCACTTAGAAAACTGCCATTTGTAGAATGCCCGTTTGCTTCAATTCTATTTGTTAGAGCGTGGGCATATCTTTTGTAGACATAATTAAACTCTCTTGCTTCACTTATATCTCTTTAGAGAGATGACAGGAATTGGTCATTCACATGGTTAATCATAAAATCCTACATAAAACTTGTAGATCACTGAATATGATATGTTTGATTCCTTGCAATAGTTTTGCGATATAAAGGTGGTGATATTGCTAGTTGAGTAACTGTGAAATTGAGAAATACTTTTGTTGAGGTTTGCACGTCCCGTAGCATGCACGTATGGTAACCATTGTGTGAAAAATTTGAAGCATGAGGTGTTTCTTTGATTGCCTTCCTTATGAGTGGAGGCCTGGGACGAGCAATGGTATTTTCCTACTAATCTATCCCCCTAGGACCATGTGCGTAGTGCTTGGTTTTGATGACTTGTAGATTATTGCAATAAGTATGTGAGTTCTTTATGACTAATGTTGAGTCCATGGATTATACGCACTCTCACCCTTCCAACATTGCTAGCCTCTTCGGTACCGTGCATTGCACTTTCTCACCTTGAGTGTTGGTGCAAACTTCACCGGTGCATCCAAAGCCCGTGATATGATACGCTCTATCACACATAAGCCTCCTTATATCTTCCTCAAAACAGCCACCATACCTACCTATTATGGCATTTCCATAGCCATTCCGAGATATATTGCCATGCAACTTCCATCATCATCATATACATGACTTGAGAATTCATTGTCATATTGCTTTGCATGATCGTAAGATAGCTAGCATGATGTTTTCATGGATTGTCTGTTTTATGATGTCATTGCCACGCTAGATCATTGCACATCCCGGTACACCGCTGGAGGCATTCATATAGAGTCATACTTTGTTCTAGACATCTAGTTGTAATATTGAGTTGTAAGAAAATAAAATTGTGATGATCATCATTATTAGAGCACTGCCCAGTGAGGAAATGATGATGGAGACTATGATTCCCCCAAAGTCGGGATGAGACTCCAGACTTTAAAAAAATAAAAGAGGCCAAAGAAGCCCAAATAAAAAATGGGCAAAGAAGCCCACCAAAACAAAAAAACAAAAAAACAAAAAAAGAGAGAAAAAGAGAGAAGGCCAATGCTACTATCGTTTTACCACACTTGTGCTTCAGAGTAGCACCATGTTCTTCATATAGAGAGTCTCTTGAGTTATCACTTTCATATACTAGTGGGAATTTTCATTATAGAACTTGTCTTGTATATTCCGATGATGGGCTTCCTCAAATGCCCGAGGTCTTCATGAGCAAGCAAGTTGGATGCACACCCACTTAGTTTCTAGTTTGAGTTTCATACACTTATAGCTCTTAGTGCATCCGTTGCATGGCAATCCCTACTCCTCGCATTGACATCAATTGATGGGCATCTCCATAGCCCATAGATTAGCCGCATCGATGTGAGACTTTCTCCCTTTTTGTCTTCTCCAAACAACCTCCATCATCATATTCTATTCCACCCATAGTGCCATGTCCATGGCTCGCGCTCATGTATTGCGTGAAGCCTGAAAAAGTGTGAAAATACTGAAGTATGAAACAATTGCTTGGCTCGTCATCGGAGCTGTGCATGATGGGAGCATTTTGTGTGACGAAGATGAAGCATAGCCAAACTATATGATTTTCGTAAGGATGAGCTTTCTTTGGCTAGTTTATTTTGAGAAGACATAATTTCTTGGTTGGTATGCTTGAAGTATTATTGTCTTGATGTCAAATGATAGACTATTGCTTTGAATCACTCGTGTCTTAATATTCATGCCTTGATTAGATTACATGATGAAGATTATGCTAGGTAGCATTCCACATCAAAAAATACATTTTTTATCATTTAACTACTCGAGGACGAGCATGAATTAAGCTTGGGGATGCTGATATGTCTTTGTCGTATCTATAATTTTTTATTGGTCCATACGAATATTATACATATTTCATATACTTTTGGCAACTTTTTAGACAATTTTTGGAACCAACATATTGATCCAGTGCCTAGTGCTAGTTCCTGTTTGTTGCATGTTTTTTGTTTCGCTTAAAATCCATATCAAACGGAGTCCAAACGGGAGAAAAACTGACAAAGATTTTTTTTTGAATATATGTGAATTTTTGGAAGTGGAATCAACGCGAGACGATGCCCGAGGGGCCCACGAGGGTGAGGGGCGCGCCCCAGGGGGTCCGGCGCGCCCTGGGCCCTCGTGGCCACTCCATAAGGAGGTTGGTGCCATTCTCTCACCGCAAGAAAGGCCATATCCAGATAGAAATTGTGTTAGAATTTCAGCCCAATCGGAGTTAAGGATCTCCGGGAATATAACAAACGGTGAAAGGCCAGAATCTGAAACGCAGAAACAGAGAGACAAATCCAATCTCGGAGGGGCTCTCGCCCCTCCGCCGCCATGGACACCATGGACCAGAGGGGAAACCCTTCTCCTATCTAGGGAGAAGGTCAAGGAAGAAGAAGAACAAGAAGAAGGGGGGCTCTCTCCCCCTCTCTCCCGGTGGCGCCGGAACTCCGCCGGGGCCATCATTGTGTGATGGCGATCTACACGAACACCTCCGTCATCTTCACCAATGTCTTCATCACCTTCCCCCATCTATCTACAGCGATCCACTCTCCCGCAACATGTTGTACCCTCTACTTAAACATGGTGCTTTATGCTTCATATTATTATCCAATGATGTGTTGCCATCCTATGATGTCTGAGTAGATTTTCGTTATCCTATCGATAATTGATGAATTGCTATGATTGATTTAATTTTCTTGTGGTTATGTTGCTGTCCTTTAGTGCCCATCATATGAGCGCGCGCGTGGATCACACCATAGGGTTAGTTGTATGTTGGTAGGACTACGTATTGGAGGGAAAGAGTGACAGAAGCTTCAACCTAGCATAAAAATTGATGCATATGGGATTGAAGGGGGGCAATATATCTTAATGCTATGGTTGGGTTTTACCTTAATGAACATTAGTAGTTGCGGATGCTTGCTAATAGTTCCAATCATAAGTGTATAAAATTCCAAGTCAGGGATGCCATGCTAGCAGTGGCCTCTCCCAAATAAAAGTTGTTATCGGTCTAGTAACATAGTCAATTGCTTAGAGACAATTTCGCTACTCCTACCACAACTTTTCCACATTCGCTATACTAACTTTATTGCTTCTTTACCTAAAACAGCCCCTAGTTTTTATTTACGTGCTCTTTATATTCTTGCAAACATATCCCGTTACAACTAGAAAGTCCTTCTAGTTTCATACTTGTTCTAGGTAAAGCGAACATTAAGCGTGCGTAGAGTTGTATCGGTGGTCGATCGAACTTGAGGGAATAGTTGTTCTACCTTTAGCTCCTCGTTGGGTTCGACACTCTTACTTATAGAAAGAGGCTACAATTGATCCCATATACTTGTGGGTTATCAAGACCTTTTTCTGGCGCCGTTGCACGGGAGTTATAGCGTGGGGTGAATATTCTTGTGTGTGATTGTTTGCTTTATTACTAAGTAGTTTTTATTTTGTGCTCTTGTTTTCTATATTTAGTATGGGTAGGAAATGCAAAATACCAAAAAATTAGTTGTACCTACAACACCAATGGTTGAAGAACCACTCAAAATCTATGACACTCCTGAAGCTTTTTACTTGGATCATCTTCGATCCCTATGTGCTCGTGCTAAAACCCCAACTAGCTTAGTTGAGGGAAAAATCTTTAGAAGAGCATGCTTGTTATGTGTGACACTGCATATTTGAAAAAGGGAAACTTTTACTGGATCAAATTCATCGTTTGCAATGCTATGCTTGAAACTTATGTGAAATATATGATTTTACTTGTTGTTCTGAAGACCCCAAGAAACACCTTCCCTACCAATGTGAGTTTAGTGATAATGGAATTGTATCTTCGTATGCTAAGGGTGTTTAAAATTACTATGATGTTCAACAAATTGAAGAATTTGTTGCTTTTAAGGGTGCTTATTAAATTGCTTCTTTGATTGGAAAGTATGATGCTACTCTTTTCAAATTTGAAATTTTTTCCATACATATATATTTTTATGATAATTATGCTTATAATGCCTATGTTAAACCATATATTGAGGACTCCTCCGCTGTCCAAGAAGAGATTAATATTTTGCAGGAGTCTATGGAAGAAGAAATTGATGAAACTGTCATCTCATTGGATGAAAAAGATGATGAGGAGAGCGAAGAACAAAAGGAGGAAGATCGGATTAGCTACCCATTCCCACCTTCTAATGAGAGTAACTCTTCAACTCATACATTGTTTAATTTCCCTTCGTGCTTACTGAAGGATGAATGCTATGATGATTGTTATGATCCCGTTGATTCTTCTGAAATATCCCTTTTTGATGATGCTTTCTATGCTTGTGGCCAAGATGCCAATATGAATTATTCTTATGGAGATGAACTTGCTATAGTTCCTTATGTTAAACATGAAATTGTTGCTATTGCACCCACGCATGATAGTCCTATTATCTTTTTGAATTCTCCCGACTACACTATATCGGAGAAGTTTGCCCTTATTAAGGATTATATTGATGGGTTGCGTTTTACTACTACACATGATTTTGATAGATATAATATTCATGTGCTTGCTGCTCCTACTTGCAATTATTATGAGAGAGGAACTACATCTCCGCCTCTCCATGTTTACAATATAGTAAAATTGCAAGAAACTGTTTATACTAGGCATTGGCCTTTACTATGTGTGCACGAATTGTTCTTTTATGACATGCCGATGCATAGGAAGAGAGTTAGACTTCGTTGTTGCATGATCTATTTTACATTTTGCTCACTACTAAATCACAAATCATTGTTAATTAAAATTGGCTGTGATATACCTTGGGATCCGGGTGGATTCATTACTTGAGCACTATATGCCTAGCTTAATGGCTTTAATGAAAGCGCTGCCAGGGAGACAACCCGGAAATTTTAGAGAGTCATTTATTTGTATTGTGTTCTTTTATAAAGTACAAATCCATTGTATTATAAAAATAATGTGCCAAGGTTTGTCTTTAGGATGTTTACATTGCTTGTTGGTTCGTGCAGTGCAAAACAGAAACTTTGACTGTAGTGCGCGATTTTACTTTTTTTTACTGGAACGTCAAACAGTTCTGAAACCTTTTGCACTATCTTACTTTACAAATTTTTTATTTTTCCTAATTTTGTCAGAAGTTTTGGAGTAACAAAAGTATGGTGAATGTTCAGATTATTATAGACTGTCCTGTTTAAGACAAATTCTGTTTTTGATGCATCGTTTGCATGTTTTGATGAACCTTTCGATTTCTATCAGTGGATTAAGCCATGGAAAATTTATATTATAGTAGCTAAAATGCAAAAACAAAATAAGAATTGGTCTGCAACAGTACTTAGAGTAGTTATTTGCTTTATTATACTAACGGATCTTACCAAGCTTTCTACTGAGTTTTGTGTGGATAAGTGTTCGAAGATCGAGGATGTCTCGATGTGAGGAGATGGAGGAGAGACAAGAGCTCAAGCCTGGGGATGCCCAGGGAACCCCAAGTAATATTCAAGGAGACTCAAGCGTCTAAGCTTGTGGATGCCCTGGAAGGCATCCCATCTTTCTTCAACATGTATCGGTATGTTTTCGGATTCGTTTCGTTCATGTGATATGTGCAAATCTTGGAGCGTCTTTTGCATTTAGTTTTCACTTTTCTTTTATGCACCATGCTGGTATGAGATTTTCCATGGTTGATTTATAGAATGCTCATTGCACTTCACTTATATCTTTTGAGTATGGCTTTATAGAACGCTTCATGTGCTTCACTTATATCGTTTGAAGTTTGGATTGCCTGTTTATCTTCAGTTAGAGAACTGCCATTTGTAGAATGCTCGTTTGCTTCACTTCTATTTGTTAGAGCATGGTCATATCTTTTGTAGAAAGAATTAAACTCTCTTGCTTCACTTATATCTATTTAGAGAGATCACAGGAATTGGTCATTCACATGGTTAATCATAAAATCCTACATAAAACTTGGAGATCATTGAATATGATATGTTTGATTCCTTGCAATAGTTTTGCCATATAAAGGTGGCGATATTGCTAGTTGTGTAACTGTGAAATTGATAAATACTTGTGTTGAGGTTTGCAAGTCCCATCGCATGCGAGTATGGTAACCATTGTGTGACAAATTTGAAGCATGAGGTGTTTCTTTGATTGCCTTCCTTATGAGTGGTGGCCGGGGATGAGCGATGGTATTTTCCTACTAATCTAACCCCCTAGGAGCATGTGCTTAGTGCTTGGTTTTGATGATTTGTAGATTTTTTCAATAAGTATATGAGTTCTTTATGACTAATGTTGAGTCCATGGATTATACGCACTCTCACCCTTCCAACATTGTTAGCCTCTTCGGTACCGTGCATTGCCCTTTCTCACCTCGAGAGTTGGTGCAAACTTCGCCGGTGCATCCAAAGCCCGTGATATGATACGCTCCATCACACATAAGCCTCCTTATATCTTCCTCAAAACAACCACCATACCTACCTATTATGGAACTTCCATAGCCATTCTGAGATATATTGCCATGCAACTTCCATCATCATCATATACATGACTTGAGCATTCATTGTCATATTGCTTTGCATGATCGTAATATAGCTAGAATGATGTTTTCATGGCTTGTCCTTTTTTGATGTCATTGATGCGCTAGATCATTGCACAACCCGGTACACCTGCGGAGGCATTCATATAGAGTCATACTTTGTTCTAGACATCCAGTTGTAATATTGAGTTGTAAGAAAATAAAATTGTGATGATCATCATTATTAGAGAATTGCCCCAGTGAGGAATGGATGATGGAGACTATGATTCCCCCACAAGTCGGGATGAGACTCCAGACTTAAAAAAAATAAAAGAGGCCAAAGAAGCCCAAATAAAAAAAGGGGGCAAAGAAGCCCGCCAAAACAAAAAACAAAAAATGGGAGAAAAGGAGAGAAGGGGCAATGCTACTATCCTTTTACCACACTTGTGCTTCAGGTGTAGCACCATGTTCTTCATATAGAGAGTCTCTTGAGTTATCACTTTCATATACTAGTGGGAATTTTCATTATAGAACTTGGCTTGTATATTCCGATGATGGGCTTCCTCAAATGCCTGAGGTCTTCATGAGCAAGCAAGTTGGATGCACACCCACTTAGTTTCCAGTTTGAGTTTCATACACTTATAGCTCTTAGTGCATCCGTTGCATGGCTATCCCTACTCCTCGCATTGACATCAATTCATGGGCATCTCCATAGCCCATTGATTAGCCGCGTCGATGTGAGACTTTCTCCCTTTTTGTCTTCTCCACACAAACTCCATCATCATATTCTATTACACCCATAGTGCCATGTCCATGCCTCTCGCTCATGTATTGCGTGAAGGTTGAAAAAGTTTGAAAATACTAAAGTATGAAACAATTGCTTGGCTCGTCATCAGAGTTGTGCATGATGGGAGCATTTTGTGTGACGAAGGTGAAGTATAGCCAAACTATATGATTTCGTAGGGATGAGCTTTCTTTGGCTATGTTATTTTGAGAAGACATAATTGCTTGGTTGGTATGCTTGAAGTATTATTGTCTTAATGTCAAATGATAGACTATTGCTTTGAATTACTCGTGTCTTAATATTCATGCCTTGATTAGAATACATGATGAAGATTATGCTAGGTAGCATTCCACATCAAAAATTATATTTTTTATCATTTACCTACTCGAGTACGAGCATGAATTAAGCTTGGGGATGCTGATATGTCCCTGTTGCATCTATAATTTTTGATTGTTCCATGCCAATATTATAGATATTTCATATACTTTTGGCAACTTTTTATACAATTTTTGGGACTAACATATTGATCCAGTGCCTAGTGCTAGTTCCTGTTTGTTGCATGTTTTTTGTTTCGCATAAAATCCATATCAAACGGAGTCAAAACAGGATAAAAACTGACGAAGATTTTTTTTGGAATATATGTGAATTTTTAGAAGTGGAATCAACGTGAGACGGTGCCCGAGGGGCCCACGAGGGTGAGGGGCGCGCCCAGGGGGTCCAGCGCGCCCTGGGCCCTCGTGGCCACTCCATAAGGTGGTATGTGCCCTTCTCTCACCGCGAGAAAGGCCATATGCAGATAGAAATCATGTTAAAATTTCAGCCCAATCGGAGTTATGGATCTCCGGGAATATCAGAAACGGTGAAAGGCTAGAATCTGAAACACAGAAATAGTGAGAGACAGAGAGACATATCCAATCTCGGAGGGGCTCTCTCCCCTCCGCCGCCATGGACACCATGGACCAGAGGGGAAAACCTTCTCCCATCTAGGGAGAAGGTCAAGGAAGAAGAAGAAAAAGGGGGGGGTCTCTCCCCCTCTCTCCCGGTGGTGCCGGAACGCCGCCGGGGCCATCATCGTGTGATGGCGATCTACACCAACACCTCCGTCATCTTCACCAACGTCTTCATCACCTTCCCCCATCTATCTACAGCGGTCCACTCTCCCGCAACACGCTGTACCCTCTAATAACATGGTGCTTTATGCTTCATATTATTATCCAATGATGTGTTGCCATCCTATGATGTCTGAGTAGATTTTTGTTGTCCTATCGGTAATTGGTGAATTGCTATGATTGATTTAATTTTCTTATGGTTATGTTGCTGTCCTTTGGTTCCCATCATATGAGTGCGCATGTGGATCACACCATAGGGTTAGTTGTATGTTGATATGACTATGTATTGGAGGGCAAGAGTGACAGAAGCTTCAACCTAGCATAGAAATTGATGCATACGGGATTGAAGGGGGGGGGGCAATATATCTTAATGCTATGGTTGGGTTTTACCTTAATGAACATTAGTAGTTGCGGATGCTTGCTAATAGTTCCAATCATAAGTGCATAGAATTCCAAGTCAGGGATGCCATGCTAGCAGTGGCCTCTCCCACATAAAACTTGCTATCGGTCTAGTAACGTAGTCAATTGCTTAGGGACAATTTCCCTACTCCTACCACCAGTTTTCCACACTCGCTATACTAACTTTATTGCTTCTTTACCTAAAACAGCCCCTAGTTTTTATTTATGTGCTCTTTATATTCTTGCAAACCTATCCCGTTACAACTAGAAAGTGCTTCTAGTTTCATACTTGTTCTAGGTAAAGCGAACATTAAGCGTGCGTAGAGTTGTATCGGTTGTCGATTGAACTTGAGGGAATAGTTGTTCTACCTTTAGCTCCTCGTTGGGTTCGACACTCTTACTTATCGAAAGAGGCTACAATTGATCCCCTATACTTGTGGGTTATCAAAAGGCGTCTTAACTATAAGATGCAGCAACCAAATGTATTCATTCATAGTGGTATTGTTGGAACTAGTATTGACTAAATTGAACTGCACAATTCATACTTGCACATATAGAACATCACATTGTGAATAACTGGAATAAACAAGGCATACTATGAACAACCAAAGATAGCATTTGAAATTGGACATATGCTAACTACAAACAACCAAACAATGAAAAAACTATAAAAGAGGCATAAGCTAGCTATAACAGGCTTAAAGTTGTTGGGTAACGAGCATGCAATTTCAAAAAAATCCTAAGATCACGCAAAATCTATTTAGGAGATGCATAGCAACGAGAGGGGGAGAGTGTGTCCACATACCCTCATAGACCGAAAGCGGAAGAGGAGATGCAGCACTTCTTTGATTTGGGTTCAAGCTTATCAGCCTGAAGCTTTTTCACATAAGTATCACAACCCCAAACTTTAAGAAACGACAGCTTAGGTTTCTTGCCAAACCACAGTTCATACGGTGTCGTCTCATTAGATGGTGCCCTATTTAACGTGAATGTAGCTGTCTCTAATAACCCCAAAATGATAGTGGTAAATTGGTAAGAGACATCATAGATCGCACCATATCTAATAAAGTACGATTATGATGTTTGGACACACCATTACGTTGTGGTGTTCCAGGTGGCGTGAGTTGTGAAACTACTCCACATTGTTTTAAATGAAGGCAAAACTCGTAACTCAAATATTCGCCTCCATGATCAGATTGTATAAACTTTATTTTCTTGTAACGATGATTTTCCACTTCACTCTGAAATTCTTTGTACTTTTCAAATGTTTCAGACTTGTGCTTCATTAAGTAGATGTACCCATATCTGCTCAAATCATCTAAGAAGGTCAGAAAATAATGATACCCGCCACGAGCCTTGACACTCATTGACCGCATACATCGGTACATAGTATTTCCAATAAGTCAGTGGCTCGCTCCATTGTTCCAGAGAACAGAGTCTTAGTCATCTTGCCCATGAGGCATGGTTCACAAGCATCAAATGATTCAAAATCAAGTGATTCAAAAGTCCATCTGCATGGAGTTTCTTCATGTGCTTTACACCAATATGACCTAAACGGCAGTGACACAAGTATCTTGCACTATCATGATCAACTTTGCATCTTTTGGCATCTATAATATGAATATGTGTATCACTACGATGGATATTCAATAAACCATTTATATTGAGTGTATGACCATAGAAAGTTTTATTCATGAAAACAGAACAACAATTATTCTCTGACTTACATGAATAACTGTATCGCAATAAACATGATCCAATCATATTCATTCTCAACGCAAACACCAAATAACATTTATTTAGGTCCAACACTAATCCCGAAGGTTGAGGGAGTGTGCGATGGTGATCTGATCAACCTTGGAATCACTTGCAACACACATCGTCACCTTGCCCTTAACTAGTCTCTGTTCATTTTGCAACTCCTGTTTTGAGTTACTAATCTTAGCAACTAAACCGATATCAAATACCCTGGGGTTACTATGAACACTAGTAAACTACACATCAATAACGTGTATATCATATATACCTTTGTTCACTTTTCCATCCTTCTTATCTACCAAGTATTTGGGGTAGTTCCGCTTCAAGTGACCATTTCCTTTACAGTAGAAGCACTCAGTTTCAGGTTTGGGTCTTGCTTTGGGCTTCTTCACGGGAGTGGCACTTTCTTTCCATTCTTCTTGAAGTTCCCTTTCATTCCCTTGCCCTTTTTTTGAAACTAGTGGTCTTGTTAACCATCAACACTTGATGCTATTTCTTGATTTCTACCTTCGCCGATTTTGCCCCCGCGAAGAGCTTTGGGAATCGTTTTCGTCATCCCTTGCATATTATAGTTCATCACGAAGTTCAAGTAACTTGGTGATAGTGACTAGAGAACTTTGTCAATCACTATCTTACCCGGAAGATTAACTCCCACTTGATTCAAGTGATTGTAGTACCCAGACATTCTGAGCACATGCTCACTAGCTGAGCTATTCTCCTCCATCTTGTAGGCAAAGTACTTGTCAGAGGTCTCATACCTCTTAACACGGGCATGAGTCTGAAATATCATTTTCAGCTCTTGGAACATCTCATATGCTCCATGGCGTTCAAAATATTTTGGAAGTCCCGGTTCTAAGCCGTAAAGCATGGTGCACTAAACTATCAATTAGTCATCATACCAAGATTGTCAAACGTTCATAGCGTCTACATCTGCTCCTGCAATAGGTCTATCACCTAGCGGTGCATCAAGGACATAATTCTTCTGTGTAGCAATGAGGATAATCCTCAGACCACGGACCAAGTCCGCATCATTGCCACTATTATCTTTCAACTTAGTTTTCTCTAGGAACATATCAAGAATAAAACAATGGAGCTATACGTGAGCTATTGATCTAAAAAATAGATACGCAAATACTATCAGGACTATAAATTAAGTTCAATTAATAATATTACTTAAGAACTCCCACTTAAATAGACATCACTCGAGTCATCTAAATGATTACGTGATCCAAACCAACTAAACCATGCCCGACCATCACGTGAGATGGAGTAGTTTTCAATGATGAACATCTCTCTATTGATCATATCTACTATATGATTCATGTTTGACCTTTCGGTCTCCAGTGTTCCGAGGCCATGTCTGTACATGCTTGGCTTGTCAAGTTTAACCCGACTATTCCGCATGTGCAAAACTGTCTTGCACCCGTTGTCTGTGAATGTAGAGCTTATCACACCCGATCATCACGTGGTGTCTCGGCACGATGAACTATCGCAACAGTGCATACTTAGGGAGAACACTTATACCTTGAAATTCTAGTGAGGGATCATCTTATAATTCTACTGCCGTACTAAGCAAAATAAGATGCATAAAATATAAACATCACATGCAATCAAAATATGTGACATGATATGGCCATCATCATCTTATGCCTTTGATCTCCATCTCCAAAGCACCATCATGATTTCCATTGTCACTGCTTGACACCTTGATTTCCATCATAGTGTCATTGTCGTCTTGCCAACTATTGCTTCTACAACTATCGCAAAACGCATAGTGATAAAGTAAAGCAATTGCATGGCGTTTGCATTTCATACAATAAAGCGACATCCATAAGGATCCTGCCAGTTGCCGATAACTTTTACAAAATATGATCATCTCATACAATAACGTATATCACATCATGTCTTGACCATATCACATCACAACATGCCCTGCAAAAACAAGTTAAACGTCCTCTACTTTGTTGTTGCAAGTTTTACGGGGATGCTACGAGCTTCTAGTAAGAACCGTTCGTACCTAGCATCAAACCACAATGGTGATTTATCAAGTCTGCTATTTTAACCTTCAATAAGGATCGGTCCTAGTCAAATGCGATTCAACTAAAGTTGGAGAAACAGGCACCCGCCAGCCACCTTTATGCAAAACTAGTTGCATGTATGTCGGTGGAACCGGTCTCATGAATGTGGTCATGTAATGTCAGTTCGGGCCGCTTCATCCAACAATACCGCCGAATGAAAAGAAGACATTGGTGGTAAGCAGTATGACGATCACTGCCCACAACTCTTTATGTTCTACGCATGCATATCATCTACGCATAAACCTGGCTCTCATACCACTGTTGGGTAACGAGCACGCAATTTCAAAAAATTTCCTATGCTCACGCAGGATTATCTAGGAGATGCATAGCAACGAGAGGGGGAGAGTGTGTTCACGTACCCTCATAGACTGAAAGCGGAAGTGTTAGCTTAATGCGGTTGATGTAGTCGAACGTCTTCTCAATCCAACCGAACAAGCACCGAACGTACGACACCTCCGAGTTCTACACACGTTCAGCTCCATGGCGTCCCTCGAACTCTTGATCTAGCAAAGTGTCAAGGGATACTTCCATCAGCATGATGGCATGGTGACAGTGATGGTGAAGTGATCCGTGCAGGGCTTTGCCTAAGCACTGCGTGAATATGATCGGAGGCGTAAACTATGGAGGGGCGCACTGCACACGGCTTGGAACAATTGATGTGTGTTAGAGGCTCCACCAACCCCGTATATAAAGGAGGGAGAGGGGAGGAGGTCGGCCCTAGGCGCATCCCAAGTAGGGGAGTCCTACTTGGGCTCCTAGTAGGATTCGGCCCCCCTTTCCTTTTACCGAAAGGGGTAAGGGGGAAGGAGAGAGAGGAGGAGAAGGAAAGGGGGGCGCCGCCCCTCCCCTAGTCCAATTCGGACTCCTCCCTTGTGGGTAGCGCGCCACCCCTTTGCGGGCTGCTGTGCATCCCTCCTATGGCCCATATGTCCCATATCTCCCCCCGGGGGGTTCCGATAACTCCCCGGTAATCCGATATGTACCCAATACATTCTGAAACACTCCCAGTGTCCGAATACTATAATCCAATATATCAATCTTTACCTATTTAACATTTCAAGACTCATCGTCATTCCGGTGATCTCATCTGGGGCTCCGGACAACATTTGGCCACCAAATCACAGAAGTCATATAATTCAAATCGTCATCGAATGTTAAGCGTGCGGACCCTACGGGTTTGAGAACTATGTAGACATGACCGAGACACCTCTCCGGTCAATAACCAATAGCGGAACCTAGATGCTCATATTGGCTCCTACATATTTTACGAAGTTCTTTATCGGTCAAATCGTAATGACAACATACGTCATTCCCTTTGTCATCGGTACGTTACTTGTCCGAGATTCAATCGTTGATATCTTCATACCGAGTCCAATCTCGTTACCGGCAAGTCTCTTTACTCGTGTCAAAATGCATCATCTCGCAACTAACTCATTAGTCACATTTCTTGCAAGGCTTATCATGATGTGCATTACTGAGAGGGCCCACAGATACCTCTCCGATACTCGGAGTGACAAATCCTAATCTCGATCTATGCCAACCCAACAAACACTGTCGGAGATACCTCTAGAGCATCTTTATAATCACCCAGTTACATTGTGACGTTTTATAGCACACTAGGCATTCCTCCGGTATTCGGGTGTTTCATAATTTCGTAGTCAAAGGAATATGTATAAGTCATGAAGAAAGCAACAGCAATAAAACATATCGATCATTATGCTAAGCTAATGGATGGGTCTTGTCCATCACATCATTCTCCTAATGATGTGATCCCATTTATCAAATGACAACACATGTCTATGGTTAGGAAACTTAACCATCTTTGATTAATGAGCTAGTCTAGTAGAGGCATACTAGGGACAATGTGTTTTATCTATGTATTCACACATGTATCCAGTTTCCGGTTAATACAATTCTGGCATGGATAATAAACATTTATCATGATATAAGGAAATATAAATAACAACTTTATTATTGCCTCTAGGGCATATTTCCTTTAACAACATGCAAATATATGCATTCCTATCGGTATGTTTCAAACAGGATTGATAAAATGTACTGCACAGTAAATAGTTGCACATATAGAGCTTCAAATTGTGAACAACTGAAATAAACAAGGCATTCTGCAAAGAACCAAATATAGAAAGTAAAACTAGACATATTCTCACTACACTACAAAAGGGACTCGACAAAACAAATCATGGGTTCCCCTGTGAAGAGGCACGGCAAAATAAATCATGGGTTTCCTCACTTTTCACAGATGGGCTCATTCCCGTGGGAAGAGTAGGGACCCTGGATGCACTCCATGTTGTTGCAGATGGGCTCATTCCCGTGAGAAGAGTAGGGACCCTGGATGCACTCCATGTTGTTGCAGATGGTCTCCTTCCCCTTTGAAGAGCACGGGTGTAGGGTGCCCTCCCTGATGTCGTAGACGGGCTCTTTCCCCTTGGAAGAGCAGATGGGCTCTTTCCCCTTGGAAGGGCCGGGGAGGGTGCCCTCCTTGTGGTTGCCATCGATGAGGTCTGAGTTGGAAGCTGTGGATCCCAAGGCAGCATCACAGAATGTGTCCTTCAGAAATGACAAAAGGGCCTCAATGGCTTGTAGGCTGGCAAATTCTTGACATTAAGCTAGAGGAGATCAACGGCGGGGTCAAGGATGAGATCGATGGTGGTTGAACCCGAGGGGTTGGGGGTGGGCCACTTAACCTGTCACTGTTGATGACCTCGATGTCGTAGCTGGCATCTGTGACATACCTGCATACTCTAGCCCGCTGATTGAGTGCCTGCGGCCAGCAATGGTCGTCAGCTTCCTCAGCGGTCACCTCGGAGATGTCGGGCGAAGAGACCATGATACACCTGTTTTGGTCCAGTCGGTCCTCGAGCTCCACGGAAAGAGTAGCCGAGCTGAGTCTGTGACGCTTTGGAGTGGGGGATGGGGATCTGTGGGAAAGGGGCATTTGGCAGGCGTCATCTAAGAAACTCAGGGCGGCCTGGGTATGGAGATTGGTGGGTACACTACAAAAAAAAGACACATCCGTGACATTTTGGGCTGAAAGAATTTTTTTGTCATGCTTATGACACTTCTATGACGATAATTGTGACAAAACCCGGTATCATCATAGATGTGGTGGGCTCCTACTTCTATGACAAAAAACAGGCTTTTCATCCTGGGCGGGCCGGAGACGCAGCCGCGTCACATTCTTTGGGCCGTTCATGACGGAAAAAACCGTGGTAGAAACGAGGGCGAGGAAAATATCGGGGAGTTCCCGGTTACGATGGGTGGTAGGGGCCGAGCGATTCTCTCGTACACGTATGTGCGTGGGTGTGAGGCGTTGGGCTCTAACTGAGCCTGAGCGATTGCACTTCAGGCTATGCATTAGTGAACCCGAGCGATCGATCGATCTGGCTGTTAACTAAACCCGATCGAGCGATTCCTTCGCTACTACTGCTAACTGAAGCCAATCGAACCTGCTGCCTCTTGATGAACAATGAGCATTGTTGGGGGGGGTGGATGAATAGCTCCCGGTGGGGGTTGGATGAACAGGACCCCATGGTAGTAGAGGCCGTTGCCGCTGGATGAACTGGGCCGCGATTGAGCCGGTTGGGGGTGGATGAACATGACCTCGTGGAGGGCTAGATGAACAGTAGCCAGTGGAGGGCTGGATGAACAGTAGCCCGTGGAGCGGTGGTTGACCAGGACCCCGTGCAGAGGGCTGGTTTAATAGTAGCCGGTGGAGGAGCAGTGGAGGCTAGATGAACAGGAGCCTGTGGATGAACAGTAGCTGGTGGAGGCAGGAGGGAGACGCCATGGATGAACAGTCGTAGGTGGATGCTGGAGGACAACAATTGATGAACAATAGCTTATGGAAGTAGTAGACGATGGACGAATAGTAGCCTACGGAGTCCCATTTTGCGGTACGCCACACTCCTCCCAATGAACAGGACCCCCGTTTTGACCATAGGAGGTCGAAGAGAAGTTATCTTCCTTCATTTTCCGGTACGCCACACCCCTCCCGATCAACAGGACCGCATTTCGACTATAGAAGGTCGAAGAGAAGTTCGTTTCCTCCGTTTCATGGTACGCCACACCCCTCCTGGTGAACAGGATCCCATTTCGACTATAGGCGGTGGAACAGAAAGCCGTTTCCTCTGTTCTATGGTACGCCAGGCCTCGTTTCGGCTGTTCCGTCCAAGCCAGTTGGCTCATGATGAACATGACGCATTCTATTGCCTCTCGATTAACAAGACGACGTATTTTCTCCGTTTCGACCTAGCCGGTTGGCTGCCGATGAATAGGACGCCGTCGCTGCCTCTCCATGTACACGAGCCCTGGCCGTATGTATGCGCAAGTAGGCATTCGAGACCCCGTCCGTATGTACGTACATCACCGTATTTACTTTCTTGCACCCTGGCTGTACATACGTGTACATGCTACGTTAGTGCCTCTACTCTGACACATGACCTTCCTTACTTGGCCACGGTTCATCGCTACAGCCTGCAGATAGACTGATCGACCAGTATGTACTTACACATTCGCGACGAGAATGACAACGCTACGTACGCTTCGACCAGGTGGGTCCCGACTGTCAGGGAGGATAAGGAGGCACTTACTTTAATGCGAATATATAGCTGGTGGGTCCCAACTGTCAGGGGGAGAATTATTTTTTTGTCCGTAATATGGACGCACTTCCTTGCATGCAAAGATGTAGCTGGTGGGTCCCAGCACTCAGGGGGGAACGTTTTTTCTCGAAATACGATGGCCCATCCGGTGGGTCCCTATTATTACGTGGAGGAATCATTATTTTACGAGTAATAGGGTTGCAATTCCTTGTTGCGGCCATGGACCGAGCTGTCAGTCTCTCCATGTACAATACTCTTCCGATGGAAGTCATTCCTTGACCACATTGACCACGCCACGCCAAGAGCACCAAGGAGGTGGACAACGGCAAGGCCTAGGAAGGGGACGGCGCGGAGCCAGGGAAGACCCGGTAGTGGATGCCACACAGAGAGGAGTACGAGGGTTGACTGGTTCGGCTATGGTGTGAGGCTACCATCGCCACAAAATAACAGGGGGTGTGGTTGACTAGAGGGATGGCCTGGCCAGCGGTGGGAGTACTAGGGGCGGTGAGGCCACCGCGGTAGGATTGTCAGCCATGGGAGGCAGGAGCAGGCAGCATGATCGGCGCTGGTTTGGGCGGCTCGAGCAAGAAGACCAGAGGTTGAAGAAGTAGTACGGCCGTTGCATGGACATCGTACGGTCACTGGAGCTAGAATCATTCATATTGACTAATTTGACAAAGCCCTCCGCCTGCGTCAACTTAGTAGGCCCACACGCCAGCCTCCCACTATGGTGGGTCCCAGCTAGCAGGGGGAGTATTCATTTTTTTGTGTTGACCACGCCGCGCCGAGCGCATCCAAGGGGTAGACGACAACGAGGCCCCGAACAACAATGAGCCGGAGATGGGAAGACGCAGTAGTGGAGTCACAGACGGAGAGCTGTACGAGGGTTAACTGGTTCTGGTGCGGCGTGGGTCGGCAGTCGGTGGAGAAGAACAGGAGGTGTGGAGGGGTGGAGGGTGGAGGGATAGCCTGGCCGGTTGTTGGGTAGCGCTTCACAGCGAAGCGTTCTAAGCAGACCTGCTAGCAGCAGGAGGTGGGAGCAGGTGGTCCTGGTGGCGCTGGAGGAAGAAGACGAGATATTGAAGATGGATGACGGTCGTTTGATGTAAATCCAACGACTATCGATACTAGAATCATTTGTTGACTAAGTTGACAACGACTTGCGTTGGTTTCGACCTATTGGCCCACATTTCAGCCTAAAAAAATGTGGCACATATCAAGCCCATTTTTTTAGAATTTACAGTCTATTTGATCTTTTTTGAGAAGTAGAGTACATTTGATGGGCTGGGTGAACAAATAATGTAGCGGCTATGCGGCCCATTTTTTAAAACTATAGCCCATTTTCACTTTCTCAAAATACACAAATTTGCTGGGCTGGCTGAACAAATAATGTAGCGTCCATGCGACCCATTTTTTCCTAAAAAATCACAGCCCATTTGCACGATTTTGCTGGGCTGGTTCTAATTATAATGTTGGGTTGGGCGCAGCAATGTTATCAAAAAATAAACAAGGGCTGAGTCTTTTGTTATAAATATATTTAAATAATAAGTGATTTATTATTACATTATTTCTTCAATCTTACCAAGCTTTTGTACACAATCTCCAGGATTTGCGTTGCCTTAATGTAAAAAAACCATGATTTTATTGTTAAAAAAACTTATTTTTATAAGTTAATAAGATGTGGGATATTGTTTTCTTGTATATGTAAGTATCTGTTAAATATATGATGACAATAACAATAATATATAATAACATATAAAATAATATAAATATATATATATAATATAGTTAGATGGGAAACATAAGTTGGACCTGGCATTCCTATTCTTATGTAGAAAAATAGAACAAACCTCTGCGTTTTCTTCAAAAAATACATAAGTTGGGTTGCGGATGTTTCAGGAAAAATAAAACCTAGGATGGGAGGTCCATAGGTCGGTCGATACATGTCGACCCTCAATAAAATACAAACCGACATGTCGTGGGCTGCGCATGTTAAAAAAGAAAGCCTAGACAGGGCAGCCCACAACCCTGCTGATACTTGCTGGCACACAGATAATAAATGATACCTGCCAGCTCCCCGGCTTTGTTGTAAATTTATCTCCTTTAGTAACTTCGTTGAAGCACCGAAAAAATATAACTGTCTTGACAAACCCATGGGCCCCAACGTCATTATAGAAATAGGAGGAAGAATTTTTTCAATGAGGCACTTGCTTGCGTACGGCAATAGACCTGGTGGGTCTCGACTGTCCGCCTCTCCACGTACACTCCTCTCCAGATTTCTCTCCTTTGTTCAACATGCTCACAACAGCAGACAACAGCACCACAGTGAGCGCACAAAGGCGGAGGACGAGAACGAACCACCAGAGCCGACGAAGGCATACTAGGTGCAGTGCCTTATTTCTACCGAAACTACTAAACTAGCCCAGTGGCCAAGTGACACTAGCTAACCGGTGTTCTGCCTCTGCCATTATTGACATGTGGGTCCCCATTGTCATCTACGCACACCATGTCCAACACTTGCCGAAACTTCATCCCTCGTTTTCTCTGTTTTTCACACACTCGACATTGTGTGGGAATTTTAAAAATAACATATCTTTTTGAGTGTGCATCATATGAAGATGTGCTATGCATGAATGTTGATCAGCATGATGTTAACTGGCTGGTAGTTCCATTTTCGACCATGAATAAAACATCCAACATGATGTTATCCCTGTTTGAAAAGGGCATGTTAATATAAATGTTCTGCCTCTGAAACTTGCAGTTTCTTATCTAAAACTGAAACTTGCAGTTTCTTCTCTGAGAATCACATAGTATGCATTTTTTATGAAACTACAATTTTTTAAGTGCTAACAATAGATCTCTAGAATTGATAAAATACTTCATATGCTCAGTACTGCAAATCTAAAATTCAAAAGGCATTCATATCTGAAAGTACTCTTAAAATACACAACACAAAACACAATTCACAACCTGCAAATACTCACAACGCTAAGCTCCTCCTGACAATTCACAACCTGCCCGACTATTGTGTTGGGGGGCGGTCCCCTCCTATTCCTTAGCGGCAGACAGCCGCCCCATGAGACAATGTGAACGGCCAGGGAGAGGATGGCAGGGAAGCATCGTTGGACCAACTGCTTTTCTCCACCTGTAGTTGGGTTCGGTCGATGAAGACTCCACAGGCTCACTCTAGCACAGCACCCTCACGGACGGCACCTTGTAGATGCTCGATCCTTCAGTCTCTGGTGGATGCTCCATCTGGGATCGATACTCCCACCACCGCTCCCTCACAATCGGATTCGATGAATCTGTTTGCTCCATGGCCCAGAGGAGCATCTCTATGTACTCCCACGCGACTCCCTTCGGTAGTATCTCCGCCTTTTTGCTCTGTTGCAGATATTTGGCCATGGATGTTGCCGTCGCCGCTAGTTGGTCCTTGTTGTCAAAGCAAGACTGTATTTCCAACATCCTAGCTAGCTTCACAAGGTCGCTGTCTGTGATCCTACGTACCGGTTGTACTCCTCCATCGATCTACTTCTCCACAACACCTTTAACTCGCCGGCGGTGGTTTTTGAATGGAAGAGGAGAGGAGCGGCGCTGGTTTTGGATTAGAATGGGAGAGGAGCGGCGCTGGTTTTGGATTGGAACAGGAGAGGAGGGGTAGTGGTTTTGAAATGGAAGAGGAGAGTAGCAGCGGTGGATTTAGATTGGAATAGGAGAGGAGGGGCAGAAGTTTAAGAGGAGAGGAGCGGCGCTAGTCTTAGATGTATTTTTTGGTTTTGCGTATTTTGGGTCAAAGTTTGGCCACATACTGTATTTTAATGTACACTGGTACGCGTCAGTGAATCCATATCACCAAAAATTGTATCGTTTGGTTCGGATCTAAATGTACACTGGTACGCGTCGGTGCTACACAAGCGGTTTTTGACCCCTTTCCGCGACAGCATTTGGAACCGTCGCCTAGTGAGTGACGATGATAGGGGGTCCTTCCCACATGACCCAGAAACAGTCGGGGATATGCCCTCCTGGCACACACACTCAGCAAAATGAGTTCGTGTGCGACCTACGAGTGCTCAAATACGGAAATACGTAAAGTGGAGCTAAAAAATACAATTATACATGCGAAATTGTTTCCAATCGCAAGTACATCCCACACAGTCAGTCCCTACTAAATGTTTCCGTTCGTATCTACATCCGACACAATCACTCAAAGGAAAATGTTTCCATTCACAGTTACATCACGCACAATTTTCCCCGTTAAATCGTTTGTGATAGCGTTGCCATTACACACGATATTAACAATTTTACCGTTTGCGTTATTGAATGCATCACACACGGTGCATAGAAGAAACTGTGTGGCAAAGGTTGTCCGTGACACACAGTTTTTATGTGGTAAACGTTGGTGCAAGGTGGCCTAACGCAAACAGTTTTCAAGAGGATGCCGTGTGTGATTGTTCATTGATCCAACACGGTTTATTCTTAGAAACTATGTGTGTTGCCTGAGGTCATCGCCCACGGTGTTTTCTCAATAGCCGTTTGCAATATGAAAACCCAATTAGCAGGATAATTAGCCAATTAGCAAACTAATTGCCCTATTATTAATAATCCATTTACTAATCTAATTGACATTCATATTAAGCACATAATATATTTCATTTC
Source organism: Triticum aestivum (assembly GCF_018294505.1). Classification (NCBI taxonomy): domain Eukaryota; kingdom Viridiplantae; phylum Streptophyta; class Magnoliopsida; order Poales; family Poaceae; genus Triticum; species Triticum aestivum. Next base: position 356,044,828 of record NC_057800.1, on the reverse strand, counting down.
CATATTAAGGAAGCAGGATTTCATAATTCAAATACATCCGAGTACAACATGATATAGCTTCAGCACTCATTTACCCCATTACACAACTACACCAACACCAAGTTTCACATGCAACATCTAGAACCTTTCGAAATTAGCATCATAGACGGTACATAGACATATGCATCTCATCTAGAAAACTGCTGCACTGGAAGGCGAATATTGAGCCTTCATTCATGTTGAAGGTCTTTGCAACTTTAGGCTAGTGCTTGTGGATGATTGACCGTCCATCCTTCGACCTCTTCAAGAACACTTCAATATTGAACCGTGGGTGTTGTATGAAAACTTTCCTCGCCTCCTGACCACAGAGGTGGTTTGAGAGGTAATCATCAGTGAACCCTGAAAACAAGGATGTGCATAAATATCTTCTCTATATTGGAAATGGGGCAAATGAATAAAAAAGGCAAGGTATAATAGTTAGTACCATCTTGTAAACCTCAGTGCTTCCCATTGTTTCCCTGCAACACATATAAGGTAGTTAGTCATCAGGTTAGGTAAGGGTTATGTTGATGATAAATAAGCACATTGCAGATTCATCAGATTAATTCAAGCCACACGGAAAATCCATTTATCGAAACCAAGGATGATTAAGAACTACGAAATATAGCACTTGTATATGCTTCTCATGTATTAACTACAGCCAAATTCGATTTATTCCTCACATGGTATACAATAACATAACACATCTAGAACAATTGAACATCACATTGCAGAATTGAACCAAGCAGTTAACTAAACACCACAACAAATGAACCAAACGTTAAGTGAGCACCACATTGCACAATATGACATACTCCTAATAGAAGATCAGACAGTTAACCAAATGAAGCATGCTTAACAAATTGGAATTATAGCAATTGTATTTGTTTCTCATGTATTTAGTACAGCTAAATTCGATTTATTTCTCACATGGTATACAATAACAGAATGTAGCCACAACAATAGAACATCCTATTGCAGAATTGAACCAAGCAGTTAACTAAACACCACAACAAATGAACCAAACGTTAACAGAGCACCACATTGCACAATATAACATACTCCTAATAGAAGATCAAACAGTTAATCAAATGAAGCATTCTTAACAAATTGGAAATATAGCAACTGTATTTGTTTCTCATGTATTTAGTACAGCCAAATTCGATTTATTTCTCACATGGTATTCAATAACAGAACACAGCCACAACAACTGAACATTGCATTGCGGAATTTAACCAAGCAGTTAACTAAAAAGCACAACAAATGAACCAAACTTTAACTAAGCACCACATTGCACAATATAACATACTCCTAGTAGAAGATCAGACAGTTAACCAAACCAAGCATGCTTAACAACTTGGAAATGTAGCAAAATTTGTTTCTCATGTATTTAGTACAGCCAAATTCGATTTATTTCTCACATGGTATACAATAACAGAATGCACCCACAACAACTGAATATCGCATTGCAGAATTGAACCAACTAGTTAACTAAACACGACAACAAATGAACCAAATGTTAACAGAGCACCACATTGCACAATATAACATACTCCTAATAGAATATCAGACAATTAACCAAACCGAGCATGCTTGACAACTTGGAAAATTGCACCCTAAAGAATTGAACATCACGTTTGCAGAATTGAACCAAACAGTTAAGTGAACACCACATTGCACGACATATAGAAAATATACACTAGAGCAGTAGATTGCATGGTAAAAGTAGATAAAACAATTCACTAGAATATGTCAAGGAAAGGCAATAGCTAGCAAACTGAACATGGGTCCTTATAGTGAGGTAATAAGACAAGCTACTCCTCATTGTCTGAGATATCGATGATGATTGGCTCCTTGGACATGGAAGAGGGCGAGGCCTTCGCATCGTGGGTGCCCTCGTCGTAGTGGTGAGTTTCCTGAGCTGCTCCTGGCACCAACCTGTTGGCTCTCGAGATGAGGTAAGCACGTGCACGCTGAGAAAACACATCGTAGTCTTCGTCGAAGGCACCGACGGTGGCCTCGAGAAAATACAATGAACTATCGTTTAAAGCAACCAACCACGTCATGGTGTCGGCGCACGAGGCGTTGATGGTGGCCTCGACGGCGAGGTGCTCCTCCAAGATCTGGGGGTCGGCACGAATGGTAGCCATCGCAACCTCATCCATGCGTGTGGCCGCGATTTGCTTCGTCGCTGCCAAATGCTCCTTGAGATCCTAGCTATACTGCGTGCACCATGGCTTAGGGCGGCACTTGTTTGGTGGAGGAATCGGTGATATGGGTGGAAGGTGTCGCGCTCGCGCCGGCGGTCGGGGCATGTGGGATGTGGAAGAGGAGGAGAATATGGGTAGGGTGTGGATTACCTGCCCGGATAGGCGAGGCCGATCAGCGTGAAGGAGGGTCGCCGGCGAGGAGGCGGTGCTGCAAGCTAGGAGTGAAGCTTTGAACTTGGAAAGGAAGGTGGAAACAAGGGAAATGTGGCTTTTGGTAAGGGGAGGGGGCGGGGAGGTAGATATTTCCGTAGAAGCCGAAAATTTGGAATCGCTTCAGCGAAAAAACTGGCGCGCAAAGTGTCATCAGACACGGTCCCTTTTTAGAGCGGGCTATGGACTGTAGCCATCCCACCTTCTTTAGTAAGTCGTATGCGTACTATACTCCTACGGTGATCCAAGATATTTTGTGTTGCATCTCACACAGTTGGTCGTAATAAACTGTGTGGGATCTACTTGATTTATCGTCTTGATTTGAATTACATAATGGAGTCACAGCGGCAATGGACGGTGTTTGAATTGCCAGACCTTTTATCTGAAGTGAACATGCAACTATATGTGTGTCATAAAAGAACTGGAATTATTCAGGGTTCATTTGGACATTTTTATGCATTAACTTAGTTTTCAATGCATTTATGTGCATAATTCAAATTTCACTACATGCACATCTCCAGTGAATATAAATTGGTTGAAAAATCAAATCTTTGTCCTTGGGTGCATGCTTAGGTCCCATGAAAGAAATGGGAAGGAATGTCAAACACCCTACCACCGTCACTCGGCCGCAAACATTGAGATACCTGGTTTTTAAATTCTAGTAAATCCAAAACTCGTCTGAAATTCATGAAACTTGGCATGCTATCCTGGAGTGGCATCAACATGACCTGGTAAATTTTCTGTCCCATTTGTGGCAGGTTTGGGTATATGCTTCTCACAAACCAGAGCTTCTAACAACAAGCATGATGGTTTCGGTAGGGAACGTCCCACCTTCGGCGAAAAACGATATCCATTGCCTCTTATTGCTTTCAAAAAATTTCTCGTGTCAACATAGAACAACAGGAGTGTTGTGTCAATTTTTGTGCTTTTTCGGGGTTCGTTTGGACATTTTTATGCATTAAGTGAGTTTTCAATGCATTTATGTCCATAATTCAAATTTGAAATACATGCGCATGCTCTAGTGCATATAAATTGGTTGAAAAATCAAATCTTTGCCCTTGGGTGTATGCTTAGGTCCCATGCAAGAAATGGGAATGAATGCCAAACACCCTGCCATAGTCACTCGGCCGCAAACATTGAGATACCTAGTTTTTAAATTCTAGTAAATCCAAAACCCATCTGAAATTCATGAAACTTGGCATGCAATCATGGAGCGGCATCAACATGCCGTGGAAATTTTTTTCTCCTATTTGGGGCAGGTTTGGGTATATGCTTCTCACAAACCAAAAGCTTCTCACAACAACCATGATGGTTTCGGTAGGGAACGTCCCACCTTTGGGGACGAAATGATATCCACTGCCTGTTATTGCTTTCAAAAAATTTCTCGTTTCAACATAGAATAACAGGAGTGTTGTGTAAATTTTTGTGATTTTTCGGCGTTCATTTGGACATTTTTATGCATTAACTGGGTTTTAATGCATTTATGTGCATAATTCAAATTTGAACTACATGCACATGCTCCAGTGCATGTAAATTGGTTGAAAAATCAAATATTTTTCCTTCGGTGCATGCTTAGGATCCATGCAAGAAATGGGAATGATTGTCAAACACCTTGCCACCGTCACTCGGCCGCAAACCTTGAGATACCTCATTTTAAAATTCTAGTAAATCCAAAACTCATCTGAAATTCATGAAACTTGGCATGCTATCATCGAGCGGCATCAACATACCATGGTAAATGTTTTGTTCTATTTGGACCAGGTTTGGGTATATGCTTCTCACAAACGAAAGCTTCTCACAACATGCATGATGGTTTAGGTAGGGAACGTCCCACCTTTGGGGACGAAATGATATCCATTGCCTCTTATTGCATTCAAAATTTGTCGCATGTCAACTTAGAACAATAGGAGTGTTGTGTCAATGTTTGTGAATTTTTGGGGCTCGTTTGGACATTTTTATGCATTAACTGAGTTTTCAATGCATTTATGTGCACAATTCAAATTTGAACCACATGCACATGCTCAAGTGCATTTAAATTGGTTGAAAAATCAAATATTTGTCCTTGGGTTCATGCTTAGGTCCCATTCAAGAAATAGGAATGAATGTCAAAGACCCTGCCACCATCACTCGGCCGAAACATTAAGATACCTGGTTTTTAAATTCAAGTAAATCCAAAACTCGTCTGAAATTCAAGAACTTGGCATGCTATGATGGAACGGTATCAACATGCCGTGGTAAAAATTTGTGTCCCATTTGGGGCAGGTTTGGGTAGATGCTTCTCACAAAGGAAGGCTTCTCACAACACGCATGATCGTTTCGGTAAGGAACGTCCCACCTTTGGGGACGAAATGATATCCACTGCCTCTTATTGCTTTCAAAAAAATTCTCATGTCAACATAGAACAACAGGAGTGTTGTATCAAGTTTTGTGATTTTCCGGGGTTCGTTTGGACATTTTATGCATTAACTGAGTTTTCAATGCATTTATATGCATAATTCAAATTTGAACTACATGCACATGCTCCTGTGCATGTAAATTGGTTGAAAAATCAAATATTTTTCCTTCGGTGCATGCTTAGGTCCCATGCAAGAAATGGGAATGATTGTCAAACACCCTGCCACCGTCACTCGGCCGCAAACATTGAGATACCTCATTTTAAAATTCTAGTAAATCCAAAACTCATATGAAATTCATGAAACTTGGCATGCTATCATGGAGCGGCACCAACATACCAAGGTAAATGTTTTGTTCTATTTGGAGCAGGTTTGGGTATATGCTTCTCACAAACGAAAGCTTCTCACAACAAGCATGATGGTTTAGGTAGGGAACGTCCCACCTTTGGGGACGAAATGATATGCATTGCCTCTTATTGCATTCAAATTTTGTCGCATGTCAACTTAGAACAATAGGAGTGTTGTGTCAATGTTTGTGAATTTTTGGGGCTCGTTTGGACATTTTTATGCATTAACTAAGTTTTCAATGCATTTATGTGCACAATTCAAATTTGAACTACATGCACATGCTCAAGTGCATTTAAATTGGTTGAAAAATCAAATATTTGTCCTTGGGTTCATGCTTAGGTCCCATTCAAGAAATAGGAATGAATGTCAAAGACCCTGCCACCATCACTCGGCCGAAACATTGAGATACCTGGTTTTTAAATTCAAGTAAATCCGAAACTCGTCTGAAATTCAAGAACTTGGCATGCTATGATGGAACGGTATCAACATGTCGTGGTAAAAATTTGTGTCCCATTTGGGGCAGGTTTGGGTAGATGCTTCTCACAAAGGAAGGCTTCTCACAACAAGCATGATCGTTTCGATAGGGAACGTCCCACCTTTGGGGACGAAATGATATCCACTACCTCTTATTGCTTTCAAAAAAATTCTCATGTCAACATAGAACAACAGGAGTGTTGTATCAATTTTTGTGATTTTTCGGGGTTCCTTTGGACATTTTATGCATTAACTGAGTTTTCTATGCATTTATGTGCATAATTCAAATTTGAACTACATGCACATGCTCCAGTGCATGTAAATTGGTTGAAAATCAAATATTTGTCCTTGGGTGCATGCTTAGGTCCCATGCAACAAACGGGAATGAATGTCAAACACCCTGCCACCGTCACTCAGCCGCAAACATTGAGAAACCTGTTTTTTAAATTCTAGTAAATCCAAAACTCGTTTGAAATTCATGAAACTTGGCATGCTATCATGGATTGGCATCAACATGCATGGTAAATTCTTTGTCCCATTTGGGGCAGGTTTGGGTATATGCTTCTCACAAACGAAAGCTTCTCACAATAAGCATGATGGTTTAGGTAGGGAACGTCCCACCTTTGGGGATGAAACGATATCCATTGCCTCTTATTGCTTTCAAAAAACTTCTCATGTTAACATAGAACAACAGGAGTGTTGTGTCAAGTTTTCTGATTTTTTGGGGTTCGTTTGGACATTTTTATGCATTAACTAAGTTTTCAATGCATTTATGTGCATAATTCAAATTTGAACTACGTGCACATTCTCCAGTGCATATAAATTGGTTGAAAAATCAAATCTTTGTCCTTGGGTGCATGCTTAGGTCACATGCAAGAAATGGGAATGAATGTCAAACACCCTATCACCGTCACTCGGCCGCAAACATTGAGGTACCTGGTTTTTAAATTCTAGTAAATCCAAAACTCGTCTGAAATTCATGAAACTTGGCATGCTATCCTGGAGCGGCATCAACATGTCGTGGTAAATTTTCTGTCCCATTTGTGGCAGGTTTGGGTATATGCTTCTCACAAACCAGAGCTTCTAACAACAAGCATGATGGTTTCGGTAGGGAACGTCCCACCTTTGGAGAAAAAAACGATATCCATTGCGTCTTATTGCTTTTAAAAATTTTCCCGTGTCAACATAGAACAACAGGAGTGTTGTGTCAATTTTTGTGATTTTTCGGGGTTCGTTTGGACATTTTTATGCATTAACTGAGTTTTCAATGCATTTATGTCCATAATTCAAATTTGAACTACATGCACATGCTCCAGTGCATATAAATTGGTTGAAAAATCAAATCTTTGTCCTTGGGTGTATGCTTAGGTCCCATGCAAGAAATGGGAATGAATGCCAAACACCCTGCCACAGTCACTCGGCCGCAAACAATGAGATACCTGGTTTTCAAATTCTAGTAAATCCAAAGCTCATCTGAAATTCATGAAACCTGGCATGCAATCATGGAGCGGCATCAACATGCCATGGAATTTTTTTTCTCATATTTGGGGCAGGTTTGGGTATATGCTTCTCACAAACCAAAAGCTTCTCACAACAACCATGATGGTTTCTGTAGGGAATGTCCCACCTTTGGGGACAAAACGATATCCATTGCCTCTTATTGCATTCAAAATTTGTCGCATGTCAACTTAGAACAATAGGAGTGTTGTGTCAATGTTTGTGAATTTTTGGGGCTCGTTTGGACATTTTTATGCATTAACTGAGTTTTCAATGCATTTATATGCACAATTCAAATTTGAACTACATGCACATGCTCAAGTGCATTTAAATTGGTTGAAAAATCAAATATTTGTCCTTGGGTTCATGCTTAGGTCCCATTCAAGAAATAGGAATGAATGTCAAAGACCCTGCCACCATCACTCGGCCGAAACATTGAGATACCTGGTTTTTAAATTCAAGTAAATCCGAAACTCGTCTAAAATTCAAGAACTTGGCATGGTATGATGGAAGGGTATCAACATGTCGTGGTAAAAATTTGTGTCCCATTTGGGGCAGGTTTGGGTAGATGCTTCTCACAAAGGAAGGCTTCTCACAACAAGCATGATCGTTTCGGTAGGGAACGTCCCACCTTTGGGGACGAAATGATATCCACTACCTCTTATTGCCTTCAAAAAAATTCTCATGTCAACATAGAACAACAGGAGTGTTGTATCAATTTTTGTGATTTTTCGGGGTTCGTTTGGACATTTTATGCATTAACTGAGTTTTCAATGCATTTATGTGCATAATTCAAATTTGAACTACATGCACATGCTCCAGTGCATGTAAATTGGTTGAAAATCAAATATTTGTCCTTGGGTGCATGCTTAGGTCCCATGCAACAAACGGGAATGAATGTCAAACACCCTGCCACCGTCACTCAGCCGCAAACATTGAGAAACCTGTTTTTTAAATTCTAGAAAAATCCAAAACTCGTTTGAAATTCATGAAACTTGGCATGCTATCATGGATTGGCATCAACATGCATGGTAAATTCTTTGTCCCATTTGGGGCAGGTTTGGGTATATGCTTCTCACAAACGAAAGCTTCTCACAATAAGCATGATGGTTTAGGTAGGGAACGTCCCACCTTTGGGGATGAAATGATATCCATTGCCTCTTATTGCTTTCAAAAAACTTCTCATGTCAACATAGAACAACAGGAGTGTTGTGTCAAGTTTTCTGATTTTTCGGGGTTCGTTTGGACATTTTTATGCATTAACTAAGTTTTCAATGCATTTATGTGCATAATTCAAATTTGAACTACGTGCACATGCTCCAGTGCATATAAATTGGTTGAAAAATCAAATCTTTGTCGTTGGGTGCATGCTTAGGTCACATGCAAGAAATGGGAATGAATGTCAAACACCCTACCACCGTCACTCGGCCGCAAACATTGAGGTACCTGGTTTTTAAATTCTAGTAAATCCAAAACTCGTCTGAAATTCATGAAACTTGGCATGCTATCCTGGAGCGGCATCAACATGTCGTGGTAAATTTTCTGTCCCATTTGTGGCAGGTTTGGGTATATGCTTCTCACAAACCAGAGCTTCTAACAACAAGCATGATGGTTTCGGTAGGGAACGTCCCACCTTTGGAGAAAAAAACGATATCCATTGCGTCTTATTGCTTTCAAAAATTTTCTCGTGTCAACATAGAACAACAGGAGTGTTGTGTCAATTTTTGTGATTTTTCGGGGTTCGTTTGGACATTTTTATGCATTAACTGAGTTTTCAATGCATTTATGTCCATAATTCAAATTTGAACTACATGCACATGCTCCAGTGCATATAAATTGGTTGAAAAATCAAATCTTTGTCCTTGGGTGTATGCTTAGGTCCCATGCAAGAAATGGGAATGAATGCCAAACACCCTGCCATAGTCACTCGGCCGCAAACAATGAGATACCTGGTTTTCAAATTCTAGTAAATCCAAAGCTCATCTGAAATTCATGAAACCTGGCATGCAATCATGGAGCGGCATCAACATGCCATGGAATTTTTTTTCTCATATTTGGGGCAGGTTTGGGTATATGCTTCTCACCAACCAAAAGCTTCTCACAACAACCATGATGGTTTCTGTAGGGAATGTCCCACCTTTGGGGACAAAACGATATCCATTGCCTCTTATTGCATTCAAAATTTGTCGCATGTCAACTTAGAACAATAGGAGTGTTGTGTCAATGTTTGTGAATTTTTGGGGCTCATTTGGACATTTTTATGCATTAACTGAGTTTTCAATGCATTTATATGCACAATTCAAATTTGAACTACATGCACATGCTCAAGTGCATTTAAATTGGTTGAAAAATCAAATATTTGTCCTTGGGTTCATGCTTAGGTCCCATTCAAGAAATAGGAATGAATGTCAAAGACCCTGCCACCATCACTCGGCCGAAACATTGAGATACCTGGTTTTTAAATTCAAGTAAATCCGAAACTCGTCTGAAATTCAAGAACTTGGCATGGTATGATGGAAAGGTATCAACATGTCGTGGTAAAAATTTGTGTCCCATTTGGGGCAGGTTTGGGTAGATGCTTCTCACAAAGGAAGGCTTCTCACAACAAGCATGATCGTTTTGGTAGGGAACGTCCCACCTTTGGGGACGAAATGATATCCACTACCTCTTATTGCCTTCAAAAAAATTCTCATGTCAACATAGAACAATAGGAGTGTTGTATCAATTTTTGTGATTTTTCGGGGTTCGTTTGGACATTTTATGCATTAACTGAGTTTTCAATGCATTTATGTGCATAATTCAAATTTGAACTACATGCACATGCTCCAGTGCATGTAAATTGGTTGAAAATCAAATAGTTGTCCTTGGGTGCATGCTTAGGTCCCATGCAACAAACGGGAATGAATGTCAAACACCCTGCCACCGTCACTCAGCCGCAAACATTGAGAAACCTGTTTTTTAAATTCTAGTAAATCCAAAACTCGTTTGAAATTCATGAAACTTGGCATGCTATCATGGATTGGCATCAACATGCATGGTAAATTCTTTGTCCCATTTGGGGCAGGTTTGGGTATATGCTTCTCACAAACGAAAGCTTCTCACAATAAGCATGATGGTTTAGGTAGGGAACGTCCCACCTTTGGGGATGAAACGATATCCATTGCCTCTTATTGCTTTCAAAAAAACTTCTCATGTCAACATAGAACAACAGGAGTGTTGTGTCAAGTTTTCTGATTTTTCGGGGTTCGTTTGGACATTTTTATGCATTAACTAAGTTTTCAATGCATTTATGTGCATAATTCAAATTTGAACTACGTGCACATGCTCCAGTGCATATAAATTGGTTGAAAAATCAAATCTTTGTCCTTGGGTGCATGCTTAGGTCACATGCAAGAAATGGGAATGAATGTCAAACACCCTACCACCGTCACTCGGCCGCAAACATTGAGGTACCTGGTTTTTAAATTCTAGTAAATCCAAAACTCGTCTGAAATTCATGAAACTTGGCATGCTATCCTGGAGCGGCATCAACATGTCGTGGTAAATTTTCTGTCCCATTTGTGGCAGGTTTGGGTATATGCTTCTCACAAACCAGAGCTTCTAACAACAAGCATGATGGTTTCGGTAGGGAACGTCCCACCTTTGGAGCAAAAAACGATATCCATTGCGTCTTATTGCTTTCAAAAAATTTCTCGTGTCAACATAGAACAACAGGAGTGTTGTGTCAATTTTTGTGATTTTTCGGGGTTCGTTTGGACATTTTTATGAATTAACTGAGTTTTCAATGCATTTATGTCCATAATTCAAATTTGAACTACATGCACATGCTCCAGTGCATATAAATTGGTTGAAAAATCAAATCTTTGTCCTTGGGTGTATGCTTAGGTCCCATGCAAGAAATGGGAATGAATGCCAAACACCCTGCCACAGTCACTCGGCCGCAAACAATGAGATACCTGGTTTTCAAATTCTAGTAAATCCAAAGCTCATCTGAAATTCATGAAACCTGGCATGCAATCATGGAGCGGCATCAACATGCCATGGAATTTTTTTTCTCATATTTGGGGCAGGTTTGGGTATATGCTTCTCACAAACCAAAAGCTTCTCACAACAACCATGATGGTTTCTGTAGGGAATGTCCCACCTTTGGGGACAAAACGATATCCATTGCCTCTTATTGCATTCAAAATTTGTTGCATGTCAACTTAGAACAATAGGAGTGTTGTGTCAATGTTTGTGAAGTTTTGGGGCTCGTTTGGACATTTTTATGCATTAACTGAGTTTTCAATGCATTTATATGCACAATTCAAATTTGAACTACATGCACATGCTCAAGTGCATTTAAATTGGTTGAAAAATCAAATATTTGTCCTTGGGTTCATGCTTAGGTCCCATTCAAGAAATAGGAATGAATGTCAAAGACCCTGCCACCATCACTCGGCCGAAACATTGAGATACCTGGTTTTTAAATTCAAGTAAATCCGAAACTCGTCTGAAATTCAAGAACTTGGCATGGTATGATGGAAGGGTATCAACATGTCGTGGTAAAAATTTGTGTCCCATTTGGGGCAGGTTTGGGTAGATGCTTCTCACAAAGGAAGGCTTCTCACAACAAGCATGATCGTTTCGGTAGGGAACGTCCCACCTTTGGGGACGAAATGATATCCACTACCTCTTATTGCCTTCAAAAAAATTCTCGTGTCAACATAGAACAACAGGAGTGTTGTATCAATTTTTGTGATTTTTCGGGGTTCGTTTGGACATTTTATGCATTAACTGAGTTTTCAATGCATTTATGTGCATAATTCAAATTTGAACTACATGCACATGCTCCAGTGCATGTAAATTGGTTGAAAATCAAATATTTGTCCTTGGGTGCATGCTTAGGTCCCATGCAACAAACGGGAATGAATGTCAAACACCCTGCCACCGTCACTCAGCCGCAAACATTGAGAAACCTGTTTTTTAAATTGTAGTAAATCCAAAACTCGTTTGAAATTCATGAAACTTGGCATGCTATCATGGATTGGCATCAACATGCATGGTAAATTCTTTGTCCCATTTGGGGCAGGTTTGGGTATATGCTTCTCACAAACGAAAGCTTCTCACAATAAGCATGATGGTTTAGGTAGGGAACGTCCCACCTTTGGGGATGAAACGATATCCATTGCCTCTTATTGCTTTCAAAAAACTTCTCATGTCAACATAGAACAACAGGAGTGTTGTGTCAAGTTTTCTGATTTTTCAGGGTTCGTTTGGACATTTTTATGCATCAACTAAGTTTTCAATGCATTTATGTGCATAATTCAAATTTGAACTACATGCACATGCTCCAGTGCATATAAATTGGTTGAAAAATCAAATCTTTGTCCTTGGGTGCATGCTTAGGTCACATGCAAGAAATGGGAATGAATGTCAAACACCCTACCACCGTCACTCGGCCGCAAACATTGAGGTACCTGGTTTTTAAATTCTAGTAAATCCAAAACTCGTCTGAAATTCATGAAACTTGGCATGCTATCCTGGAGCGGCATCAACATGTCATGGTAAATTTTCTGTCCCATTTGTGGCAGGTTTGGGTATATGCTTCTCACAAACTAGAGCTTCTAACAACAAGCATGATGATTTCGGTGGGGAACGTCCCACCTTTGGAGAAAAAACGATATCCATTCCGTCTTATTGCTTTCAAAAAATTTCTCGTGTCAACATAGAACAACAGGAGTGTTGTGTCAATTTTTGTGATTTTTCGGGGTTCGTTTGGACATTTTTATGCATTAACTGAGTTTTCAATGCATTTATGTCCATAATTCAAATTTGAACTACATGCACATGCTCCAGTGCATATAAATTGGTTGAAAAATCAAATCTTTGTCCTTGGGTGTATGCTTAGGTCCCATGCAAGAAATGGGAATGAATGCCAAACACCCTGCCACAGTCACTCGGCCGCAAACAATGAGATACCTGGTTTTCAAATTCTAGTAAATCCAAAGCTCATCTGAAATTCATGAAACCTGGCATGCAATCATGGAGCGGCATCAACATGCCATGGAATTTTTTTTCTCATATTTGGGGCAGGTTTGGGTATATGCTTCTCACAAACCAAAAGCTTCTCACAACAACCATGATGGTTTCGGTAGGGAATGTCCCACCTTTGGGGACAAAACGATATCCATTGCCTCTTATTGCATTCAAAATTTGTTGCATGTCAACTTAGAACAATAGGAGTGTTGTGTCAATGTTTGTGAATTTTTGGGGCTCGTTTGGACATTTTTATGCATTAACTGAGTTTTCAATGCATTTATATGCACAATTCAAATTTGAACTACATGCACATGCTCAAGTGCATTTAAATTGGTTGAAAAATCAAATATTTGTCCTTGGGTTCATGCTTAGGTCCCATTCAAGAAATAGGAATGAATGTCAAAGACCCTGCCACCATCACTCGGCCGAAACATTGAGATACCTGGTTTTTAAATTCAAGTAAATCCGAAACTCGTCTGAAATTCAAGAACTTGGCATGGTATGATGGAACGGTATCAACATGTCGTGGTAAAAATTTGTGTCCCATTTGGGGCAGGTTTGGGTAGATGCTTCTCACAAAGGAAGGCTTCTCACAACAAGCATGATAGTTTCGGTAGGGAACGTCCCACCTTTGGGGACGAAATGATATCCACTACCTCTTATTGCTTTCAAAAAAATTCTCATGTCAACATAGAACAACAGGAGTGTTGTATCAATTTTTGTGATTTTTCGGGGTTCGTTTGGACATTTTATGCATTAGCTGAGTTGTCAATGCATTTATGTGCATAATTCTAATTTGAACTACATGCACATGCTCCAGTGCATGTAAATTGGTTGAAAATCAAATATTTGTCCTTGGGTGCATGCTTAGGTCCCATGCAACAAACGGGAATGAATGTCAAACACCCTGCCACCGTCACTCAGCCGCAAACATTGAGAAACCTGTTTTTTAAATTCTAGTAAATCCAAAACTCGTTTGAAATTCATGAAACATGGCATGCTATCATGGATTGGCATCAACATGCATGGTAAATTCTTTGTCCCATTTGGGGCAGGTTTGGGTATATGCTTCTCACAAACCAAAGCTTCTCACAATAAGCATGATGGTTTAGGTAGGGAACGTCCCACCTTTGGGGATGAAACGATATCCATTGCCTCTTATTGCTTTCAAAAAACTTCTCATGTCAACATAGAACAACAGGAGTGTTGTGTCAAGTTTTCTGATTTTTCGGAGTTCGTTTGGACATTTTTATGCATTAACTAAGTTTTCAATGCATTTATGTGCATAATTCAAATTTGAACTACATGCACATGCTCCAGTGCATATAAATTGGTTGAAAAATCAAATCTTTGTCCTTGGGTGCATGCTTAGGTCACATGCAAGAAATGGGAATGAATGTCAAACACCCTACCACCGTCACTCGGCCGCAAACATTGAGGTACCTGGTTTTTAAATTCTAGTAAATCCAAAACTCGTCTGAAATTCATGAAACTTGGCATGCTATCCTGGAGCGGCATCAACATGTCGTGGTAAATTTTCTGTCCCATTTGTGGCAGGTTTGGGTATATGCTTCTCACAAACCAGAGCTTCTAACAACAAGCATGATGGTTTCGATAGGGAACGTCCCACCTTTGGAGAAAAAACGATATCCATTGCGTCTTATTGCTTTCAAAATTTTTCTCGTGTCAACATAGAACAACAGGAGTGTTGTGTCAATTTTTGTGATTTTTCGGGGTTCGTTTGGACATTTTTATGCATTAACTAAGTTTTCAATGCATTTATGTCCATAATTCAAATTTGAACTACATGCACATGCTCCAGTGCATATAAATTGGTTGAAAAATCAAATCTTTGTCCTTGGGTGTATGCTTAGGTCCCATGCAAGAAATGGGAATGAATGCCAAACACCCTGCCACAGTCACTCGGCCGCAAACAATGAGATACCTGGTTTTTAAATTCTAGTAAATCCAAAGCTCATCTGAAATTCATGAAACCTGGCATGCAATCATGGAGCGGCATCAACATGCCATGGAATTTTTTTTCTCATATTTGGGGCAGGTTTGGGTATATGCTTCTCACAAACCAAAAGCTTCTCACAAGAACCATGATGGTTTCGGTAGGGAATGTCCCACCTTTGGGGACAAAACGATATCCATTGCCTCTTATTGCTTTCAAAAAAATTCTCGTGTCAACATAGAGCAACAGGAGTGTTGTGTAAATTTTTGTGATTTTTCGGGGTTCGTTTGGACATTTTTATGCATTAACCGAGTTTTCAATGCATTTATGAGCATAATTCAAATTTGAACTACATGCACATGCTCCAGTGCATATAAATTGGTTGAAAAATGAAATATTTTTCCTTCGGTGCATGCTTAGGATCCATGCAAGAAATGGGAATGATTGTCAAACACCCTGCCACCGTCACTCGGCCGCAAACATTGAGATACCTCGTTTTAAATTTTTTGTTCATGAAACTCATCCAAAACTCATCCTAAATTCATGAAACTTGGCATGCTATCATGGAGCAGCATCAACATGCCATGGTAAATTTTTTGTTCTATTTGGAGCAGGTTTGGGTATATGCTTCTCACAAACGAAAGCTTCTCACAACAAGCATGATGGTTTAGGTAGGGAACGTCCCACCTTTGGTGACGAAATGATATCGATTGCCTCTTATTGCATTCAAAATTTGTCGCATGTGAACTTAGAACAATAGGAGTGTTGTGTCAATGTTTGTGATTTTTTGGGGCTCGTTTGGACATTTTTATGCATTAACTGAGTTTTCAATGCATTTATTGTTGGGGAACGTAGTAATTTCAAAATTTTCCAATGCACACACAAGATCATGGTGATGCATAGCAACGAGACGGGAGAGTGTGATCTACATACCCTTGTAGATCGACAACGGAAGCGTTTGGTTGATGTAGTCATACGTCTCCACGGCCCGACTGATCAAGCACCGAAACTACGGCACCTCCGAGTTCTAGCACACGTTCAGCTCGATGACGATCCCCGGACTCCGATCCAGCAAAGTGTCGGGGAAGAGTTCCGTCAGCACGACGGCGTGGTGACGATCTTGATGTACTACTGTCGCAGGGCTTCGCCTAAGCACCGCTACAATATTATCGAGGACTATGGTGGCAAGGGGCCCCGCACACGGCTAAGAATATGATCACGTGGATCAACTTGTGTGTCTATGGGGTGCCCCCTACCCCCGTATATAAAGGAGTGGAGGAGGGGAGGGCCGGCCCTCTCTATGGCGCGCCTAGGGGAGTCCTACTCCCACCGGGAGTAGGATTCCCCTTTCCTAGTCCAACTAGGAGTCCTTCCATGTAGTAGGAGTAGGAAACAAGGAAGGGCGCAGCCCCTCCCCCTAGTCCAATTCGGACTAGGCCTTGGGGGGGCACGCGGCCTGCCCTAGGCAGCCCCTCTCTCTTTTCCGTATGGCCCAATAAGGCCCAATACTTCTCCCGGCGAATTCCCGTAACTCTCCGGTACTCCGAAAAATACTCGAATCACTCGGAACCTTTCCGATGTCCGAATATAGTCGTCCAATATATCAATTTTTACGTCTCGCCATTTCGAGACTCCTCGTCATGTCCACGATCTCATCCGGGACTCCGAACTCCTTCGGTACATCAAAACTCATAAACTCATAATATAACTGTCATAGAAACCTTAAGCGTGCGGACCCTACGGGTTCAAGAACAATGTAGACATGACCGAGACACGTCTCCGGTCAATAACCAATAGCGGGACCTGGATGCCCATATTGGCTCCTACATATTCTACGAAGATCTTTATCGGTCAGACCGCATAACAACATACGTTGTTCCCTTTTTCATCGGTATGTTACTTGCCCGAGATTCGATCGTCGGTATCTCAATACCTAGTTCAATCTCGTTACCGGCAAGTCTCTTTACTCGTTCCGTAATACATCATCTCACAACTAACTCATTAGTTGCAATGCTTGCAAGGCTTATGTGATGTGCATTACCGAGAGGGCCCAGAGATACCTCTCCGACAATCGGAGTGACAAATCCTAATCTCGAAATACGCCAACCCAACATGTACCTTTGGAGACACCTGTAGAGCACCTTTATAATCACCCAGTTACGTTGTGACGTTTGGTAGCACACAAAGTGTTCCTCTGGTAAACGGGAGTTGCATAATCTCATAGTCATAGGAACATGTATAAGTTATGAAGAAAGCAATAGCAACATACTAAACGATTGGGTGCTAAGATAATGGTATGGGTCATGTCAATCAGATCATTCACCTAATGATGTGATCCCGTTAATCAAATAACAACTCTTTGTCCATGGTTAGGAAACATAACCATCTTTGATTAACGAGCTAGTCAAGTAGAGGCATACTAGTGACACTCTGTTTGTCCATGTATTCACACATGTATTATGTTTTCGGTTAATACAATTCTAGCATGAATAATAATCATTTATCATGATATAAGGAAATAAATAATAACTTTATTATTGCCTCTAGGGCATATTTCCTTCAGTCTCCCACTTGCACTAGAGTCAATAATCTAGATCACATCACCATGTGATTTAACATCAATTGTTCACATCTTTATGTGATTGGTTCACATCTCCATGTGACTAACACCCAAAGGGTTTACTAGATTCAATAATCTAGTTCACATCGCTATGTGATTAAGACCCAAAAAGTGATCATATTTTGCTTGTGAGAGAAGTTTAGTCAACTGGTCTGCCACATTCAGATCCTCATGTATTTTGCAAATTTCTATGTCAACAATGCTCTGCATGGAGCTACTCTAGCTAATTGCTCCCACTTTCAATATGTATCCAGATTGAGACTTAGAGTCATCTGGATCAGTGTCAAAACTTGCATCGACGTAACCCTTTACGACGAACCTTTTGTCACCTCCGTAATCGAAAACATATCCTTATTCCAGTAAGGATAATTTTGACCGCTGTCCATTGATCTACTCCTAGATCACTATTGTACTCCCTCTCTTAACACAGTGTATGGTATACAATAGATCTGGTACACAGCATGGCATACTTTATAGAACCTATGACTGAGGCATAGGGAATGACTTTCATTCTCTTTCTATCTTCTGCCGTGGTCGGGCTTTGAGTCTTACTCAACTTCACACCTTGTAACACATGCAAGAAACTTTTTCTTTGACTGTTCCATTTTGAACTACTTCAAAATCTTGTCAAGGTATGTACTCATTGAAAAAACTTATCAAGTGTCTTGATCTATCTCTATAGATCTTGATACTCAATATGTAAGCAGCTTCACCGAGGTCTTTCTTTGAAAAACTCCTTTCAAACATTCCTTTATGCTTTGCAGAATAATTCTACATTATCTCCGAGCAACAATATGTCTTTCACATATACTTTATCAGAAATGTTATAGTGCTCCCACTCACTTTCTTGTAAATACAGGGTTCACCGCAAGTTTGTATAAAACTATATGCTTTGATCAACTTATCAAAGCGTATATTCCAACTCCGAGATGTTTGCACCAGTCCATAGATGGATCGTTGGAGCTTGCACATTTTGTTAGCACCTTTAAGATTGACAAAACCTTCTGGTTGTATCATATACAACTCTTCTTTAATAAATCCATTAAGGAATGCAGTTTTGTTTATCCATTTGCCGGATTTTATAAAATGCGGCAATTGCTAACATGATTCGAACAGACTTAAGCATAGATACGAGTGAGAAACTCTCATCGTAGTCAACACCTTGAACTTGTCGAAAACCTTTTTGCGACAATTCTAGCTTTGTAGATAGTAACACTACTATCAGCGTCCGTCTTTCTCTTGAAGATCCATTTATTTTCTATGGCTTGCCGATCATCGGGCAAATCCATCAAAGTCCATACTTTGTTCTCATACATGGATCATATCTCAGATTTCATGGCCTCAAACCATTTCGCGGAATCTGGGCTCATCATCGCTTCCTCATAGTTTGCAAGTTCGTCATGGTCAAGTAACATGACCTCCAGAATAGGATTACCGTACCACTCTGGTGCGGATCTCACTCTGGTTTACCTACGAGATTCGATAGTAACTTGATCTGAAGTTACATGATCATCATCATTAGCTTCCTCACTAATTGGTGTAGTAGTCACAGGAACAGATTTCTGTGATGAACTACTTTCCAATAAGGGAGCAGGTACAGTTACCTCATCAAGTTCTCTACTTTCCTCCCACTCACTTCTTTCGAGAGAAACTCCTTCTCTAGAAAGGATCCATTCTTAGCAACGAATGTCTTGCCTTCGGATCTGTGATAGAAGGTGTACCCAACTGTCTCCTTTGGGTATCCTATGAAGACATATTTCTCCGATTTGAGTTTGAGCTTATCGAGATGAAACTTTTTCACATAAGCATCGCAACTCCAAACTTTAAGAAACGACAGCTTAGGTTTCTTGCCAAACCATAGTTCACACGGTGTCGTCTCAACGGATTTAGATGGTGCCCTATTTAACGTGAATGCAGCTGTCTCTAATGCATAACCCCAAAACGATAGTGGTAGATCGGTAAGAGACATCATAGATCGCACTATATCTAATAAAGTACGGTTATGACGTTCGGACACACCATTACACTATGGTGTTCCAGGTGGCGTGAGTAGTGAAACTATTTCACATTGTTTTAATTGAAGGCCAAACTCGTAACTCAAATATTTTACCTCTGCGATCATATCGTAGAAACTTTTATTTTCTTGTCACGATGATTTTCCACTTCACTCTGAAATTCTTTGAACTTTTCAAATGTTTCAGACTTATGTTTCATCAAGTAGATATACCCATATCTGCTCAAATCATCTGTGAAGATTAGAAAATAATGATACCTGCCACGAGCCTATTCATCGGACCACATACATCAGTATGTATGATTTCCAATAAATCTGTCGCTCGCTCCATTGTTTCGGAGAATGGAGTCTTAGTCATCTTTGCCCATGAGGCATGGTTCGTAAGCATCAACTGATTCATAATCAAGTGATTCCAAAATCCCATCAGCATGGAGTTTCTTCATGCGCTTTACACCAATATGACCTAAACGGCAGTGCCACAAATAAGTTGCACTATCATTATTAACTTTGCTTCTTTTGGCTTCAATATCATGAATATGTGTATTACTACGATCGAGATCCAACGAACCATTTTCATTGGGTGTGTAACCATATAAGGTTTTATTCATGTAAACAGAACAACAATTTATTCTCTTACTTAAATGAATAAGCATATTGCAATAAACATGATCAAATCATATTTATGCTCAACGCAAACACCAAATAACACTTATTTAGGTTCAACACTAATCCCGAAAGTATAGGGAGTGTTCGATGATGATCATGTCAATCTTGGAACCACTTCCAACACACATCGTCACTTCACCCTTAACTAGTCTCTGTTTATTCTGCAACTCCTGTTTCGAGTTACTAATCTTAGCAACTGAACTAGTATCAAATACTGAGGGGTTGCTATAAACACTAGTAAAGTACACATCAATAACATGTATATCAAATATACCTATGTTCACTTTGCCATCCTTCTTATCCGCCAATCACTTGGGGTAGTTCCGCTTCCAGTGACCAGTCCCTTTGCAGTAGAAGCACTTAGTCTCAGGCTTAGGATCCAGACTTGGGCTTTTTCACTTGAGCAGCAACTTGCTTGCTGTTCTTCTTGAAGTTCCCCTTCTTCCCTCTGCCCTTTCTTGAAACTAGTGGTTTTGTCTACCATCAACACTTGATGTTTTTCTCGATTTCTACCTTCATCAATTTCCGCATTACGAAGAGCTTGGGAATCGTTTCCGTTATCCCTTGCATATCATAGTTCATCACGAAGTTCTACTAACTTGGTGATGGTGACTAGAGAAT
Organism: Triticum aestivum; assembly: GCF_018294505.1. Lineage (NCBI taxonomy): Eukaryota > Viridiplantae > Streptophyta > Magnoliopsida > Poales > Poaceae > Triticum > Triticum aestivum. Next base: position 356,023,779 of record NC_057800.1, on the reverse strand, counting down.
TCTGTCAATCACTATCTTATCTGGAAGATTAACTCCCACTTGATTCAAGCGATTGTAGTACTCAGACAATCTGGGCACATGCTCACTAGTTGAGCGATTCTCCTCCATCTTTTAGCTATAGAACTTGTTGGAGACTTCATATCTCTCAACTCGGGTATTTGCTTGAAATATTAACTTCAACTCCTGGAACATCTCATATGGTCCATGACGTTCAAAACGTCTTTGAAGTCCCGATTCTAAGCTGTTAAGCATGGTGCACTAAACTATCAAGTAGTCATCATATTGAGCTAGCCAAACGTTCATAACGTCTGCATCTGCTCCTGCAATAGGCCCGTCACCTAGCGGTGCATCAAGGACATAATTCTTCTGTGCAGCAATGAGGATAAACCTCAGATCACGGATCCAATCCGTATCATTGCTACTAACATCTTTCAACACAATTTTCTCTAGGAACATATCAAAATAAACACAGGGAAGCAACAACGCGAGCTATTGATCTACAACATGATTTGCAAAATACTACCAGGACTAAGTTCATGATAAATTTAAGTTCAATTAATCATATTACTTAAGAACTCCCACTTAGATAGACATCCCTCTAATCCTCTAAGTGATTACGTGATCCAAATCAACTAAACCATGTCCGATCATCATGTGAGATGGAGTAGTTTCATTGGTGAACATCACTATGTTGATCATATCTACTATATGATTCATGCTTGACCTTTCGGTCTCCGTGTTCCGAGGCCATATCTGTATATGCTTGGCTCATCAAGTATAACCTGAGTATTCCGCATGTGCAACTGTTTTGCACCCGTTGTATTTGAACGTAGAGCCTATCACACCCGATCATCACGTGGTGTCTCAGCACGAAGAACTTTCGCAACGGTGCATACTCAGGGAGAACACTTCTTCATAATTAGTGAGAGATCATCTTATAATGCTACCGTCAATCAAAGCAAGATAAGATGCATAAAAGATAAACATCACGTGCAATCAATATAAGTGATATGATATGGCCATCATCTTGTGCTTGTGATCTCCATCTCCGAAGCACCGTCGTGATCACCATCGTCACCGGCGCGACACCTTGATCTCCATCGTAGCATCGTTGTCGTCTCGCCAATCTTATGCTTCCACGACTATCGCTACCGCTTAGTGATAAAGTAAAGCATTACAGCGCGATTGCATTGCATACAATAAAGCGACAACCATATGTCTCCTGCCAGTTGCCGATAACTCGGTTACAAAACATGATCATCTCATACAATAAAATTTAGCATCATGTCTTGACCATATCACATCACAACATGCCATGCAAAAACAAGTTAGACGTCCTCTACTTTGTTGTTGCAAGTTTTACGTGGCTGCTACGGGCTTAAGCAAGAACCAATCTTACCTACGCATCAAAACCACAACGATAGTTTTGTCAAGTTGGTGCTGTTTTAACCTTCACAAGGACCGGGCGTAGCCACACTCGGTTCAACTAAAGTTGGAGAAACTGTCACCCGCAAGCCACCTATGTGCAAAGCACGTCGGGAGAACCGGTCTCGCGTAAGCGTACGCGTAATGTCGGTCCGGGCCGCTTCGTCCAACAATATCGCCGAACCAAAGTATGACATGCTGGTAAGCAGTATGACTTATATCGCCCACAACTCACTTGTGTTCTACTCGTGCATATAACATCAACACATAAAACCTAGGCTCGGATGCCACTGTTGGGGAACGTAGTAATTTCAAAATTTTCCTACGCACACGCAAGATCATGGTGATGCATAGCAACGAGAGGGGAGAGTGTGATCTACGTACCCTTGTAGATTGACAACGGAAGCGTTTGGTTGATGTAGTCGTACGTCTCCACGGCCCGACTGATCAAGCACCGAAACTACGGCACCTCCGAGTTCTAGCATACGTTCAGCTCGATGACGATCCCCAGACTCCGATCCAGCAAAGTGTGGGGAAGAGTTCCGTCAGCACGACGGCATGGTGACGATCTTGATGTACTACTGTCGCAGGGCTTCGCCTAACCACCGCTACAATATTATCGAGGACTATGGTGGCAGGGGGCGCCGCACACGGCTAAGAATATGATCACGTGGATCAACTTGTGTGTCTATGGGGTGCCCCCTGCCCCCGTATATAAAGGAGTGGAGGAGGAGAGGGCCGGCCCTCTCTATGGCGCGCCTAGGGGAGTCCTACTCCCACCGGGAGTAGGATTCCCCTTTCCTAGTCCAACTAGGAGTCCTTCCATGTAGTAGGAGTAGGAAACAAGGAAGGGCGCAGCCCCTCCCCCTAGTCCAATTCGGACTAGGCCTTGGGGGGACGCGCGGCCTGCCCTAGGTAGCCTAATAAGGCCCAATACTTCTCCCGGCGAATTCCCGTAACTCTCCGGTACTCCGAAAAATACATGAATCACTCGGAACCTTTCCGATATCCGAATATAGTCATCCAATATATCGATTTTTACGTCTCGACCATTTCGAGACTCCTCGTAATCTCCCCGATCTCATCTGGGACTCCGAACTCCTTCGGTACATCAAAACTCATAAACTCATAATATAACTGTCATGGAAACCTTAAGCGTGCGGACCCTACGGGTTCGAGAACAATGTAGACATGACCGAGACACGTCTCCGGTCAATAACCAATAGCGGGACCTGGATGCCCATATTGGCTCCTACATATTCTACGAAGATCTTTATCGGTCAGACCGCATAACAACATACGTTGTTCCCTTTTTCATCGGTATGTTACTTGCTCGAGATTCGATCGTCGGTATCTCAACACCTATTTCAATCTCGTTACGGGCAAGTCTATTTACTCATTCTGTAATACATCATCTCACAACTAACTCATTAGTTGCAATGCTTGCAAGGCTTATGTGATGTGCATTACCGAGAGGGCCCAGAGATACCTCTCCGACAATCAGAGTGACAAATCCTAATCTCGAAATACGCCAACCCAACATGTACCTTTGGATACACCTGTAGAGCACCTTTATAATCACCCAGTTACGTTGTGACGTTTGGTAGCACACAAAGTGTTCCTCCGGTAAATGGGAGTTGCATAATCTCATAGTCATAGGAACATGTATAAGTCATGAAGAAAGCAATAGCAACATACTAAACGATCGGGTGCTAAGCTAATGGAATGGGTCATGTCAATCAGATCATTCACCTAATGATGTGATCCCGTTAATCAAATAACAACTCTTTGTCCATGGTTAGGAAACATAACCATCTTTGATTAACGAGCTAGTCAAGTAGAGGCATACTAGTGACACTCTGTTTGTCTCTGTATTCACACATGTATTATGTTTCCGGTTAATACAATTCTACCATGAATAATAAACATTTATCATGATATAAGGAAATAAATAATAACTTTATTATTGCCTCTAGGGCATATTTCCTTCATTTATGTGCACAATTCAAATTTGAACTACATGCACATGCTCAATTGCATTTAAATTGGTTGAAAAATCAAATGTTTGTCCTTGGGTTCATGCTTAGGTCCCATTCTAGAAATAGGAATGAATGTCAAAGACCCTGCCACCATCACTCGGCCGAAACATTGAGATACCTAGTTTTTAAATTCAAGTAAATCCAAAACTCGTCTGAAATTCAAGAACTTGGCATGCTATGATGGAACGGTATCAACCTGCCGTGGTAAAAATTTGTGTCCCATTTGGGGCAGGTTTGGGTAGATGCTTCTCACAAAGCAAGGCTTCTCACAACAAGCATGATCGTTTCGGTAGGGAACGTCCCACCTTTAGGGACGAAATGATATCCACTGCCTCTTATTGCTTTCAAAAAAATTCTCATGTCAACATAGAACAACAGGAGTGTTGTATCAATTTTTGTGATTTTTCGGCGTTCGTTTGGACATTTTATGCATTAACTGAGTTTTCAATGCATTTATGTGCATAATTCAAATTTGAACTACATGCACATGCTCCAGTGCATGTAAATTGGTTGAAAAATCAAATATTTGTCCTTGGGTGCATGCTTAGGTCCCGTGCAACAAACGGGAATGAATGTCAAACACCCTGCCACCGTCACTCGGCCGCAAACATTAAGAAACCTATTTTTTAAATTCTAGTAAATCCAAAACTCGTTTGAAAGTCATGAAATTTGCATGCTATCATGGAGTGGCATCAACATGCCGTGGTAAATTCTTTGTCCCATTTGGGGCAGGTTTGGGTATATGCTTCTCACAAACGAAAGCTTCTCACAACAAGCATGATGGTTTAGGTAGGGAACGTCCCACCTTTGGGGATGAAACAATGTCCATTGCCTCTTATTGCTTTCAAAAAACTTCTCATGTCAACATAGAACAACAGGAGTGTTGGTTCAATTTTTCTAATTTTTCGGGGTTCGTTTGGACATTTTTATGCATTAACTGAGTTTTCAATGCATTTATGTGCATAATTCAAATTTGAACTACATGCACATGCTCCAGTGCATTTAAATTGGTTGACAATCAAATATTTGTTCATGGGTGCATGCTTAGGTCCCATGCAAAAATGGGAATGAATGTGAAACACCCTACCATCGTCACTCGGGCGAAACATTGAGATACGTGGTGTCGGGGGGAACGACACCTATGGGATAACTAGGATCCCTTTTGCTATGGTTGGCGGGCGCGAGGTTGTGCAAAGAGCGTGTCTAGAAGCCAGCACGAGGTTCGTTTACCCAGGTTCGGGCCGCGAGGATGCATAATACCCTAGTCCTGCTTTGATGTATATTTGAGTGTTCTTGAGTTCTTGAACTTGCTACGATGCGTGTGTCGTCCAAATGATCTGAATCCAAAAGATCTGAATCCTCCCTCAGTATGCCGCGGGCCTCCTTTTATAGCCAAAGGGGTTGCCACTATGGCACACAGGAGGTGGAAAGCATACAGTGGTCGAGTCTATCACCTGGCACTGTAGGACAGAACACATTTAATGCGCTGCCAATGTGCCCTTCTCGCTTATTTGGGGACGACAAGGAAGCTCGTACCAGTTGTCGCCGCCTCGCCTAGCTTTGACGCGCATCCGGACTGATGAGGCGCGTAGCGCCACGCTAGCTGGCTGCTGAGTCGGTGTTGTGGCAGAGTCTTAAGGAAGATCTGCATGCCACCACGCAGGTGCTTGCCGACTTGGCCTAGAGGTCGCACGTCGCCACACAGGTGCCTGCCTAGCTGGTGGGCTGGCAGCCGCATGGGAACGGCGGTGGAGTCTTGGCAGATGTGGGCCTGGCCGTGGCCCCACGGATGTTTTTGGCAAGAGTCTTGCCGGAGCCATGGCAAGGGTCTTGCAGTGGCGTCGTGGTCATCCCCGACAAGGGTCTTGCCGGGGGTCTCACATGTATCCTTGGCAAGGATCTTGCCGAGGATCGTCGTCTTCTGGTTTCCACAAAGATCTGCATGCCACCATGGAGGTGCCTCCCGAGCCTCGGTTCCAAAGTGGTTGATGGTGTTGGAAATCTTGGGTTCAAGGGTGGCGGCTTTGCTGGTGTTGGGCAAGTTGCCCCGGCAAGGTTCTTGCCGGGGCTGTGGAGGCCGTCCTGGCAAGGGCCTTGTTGGGGGAGCTCACCTCACCCTTCTGCTCTTCGTGTTTCTAGCTCAGTGTTGCTCTGGTTGTCTTGTGGCTTTGCTTCCTTCCTCTGCCCCGCCAGGCATGGCCGCAGGCGCAGCTTCAACTGCCCACGCACAAGTAAAGGGGTACAAAATAGGACACTTCCTTTTGTGCACCGACAGGAGCCCCGGGCATGGGCCATACATAAGCGCGACGCATTGTTGGGATAGGCCCAAAATGGTGCGCGGGCACGCGGGGCCGAGTTGTACCATAGTAACTCCCTCGCCCGTTGCACTTCCCCACGACCCGCGTTGAATGCGCGACGTGGGGGTCGTGCGTGACATGGGGGTCATGCGTGGGGCAGTTGGTGCCCTCATGCGTCACATCATGGTAAATGGTAAAGAGGCGGCCCACGCCTTCCTCATAAAAAAAGTCAAAAGCCGCAGGCGCGCTGCTCATTTACCCTCTGCGCCTCTCCTAATGTCGGAACCGCCATTCCTCTCTTCTTCCTCAGGCAAAACATTTGAAGTTCTCACCTCTGCTTGCTGCCGCTGCACCCTCATTGCTCTTGATCCTTCGCCCCCTCCCAGCTGCCATGGCACCGAAAACCAGCAGGGGCAAGGGAGCGGCCAAGGATGCCGGGGAGAAGGAGGCGCCGGAGATCGAGTCGGCGGTGCGGCGGACGCAAATCACCTACTTCCCGCCGACGGTCGATGCGATCGACCTCAAGGACCTCTTCTTGCCCCTGTGGTGGAGGAAGACGTCGGGGCACCCTGCCATGCGCGTCGTCCCCGCCGATTTTGCCAAGGAGGGCCCAAATCGGTACCCTTTCTTTGTCGATTTCTTCTCTTGCGGGCTCTGCCCCCTTTCTATGATTTCTTCAACGACGTCATGCACACCCACGGCTTCCATATTTTGGATCTCACGTCGAACACAGTGGCGTGCATGGATCTCTTTGCCCACCTCTGCGAGGGCTTTGCCGGTGTGCTCCCTAGCACGTCGCTCTTTCGTCACTACTTCTTCCCTCGCATCCAACCAGGGGGCGCCATTTTTGGGAGCATCGCATGGATCCCGAGGACCCAGGAGAAAGGCACGTACCCGGAAGGTGCCTAGAAGGAAAGGTGGGAGGGGTGGTGGGGCCGGTGGTGATGGATCGAGGAGGAGGACCCGCAGGAGTTTTACCGGGTTCGTCAGAGCCAGCCGACCCGCGACAGCGACTAGAGTGACCTCAATGCCAACAAAACTCTCGATCGCCACCACCAGGATCCATCGCCTCACCATGGACGGGCTTACCCTCGAGATGATTGTGGCGGAATTCATCCGTCGCTGAATCGCCATGCCGCACAATAAAGGGAGGCCAACCTGGGATTCCAGGAATGTGGCCAACATCATGAGGCTCCGCCCTGGCCTGAAGCAAGGCTTCACGGTGATGGGGCATGCCCATTTCCGTCAAAGGCTCTTTCAGCTCGACGTGGGAAGGGACGGCAGGGCTGAGAGGACCGGCAAGGCCACGAAGGCCGGCAAGGCCGTCAAGGGGCCTCTGTTCGGGTTGTTGGCGGGAGTGGTCCCGCTGAGCAACAACTCTCGCCAGTCCTCCAGCATCGCCATGATGCCGGACTTCAACGCACATGGCCTTAACCCAGCCTGGGCCGAGCAGCTAGTGGAGAGGGTAAAGGAGTTCTTTGACACCTTGTCGGAGGCTTATGTCCGCGACGAGTCGCTGCTTATCCAAGACACCACCAAGGCGGATCTAGACTACATCGCTGTTGTGGAGCGTAGTAATTTCAAAAAAAAATCCTACGCACACGCAAGATCATGGTGATGCACATCAACGAGAGGGGAGAGTGTTGTATACGTACCCTCGTAGACCGAAAGCGGAAGCATTAGCACAACGCGGTTGATGTAGTCGTACGTCTTCACGATCCGACCGATCAAGTACCGAACGCACGACACCTCTGAGTTCAGCACACGTTCAGCCCGATGACGTCCCTCGAACTCCGATCCAGCCGAGTGTTGAGGGAGAGTTTCATCAGCACGATGGCGTGGTGATGATGTTGATGTTCTACCGACGCAGGGCTTCGCCTAAGCACCGCTACAGTATTATCGAGGTGGACTATGGTGGAGGGGGGCACTGCACACGGCTAAAAGATCAACTTGATCAATTGTTGTGTCTATGGGGTGCCACCTTGCCCCCGTATATACAGGAGTAAGGGGGGTGCGGCCGGCCAGGGAGAGGGCGCGCAAGGAGGAGTCCTAATCCCACCGGGAGTAGGACTCCCCCCTTTTCCTAGTTGGAATTGGATTTGGGAGGGGGAAAGAGGAGGGAGATAAGGAAAGGGGGCGCCGCCCCCACTGCTTGTCCTATTCGGACTAGGGGGGAGGGGCGCCCGGCCCAGCCCTGACCGCCTCTCCTCTTCTCCGTAAAGGCCCGCTAAGGCCCATTTACCTCCCGGGGGTTCCGGTAACCTCCCGGTACTCCGGTAAAATTCCGATTTCACCCGGAACACTTCCGATATCCAAACATAGACTTCCAATATATCAATCTTCATGTCTCGACCATTTCGAGACTCCTCGTCATGTCTGTGATCACATCCGGGACTCCGAACAACCTTCGGTACATCAAAGCATATGAACTCATAATGTAACTGTCATCGCAACGTTAAGCGTGCGGACCCTACGGGTTCGAGAACTATGTAGACATGACCGAGACATGTCTCCGGTCAATAACCAATAGCGGAACCTGGATGCTCATATTGGCTCCCACATATTCTACGAAGATCTTTATCGGTCAAACCACATAACAACATACATTGTTCCCTTTGTCATCGACATGTTACTTGCGCGAGATTCGATCGTCGGTATCTCAATACCTAGTTCAATATCCTTACCGGAAAGTCTCTTTACTCGTTCCGTAATACATCATCCCACAACTAACTCATTAGTTGCAATGCTCGCAAGGCTTAGTGATGTGCATTACCGAGAGGGCCCAGAGATACCTCTCTGACAATCGGAGTGACAAATCCTAATCTCGAAATACGCCAACCCAACAAGTACCTTTGGAGACACCTGTAGAGCACCTTTATAATCACCCAGTTACGTTGTGATGTTTGGTAGCACACAAAGTGTTCCTCTAGTAAACGTGAGTTGCATAATCTCATAGTCAAAGGAACATGTATAAGTCATGAAGAAAGCAATAGCAACATACTAAACGATCGGGTGCTAAGTTAACGGAATGGGTCATGTCAATCACATCATTCTCCTAATGATGTGAACCCGTTAATCAAATGACAACTTATGTCCATGGTTAGGAAACATAACCATCTTTGATCAACGAGCTACTCAAGTAGAGGCATACTAGTGACAACCTGTTTGTCTATGTATTCACACATGTATTATGTTCCCGGTTAATATAATTCTAGCATGAATAATAAACATTTATCATGACATAAGGAAATAAATAATAACTTTATTATTTCCTCTAGGGCATATTTCCTTCAGTCTCCCACTTGCACTAGAGTCAATAATCTAGATTACACAGTAATGATTCTAACACCCATGGACCTTGGTGCTGATCATGTTTTACTCGTGGAAGCGGTTTAGTCAATGGGTCTGCAACATTTAGATCTGTATGTATCTTGCAAATTTCTATGTCTCCCACCTGGACTAAATCCCGGATGGAATTGAAGTGTCTCTTGATGTGGTTGATTCTCTTCTAAAATCTGGATTCCTTCGCCAAGGCAATTGCACCAGTATTGTTACAAAAGATTTTCATTGGACCCGATGCACTAGGTATGACACCTAGATCAGATATGAACTCCTTCATCCAGACTCCTACATTTTCTGCTTCTGAAGCAGCTATGTACTCCGCTTCACATGTAGATCCTGCCACAACGTTTTGTTTAGAACTGCACCAACTGACAGCTCCACCGTTCAATGTAAACACATATCCGGTTTGCGATTTAGAATCGTTCGGATCAGTGTCAAAGCTTGCATTAACGTAGATGTTTACGATGAGCTCTTTATCACCTCCATAAATGAGAAACATATCCTTAGTCCTTTTCAGGTATTTCAGGATGTTCTTGACCGCTGTCCACTGATCCACTCCTGGATTACTTTGGTACCTCCCTGCCAGACTTATAGCGAGGCACACATCAGGTCTGGTACATAGCATTGCATACATGATAGAGCCTATGGCTGAAGCATAGGGAACATCTTTCATTTTCTCTCTATCTTCTGAAGTGGTCGGGCATTGAGTCTTACTCAACTTCACACCTTGTAACACAGACAAGAACCCTTTATTTGCTTGATCCATTTTGAACTTCTTAAAAACGTTGTCAAGGTATGTGCTTTGTGAAAGTCCAATTAAGCATCTTGATCTATCTCTATAGATCTTGATGCCCAATATGTAAGCAGCTTCACCAAGGTCTTTCGTTGAAAAACTCTTGTTCAAGTATCCCTTTATGCTATCCAGAAATTCTATATCATTTCCAATCAGCAATATGTCATCCACATATAATATCAGAAATGCTACAGAGCTCCCACTCACTTTCTTGTAAATACAGGCTTCTCCGAAAGTCTGTATAAAACCAAATGCTTTGAACACACTATCAAAGCGTTTATTCCAACTCCGAGAGGCTTGCACCAGTCCATAAATGGACCGTTGGAGCTTGCACACTTTGTTAGCTCCCTTTGGATCAACAAAACCTTCCGGTTGCATCATATACAACTCTTCTTCCAGAAATCCATTCAGGAATGCAGTTTTGACATCAATTTGCCAAATTTCATAATCATAAAATGCGGCAATTGCTAACATGATTCGGACATACTTAAGCATCGCTACGGGTGAGAAAGTCTCATCGTAGTCAATCCCTTGAACTTGTCGAAAACCTTTCGCAACAAGTCGAGCTTTGTAGACAGTAACATTACCGTCAGCGTCAGTCTTCATCTTGAAGATCCATTTATTCTCAATTGCTTGCCGATGAACGGGTAAGTTAATCAATGTCCGCACTTTGTTCTCATACATGGATCCCATCTCGGATTTCATGGCCTCAAGCCATTTTGCGGAATCTGGGCTCACCATCGCTTCTTCATAGTTCGTAGGTTCATCATGATCTAGTAGCATGACTTCCAGAATAGGATTACCGTACCACTCTGGTGCGGATCTTACTCTGGTTGATCTATGAGGTTCAGTAGTAAATTGATCTGAAGTTCCATGATCATCATCATTAACTTCCTCACTAATTGGTGTAGGCGTCACAGAAACAGTTTCTGTGGTGAACTACTTTCCAATAGAGGAGCGGGTACAATTACCTCATCAATTTCCACTTTCCTCCCAGTCAGTTCTTTCAAGAGAAACTCCTTCTCTAGAAAGTATCCATTCTTAGAAACGAATACCTTGCCTTCGGATCTGTGGTAGAAGGTTTACCCAACAGTCTCCTTTGGGTATCCTATGAAGACACATTTCTCTGATTTGGGTTCGAGCTTATCAGGTTGAAGCTTTTTCACATAAGCATCGCAGCCCCAAACTTTCAGAAACGACAAATTTGGTTTCTTGCCAAACCATAGTTCATAAGGCGTCGTCTCACCGGATTTCGATGCTGCCCTATTTAACGTGAATGCGGTCGTCTCTAAAGCATAACCCCAAAATTATAGCAGTAAATCTGTAAGAGACATCATAGATCGCACGATATCTAGTAAAGTATGATTACGACGTCCGGACACACCATTACACTGTGGTGTTTCGGGTGGCGTGAATTGTGAAACTATTCCGCATTGTTTCAAATGTAGACCAAACTCGTAACTCAAATATTCTCCTCCACGATCAGATCGTAGAAACTTTATTTTCTTGTTATGATGATTTTCAACTTCACTCTGAAATTCTTTGAACTTTTCAAATGTTTCAGACTTATGCTTCATTAAGTAGATATACCCATATCTGCTTAAATCATCTGTGAAGGTGAGAAAATAACGATATCCGCCACGAGCCTCAACATTCATCGGACCACATACATCTGTATGTATGATATCCAACAAATCTGTTGCTCTCTCCATATTATCGGAGAATGGCATTTTAGTCATCTTGCCCATGAGACACGGTTCGCAAGTACCAAGTGATTCATAATCAAGTGGTTCCAAAAGTCCATCAGTATGGAGTTTCTTCATGCGCTTTACATCGATATGACCTAAACGACAGTGCCACAAATAAGTTGCACTATCATTATCAACTCTGCATCTTTTGGCTTCAATATTATGAATATGTGTATCACTACTATCGAGATTCATAAAAAATAGACCACTCTTCAAGGGTGCATGACCATAAAAGATATTACTCATATAAATAGAACAACCATTATTCTCTGATTGAAATCAATAACCATCTCGCATCAAACAAGATCCAGATATAATGTTCATGCTCAACGCTGGCACCAAATAACAATTATTTAGGTCTAATACTAATCCCGAAGGTAGATGTAGAGGTAGCGTGCTGACCGCGATCACATCGACTTTGGAACCATTTCCCACGCGCATCGTCACCTTGTCCTTTGCCAGTGTTCACTTAATCTGTAGTCCCTGTTTCGAGTTGCAAATATTAGCAACAGAACCAGTATCAAATACCCAGGTGCTACTGCGAGCTCTAGTAAGGTACACATCAATAACATGTATATCACATATACCTTTGTTCACCTTGCCATCCTTCTTATCTGCCAAATACTTGGGGTAGTTCCGCTTCCAATGACCAGTCTGCATGCAGTAGAAGCACTCAGTTCCAGGCTTAGGTCCAGACTTGGGTTTCTTCTCCTGAGCAGCAACTTGCTTGCTGTTCTTCTTGAAGTTCCCCTTCTTCTTCCCTTTACCCTTTTTCTTGAAATTGGTGGTCTTATTGACCATCAACACTTGATGCTCCTTCTTGATTTCTACCTTCGCTGCCTTTAGCATTGCAAAGAGCTCGGAATTGTCTTATCCATCCCTTGCATATTATAGTTCATCACGAAGCTCTTGTAGCTTGGTGGCAGTGATTGTAGAACTCTGTCAATGACACTATCAATCGGAAGATTAACTCCCAGCCGAGTTAAGTGATTATGGTACCTAGACATTCTGAGCATATGTTCACTGACAGAACTATTCTCCTCCATTTTGCAGCTGTAGAACTTATTGGAGACTTCATATCTCTCAATCCCGGCATTTGCTTGAAATATTAACTTCAACTCCCGGAACATCTCATATGCTCCATGACGTTCAAAACGTCGTTGAAGTCCCGGTTCTAAGCCGTAAAGCATGGCACACTGAACTATTGAGTAGTCATCAGCTTTGCTCTGCCAGACATTCTTAACGTCGTCAGTTGCATCAGCAGCAGGCCTGGCACTCAGCGGTGCTTCCAGGATGTAATTCTTTTGAGCAGCAATGAGTATAATCCTCAAGTTACGGACCCAGTCCATGTAATTGCTACCATCATCTTTCAACTTTGCTTTCTCAAGGAACGCTTTAAAATTCAACGGAACAACAGCACGGGCCATCTATCTACAAATCAAACATAGCCAAGCAAGATACTATCAGGTACTAAGTTCATGATAAATTTAAGTTCAATTAATCATATTACTTAAGAACTCCCACTTAGAAAGACATCCCTCTAATCTTCTAAGCGATCACGTGATCCAAATCAACTAAACCATAACCGATCATCACGTGAAATGGAGTAGTTTTCAATGGTGAACATCACTATGTTGATCATATGTACTATATGATTCATGCTTGACCTTTCGGTATCAGTGTTCCGAGGCCATATCTGCACATGCTAGGCTCGTCAAGTTTAACCTGAGTATTCTGCGTGTGCAAAAGTGGCTTGCACCCATTGTAGATTGACGTAGAGCTTATCACACCCGATCATCACGTGGTGTCTGGGCATGACGAACTTTGGCAATGGTGCATACTCAGGGAGAACACTTTTATATTGAAATTTAGTGAGAAATCATCTTATGATGCTACCATCAATCAAAGCAAGATAAGATGCATAAAAGATAAACATCACATGCAATCAATATAACTGATATGATATGGCCATCATTATCTTGTGCTTGTGATCTCCATCTCCGAAGCACCGTCATGATCACCATCGTCACCGGCGCGACACCTTGATCTCCATCGTAGCATCATTGTCGTCTCGCCAATCTTATGCTTCTACGACTATCGCTACCGCTTAGTGATAAAGTAAAGCATTATAGGGCGATTCCATTGCATACAATAAAGCGACAACCATATGGCTCCTGCCAGTTGCCGATAACTCGGTTACAAACCATGATCATCTCATGTCTTGACCATATCACATCACAACATGCCCTGCAAAAACAAGTTAGACGTCCTCTACTTTGTTATTGCAAGTTTTACGTGGCTACTACAGGCTTAGCAAGAACCGTTCTTACCTACGCATCAAAACCACAACGATAGTTTTTCAAGTTGGTGTTGTTTTAACCTTCGCAAGGACCGGACGTAGTCACACTCGGTTCAACTAAAGTTGGAGAAACTGTCACCCTCCAGCCACACCTTTGTGCAAAGCACGTCGGTAGAACCAGCCTCACGTAAGCATACGCGTAATGTCGGTCCGGGCCGCTTCATCCAACAATACCTCCGAACCAAAGTATGACATGCTGGTAAGCAGTATGACTTATATCGCCCAGAACTCACTTGTGTTCTACACGTGCATATGATATCTACGCATAAAACCTGGCTCGGATGCCACTGTTGGGGAACGTAGTAATTTCAAAAAAATTCCTACGCACACGCAAGATCATGGTGATGCACAACAACAAGAGGGGAGAGTGTTGTCTACGTACCCTCGTAGACCGAAAGCGGAAGCGTTAGCACAACGCGGTTGATTTAGTCGTACGTCTTCATGATCTGACCGATCAAGTACCAAACACACGGCACCTCCGAGTTCAGCACACGTTCAGCCCGATGACATCCCTCGAACTCCGATCCAGCCGAGTGTTGAGGGAGAGTTTCGTCAGCACGACGGCGTGGTGACAATGTTGATGTTTTACCAACGCAGGGCTTCGCCTAAGCACCACTACAGTAGTATCGAGGTGGACTATGGTGGAGTGGGGCACCGCACACGGCTAAAAGATCAACTTGATCAATTGTTGTGTCTATGGGGTGCCTCCTTGCCCCCGTATATAAAGGAGCAAGGGGGCCTGCGGCCGACCAGGGAGAGGGCGTGCCAGGAGGAGTCCTACTCCCACCGGGAGTAGGACTCCCCCCTTTTCCTAGTTGGAATAGGATTCGAGAGGGGGAAAGAGGAGGGAGAGAAGGAAAGGGGGGCACCGCCCCCCTCTCCTTGTCATATTCGGACTTGGGGGGAGGGGCACGCGGCCCAGCCCTGGCCACCTCTCCTCTTCTCCGTAAAGGCCCACTAAGGCCCATTTACCTCCCAGGGGGTTCCGGTAACCTCCCGGTACTCCGGTAAAATCCCGATTTCACCCGGAACACTTCCGATATCCAAACATTGGCTTCCAATATATCAATCTTCATGTCTCGACCATTTCGAGACTCCTTGTCATGTCCGTGATCACATCCGGGACTCCGAACAACCTTCGGTACATCAAGACATATAAACTCATAATGTAACTGTCATCGTAACATTAAGCGTGCGGACCCTACGGGTTCGAGAACTATGTAGACATGACCGAGACATGTCTCCGATCAATAACCAATAGCGGAACCTAGATGCTCATATTGGCTCCCACATATTCTACGAAGATCTTTATCGGTCCAACCGCATAATAACATACGTTGTTCCCTTTGTCATCGACATGTTACTTGCCCGAGATTCGATCGTCGGTATCTCAATACCTAGTTCAATCTCGTTACCGGCAAGTCTCTTTACTCATTCCGTAATACATCATCCCGCAGCTAACTCATTAGTTGCAATGCCGAGAGGGCCCAGAGATACCTCTCCGACAATCGGAGTGACAAATCCTAATCTCAAAATACGCCAACCCAACAAGTACATTTGGAGACACCTGTAGAGCACCTTTATAATCACCCAGTTACGTTGTGAAGTTTGGTAGCACACAAAGTGTTCCTCCGATAAATGGGAGTTGTATAATCTCATAGTCAAAGGAACATGTATAAGTCATGAAGAAAGCAATAGCAACATTCTAAACGATCGGGTGCTAAGCTAACGGAGTGGGTCATGTCAATCACATAATTCTCCTAATGATGTGACCCTGTTAATCAAATGTCAACTTATGTCCATGGTTAGGAAACATAACCATCTTTGATCAACGAGCTAGTCAAGTAGAGGCATACTAGTGACAACCTGTTTATCTATGTATTCACACATGTATTATGTTTCCGGTTAATACAATTCTAGCATGAATAATAAACATTTATCATGATATAAGGAAATAAATAATAACTTTATTATTGCCTCTAGGGCATGCTTCCTTCAATCGCTGCTAGGGCGGCGGAGGCGGTGCTCGCCAGGGAGGCCGGCAGCACTGGCGGTGTGGAGGATGAGGCCAACACGGCCGCGGAGGAGAGGGAGCTCGCCCAGTGGAAGGAGTCTGCCGGGAAGGCCAGCGGCGCTGGCGATGAGGCTCCCCTCGTGCAAGACGTGGACGACGAGTCATCCGAAGAGGAGGTCAAGGTGAACGACCCCCCGGCTTCGGGGAGGCAACGCGTCCTGTGGTGGGCTTCCTCCGGCGAGCCGGTCCGGCCCGACAGGATCGCGCAGCGGCAGCCGGCCCAGGGGTAGTCCGTGCGTGAGACAAGGGCGATGAAAGCCGCGGCAGCGAAGAAGACAATGAAGGCCGCAGTGGCGAAGAGGACAACAACTGCTTTTTCCTCTTCCAAGCGGCACTGGACCCCATCCCCTTCTCCTCCTCCTTCGGATGGCACCTTGGAGGCCGAGTTCGACCTCGGGTCCTTTGTAACACCCCGGATGTAATTTACCTTATTTGTAGTCCAACTCTTGACGTTTTCAGCACTAAGTTATTATATTTCCTCGTTGTAGGGTTTCTACCTTCGTGTGTTTTGTCTTTGTCATGCATCTCATATCATGTCATCATGTGCATTGCATTTGCATACGTGTTCGTCTCATGCATCCGAGCATTTTCCCCGTTGTCCGTTTTGCATTTCGGCGCTCCTAAGTCCACCAGTGTCCCTGTCTACCTCTTTTCGAGTGTGGGTGTTAAAAATTTCCGGATTGGACCGAGACTTGTCATGCGGCCTTGTTTTACTACCGGTAGACTGCCTGTCAAGTTTCGTGCCATTTGGACTTTGTTTGATACTCCAACGGTTAACCGAGTGACCGAAAAGGCCTCGTGTGTGTTGCAGCACAACACCCCTCCAAAGTGGCCCCAAACCCACCTAAACCCCTTCTATCACCTAGTTCGTTCGATCACGATCGCGTGGCCGCAAACCGCACCTCATTTGGAGCTTCCTAGCTCCCTCTACATCTATATAAAGGTTACCCTCTCGAAATTCCGGATCCAAAACCACCCTAACCTAGCTCCTCTCCCTCTCGCCCGCGCCAGACATTGTCCGCCGGCGTCGGACACTCCACCGCGGCCAACCGCCGCCTGCCACGTGGCCCAGCGAGCTCCACCACCTCCGCGGCCCGTCCTGGCCCGTAACCGGCCCTCTCCACCGCCTACTGGGCCACGCCCCTGCGCCCGACGCCGCCGCCTTCTTCCTCCCGCCCGGCGACGCCGCGACGCCGCACGGAGTCAACGCCGGCCGCCTCCCTCCGCTGTCTGGCGCCGCCGCAGGACGCCGACCAGCCACCGCAGCGCCCCGCGCCCACCGCCTCTCCTCTCCTTCTGCGCCGGCGACGAACCCCCTCCGTTCCCGGCGTCGTCCTCCGGCCGGACCAAGCTCCGGCGAGCTCCGCCGTCGTCTCCGTCAAGTCCGGTGAGAGCGCCGCCACCTCGAAGTCCATGCCTCGTCAGATCTGGATCGGGAGCTACAGTAACCCAAGATCTGGGGTTGACTTTTCCCTCTCGCTCAATAATTTTATGCAATCTTTGACGCATCATAACTTCCGCATCGTAGCTCCGATTCGTGCGTGTAGCATATCAAAATGTTCGTCTCGACGATTACATCATTTCATCTCATTGAGTCATTTTCATTTGAGTTCATCTTGATGCCCGAAATGCTGTTGGAAGAGGGCTATGTGATGATTATGTCACATCTATTTCAGCAAATGGCCTTTTGTCATTTTTGAATGATTAATGTGTGCATGCTATGATCCTGAGCTCTACATGTGTTTTGATGAATGCCATGCCATCTTTACAGGGGTGTATGCCATGTATTTTTGTGATCTTTGTGGTGACTAGCACAACCATGCAAAGTAGCTTACTCTATGATGCTGATTTCAGGGACTTAGAATTTCACTAAGTCCTTGTCCTGATATTGTTTTTATGCCATATGTTCATGTTGTTTCCTAGTGATCCGTGCCTCTTTTGAGGATGATCAGTAAGGATGTTTTGTAGATATTGTGGTGCTCTATCCATCCATGTCTTTGTTTGCATTTATGGAGCACCGTAGCTTGAATCAATCGAGCTCTACTGTTGCTATAAAATGTTCCTGGCAGATTGTTAACATGTTTAGCGTTTTTGCCGAGGTTGTTGCTATTGATCCGTGCATGCTATGATGTTATTCTTGCCATGTCTAGCTTCTATGCAATGTCTTCTTGATGGGTGTATGCTTAGTTTTTCATGCCATGCTCTGTAGTGAGTGCATCGAGCTCATAAACATGCATACCTGTTAATCTGTTTGCATGCTCCAGTTTTTCACTAAGTCTGAATCTGTTTATGTTTTTGCTATGTTCACATGCTTGCAATTGTATTTTCTGATCCCTTTTGGCTCATGATCACTAAGGGACTTTTGTTATATGCTTTGAGTAGCTTCATGCCATGCCTTGATTTGCCATGGTATGTTCCTGTAGCATGTAGTTTTCATGCCCTAAAGATTGCTTCCTGATGATAAATTCCTGATTTGTTGTTATTTCATTAAGTCTGAAACCTGTTGTCATTTGCACTTTTGGCATGCTTGTTTGAACCTTTTAATAAGTGATTTAGCCGTAGCTTAGTGTTCATCTTTTGTCAAGCATCATGAGTGGATCCTTGCCATGTATTTTCTTGCTATGTTTGAGTGCTGTAGCATATTTAACTTGATGCATTTAGATGGCTACTTGCTATTTATCGCAGACCGGTGCCATATTTGTTTTGCTTGCCATTTCCAAACCGCGCATCCAATTCCGGTGATCTTTATATTGATTTCAACCTAAATCAACTCACATTTCCAGTGGTACTCTTGGATTTCCATGTTGAGGCCAGGTTCATTCATTCCTTTCCAAATCATGCCTATGCATCACATATTGCATCCTTCATATCATACCATGTGTTGCATCATGTTGCTTGGGCATTGCACGTGGTTGATTGTGTTCCTTTTTCTTGTTGTTCTTGCTTGGGTAGAGCCGGGAGACGAGTACGGGAACGAGGAGCCCATTGAGTACACTTATGAGCGTCAAGGAAACTCTGAGAACTTTGTAGGCAAGATGACCATACCCTCGAAATCACTTCTATCTTTGCTTGCTAGATGCTCGCTCTTTTGCTATGCCTATGCTATGATACTTACCACTTGCTTATCATGCCTCCCAAATTGCCATGTCAAACCTCTAACCCACCATGTCTTAGCAAACCGTTGTTTGGCTATGTTACCACTTTGCTCAGCCCCTCTTATAGCGTTGCTAGTTGCAGGTGAAGATTGGAGATCGTTCCTTGTTGGAACATGTTTATTGTTGGGATATCACAATATTATCTTGTTTATCTTAATGCACCTATATACTTGGTAAAGGGTGGAAGGCTCGGCCTTATGCCTAGTGTTTTGTTCCACTTCTGCCGCCCTAGTTTCCGTCATATCGGTGTTATGTTCCTGGATTTTGCGTTCCTTATACGGTTGGGTTCTAATGGGAACCCCTTGACAGTTCGCCTTGAATAAAACTCTTCCAGCAATGCCCAACCTTGGTTTTACCATTTGCCACCTAGCCTCTTTTTCCCTCGGGTTTCGTGGACTCAAGGGTCAACTTTATTTTAACCACCCGGGCCAGTGCTTCTAAAAGTGTTGGTCCAACTGAGCGATGTCCGATGCTACCAGGGGCAACTCTGGGCTGGCCTACCCGATGTCTTGCTCATCTGGTCTGCCCTGAGAACAAGATATGTGCAGCTCCTATCGGAATTTCTCGGCACATCTGGGTGGTGTTGCTGGTTTAGTTTTACCATTGTCGAGGATGTCGTGTAACCGGGATGCCGAGCCTGATCGGATTGTCTTGGGAGAAGGAATATCCTTCGTTGACCATGAGAGCTTGTGATGGGCTAAGTTGGGACACCCCTGCAGGGATTTGAACTTTCGAAAGCCATGCCCGCGGTTATGGGCAGATGGGAATTTGTTAATGTTTGGTTGTAGATAACCTCAAACTTAACTTAATTAAAATGCACCAACCACGTGTGTTACCGTGATGGTCTCTTCTCGGCGGAGTCCGGGAAGTGAACACGGTGTTGGAGTAATGCTTGACGTAGGTTGTTCTAGGATCACTTCTTGATCATAGTTTGTCGCTCGTGCCTTTGCGTCCTTTGCTCGCTCTCTTTTGCGCATATGTTTAGCCACCATATATGCTAGTCGGTTGCTGCAGCTCCACATCATACCTTTTACCCTTCCTATAGGCTTAAATAGTCTTGATCGCGAGGGTGTGAGATTGCTGAGTACCCGTGACTCACAGATTACTTCCAAAACCAGATGCAGGGACCGACGATACCGCTCCAGATGATATGACCGAGATCAAGTGGGAGTTCGATGAAGACTCTCGTCGTTACTACATGTCTTTCCTAGATGATCAGTAGTGGTGCCCAGTAGGGGCAATCGGGGACTTTGGCGCATTTGGGGGTTGATCTTTATTTTGGTTCCGTAGTAGGACCCTGAGTGTATTGGATGAATGTAATGACTTATTTATGTAATTGTGTGACGTGGCGAGTGTAAGCCAACTATGTTACTCTTATTCCCTTATTGTATTACATGGGTTGTTGTGAAGATTACATCACTGGCGACATTGCTTTCAATGCGGTTATGCCTTTAAGTCGTGCTTCGACATGTGGGAGATATAGCTGCATCGAGGGCGTTACAAGTTGGTAATCAGAGCCTTCCCGACCTTAGGAGCCACCTGCTTGATCGAATCCCTGGCGTTGTTGAGTCTAGAAAAATGTTTTGAGTCATTTAGGATTATATATATCAGAGAGTTAGGAATTCGTTTTACTCCTCAGTCCCTTCGTCGCCCTGGTGAGGCATCCTGAGGTAGAGTTTTGACTCTTCTCTTCTCAAATTTCACTAAAAAAATTTAGGATCACGCGGGTATCTTGGAATCGTTCCGATGGTTTTGTGACGAGAACATTGTTCTTGGTGCCTCCTGACATTTAGGGGTTGTGGCAGTGTCCCGGGGAGTTGAGCTCCGAGGTGTTGTCGTCACAATTTTATCGTTGAGATTCTGGAATATCTGAGTTTCGCCGACATCGAAAATCTCTTTTATGCAGTTGTTGGTGAGATAACCTCGATGCCACCCAGTATTGGGGCGGGAGTTTGGGAGTATTGCCATAACTCATATAACGGATGCTTTTCGAAGGTTGAGGTAAATGATTTCCGAAGGTTTCTTGGTTATGTGTTGAAGGATGGATACAGCCTGATGTAGGATTTGCTAGCTTTGGGTGAGATATTATGCTTCCCCTGTATCCCCAACACCTGATTGCATAACCGGAAAGGTTCGGGAGTTTCATAGGTGGGAATTCATGTAGCTCTAGTTCTTCTTCCATGGATATTTGGTTTGGGATTGGGTAATCCTCACCAAGTATTTGTTCTTGTCCGTACCTTGTTGTTTTATTCTTCTACCTCTATCTAAGTGGCTTCTCAATTTATGGATATGTGACCATTTCGATTGGAATGCATTCGTTCATTTTGTTCGGATGTGAAGACTATATGTGCAATTTCGATCCATTTGATTCAGCTTATATATGTCTGTCAAGATGCTAACGGATGTCACCCTCTTCAGGATGGCTCCTGCTAAGGGTCAGAATCAGAATCAGGATCCGTCACCACCACCTCCACCTCCGGAGGCATGGCAAGCTGTGATGGCCGCTACCAATGCAAACACGCAGCTGATCATGCAAATTCTGCAAGAGCGCAACCAAGGCCATGGCAACAATCAGAATCAGTTTGCTACACTCAACCAGTTCCTTGCTAACCAGCCAAAGACATTGAGCAACTGTGTCGAGGCCTCAGACGCTGATGATTGGCTCGTGGATATATGCAAGCATTTCGAGTGCAGCAATGTCAGGCCTGAGGAATTTGTCAAGTTTGCCTCCTTCCAACTCAAAGACCAAGCTGCAGAATGGTTTCAGCAATACAAAGATTCCAGAGGAGGCCGTGTGATTACCTGGGATGAATTCTGTCAAGACTTCAAAGCTCATCACTTTTCTCAGAGTGTTATTGAAAGCAAGCGTGAGGAATTCCGCAACCTAAAGCAAGGCACTTTGTTTGTTTACCAGTACAACATCATGTTTCAGAAGCTAGCTCGTTTCGCCAAGCAAGACGTTCCTGACGAGAAGAGCATGATATACCAGTTCAGGGGTGGTCTCAGAGAAGAACTCCAACTAGCTCTCGTCCTCTTTGATCCCAGGAAGTACGATGAGTTTTACAACATGGCAATGAAGAAAGAGGCTACCCAACTGAAGTGTGATGCTTCCAAGAAGCGATTCAGAGATGCAACTCCTTCTTCCTCAACTCAAGTGGTTTCTAAGGAGAAAAGGTATTGGCTTCCTCCTCCTCTGTTCCGTCAACCTTTTCAGCAGAAGAGCAAAGGTGGCAATGGATCTTCCCACCCACCCAATCGTAGCTTTCAGAACAAGACTTTGTCTCAAGCTACAAGATCAAGTGCTCCGTATCACCGTCCGCTCTCGGAGGTCACGTGCATCAAGTGCCAACAGAAGGGTCACTATGCCAACAAATGCTTCAATCAAAGGCATCTTCCTCCTCCTCCTCCCTTGAGATCTGCCAGTACCGCAGTGGTCAAGCATAACCCCAAATCCACGAAGGTCAACATGATGAATGCAGCTCAGGTAGAGGATTCGTCAGATGTCATCATGGGTAACCTTCCTGTTAATGACATTCCCGCAAGAGTTCTTTTTGATACTGGTGCATCTTTGTCATTCTTATCAAAGCGTTTTGCATCCATGCATGATGTGCATACTGTTGATTTTCCTAAGCCGATAGCGGTTTCTTCTCCGGGTTTGTTCATGAACACCAAAATGATGGCTCCGGATGTTACTATCACGTTGGGTGACTATAAGTTTCTATCTTCGCCAATGGTCCTTGGTAACTCGGATATCGATCTTATTCTTGGAATGGACTGGCTTTCTAAGCACAAGGCTCAGCTTGATTGTGCTGCCAGACAGATTCAATTGACTCATTCGTCTGAAGATATAATTGTCTTTGCCGCTAATGATGATACCATTTGACTATTTTCTCTCAATGAGAAGGGTGAGCTGGATGCCATCTCTCAAATTCTAGCCGTTTGCGAATATCAAGACGTCTTTCCAGAAGAGCTTCCAGGAATGCCTCCGCACCGGCCAGTTGAATTCGTCATCGATCTTGAGCCTGGCACGAAACCTGTTTGCAAACGTCCTTACCATCTTGGACCTGAAGAGTTGAAGGAGCTGAAGAAACAACTCGATATTCAAGAGCGAATGGGTCTCATCCGACCAAGTTCTTCTCCATGGGGTTGTGGAGTTCTTTCTATGAACAAGAAGGATGGAACGGACCGACTTTGTGTCGACTACTGTCCATTGAACAAGAAGACCATAAAGAACAAGTACCCACTTCCCAACATCAACGAGCTGTTTGAACAACTCAAAGGTGCTCAATTATTCTCCAAGGTTGATCTCCGTATGGGCTATCATCAGATTCGCATTCGTGAACAAGATATCCCTAAGACAACATTCAGAAAAAGCTATCATTCATATGAATACACTGTCATGTCTTTCGGCCTCGTCAACGCTCCGCCAACATTCTCTCGCATGATGAATTTCAACTTCAACACCTACACAAATGACTTCGTCTTGGTCTACCAAGATGACATTTTGGTCTTTTCAACGAACAAGTAGGATCATGCCAAGCACTTGCGTTTGGTGCTCGATAAGCTCAGAGAACATAAGTTCTATGGAAAGTTTTCTAAGTGCAAGTTTTGGCTCGATGAGGTTCTCTATCTTGGGCATATCATTTTTGCTAAGGGCATAGCGGTGAATCCTGAGAAGGTGTCTGCAATTGTGAATTGGGAACCACCTCAGAATGCGGAGCAACTCCGCAGCTTCCTTGGTATCGCAAGCTATTTTCGAAGGTTCGTTGAGAACTTCTCTAAGATCGCGAAGCCTCTTTCCAACCTCCTCCTGAAGCATGTGAAGTACATCTGGTCTCTTGAATGTGACATCGCTTTCAACACCCTTAAAGAGAAGTTAGTCACTGCTCCAGTTCTGACCCCTCCTAATGAAACCAAACCGTTTGAGGTCTTCTGTGATGCTTCTCTTCAAGGTCTTGGTGCAGTGTTGATGCAAGAGAAGAAAGTTGTGGCCTATACCTCTCCCATTTGAAGCCCAACGAAAGGAACTACCCCACTCATGACCTCGAGTTGGTGGCAGTTGTGCATGCCCTTTTAAGTTGGAGACATCTCTTATTGGGAAGAAAAGTGGACAACTTCACTGATCATAAGAGTCTCAAGTACATCTTCACTCAGCCTAATCTCAACCTTAGGCAGACTCGTTGGGTCGAAATGATTCAAGAGTATAATCCGAGTATCGAATATACTCCATGCAAGGCCAATGTAATTGCTGACGCATTGAGCAGGAAGGCTTACTGCAATAGTTTGATTATCAAGCCTTACCAACCCGAGCTTTGTGAAGCTTTCTGCAAACTCAATCTGCAAGTTGTTCCTCAAGGTTTCCTCACCAACCTCCAAGTCTCTCCTACTTTGGAAGATCAGATTCGCGAGGCTCAACTTCTTGATGCAATGGTGAAGAAGGTGAAGATTGGGATTGCCAAGAGTCAACCCAAGTACAAGTGCTATCGCCTCGATGACAAGGATACTCTATTCTTCGAGGATCGCATTGTGGTGCCTAAAGGTGACCTTCGTAAAGTCATTATGAACGAGAATCACAATTCACTCCTCTCTATTCACCCTGGAAGTACAAAGATGTACCATGACCTCAAGCAGTCGTATTGGTGGACTCGAATGAAGCGCGAGATTGTTCAGTTCATGAATAAATGTGATGTCTGCAGAAGAGTGAAAGCAGAACACCCACGACCAGCTGGTCTCCTCCAACCTCTTGCCATTCCAGAATGGAAGTTTGACCACATTGAGATGGACTTTGTGACTGGATTTCCAAAGTCCAAGCGTGGCAATGATGCTATCTTTGTTGTCATCAACAAACTCACTAAAGTGGCTCATTTCCTTTCTATCAAAGAATCTATCACAACAGCTCAACTGGCAGAGCTATATACCTCCCAGATTGTCTCTCTGCACGGCATTCCGCAGTTGATTTCTTCAGATCATGGCAGCATCTTCACCTCAAAGCTTTGGGATTCTTTTCAGAAGGCCATGGGCACCAACATTCGCTTCAGCACAGCTTTTCATCCTCAAACTAGTGGCCAAGTTGAGCGTGTCAATCAGATTCTTGAAGATATGCTCAGGGCTTGCATCATCTCTTTCAGCATGAAGTGGGAAGATTGTCTTCCATATGCCGAGTTTTCCTACAACAACAGCTTCCAAGCGAGTTCGGGCAAGGCCCCATTCGAAATTCTCTATGGCAGGAAGTGTCGTACTCCTCTTAACTGGTCAGAGACTAGTGAATGTCAACTTCTTGGCAATGACTTGATCACAGAGGCAGAAGAGATGTGCAAAGTCATTTGTGATAATCTCAAAGCCGCGCAATCGCTCCAGAAGAGCTACTATGATAGCAAGCATCATGACTTGGCTTTTGAGATCGGAGACCATGTCTACCTCCGCATCTCTCCAATGAAAGGTACTCGTCGCTTCGGTATCAAAGGGAAGCTTGCCCCTAGATACGTGGGTCCTTTCAAGATCGTCAACAAAAGAGGCGATCTCGCCTATCAACTTGAGCTTCCCTCCAACTTTGCAAAATGTGCATGATGTGTTCCACATGTCTCAACTCCGCAAGTGCTTCAAGACCCGTGACCGCACCGTCAACTTCGAAGACATTGATCTCCAAGAAGACATGTCTTATCGTGAGCACCCCGTTGCTATCCTTGAAGAAACTGGGCGCAAGACTCGCAACAAGTCTATCAAATTCCTCAAAGTCAAGTGGTCACATCATTCCGACCGTGAAGCCACCTGGGAACGCGACGACCACCTCTGTTCTGAGTACCCGGAGTTTTTCCAGTCCTAGATCTCAGGACGAGATCCTTTCGTAGTGGTGGAGTGTTGTAAAACCTCGGATGTAATTTACCTTATTTGTACTCCAACTCTTGTCGTTTCCGGCATTAAGTTATTATATTTACTCGTTGTCGGGTTTCTGCCTTCGTGTGTTTTGTCTTTGTCATGCATCTCATATCATGTCATCATGTGCATTGCATTTGCATACGTGTTCGTCTCATGCATTCGAGCATTTTCCCTGTTGTCCATTTTACATTCCGGCGATCCTATGTCCTCCGGTGTCCCTTTCTACCTCTTTTCGTGTGTGGGCGTTAAACATTTCCGGATTGGACCGAGACTTTTCATGCGGCCTTGGTTTACTACAGGTAGACCGCATGTCAAGTTTCGTGCCATTTGGACTTCGTTTGATACTCCAACGGTTAACCGAGGGACCGAAAAGGCCTCGTGTGTGTTGCAGCCCAACACCCCTCCAAAGTGGCCCAAAACCCACCTAAACCCCTTCTATCACCTAGGACATTCGATCACAATCGCGTGGCCGCAAACCGCACCTCATTTGGAGCTTCCTAGCTCCCTCTACATCTATATAAAGGTCACCCTCTCGAAATTCCGGATCCAAAACCACCCTAACCTAGCTCCTCTCCCTCTCGCCCGCGCCGGAAATTGTCCGCAGGCGTCGGACACTCCGCCGCGGCCAACTGCCGCCTGCCACGTGGCCCACCGACCTCTCCGCCGCCTCCTGGGCCACGCCCCCGCGCCCGACGCTGCCGCCTTCTTCCCGCCGCCCGGCAACGTCGCACCGCCGCACGGAGTCAATGACGGCCGCCACCCTTCGTCGCCCGGTGCCGCTGCAGGACGCCGACTGGCCAGCACAGTGCCCCGCGCCCGCCGCCTCTCCTCTCCTTCCACGCCAGCGACGAACCCACTCCGTTCCCGGCGTCCTCCTCCGGCCGACCCAAGCTCCGGCGAGCTCTGCCGTCGTCTCCGTCAAGTCCGGTGAGAGTGCCGCCGCCTCGAAGTCCGTGCCTCATCAGATCTGGATCGGGAGCTACAGTAACCCTAGATCCGGTGTTGACTTTTCCCTCTCGCTCAATAATTTCATGCAATCTTTGACGCATCATAACTTCCGCATCGTAGCTCCGATTCGTGCGTGTAGCATATCAAAATGTTCGTCTCGACAAGTACATCATTTCATCTTATTGCATCATTTTCATTTGAGTTCATCTTGATGCCCGAAATGCTGTTGGAAGAGGGCTATGTGATGATTATGTCAGATCTGTTTCAGCAAATGGCCTTTTGTCATTTTTGCCATGATTAATGTGTGCATGCTATGATCCTGAGCTCTACATGTGTTTTGATGAACGCCATGCCATCTTTACAGGGGTGTATGCCATGTATTTTTGTGATCATTGTGGTGACTAGCACAAGAATGCAAAGTAGCTTACTCTATGATGCTGATTTCAGGGACTTAGAATTTCAATAAGTCCTTGTCCTGATATTGTTTTTATGCCATATGTTCATGTTGTTTCCTAGTGACCCGTGCCTCTTTTGACCATGCTCAGTAAGGATGTTTTTTAGATATTGTGGTGCTCTATCCATCCATGTCTTTGTTTGCATTTATATAGCACCGTAGCTTGAGTCAATCGAGCTCTACTGTTGCTATAAAATGTTCCTGGCAGATTGTTAACATGTTTAGCGTTTTTGCCGAGGTTGTTGCTATTGATCCGTGCATGCTATGATGTTGTTCTTGCCATGTCTAGCTTCTATGCCATGTCTTCTTGATGGGTGTATGCTTATTTTGTCATGCCATGCTCTGTAGTGAGTGCATCGAGCTCGTAAACATGCCTACCTGTTAATCTGTTTGCATGCTCCAGTTTTTCACTAAGTCTGAATCTGTTTATATTTTTGCTATGTTCACATGCTTGCAATTGTATTTTCTGATCCCTTTTGGCTCATGATCAATAAGGGACTTTTGTTATATGCTTTGAGTAGCTTCATGCCATGCCTTGCTTTGCCATGACATGTTCCTGTAGCATGTAGTTTTCATGCCATAAAGATTGCTTCCTGATGATAAATTCCTGATTTGTTGTTATTTTACTAAGTCTGAAACCTGTTATCAGTTGCACTTTTGCCATGCTTGTTTGAACCTGTTAATAAGTGATTTAGCCGTAGCTCAGTGTTCATCTTTTGTCAAGCATCATGAGTTGATCCCTGCCATGTATTTTGTTGCTATGTTTGATTGCTGTAGCATATTTAACTTGATGCATTTAGATGGCTACTTGTTGTTTATCGAAGACCGGTGCCATATTTGTTTTGCATGCCATTTCCAAACCGTGCATCCGATTCCGGTGATCTTTATATTGATTTCAACCGAAATCAACTCACATTTCTAGTGGCACTCTTGGATTTCCAAGTTGAGGACTAGTTCATTCATTCCTTTCCAAATCATGCCTATGCATCACATATCGCATCCCGCATATCATACCATGTGTTGCATCATGTTGCTTGGGCATTGCACGTGGTTGATTGTGTTCCTTTTGCTTGTTGTTCTTGCTTGGGTAGAGCCAGGAGACTAGTACGGGAATGAGGAGCCCGTTGAGTACAGTTATGAGGATCGAGGCAACTCTGAGAACTTTGTAGGCAAGATGACCATACCCTCGAAATCACTTCTATCTTTGCTTGCTAGATGCTCGCTCTTTTGCTATGCCTATGCTACGATACATACCACTTGATTATCATGCCTCCCAAATTTCCATGTTAAACCTCTAACCCACCATGTCCTAGCAAACCGTTGTTTGGCTATGTTACCGCTTTGCTCAGCCCCTCTTATAGCGTTGCTAGTTGCAGGTGAAGATTGCAGATCGTTCCTTGTTGGAACATGTTTATTGTTGGGATATCACAATATTATCTTGTTTATCTTAATGCACCTATATACTTGGTAAAGGGTGGAAGGCTCGACTTTATGCCTAGTGTTTTGTTCCACTCTTGCCGCCCTAGTTTCCGTCATATCGGTGTTATGTTCCCGGATTTTGCGTTCCTTACACGGTTGGGGTATAATGGGAACCCCTTCACAGTTCGCCTTGAATAAAACTCTTCCAGCAGTGCCCAACCTTGGTTTTACCATTTGCCACCTAGCCTCTTTTCCCTTGGGTTTCGCGGACTGAAGGGTCATCTTTATTTTAACCCTCCCCCCGGGCCAGTGCTTCTCTAAGTGTTGGTCCAACTGAGCGATGTCCGGGGCTACTAGGGGCAACTGTGGGCTGGCCTACCCGACGTCTCGCTCATCCGGTGTGCCCTGAGAATGAGATATGTGCAGCTCCTATCGGGATTTGTCGGCACATCTGGGTGGTGTTGCTGGTTTAGTTTTACCATTGTCGAGGATGTCTTGTAACCGGGATGGCGAGCCTGATCGGATTGTCTTGGGAGAAGGAATATCTTTCGTTGACCGTGAGAGCTTGTGATGGGCTAAGTTGGGACACCCCTGTAGGGATTTGAACTTTCGAAAGCCGTACCCGCGGTTATGGGCAGATGGGAATTTGTTAATGTCCAGTTGTAGATAACCTGAAACTTAACTTAATTAAAATGCACCAACCGCGTGTGTTACCGTGATGGTCTCTTCTCGGCGAAGTCCGGGAAGTGAACACGGTGTTGGAGTAATGCTTGACGTAGATTGTTCTAGGATCACTTCTTGATCATAGTTTGTTGCTCATGCCTTTTCCTCCTCTTCTCGCTTTCTTTTGCGCATGTGTTTAGCCACCATATATGCTAGTCGCTTGCTGCAGCTCCACATCATACCTTTTACCCTTCCTATAAGCTTAAATAGTCTTGATCACGAGGGTGTGAGATTGCTGAGTCCCTGTGACTCACAGATTACTTCCAAAACCAGATGCAGGGACCGACGATACCGCTCCAGATGATATGACCGAGCTCATGTGGGAGTTCGATGAAGACTCTCGTCATTACTACGTGTCTTTCCCAGATGATTAGTAGTGGTGCCCAGTTGGGGCGATCGGGTACTTTGTCGCATTTGGGGGTTGATCTTTATTTTGGTTCCATAGTCGGACCCTGAGTGTATTGGATGAATGTAATGACTTATTTATTTATTTGTGTGACGTGGCGAGTGTAAGCCAACTATGTTACTCTTATTCCCTTATTGTATTACATGGGTTGTTGTGAAGATTACCTCACTGGCGACATTGTTGTCAATGCGGTTATGCCTCTAAGTTGTGCTTCGACACATGGGAGATATAGCCGCATTGACGGCGTTACATCCTTCATCCCGGTAAGGAAGAGGAAGCTAGCGGAGCAGGAGCTGGAGGACGAGTAAGTATTCTGCCCCCCATCATATCCTGACCTTACGTCTGTGTTATCTTCCTTTGATTTGGTATCATCTTCACAGGGACACAGAGACGCTGGCGCAGATGGTGGCAAACTGGGCCAAGGCATCAGCGGGCGACAAGCCCCTGGCGGGCACTCCGCATATGCCACCGTTGGTGGAAAGCAGCCCGAACAGAAGCCCCCGACATAGCCCCCGCTTCAGCCCCCAGCGTGAGCCCGCCACTCACTCCTTCACTGATGAGCCTTGGGGTGTGAATCTTTGATGCTGACCTTCCCGGGTTTGCAAGTGGAGAACGGCGGCAGGAGGAGCCGCCGAGGGCCACCCCCAAAATGCCGCCCCCCTCGACTACGCCACCTAGAGGGGCATCCCCGGCAACGGCATCGACCACCAAGCCCACCCATATGGAGGAGGAGGGAGCGAGCTTGGACACCGGTAGTTCTGCCCCGACAACGAACGTTTGCGGGGAAGGCGCCAATTCTTCCTAGCCTTGTGCGGGTAAGTGGTTTGCTTCTCGTCCCTGTTCCTTCTTCTTTTTCTGAATCTCTGTCTTGGCTCCGTCTCATTCCCCTTCTTGGTATCCAGGACCTTCCTCAGCAGTCCGTGAGGACGTTGACACCATCATCGAGGAGGTCGCCAAGGACGCCGAGGACGAGGCCAACAAGATCGCCGCCGAGGAGGCCGCCAAGACCACCGCTGAAGAGGCCGCCAACGAGCCTGCCGGAGAGGCCGACAAGGGGCCTACCGGGGAGGCCAGCAAGGGGCTTTACCGGGGAAGGGTTGGTCGATGATCAACCTTCCTCCTCGGCTGCCTCTGGCTCAGGAAAATATTTGAAGGTGAGCGACGACCTGTTCGTCCACCTCCCAGGAACGGCGAGCACCAGGGCGCCAACCGAGGGGGGGGGGGGTGTTCGATGACAAGGTGCTCGCCGCTGCCGGGCTTGAGGTTGTTGATGAACTGAGCGCCGGTGGCGGCGGTTCCCAAGAGGAGCAGCTCCTCCGGGCCATGAGCATCAACTTCAAGAAGCTCCAGGTGCTTCACCGCGCCCACTTGGACAAGGCGAAGTCCAGGATGGTGGCAGTGGACAAAGCGGAGGCGGACCTCAAGGAGTGCGTCACTGAGACGCATGCCTGGTTCTGCCAGGCCCATGATGAAGAGAAAGCTGCCGAGGAACTGTTGGCTGAGCGCAAACAGGAGATCATCCTGAAGCAGGCTGACGTCGAGAAAGCCCAGGAGGCCGCGAGGGAACAGGCCGCCAAGGAAGAGGCCGCCCGACACTAGCACCAGGCCGAGCTGAACTCCGAGGAGGAGGACCTTGCCACTCATGAGGAGGCTCTTGCCGCCACACTCCGTGGCAAGGATGAGGAGGTCAAGAAGCTCGTCGTGCAGTGGGCCCAGGAGCTAGAGAAGAGGCACAAGAAAGCACTCAATGCTCAAGCCCTCGTCCATGCTAGCAAGGAGGCGGAGCTGGAGGTGGAGCAGGATGCGCTGAAGGAACGGGTCCTGAAGCTGACGGAGGAGAAGGATGTGGCTAACGACGCTCTGGCGGAGGCGCAGACCATAGTCCTTGGCAAGGCAGAGCTACTCTCCAAGGCCAACGACGCTATCAATGACATGAATCTGAAGCTGGAGGGCCTTGCGGGGATGCTTTCGGAAGTTAGGGCCCGGGAAGAGACCCTCGGCAAGGGCCTGGAGGAGGAGAGCGAGCTGCGGAGAACGATGCTGCCGAACACAAGGAGTGCACGAAGAGCATAAACCGTTGGGTCAGCCGCCTCGCCGACGTCGCCGGGAGGATCACCACGAAGCTGGCCGCCATGGGGTGCCGAATGTGAGGTACCTCCTGGAGCAAAACGTGAGTCCCAATGCCAAACAGACCCTGTTCTTCGAGGGCATTCTTGGAGCCCTGGAGCAGCTCCTCTCCAACCGAGCAACTTATCTGGCAAACGAGTCCCGGAGGCTCTGCCGGGGCGCCCTGACCAAGGTACTCACCAAGGTGGCATTCTGGAACCCCACTGTCAACTTGCCGACGCATTGGAGAGCTTGCCGGAGGAGGCGGACCTTGCGGTGCTCAAGGAGCGTATCAAGCCCATCATCAACTGCGTCGATGGACTTGAGAGGGTGGAGGACCAGCGCCGGGACTAGGCACCCCGTTTCTTGTTGCCACTGCGAGTTCAAGACCAAGACCGTTTTATCAGTTAGAACCACAGCGATTATTTGATGCAATATAACTCCGCAGTATTTCAATATCATGCATGCTATCTTCCCGTTAGATCTTTCTTTGTATGTTTGCACCCTACGCTTGGTGAGATAAGGCTGCCGGCGCGTAAACCCATGCCATGGTGCTTTGAGGACGGATCCTTAGCACCCTGCCGGGAAGGTGCTTGCTGCCGGGCAAACCACTTTGCTGCTCCAAGCGCGGTCCCTTGAATGTCAAGCGAACTCAAAACAGGACAAGAGAGCGACTAGTAGTTGGTAGGCCACCTTGTCGTTCTCAGCGCGGCCACATAAACTGTCGAGCGGACTCGAGCCAAATACAAGGGCGTTGCCAATAGAGTAAGGGTCCCATTGCGTGCAGGTTTCCCATACAAGGAAAGAGATCTTTCGAGGAGGACAGACTCATATGAATGAAATTAGCCGAATTTTACATGACTTAGCTTTTTGGGACCATGTGGATGGCTGTCGAAGCTGTGGACGGCACCAGAGGGCGGCCAATCAACGTCGCATTCTCCCTTCGAGCCACCCCCATGAAAGAGTCATCGCGTCGGCTCCAAGACCAGATTCCCACGGCTTGTGCCCCTACCTAGCGCGCCAGAGATGTCGGGGGAAACGACACCTATGGGATCACTGGGATCCCTTTTGCTATGGTTGGCGGGCGCAAGGTTGTGCAATGAGCGGGTCTAGAAGCTAGCACGAGGATCGTTTACCCAGTTCGGGCCGCGAGGATGCGTAATACCCTAGTCCTGCTTTGATGTATATTTGAGTGTTCTCGAGTTCTTGAACTAGCTACGATGCGTGTGTCGTCCAAAAGATCTGAATCCAAAATATTTGAATCTTCCCTCAGTATGCCGTGGGTGTCCTTTTATAGCCAAAGGGGCTGCCACAGTGGGATGGTGGATGCCAATGCTTGCATGGAGCATGGTTGGTGTCAGTAATTTTTACTTGGCACACCTTGCACTCTGCATATATGCCGGTTCCATCCATACATTTGTGCAGTTCCACCAAAATGCAGCTAAATAACTCTGTTTGCACAGATAATGAAAAAGCATGATTACATTATAGTGGAACTAGTTCATGAGACATACACTAATAAATAGAAGAAAATATTGCGATAGTATCATAGTATGCCATTTTGCGATGGCGAGATGGGCCCTGCGACGCCTCATACGGTAGGCCTCATACTAGAAATTGACCCAATTCTCCTCGATACACCTTCTGCCAGTGATGAACATCAATGTACAGCGGTAGTACAAGAAGTGCCTTGAGACATTGCAATCTCTATTTTTGTGCAGATCAACTAAAATTAAGCACCCCACTTTGCAGAAATGCTTAAACATTAACAATGGGACTAGTTGATGAAACATATACTAACAAAGAGAAGAACTTTCTTTATCTACATTGGAAATGAAATGATAGAGAGGACACTCGCTCTATGTTAACTTTATTATTACTTCATTTTATCAGTGGCACTAGGGTCGAGTAGCTGGCAAGCGAGGTGTACTGTGCGTCGCAAGGATGGAGGCCGGGGGTGCTTAGACTACGATGCTCATGCTGGCTCTTTCTGTCCCTATCTTCCCCCTGATGTTTTTGTGGTAGCATTTGGGTTGTAATCCAAACTTGGTCGAGCTGGTGCTGCGTCCCCCTACCTGCGTAGCTTATGTGGCCAACTTATCTCCGGCTAGTACTCAGTCTATTCTAGTAGTAGTTGCATAACTGCCCATTTACACTGAGATGTTGTGGATAATGGTTCTCTATGGTCGGGTTTCTCTAATGTATTGGAGGAAACCTCCTCTTTCGATAAATAAAAAGATCAGTGGCACTAGTGGTGCCAA
Organism: Triticum aestivum; assembly: GCF_018294505.1. Taxonomy (NCBI): domain Eukaryota; kingdom Viridiplantae; phylum Streptophyta; class Magnoliopsida; order Poales; family Poaceae; genus Triticum; species Triticum aestivum. The sequence continues at coordinate 355,989,354 of NC_057800.1, read as the reverse complement.
AACATTGCCTCAAAATTAATAGTGCCACTAGATTAAGGTGCAAAATAATAACATTACTGCTTTATCATGGAAGTGCCAAAACAGTAGGACAAGAGCATACTCAACATACAGGATCTTTGGCAAACAATCGGACCAAAAAGGAACATACCTCATGATGGGAACCATATCTGCAGTCAATGCCATCGTAGAAGGGATGACACCAGTCACCAACATGGTTGATTCAATTCATGGGACCTTTTTGTGCAGTTCACCTAAAATGAAGCAATGCCCCATGAGCTAGCATCTTCTTCTTCATTAGGTGCAATAAAATTGAGCAACATCAAGGTTTGTTGTGAAGCTCATGGAATGTTCAACTATAATTTGGATATCATTTGTGCAGTTCAACTAAGATCAAGCATGAAATGTATATCTCTATTTGCACAAAAAGGTGGAAAGGAGGGTGGCTAACAAGTGATGAAACATACATCAAATGAAAATAAGCATGTTCCTTATCTGAATGGCAATCCTACAAGGAAAATAGCAATTTCTAAAGAAGCATCATTGCTAGATATTAGTGTGGGCATTAGGATATAATATAACAACTATTAAATATGACATTAGTTTAATGGTGCCATTGTTTCATTTTACCACCAACATTACATTAACACCTGCTACAGAGTTGGTATTTGGGCACGGAGAGTAGGCGGACCAGGACAGTTGCATTTCTAACAAAAAGAAGGAACTTATCTTAATGGGAAATTTAGCAGTACATGAAAAAACAATGCCATTGATTCATATTACTGGAGGCATTATATTGAAAAGAACATTGGTTTAACTTGTCCTTACTTTTAACAGTGTGACTACTACATTTTACCAATGGCATTACATAAGAGGGGCTCGGGGCAACAAACATCAGAACAAGATATATGGGTTGGTCCCATTTTTGTTCGGTATAAGCACCTTATACTGTGTGAGGCTAGCAAATCTAGCGTTGGACATACTCTGTTGACTTGTCCCCCAGCCCCCACTTTCTTTCCTTTTTAACAAATAGATCGGTTTATATTGAGATTGTATTGCGTTTCTCCTTATTTCCCTATTAGACGAAGAGACCAATGGGATAGCCAGTCTCTGCTACTTTTCGCCCCCATTATTTCCTCTATCGATCAAGTCCAAGATTCAAGTAAAAAATATTCCCCCACCCCCACCACCTTTCTTCCATGTTTGAACCAAGTAGTACTAGATTCGAGTGCATGAACTAGTTTTACCTCTTAACAGTAAAAATTTTGGTGGCTTTCGAACAGTCGATCAATCCTATCTATGATGAGGCCTGAGAAATAGTAAAAGATACAAATGCAGTGATGACAAGAAGTAGAGCAAGGCCTGTTTTGAAGGAAGTTATACCTGAGGGTTGCCGGGGTGTCGCTAGGTGGGCGGCGGGAGGCCGGATCTGCCCACAATACGACAGCGATGAAGAAGGGGTCGGAGGCCCTCCCTAGCCGGTGTTGCGTGGGAGCAAATGATAAGGCACGATGATCGAGACGCGCCGTCAAGGGGTAAGAGCCATTGCCGAGGACAACTGCGTGAACATTGCACCTTCTCACCTTCCCTGACGGAAAGGATCTGGCTGGATCTGTGACCAGCGGTGAGCACAGAGAGAGAGAGTGTGGCCACTGCTGTCATGTTTAGATCTGAAGAGGATGATACAATGTGAAGAGAGAAACTGTAACAAGCAAGCGCGAAGGCTCCTGCCTATATAGTGGAGTAGATTTCTTTTATCTACCGGAGCCGGCTTGACCTCGTCAATGACTCTCGACAAGTCTTCATGCACATGCCTCGGAGGCGCAGTTTTCATCATTTTGATCTGAAGCACCGTATTAACATATAAAACAAAAAAGTGCCACATGACAAGAAACCATAACCTCACTGCACCAAGGAGACAACATGAATCCCGACGGACAAACTAGACAAGGATCAAATCTCAAATTAAAGATAAACTTGTAGAAAAGGGGTCCATTGATAGGTGTCCTAATTAACATATCTGGCTGGACCTAGATGGCAGCCGAGTAGTCTTCATGCATGTGCCCCCAATGACCAGTGCCTTGCAGGAACTCAGGTGTCACTATTTAACCCTCACAGTGATCGGAAGCATGTGACACCTAATATTGTGAGATGACAAGAACCCTTTTTTAGATTTCTCATTTGAATTACATCCCTGTAAAACACAGCCTGCCCGATATGTAGACGATAGCCAATCTAGCCGTCTGCTGGAGTTTGGTCACATGCACCGACGTTTGTACAACATTGCTCCAATACTATCGCTCGCCTCTCTCTTCTATTATATCACCCGACTTGCGCGGCCGGGGAGTGTGCCTATGGTCGGTTCTCAATTGCGGTCCCACATGTGCGTGCAAACGCAATATGACGTGCGTTCCATTCGATGAGCGGCATGCCAGACCAACCGACCATCTGGGGTGCGACATGACGCGACGGGCGTGTTGTATACTCCGTACATGTGTACCGCTGTTTTCTGAAGGCTTTGCTCCATGGCGCAATCCATGGATACAAAATTATATTTAAAAGTCAAGGGCAGGGCTTTTCCCGCGCGGTAGGCAGGGCAGTTCTGCCTACTCGGTTCGACAGAGATGTGAGAAGATGAGGGAGTAGGCTATTGCAAGCGTATGGCTGTGTGATTTGACAGGGAGTTACTGCTGTACAGGTGGGGCCCTGTGATTTGACTTGCCATTATCATTTTAACTGCGGCGCTACGACCGGCGTGAGTCTCCCGACTCCTGACCACCTCCATGGTATACATGTGCCTCTCCTAATGCTCCACCATGTAGAGCATGGTTAATAGTATAGCCAGCTGCTGGCTATATAAACATGCCATGTCATCAAAAGTTAGTATTATTTATTAGCCATACAATATGGTTGGATATAAGGTTACAACTTTTTCTCACTTTCTCACTATCTCTCTCCTTGTAGTAAATGCTTTTGTCTAGGAGCACGTGTAGAGGCTGGCTCTTGCATGCGAGCCCACTCCTCCACATTTTCCTTGCCTGTCTCCTCCATATATGCAAAATGCCATGTAAGCAGGCTTATAGCCCACTATTGCACTTGCTCGTATAGGTGCTAAGCCTGCCACATAGGCATAAAGTCTGATGTGGCAAGTTAATTAAGAAGAGAGAAACTAGTTTGGTGACCCCGGGAATAAACAGTGCTAAGCCCATGTACCTAGGTGAAAAGACAATTTTGGGGCTATAGATAATTAAATGAAGCAAGGTTAGCAACAAAAAACTAAGCACCTATGCGTTGGGGACTTGAGTTGCTAAGCCATTTAATGCCCTTACCACTTCATCTGAGCACCATTTCATTGGAAGAGGTCACTCCTTGGCAAATGCAATAAGTACTACGAAAAAAGAGATAGCGAGAAGTAAAAAATACTTTGATTGCGAACCTTATAGCTAACCTTGTTGTATGAGTGACTAAGTGATGACTATGTATGATAGAGAGAAGTAAAAAATACTCTTATAGCCAACATCAGATAGCCTAATGCACCTAGATGGAGGAAGTAGTTTCATGCATGCGAAGTAGGCAATATAAATGCTCATCTATAGCTATCTGAAATTTCCAAGGGAGCGACCGTGCGAGCGAGGCGATTGTCGTGGTAGGCACGACCATGATACGGGCTGCTGACAGCCCTTGGATCTGAGATTGAATGATTGCATGCTAAGTTGCTAAAACTTTGCAGAGTAACCCTCCAGGATAGGATATTCACGCATAGGTCTAGAATCACGCCATGCAACCATTCGATCTCAGATCCAAGGGCTCTCGGAAGCTTGTATCATGGGAGCATGGAAAGCTTCATATCACCTGTAATTTTCAAGACGCTTGACATGTGAACATGCAGATGCATGAATGCATTTAATTGGGCATCTAGTAGACACGACATATAATTGGGCCCTCATAGTACTATGCATGAATCCATTTATACACCAGGTAAGCAACTACCCTACCGTTCGCACGCCCAACTCAGCATTTTACAATCGGAAAACCGCTAGCAGTTCGCTCCTACTCGTCCCTGGCCATCCTTTAACATTACGTCAGTTCGCTCCTAGTCTTCATATCCTTTCACATTACAGTAGTTCCACTAATCCTAACCCTCCTCCCAAATCCATGGCATCCCAAATCTCCATGATCGGCGGTGAGTACAAGGTGAGAACCATCACCGACGATGAGTTCGACGTCATCTACACCCGTTCTTCCGCGACGGTGAAGGGATGCCTTGCTTGCTTCAATATCTACAATGTTTGGATATAGAGCGAGAGCCAAGTGAGGGACTCCTGGATTAGGGGGTTCCCGGGCATCCGGGCTGTGTAACATGGGTCGGACCAGTGGGCCATGAATATACAAGATAGAAGGCTTACCCCCCGTGTCCGGATGGGACTCTCCTTTGCGTGGATGTCAAGCTTGGAGTTTGAATATGAAGATTCCTTTCTCTGTAAACCGACTCTGTATAACCCTAGGACCCTTCGGTGTCTATATAAACCAGAGGGTTTAGTCCGTAGAGGCAATGCCAATCATACAGGCTAGACATCTAGGGTTTAGCCATTACGATCTCGAGGTAGATCAACTCTTGTAACCCCAATATTCATTAAAGTCAATCAAGCAGGAAGTAGGGTATTACCTCCATCAAGAGGGCCCAAACCTGGGTAAACATCGTGTCCCCCACCTCCTGTTACCTTCGATCCTAGACGCACAGTTCGGGACCCCCTACCCAAGAACGTCTGGTTTTGACACCGACATTGGTGCTTTCACTGAGGGTTCCTCTGTGTTGTCGACAGAAGGTTCGATGGCTCGTTTCGGAGGAGACTATTGTAACATCCCAAAATTCTAATTTTTTGGAATGTTATTATAAATAGATAGATTGATTGATTGTTTGATTGTTGTGTGATTGATTGAGTGAAATTCGAAACCTTTTTGAAAGTTAAATGAAAGGGAATAAAAGGACTTTCCCAAACTTTCATTTTTCATTCGTACTCTCCATGAATTCAAATACTTTCCATCACAAAACCATGGAGAGAAGATGACATGATTTCTTCCATTTATTTAAATGACAAGGGGTGTTGAAAATATTTGAATTTCATTTGAGAATATTTCCAATTCTGAAACTTTATGCAACTCAATGATTTTCACGAGCGAAGATAAAATGACCTCTTCAAATTATATGAAATATGAGCTCGGAGTTTCAAAGAAACTCAAATTTAAAATCCATTTGAATTATTTTATTTTCAATTTGGAGTTATTTGAGTTTTATTCAAATTATTTTTATCCAAAAATAAAATATATGGAAATTAGGGTAACCTGATTCCCTACATTAGAAAATTGGAGAAAAATTAATTTGAAATCATTTTGGTATTTTTAAAATAATTTTTATTGGATTTAATTAGACCAGTATCACTCTTTGAATTATCTGGATTTGTGTGGATTTTATTTGGCATTAGGAAAATGTTCTTGTCGTAGACAATCTTTTTCTGAAAATTTTGATATATAATATGCCTATATAATATTTTAATTATTTCGTTTTACTATTTTATTTGTCTGGAAAATGTTTTTTTCTTCTTTAAAAAAAAACCTTCGGACCGACCGGACCGGGCCGGCCCAGTTCGCCAGGCCACGGCCCAGCCGGCCCACCACACCGTCTCCGAGCTCGGGAGGATCTCCCGAGCAAGCACGCCAACCGCCGCCGCAATGGACGTCGTGCCACCTCCAGCCTCCTCTGCCCCTCCCCCACGCCACCTTGCCCCCCTCCTATATATTCGGGCGCCCCGGGCCCCTCTCTCTCTCTCTCGCCGCACCGCCCTCACCTCGCACCGCCGCCGCATCTCTCGCATCGCGCCGCCGCCCTCACGCCGCATCTCGCCGCTGCGCCTGGCCGCCTCTGCCGCGCCGCCGCAGCTGCCCCTTGCCGCCTTGCCGCGCTGCCCTCGCCCCTCGCCGCCTCGCTGCCGCGCCGGATCCGCCGACGCCGAAGCTCGCCGGACTCGCCGGAGTCCGCAGCCTCGCCGGAGAGCCTCCGGTTTTCCGCCGAAGACCATCGAACCGCCAAGGACCGGTATAAAAAAACCCGAACCCTAGATCGGTTATTTTGTTTTGTCTTCTCGGTTTTTCTTAAAACGCGGTTTTTCATTTAGTCTAGTTATTTAACGAACGTTCGTCGTTTAGACCTCTGTAACGAACGGTTTTCGTCGGTTTAGGTTCTGTAGCGAGCGTCCGCTCGATAGATTTTTCTATTTCTTTTTAATTTCCGGCCAGGGACCTATTCGTGATAATTTTCTTCACAGATTAGTCCCTATATTTCAAACGACCACAACTTTTTACTCGTTTATCCAAATCCAACGAAACCAATACCCACTTCTTCGTTATGATCTCCTCTATCCAGTAGTCCAACTCAAACTTGTTTTTGAAAAGTTTAAATTTTAAATTAGATCAGATTTGAGTTCAAACTTCGTTTGATCATAACTTGAGTTTCGTAGCTCCGTTTGAGTTGATTCTTTTTGAAAATCGAAGCTCTTGACCTAAACATTCTAATAAGGCAAAATTCACATAATTTTGGTACTGTTAGAAATTGTTTTATGTTGCCAGAGTTATTTGCTCGATTTTGAAGTTTTCCGAATCGTCTTCTTCGATCATTTTGATCTTTTGAGTGATTGCTTATGTGTGGTTACTATTGCTTGCTTACGATAGGTTGACCGGAGTGTGACGAGTAGAGCTATCAAGAGTTTTGAGAGCGAATCATCTTCATCAACATTGCAGGCAAGTTCACACTTTGATCATATCCCCTTTCATACCCAGTTTTTATGCATTAGTTTCACCCTCAAACATTGCATGAGTAGGATTGATAACATGTGGGTATTGGGAAGTAGTTGATGAGGTAGGAACCTATTGCCCTGCATTCAAACCTTGGGAGTTAATTTTACATTATGCTTATAGTGCCATGCTATGCTCGTTGACGTGGATTGGGTTTTGAGAGTATTCATGACAGATGTGAGTTTGTTAATTAATGGTTTACTTAAGGTGGCAACTTAAACACACATCTGGGTGGATTGAGTTACCTGGTTATTCCAGGATTGCCTGTCTAGGCACCTGGGTAGACCAGGATTGCCTGTTACTTTTATGGACCGCCACCCAGGCTCAAAGGGATCATGAGATTATTCATACTAGAAACTTCCATGTGTAGCCACAAGCTATTATGGGCTCTAGCATAGTTGACTAAGTCGTGCGAACTCTTATAGTGGTAGACTAGCAAATGTAGGGGATGTAGGTGGTACGGTCTACCCGATCGTAAGGTGCTAGCACTTCTTAAAGACTATGTCTCGGTCATCCGTTTCTCAAACACCATGCAGTGCGAGATATCCAACGGAGGAGATCGAGTCTTGTGGGGAAAGTGCGCAAACCTCTTCAGAGTGTATAAACTAATCATGATTAGCCGTGTCCCCGGTTATGGACATCTTGAGTATCTAGTACTTGGATTATCATGTGAATCTCATCATGTTACTTTAAATTAATTTTGTTGGGTTTTTAATGATGTTATTATTTGGGATTGAGAATGCTGTCAACCATTCTCAATGTTCAGCAACCACCATGATAGTTAATTAAAATGTATTCCTTTGTAGTAGGGAAAAATTGGCTTTTCGCAAAAACATATGACCATAGAGCTTTTCCACCAGCCATATATGCATGTAGTGATAGCCATTGTTCATCATTCTCTATGGTGTGAATTTGCCAGTACATTCAATGTACTGCCGCTTTGTGGCTCCAACATCTCATGTTGCAGGATTATCTTACGACTAGTAAGTGATACGTTAGGGTTACGATTTCTACACTCAACTTTGTCGTTGGTGTTGATGGGAATCCACAACCTTGTTACTTCCGCTATTTTGGATTGAGGTAATAGTATTTTACATTACTTATACATGTGATTTACGTCAGTTATAAATCCTCGAGTACTGTGTGTGCCAGCATACCGATCCAGGGATGACACTTAAGCACAGAGACTTAATCCATTCAGGTCGAGTCGCTACAAGATGGTATCAGAGCACATGTTGACTGTAGGACGTGACCCTAGAAACTGGCAAGCCCATAGAAAAGATTTTTCTCTACAACTTTCCCTTTCAATAAGATCTTTTACCTCTCTTCTCTTCCGAGCTTATTCAAAAATTCCCTTTTAGTGAGACCATATCCCTTTCCCTTTGGATCACTCGAAGATTCGACGGATGAGACCACTCCAAGAAGTACAAGATATTGGACAATTAAGACCGCTTCAGAATGAAGAGGATTTTACTGTGCATCTGAATAATGGAAACTACAACGGTTGAAGACTCTGAATTCTAGGGGAATTTGAAGGCCCTGTAGAATTTTCTAGATTTGTATGACCTAGGAAGGCACCCCTTATGGAACTTGGCAGACTAAGGAAGCCGCCAATACCTGAGATCAAGATGTATCGGAGAAGGACCAAGCATGGAGAGTTAGAAACCTCAAAGTTTTGTGAGGAAAACCCTAAGGCAGGAGATATCAACTATGGAAGATAGCTCATGGCAATATCAAGGGCAGAAACGCGGTTATCCGTGATGTCATCGCCACTGATGCTATTGTCACTGTGCTAAGTTAAGGATGCATTTCTTCAGAATGGATTTGATGGAAGAAGGCTGATGGAGCACCTATCAGTGAGATGAAGTTGTAACCTTAGTCGGTGTATCACCAGGATCTGGAGTGTTACATCAATAAGTTAAGATGGACCTACAAGAAGCAGTATTTTGACAAGGAAGTATTTCATGAGGAACTCAGGACCCTGAAGATGAGAGTAGCCAAGCTGGAGGAGCAAAACCTCGAGAAACCGGAGATTTGTCAGGAAGTAGGACCATGATTCATGCCAAGGATGTTGAAACCTAGAAGTTAGGAATGCAGCTCCAGAAATACTAAAGGATGTCTCAAGACACCTCGCGTCAACAGAGTTGATCTGGCAAAAGAAGTTGAGAAAGACAAGCATGATCGGCAGAAGCCATTGGAGGCATGAACAAGGCTTGAAGAGTTATATGACCTTGAAGATTTATTGACCTTTAGAAGACCAAACCCCTGTTATATGCCTACGTTAGATGCGACATTTGTGAGTTGTCAATTGTTTGATGTTTTTCCGACAGCCATAGATAAAATTTGTCTTTTTCAAAACCATTGTTTGTATTGTGTGCATCCCTCTCCCTCTCTCTTATCTTACCCCAAACCCACATGGACCCAATAGAGGATGCATGGAGATGAGGTTGTATTTTCTGGACCGATGAGTCAATTGGAGACGGGCCGGTGGATTCAGAACATGGAGGATTATATGAACAATAACCTTATAGTTGGAAATGATATGACCCAGCATGCTCTTTAGTGCTTTGAAAGAGGTGCTGCTACTTGGTGGAGAAATAGGACACACCCATAAAGAACACAAGGATGAATGCCCTAATTGTGAAGGAAGTCACCCAGTTGAAGAATGCCCAATTAGGTAGATTACTTGTTTCTTGTGTGAAGGGACTACCCACTATCCTGCTCAGTGTCACATTTACCCCATGGTACAACGAACCATCCAGCAGAAGAAAGAAGTAATGAAAGGAGCCCTCATGGAAATTCTAGAAGAAACTGTGATGAAGAAAGAGGTGGAGGACACACCTAAAGAAGACCCGAGAAAACCCTACACTAAGTCTTGCTATTCATGTGGAGAAGAAGGACACATCTCCCAAAATTCTTTGAATGGGGATCTAGTAGAATTCCCGACAGAGGAAGTAGAATATGACCCACAGGAAATAGAATCCATGATTGGCATGGAAAGGTCCAGGAAGAGAAGCAGATTGGATTCCAGGAAGGACCTGAGTCATATCACCTGTTACATGTGCAAGGAGTCAGGGCACTACCTCAACAATTGCCCCCCCAAAAAAAGAAACCTTGATACTTGTCAGAAGTAATATGTTTTAGTTGTAATGAAGCAGGGCACTTTGCCAGAGAATGCCCCAAGGAGAAGGAGACTTTTGCTAGATAGTTGAGTTTGCAACCAAAGAAATGGAGTAGTAGAAGTGAGACATTTTCTTTTATATTGAGGTGTTGAGTTGAGACATGTAATGGAAAAGCAAGAGATTGTAATCACTTGACAATGACTAAAGTTAGCATCGTTGGAACTGATATGGATTTTATGAGTTGTTACTCTATGAAGAAGGATTTGACCATTTTTGAGGATAAGAGGAATATGGTCTATGGAAGATTTGTGCATTTTAAGGGTTGTAGTACCCTGTAAGAACCCTTGACCCCTGGAAAAGATAAGGATACTCCACTGAGTGGATTTCGGACAAAATGAATACGAGTTTTGTCTCGATATGTGTGATGCCCCAAGAGTATGTGGGATGAAGTGGAGACGGTCAGATGTTTGGACCAAAGGTGATCAAGGAGTCAGAAGAGAATGTTAAGTTGATTCAAGATAGACTGAAGGTAGCTCAGTCCAGGCAGAAGAGTTATGCAGACTTAAAAACGCAAGGAGGTAGTCTATGAAATTGGAGACAGAGCATGTCTTCGTGTGCCCCCTCTGCGAGGAGGTAAACAATTTGGAGTTAAGGGACAGTTAGCCCTGAGATTTGTAGGACCATATCGAGTTTTGGAGCATATGGGAGAAGTGGCCAACAAGTTGGAGTCACCCGAAGGACTATCAGGAGTTCATGATGTGTTACACATTTCACAGTTGAAGAAGTGCCATGCAGAGATGGCCAATATTTCCCTGTAAGGACGCTTGACCCTGGAAAGGATAATGATGTTCCACGAAGTGGAATATGGACTTCATAAGTATAAGTTTTTATCTCGGTATGAGGGATATTCCACGAGGATGAAGAGATGAATTACTATTGGATATAAAGGAGGTGTGATGTTGGAAATATGGATCGATGGAAATTCCATGATGAGTCTGAGTAATCATGTCCTAGTTTGGTGCCAATAGAAGGAAGGAAGACAGTACAATTGGATGGATTTAAGAATACTAGGAAGTTGGAAGTTGGAATAATGATCAGTTGCCCGATGATAAGTTCAAGGACTACAAGTGAAGAGATGGGTCGTAACCCACAGGCCCCAGGACCTGCCAAGAAGCAGGCACATTCTTGCTGAAGGAAAAACCCTGGAGGAAGATACAACGTTTATCAGCAGACGATTTTATAGGAGTTTACGCAAAACCTGAGAGTTGTGAAGAAACGATAGATGTTTGTTTGGTTTGCAGAATCAATGGATTTATCCGAACCTTGGTTCGTCGACAAGAGAAATTCTGCAATGCTTGTGAGGATGACCGAGTGTTAGAATGCCAGATTCGCTAAACCATGTACAAGGTAATGATTTGGGTGCGGGATGGATTGATCACCATACCGACTTACTCTTATTATTTGCCTTGCTATGTGGGAAGGTAAATCTGAGTGACCTACCTATAGTAAAGAGACGACGATCAAAACCCTGTTTAAACTTAGAATGGTATAAGTATTTTGCCCTTGTACACGGCAGTTGTTGCCAACTATAGGTTATACGGCGAGGTTCAACCCAGACCCATTTCCTAAAGGAGAAACCATAAATTGTTGACTACCATGAGATATCGACAGTTATTTAGTTTTGGCGCTAGACCCGTCAGCTAAGAAGACCCAATCTCGGAATAACCTTACCAAGAGGAAAGGACAGAAGAATTGAGGAAAATGTTATGCCACTACCGGAAGAGCTTAGAGAAGGAATTTTCTCGACGATCTGAGAAGATCGGCACTCTCAAGAATAAGGATGGAGTATATGAGTTTTGATGGAACTGTAACCATGCTTCTAAGGGTGGTAGCACCCCAGACCCCGTGTGATGATTGATGGATTTTGAGGAGACCCCAAACCCTAACCTATTTCTTGCTAGCCTCTCCGAATCTCGAGGACGAGATTCATTTTAAGGGTGGTAGGTTTGTAACATCCCAAAATTCTAAATTTTTGTAATGTTATTATAAATAGATAGATTGATTGATTGTTTGATTGTTGTGTGATTGATTGAGTGAAATTCGAAACCTTTTTGAAAGTAAAATGAGAGGGAATAAAAGGACTTTCCCAAACTTTCATTTTTCATTCGTACTCTTCGTGAATTCAAATACTTTTCATCACAAAACTCTGGAGAGAAGATGACATGACTTCTTCCATTTATTTAAATGACAAGGGGTGTTGAAAATATTTGAATTTCATTTGAGAATATTTCCAATTCTAAAACTTTATGCAACTCAATGATTTTCACGAGCGAAGATAAAATGACCTCTTCAAATTATATGAAATATGAGCTGGGAGTTTCAAAGAAACTCAAATTTAAAATCAATTTGAATTATTTTATTTTCAATTTGGAGTTATTTGATTTTTATTCAAATTATTTTTCTCCAAAAATAAAATATATGGAAATTAGGGTAACCTGATTCCCTACATTACAAAATTGGATAAAAATTAATTTGAAATCATTTTGGTATTTTTAAAATAATTTTTATTGGATTTAATTAGACCAGTATCACTCTTTGAATTATCTGGATTTGTGTGGATTTTATTTGGCATTAGGAAAATGTTCTTGTCGTAGACAATCTTTTTCTGAAAATTTTGTTATATAATATGCCTATATAATATTTTAATTATTTCGTTTATTTGTCTGGAAAATGTTTTTTTCTTCTTTAAAAAAAACCTTCGGACCGACCGGACCGGGCCGGCCCAGTTCGCCAGGCCACGGCCGAGCGGCCCACCACACCGTCTCCGAGCTCGGGAGGATCTCCCGAGCAAGCACGCCAACCGCCGCCGCCATGGACGCCGTGCCACCTCCAGCCTCCTCTGCCCCTCCCCCACACCACCTTGCCCCCCCTCCTATATATCCGGGCGCCCCGGGCCCCTCTCTCTCTCTCTCTCACCGCACCGCCCTCACCTCGCGCCGCCACCGCATCTCTCGCATCGCGCCGCCGCCCTCGCGCCGCATCTCGCCACTGCGCCTTGCCGCCTCTGCCACGACGCCGCAGCCGCCCCTCGCCGCCTTGCCGCGCTGCCCTCGCCCCTCGCCGCCTCGCTGCCGCGCCGGATCCACCGACGCCGAAGCTCGCCGGACTCGCCGGAGTCCGCAGCCTCGCCGGAGATCCTCTGGTTTTCTGCCGAAGACCGCTGAACCGCCAAGGACCGGTATAAAAAAACCGAACCCTAGATCGGTTATTTTGTTTTGTCTTCTCTGTTTTTCTAAAAACATGGTTTTTCTTTATTCTAGTTATTTAACAAACGTTCGTCGTTTAGACCTCTGTAACGAACGGTTTTCGTCGGTTTAGGTTCTGTAGCGAGCGTCCGCTCGATAGATTTTTCCTTTTCTTTTTAATTTCCGGCCAGGGACCTATTCGTGATAATTTACTTCACAGATTAGTCCCTGTATTTCAAACGACCACAACTTTTTACTCGTTTATCCAAATCCAACGAAACCAATGCCCACTTCTTCGTTATGATCACCTCTATCCAGTAATCCAACTCAAACTTGTTTTTGAAAGTTTAAAATTTAATTAGATCAGATTTGAATTCCAACTTCGTTTGATCATAACTTGAGTTTCGTAGCTCCGTTTGAGTTGATTCTTTTTGCAAATCGAAGCTCTTGACCTAAACATTCTAATAAGGCCAAATTCACATAATTTTGGTACTGTTAGAAATTGTTTTATGTTGCAAGAGTTATTTGCTCGGTTTGAAATTTTCTGAATCGTCTTCTTCGATCTTTCTAATCTTTTGAGTGATTGCTTATGTGTGGTTACTATTGCTTGCTTACGATAGATTGACCGGAGTGTGACGAGTAGAGCTATCAAGAGTTTTCAGAGCGAATCATCTTCATCAACATTGCAGGCAAGTTCACACTTTGATCATATCCCCTTTCATACCCAGTTTTTATGCATTAGTTTCACCCTCAAACATTGCATGAGTAGGATTGATAACATGTGGGTATTGGGAAGTAGTTCATGAGGTAGGAACCTATTGCCCTGCATTCAAACCTTGGGAGTTAATTTTACGTTATGCTTACAGTGCCATGCTATGCTCGTAGACGTGGATTGGGTTTTGAGAGTATTCATGACAGATGTGAGTTTGTTAATTAATGGTTTACTTAAGGTGGCAACTTAAACAGACATCTGGGATGGATTGAGATACCTGGTTATTCGAGGATTGCCTGTCTAGGCACCTGGGTAGACCAAGATTGGCTGTTTTTTTATATGGACCGCCACCCAGGCTCAAAGGGATCATGAGATTATTCATACTAGAAACTTCCGTGTGCAGCCACAAGCTATTATGGGCTCTAGCATAGTTGACTAAGTCGTGCGAACTCTTACAGTGGTAGACTAGCAGATGTAGGGGATGTAGGTGGTACGGTCTACCCGACCGTAAGGTGCTAGCACTTCTGAAAGACTATGTCTCGATCATCCGTTTCTCAAACACCATGCAGTGCGAGATATCCAACGGAGGAGATCGAGTCTTGTGGGGAAAAGTGCGCAAACCTCTGCAGAGTGTATAAACTAATCATGATTAGCCGTGTCCCTGTTTATGGACATCTTGAGTATCTAGTACTTGGATTATCATGTGAATCTCATCATGTTACTTTAAATTAATTTTGTTGGGTTTTTAATGATGTTATTATTTGGGATTGAGAATGCTATCAACCATTCTCAATGTTCAACAACCACCATGATAGTTAATTGAAATGTATTCCTTTGTAGTAGGGAAAAATTGGCTTTTCGCAAAAACATATAACCATAGAGCTTTTCCACTAGCCATATATGCATGTAGTGATAGCCATTGTTCATCATTCTCTATGGTGTGAATTTGCCAGTACATTCAATGTACTGACCCTTTGTGGCTGCAATGTCTCATGTTGCAGGATTATCTTACGACGAGTAAGTGATATGTTAGGGTTACGATTTCTACACTCAACTTTGCCGTTGGTGTTGATGGGAATCCACAACCTTGTTACTTCCGCTATTTTGGATTGAGGTAATAGTATTTTACGTTACTTATACATGTGATTTACCTCTGTTATAAATCCTCGAGTACTGTGTGTGTCAGCATACCGACCTAGGGATGACACTTAAGCACAGAGACTTGATCCATTCGGGTCGAGTCGCTACAACTATCCTCCCCAACATCTGCAATGGTGCTTTCATTGAGAGTTCCTCTATGTTGTCGACACCGACATCTGATGTAGCGACCAGACCTCAAACAGTCCAATCTCTGTGCTCCGGTGTCATCCCTGGATCAGTAATGCTGACACCACACAGTACTTGAAGGATTTATAATAGAGTAGCAATCACACACTTATTACATCGAGTGTCTCAAAAAGAGAACTTAATACAATAAATATGGCTTAAGGCCATCTAATAACGATAACAGCGGAAGGCTTGGAAGATAAGTGAGTCCATCAACTCCAACGACATCACTAAGTATAGAACCATGACCTAAAGGCACCTTAATCGTCGTCTTAAAAGTCTGCAACATTAACATTGCAGCCCAAAACGGGTCAGCACATGGAATATGCTGGCAATGTAACACATAGAGAGTAATGGAAGAATAAGACTATACTACATGCATATTTGGCTGGTGGAAAGCTCTATGGTTACAGTTTGCGTAAAGACAATTTTTCCCTACTTCAAAGGAATAAATTTTATTTAACTATTAGGGTGGTTGTTAAACATTGAGAATGGTTGACAGCATTCTCAATCCCAATTAAACATCATCTTTAAGCAAAACCCAACAAAATTAATTTTAGAGTAACATGATGAGATTCACATGTTAATCCAGGTACTAGATACTCAAGATGTCCATAACCGGGGACACAGCTAACCATGATTAGTTTATACACTCTGCAGAGGTTTGTCCAGTTTTCCCCACAAGACTCGATCTCCTCCGTTGGGATTCTCGCACTACAGGGTGTTTGAGAAACGGATGACCGAGACATAGTCTTTTAGAAGCGCTAGCACCTTACGATCGGGTAGACCGTTACACCTACTTTCCCCTACATCTGCTAATCTACCACTGTAAGAGTTCGCACAACTTACTCAACTATGCTAGAGCCCATAGTAGCTTGTGGCTACACACAGAAGTTTCTAACATGAATAATCTCATGATCCGTTTGAGCCTGGGTGGCGGTCCAAAAGAAAACAAGCAATCGCTGGAATACCCAGGTGCCTCAATCCACCCAGATGTGTATTTAAGTTGCCACCTTAGATAAACCATTAAATTAGCAATCTCACATATGTCATGGATTTCACTCACCCAGTCCACATCTACTAGCGTAGCTTGGCATAGGTTTGATAATAAACAGGTAATAGGTACTACCTCAACTACTTCCCAAACCCACAATTTAATTAGATCCTAATCATGCAATGTGTGAGGATTGATCTAATGCAATAAAAATTGGGTAGTATGAGGTCTGATCAAAGTGTTACCTGCCTTGCTGATGATCAAAACCTAGCGATTTGAAGTAGCAAGCGGCGCACTCCGGGTACTCTTTCGCAAGCAAACAAGCATACAATAAGTACTGAACTAATGCACAGGTAAAACTCAAATAAGAGATCTAACCAGAAAGTTCAACTTAAGAACTCCGGTTGGCAAAAATAATCAAATCGAACGAAGCAACGAAAAACAAACGGCAAAAGAAAAAAGCTTCATTTACTATTCTGGATCTAGGGCAACTTTTAAAGTGGCAAAAACTTGTTTGAGTTGGTTAAACGGAAAGAGGGTTTCGAGACGAAACTCCAGGCGCTTGAATCACCTGATTCCGATAAACGAGCGAAAAGTTAAACTAGAACAAAAAATGGATCAGGAATCGCGATCAGAAAAATCGCGGATTTAATCCGAGAAAAAGAAAACGACGAACAGATTAACGAATGAAGGTTCGTTAACTGGATCTAACCAAAGAACGTGTTCGTTAAAATGAACGAACAAGTGAACACTTGCTAATTAAATAGACCGGAAAACCGATCTATTAAAAAAACGAACTAAAAAAACCGAACGAAATCGATGGAAAACCGATCGGTTTATCGAAAAAAACGGTGGCGGCGAGGTCAACCTCCGGCGGCGACTCCGGCGGCAGCGGCGGTGGGCTAGGGTGGCGGGGCTGCTGGCTATGGTTTGGTGGGGGTCCGGCTGGGCCTCCCCGGCTTATAAAGCCGGCCGGGCCAAGTGTCCAGGTCGGACACAGCCCGGTAAGTCGGTTGCGATTTTTTTAAATAGTTATGCTCAGAAAAAAAACAAAAGGAATAATAAACGGACTCCAAAAATCCCAAAATAAAATTTCCTCGGCTTCTAAAATCAAGCCGCACAGGATGAACATTTATTTGGGGCCTAAATGCAATTTTGAAAAACGCACATTTTTCCTAAATTCAAATAAAAAGCAAATAAAACCAAAATAAAATCTTAGTTGATTTTTTTATTAAATCCTCAGTATTTCTTTATTTTTGGGAAAGTCATTTTATTCCCTCTCTCATATTTTGATAATAGAAATAATTGAAGATAAAATAAATAAAATCAAATGACCCTATTTTCAAAATTTGAGAAAACTCAAATATGAAAATAACAAAATCCCCAACTCTCTCCGAGGGTCCTTGAGTTGCGTAGAATTTTCTAGGATCAACCAAAATGCAATAAAATATGATATGCAATGATGATCTAGTGTATAACATTTCAAATTGAAAATTTGGGATGTTACATCTGAAATGATGATGTTTCGGAGGAGACTTTCCTCCCCAACAAAATCTTCGTATTCGGCGGCTTCGCACTACGTGCCAATTCGATTAGCCACCTCAACCAGATCGACAACTACACCCCTGGTCATTAGATCAGTTTCGGTAACCTAAACTATGTCGCTGATATCCGAGGAGACACGATCTTTGGAGGACTCGCGGCCCCGACCGCCGCCCTGGCCTTAGATCTAGAGCGAACCATCAGGTCCGAAGACGGGAATTTAGAGCCCACCGGACTCCCTACAATTATGGAACTCGCTACCGGAGATCTGGAGGGGATGGCGTCTTCGGCAAACCCGAAGACAAACCGAGCTCCCCTTGTCGCTAAAGCGCTGGACTCTCCCTCGGACTCTAAATCCGAACTCTCGAGGTCCACGACAAGCGGGCGTGGCCAAGAGGCCCTCACCCCGGTCGGCCCAGCAGACTCTCGCTTCTCTGTCCAAACCTCGCTCCTAAAGGAGGCTTTTGACTTAATGCGATCCCTCGGCATTATGGAGGAATCGTTTCCGAATTACGCCCAGCCCGGACTATGGGCTGAGAGTGGGAAATTTTATGTCCCACCCACCACCCACTTCATAGCCACTGTCGAAGATCTAACCGACATGCTGGAGTATGCCTACGAAGACATTGACGGTATGAACAACGATGTCGTTGAGGATCAAGGCCAAAACCCTCCGTTTACTGAACGTTGGATGACCACCTCCACATACGACATATACATGGTGGATAAACCCAAAGAGGATGACGACGACGGCAATAAGGATCCAGTTGAGGACAAGCCTGCCGAAGCACCTCCAAAGTGTCAACATTAGCGAAGCCACTCAAAATCGCGTCGCGAAAAAGACAACGATACCGGCACCGAAGACAATAACACTCCGGAGAACACCGATGACCCCGAAGCACCTGTCGAGCCAACATCCGAATAGGATGATTGGGAGGATGGGAAAGATAACCCCGATGATCCAATCGAGAACGAGGACTAGGAGGATAGTAACTACCTACCGATCTTCAAAGAGGATGTGAGCCTTGGCGATGAAGACTTTATCGTGCCGGAGGAGCCCCTCGAGCAAGAGCGCTTTAAGCGCAGGCTAATCGCCACTTCGAGAAGCCTGAAAAAGAAGCAGCCATAGCTTTAAATTGAACAGGATATACTCAATGACAGATGGACTAAATGTCTTGGCAGCCGAGGAATACGGCCTCGAACACCGAACCAAGAGTTACCCGAGGCGTAAGCTACTACCTCAATTTGACGACAAGGCCCTTGAGCCAATACCGCCAAAGCATTAAACTGCCGACGAACCCGACCAACCACCACGTGGACGGGACAGACCGGCTACCCGTGCCGAACACCAGCCCGCACCACCCCGCCGTCGAGGCAGGGAGGCAGCGGCCCCGGGCTATACCTATGACCTTCACAAGGACCTGGACAGTAGATCCGGTCAAACAAGATCAATCTATGGGCCAAGGGGGCGTGCTCCGACACGAGAGGACGACCATCAGGCCTGGCGTGACAGGCACAACCTCACTCGAGCCGAGAACCGCATTTGGACTTTATCCGAACTGCGCCGCGACATAGCTCGATACAGAGGCGCCGCACACCCCTTATGCTTCACCGATGAGGTTATGGAGCACTAGTTCCCCAAAGGATTTAAACCCATGAACATTGAATCATACGATGGTACGACGGATCCTGAAGTATGGATCGAAGATTTTCTTCTCTACATTCACATGGCTCGCGGTGACGACCTCCATGCCATCAAGTACCTGCCCCTAAAACTCAAGGGACCAGCACGGCATTGGCTGAACAGCCTCCCAGAAAACTCCATTGGAAGCTAGGAGGACTTGGAGGAGGCCTTTAGAGACAATTTCCAAGGTACCTATGTTCGGCCTCCAGACACCGATGACCTTAGTCACAT
This sequence comes from Triticum aestivum, assembly GCF_018294505.1. Taxonomy (NCBI): domain Eukaryota; kingdom Viridiplantae; phylum Streptophyta; class Magnoliopsida; order Poales; family Poaceae; genus Triticum; species Triticum aestivum. Next base: position 355,969,652 of record NC_057800.1, on the reverse strand, counting down.
ACTCCAGCAACCCGGAGAGCCAGCCTAGAAACTCTAAACCAGGTTCTTAATTAAAAGAACCAAATTGTGGACTATCCGGGCGCAACCCTCGTTTCCTATAAACACAGGGTCCGAGACGAGTGGCTCGCCCAACACCTCGGCCAAGAAAAGCTGAAGTCCATGGTAGCCCTTACCATACTTATGACCAACTTTTGTGCGGGATAAGATAGCTGGCAAGCTCGTAGAAGCAACAGCACTAGCGACCCTGGCACCTCTGAAGGCAGGGATGGCATTGGCAAGCCATGACGCAATAAGCACAAGCGTCGAAGTAACAACCAAGATACCAAGATCAAGATGGTTAACGCCGCATTCAGTGGGTCTAAACCCAGTCAACAGAAGAAGCCATTTAAAGGAAACAAAGATGGTCCATCTAGTTTGGACAAAATACTAGGTCGGCCCTTCCAGATTCATAGCACCCCTGATAAACCTGCCAATCACACCAACAGGAATTGTTGGGTCTTTAAACAGGCCGGCAAGCTCAACGCCGAACACAAGGGGAAAGGGACGTCCAGCGAGGACGACGATGAAGAGCCTCGCCCACAGAACACAGGGGACAGAAGAAATTTTCCCCCGAGGTCAAAATGGTGAGCATGATCTACGTCACTCACATCCCTAAACGGGAGCGCAAGAGCACATTATGGGACGTCTATGCCATAGAGCCAGTCGCTCAAAAATTTAACCAATGGTCAGCTTGTCCGATCACTTTCGATCGTAGAGACCACCTGACCAACATCCGTCATGGAGGTTCGGCCACATTGGTTCTTGATCCAATTATTGACGGATTCCACTTCACACGAGTCCTTATGGACGGTGACAGCAGTCTCAATCTGCTTTATCAGGACACCGTTCGTAAAATGGGCATTGATCCATGAAGAATCAAGCCCACTAAAACCACCTTTAAAGGGGTAATACCCGGCGTAGAGGCATGTTGCACAGGATCCATAACGTTAGAAGTCATCTTCGGCTCACCGGATAACTTCCAGAGTGAAGACCTGATCTTCGACATTCTCCTGTTCCGAAGTGGATATCACGCACTACTCGGACGAACCGCTTTTGCCTGTTTCAATGCAGTCCCGCACTATGCTTATCTCAAGCTTAAGATGCCTGGACCATGTGGCCTTATAACAGTCAATGGAAACATGGAGCGCTCCCTTCGTATAGAGGAGCATACTGTGGCCCTCGCGGCCGAGGTGCAGGGTGGCCTCGCTAAGCCGAAACCACATTGGCAGTCAAGCCCCGGACATTGTTAAACGAGTCCGGTCTACACTACAGAACAACAGTCCGGCTCATCTAGAGCTAGATTAGCAATTCAGCCTCTGCCAATGCCCCAGCCTGATTGCAACATACGTACCACGCGTACATAACTACGCATTAAAAATACCATGGGAAAAGACGGAGGCATGCTAAACATAGGGTCCACGATACGGCTTGACCCTATCTGGACACACATATTGCTCCACCTTTTTCTTCTTGTTTTTATTTTTGAGTTTCTTTACAGCCCACATCAATTTTGGGAGCTAACAAGGGCCCCCTTCTAGGCCCCTTATACATACTTGACTGTCGATCCTCTCAAAGGATCCTACACCAAGGTGAAAAGCGGCGCAGACGTGCGGCAGAATGTCCAGAGGATCTTCTAGATCATCTTTTCAAATTTAGGACATGTATACAGCCTTCCCTTGACCTCGTCATGTAAAATATCCATGATGCTTATCGCATCTTCTGTAAAAATACGTTTTGACGTACCAATCAGACTATAATGAAAGCAGTTTCGCCCAACCCTGTTTGGTATCGGCTTACTCTTTACTCTGTTTTTCCACTTCACGCCGAAATTGGCATATACACCATGGCACCACTTAAATCGCCAAGGCCTCTATTCAAGCCATTTTTATATCTTCAGAAAGTACGAGCACTCTCAGAGTACAATTCGGCGTCCCGAATACTCCATTATATGCATCAGCTGCGAATCACGTCTTTGGTCAATTGTTGGGTTGCCTGGCTCCTGTGCTTGCTACCTTACATTCTGTTCTTGGCTAAGGTAGTAAAGGTAGAACTATTGTGATTGTGCTTCCAGCTGGCCTGGTAAAGCACCTCAGTAGAGAAAGCCAAAAACTGATCGTCGTGATGCGGCGAGAGCTGGTCAGCATTTCGGCGACCTATTAAATATCTAGCGATTTTTTCTATATTACACGAAGGACTGGTTTTTTCCCAGTCACACGTTCAAGGCATCCTAGTTCAGATAGCCACAGTTGCACCAGGTCCTATCTTACAGTCCCATTCTCAAGCTCCTATGGCTAAGTAAGAGTGAGAAAGCCGCATAGTCCGATTACCTGGTTCGCCGCGCTAACACCTCCTTTACGGACCAAGACGTTGGGTCAAGTGTTGTTATGTGCTACCCTGAACACCCCCGTAGTATCTATGTGGGGGACTGAAGCCAACGACTGGCAAACCCTCAAAAAGAAAAACAGCCGCACAGGAGTAAAAATAATTTGAAGATAATGGGCAGAAATATATTACAAGGACCTCGGTTTATAATACAATGTCTGGGTAGCCCGGATATAGTTACTCAAACATAATATCCTTTGAGCATTGGCCCTCTATAAAACGGGCACCCTCAAGGACATTGTTGAAGAAGCACTCCGGCTTCCGGTGAGCCTTGTCACCTGGCGGACCTTCAACGGCCACGCTGGCTGCCTTCATCTTGGCCCAATGCATTTTGACATGGGCAAAGGCCATCTGCGCACCTTCAATGCATGCCGAGCGCTTCACTACCTCTATTCGGGGCAAGGCGTCGCCGAGTAGCTTGACCAGGACGAAATAGCTACTCGGAATGGGTCCGGCTGGCTATAGCTGAACTATGACGTCCTTCATTTCCAGACCGGAAATCCTATGCAGCTCCGCCAGCTGCATCATCTGATTGTTCAGTAGCACTGGTCGCTCCAGCGCCAAATACTGCAACCAGAAGAGCTTCTCCATCGCGTTCCCTTCTTGGGCATGAAAGTATTTGGCGGCATAGGCAGCACTCCTCGGGAGATCCGCAAAAGCATTTGGAGCACTCCATAGTCGATTTAGCAATGTATATCTTCGACCTTCGAACATACTTTGTAAAAGAAAAAGGCTTACTAGCCGCTATCTCTCCGGCTTGCTTGATCTCCTCATGAGCCGCCCGGGACTCGGACCACTCCGCCTTTGCAGCTTGAAGAGCCTTGGTGAGTTCGGCTGCTTGAGCCTTGTTACTCTCCTCCAAGGACTCACACTTGGTGGCGGCCTCCTGGAGCGCTTGCTCTACCTCGTTTACCCTTGCCTCATACTAAAGGTGGGCGGCCTTTTCAGCCTCCACATCTGCAGCCGCCTTCTCTGCAGCTGGTTTGTTTACCCTCGCCTCCTCCCTAGCTTTGGAGAGGTCAATCTTGAGGGCCTCGACCTTGGTCGTGTTGCCTACAATCATTAACATAGCAGAACACGATATTAAACTCTGAGTTTGCATTATAATTTAGGCTTGCAAGGAGTCTTTTTAAAAGCATACCTTCGGCCTCATCGAATCGCTTGTTAATCCGGTTGATCTCATCATCAGCCAGCTTTAGTTTCTGCCGGAGTTTGAAAACTTCCGCGTCCTTGGCTGAAGCTACTAGTAGCGAAGCCTATTCAGTAAAATAGACAAATATGTCATCTCGGGAATATTTGATCGTCTGCCTGGCCTCTTGTTCCAAAACGCTGAACAGAATCTCAGGGGCTATTATCTATATACGGATATATTTTTACACATGCAAAAGCGGCTAAAAATATTACGTCACATACCTCAAAGCCTGTTAACAGGCTGGTAAAGGCTTCGTTCAGCCTGCCTTTTGTGGACTGAACCTTCTCAATCACCGTACCCATTAGGGTACGGTGCTCTTCAATGATGGAAGCACGTCGAAGTGCTTCCTCAGTGTATCCGGCGCCTCAGGATTGAGGAAGATCATCAGCGGAGTCAGAGCTCCCCCCTCCTTCAAAGGGGCTGCACGCTCGATTTCGGAGCCACGTGGGTCTCCGGAATCACATTCGGCCGGGGGCCGGACTGGTCCGGGCCACTATCATCGGTTTCCATGGGGGTTGTGCCCCTCATGCTTTCGACCATCGAGGCATTACCCTCTGGCGCCGTTTCTACGGCCTTCCGCACCTCTCCCTGGCCCGGAGAGGTCCTCTGGGACAACACCTCGGTGTCGTCCGTGGCATGAGGAGGAGAGGCTTGTGGATGCGGTTCACTCTCCATCATCTCCGGCACCAAAGAATTCCCCGAATACGATGATTGTCGGGGAATGTCACGGGCCAGACTGAAAAACATAGATGATATATCATCCTATAGTTTCTAAAAATCCGGATATATGCATTATCTTTGAAAACTTATTATTCGGCCAAGGGCTTTGACCTGGGGTTCCATTCGGGGACGGCTTCAACATCCGATTCCAACTCGATGGGATGGTTTCCCCTTCTTGGACGCCTCCACTTCTAGGTCAAAAGAAGCTCCCTTTTCTTCTTTCCTCCCTTAAGGGGAGAATTTCTCTCCACCTCTTCCTCTTCGTCTTTGTCTCGCTCATGGGAGGAGGGAGCTTCAGTATCTTCGGACGTTATGTCTGAAGCAGATTTACGGCGATGGCCACTTCTGGCCTCGTTGCCCTTCTTCTTGGCCTTCTTCTCCGGCGCCTCGTACGGCGCCAGAACCAGCATCTTCTTCAGAAGAGGAATGGCTGGGTCTTCAGGCTGTGGAGCCGGACATCGGATCTGCTCCGCCTTCTTGGTCCAGCACTGAAGAATGAGGGGAAGGCTTAGTATGCTCCTTGGATCTACAAGTTGAGGATATGTTTGGTAATGTAAAAAACATACCAGAGTAGCCGGATGATACGTCTCCAATGTATCTATAATTTTTGATTGTTCCATGCTATTATATTATTTGTTTTGGATGTTAATGGGCTTATTTATACACTTTTATATTATTTTTGGGACTAACCTACTAAGCCAAGGCCCAGTGCAAATTGATGTTTTTTTGCCTATTTCAGTGTTTCGCAGAAAAGGAATATCAAAGGAATCCAAATGGAATGAAACCTTCGGGAGAGTTATTTTTGGAACAAACGTGATCTAGAGGACTTGGAGTGGACGTCAAGAAATCAACGAGGAGGCCACGAGCCAAGGAGGCGCGCCTACCCCCCTGGGCGCGCCCCCACCCTCGTGGGCCCCTCTTGGCTCCACCGATCTACTTATTCCTCCTATATTTGTCCACATACGCCGAAAACATCCAGGAGCACCACGAAACCCTATTTCCCCCGCCACAACGTTCTGTACCCAAGAGATCCCATCTTGGGGCCTTTTCCAGAGCTCCGCTGGAGGGGGAACTGATCACAGAGGGCTTCTACATCAACACCATAGCTTCTCCGATGAGGTGAGAGTAGTTTACCATAGACCTTCGGGTCCATAGTTATTATCTAGATGGCTTCTTCTTCTCTCTCTTTGGATCTCAATACAATGTTCTTCTCAATCTTCTTGGAGATCTATTTGATGTAACTCTTTTTGTGGTGTGTTTGTCAAGATTCGATGAATTGTGGGTTTATGATCAAGTTTATCTATGAAAAATATTTGATTCTTCTCTGAAATCTTTTATGTATGATTGGTTATCTTTGCAAGTCTCTTCGAATTATCGGTTTGGTTTTGCCTACTAGATTGATCTTTCTTGCAATGGGAGAAGTGCTTAGCTTTGGGTTAAATCTTGCAGTGTCCTTTCCCAGTGACAGCAGGCGCAACAAGGCACGTATTGTATTGTTGCCATCGAGGATAAAAAAGATGGGGTTTATATCATATTGCTTGAGTTTATCCCTCTACATCATGTCATCTTACCTAATGTGTTACTCTGTTCTTATGAACTTAATACTCTAGATGCATGTTAGATAGTGGTTGATGTGTGGAGTAATAGTAGTAGATGCAGAATCATTTCGGTCTACTTGTCTCGGATGTGATGCCTATATACATGATCATGCCTAGATATTCTCATAATTATGCACTTTTCTATCAATTGCTCAACAGTAATTTGTTCACCCAACATAATACTTATGCTATCTTGAGAGAAGCCACTAGTGAAACATATGGCCCCCGGTCTATCTTTTATCATATAAGTTTCCAATCTATTTTATTTTGCAATCTTTACTTTCAATCTATATCATGAAAATACCAAAATTATTTATCTTATTATTATTATCTCTATCATATCTCAGTCTCGTATGTGACCGTGAAGGGACTGATAACCCCTTTATCGCGTTCGTTGCGAGGTTCTTATTTGTTTGTGCAGGTACGAGGGACTTGCATGTAGTCTCCTACTAGATTGATACCTTGTGTCGGATTTCGGGTTCCGGCAGACCCTTGAGGTTCGAACACTGGGGTGCGCGCGGAGATTTCGCCTTCTACGTACCTGCACCCCTCTGCCTCACTAAGATCTAGGCTAAGGAAAGAACAACACAAGAAACACAGGGTTTATACTGGTTCGGTCAACCGTTGTGGTGTAATACCCTACTCCGTGTGTGGTGTGGTGGATTGCCTCTTGGGCTGATGATGATGAGCAATACAAGGAAGAACAGCCTCGCGAGGGTCTGTTCTTCGCTGGGGCGATGAACTGCTGGGAGGAGTTCAATCACACTTCTCTCTCTCTCTCACTTCTCGATTCTCCCTCTGATTCGATCTTCTCCCCCTACCCTATGGGTGGCTGGTCCTATTTATAGGCAAAGGCCATGGGCCTCTTCCCAAATATTGAGCGGGAAGGGCGCCAACAATTGGCCATTTTGAAGGGGAACATCTGGTACACTTATCTTGACTAAAGTTGGTCCTCGCCTGCCAAAGACTCTGGTGGTGACGCTGGCTTGGGCTCCACAATGACTTCCTCCCTGCCGTTGGACTGGTCTTGGTCTCGTTGCACCGAAACGGGTGCCTTTGCTTGATGCTCTCACCTGCGCTTGCTCCCTTTGCACCAAAGAGGAAAGGAGGACACTGCAGGGCTGGCGCCCGCCTGGCGCCTTTGGTCGTCATGGCTTGCGTCACGGGCACCTCGTGAGGTACCCCGCCTTGATCTCTCCGCCTCCTCGCGAGCCAGCCTGATGAGGCCGTGCCTGAGGAAGCTCCGCGTCGTCCGCCCCGCGAGGCTTGGCCCCTCGCGAGGGTCTTGTGTTTGTGTTGATGAAGATGGGCCGTGCTGGGCCCCCCTTTGAGCCACGCCGCAGGCCGCAGGCAGGCAAGTCTGGGGACCCCCATTCCTAGAACGCCGACAGTAGCCCCCGGGCCCAAGGCGCTCCCGGACTTGGCCGTGCAGGGAGGCGGAAGGGCAAGAGCGAAGCGCCGTAGGCCCTAACAGCCTACGGCCTTGGGCGCCGCGGGGCGGTTGATTGGACGTGGGCGTCTCCACTTCCCCATGGCGCCTCGACAACTGCACGGATTGGACAAGTCCCAGCATGCAAAGCGGGTCATGATTACCTGCGATCGTGGAGGTCGGCGGTTGGCCTTCGCCGGCCATAAGTACGGAACGGCGCGTGCCCTTCCAGTCCATCCCTTCTTGCTTCTCCTTCTCCCCGGTCTTTGCTCCGTCTTGCTGCGATGGCTCCGATCCGCCGGTTCTCGACGACAGAGAAGGGAAAGGCTCCCCGAGAGGAACCAGACCCGCTCCCGCCAAAGAAACGGCTCGCCCTCCGCGGCCGGGACGAGGGGGCCCATCGGGTGGTGTCGAGGCCCTGGTGCGAGCGGCCACCGCCGGGGTTCCCGCTTCCCTTGTACGCCCACATCGACGACCCTGAAGGAGCTGATGCTAATCGCCACGGGCGGCGCCGCCGTCGGTGCCGACGGGTCACGAGGGTGTGGGTCGTCCCCCCTGGGGTCCACACCGAGGGCTCCTCCCGAGAGTTCGTGTTCCACGCCGCTATGCCTCCTCAGTCTTGGATTCGCCTTCCTCCCTTCTTCGCTTCCATCATCCCGCAGGGAGAACTCCTGGAGCTTTGGCTGCAGCACGCCGGCTGCAGCACCCTCACGACCGAGGCAGAGGTCGCGGTCGTTGCCCCAGGCGAGGTCTTCACGACTCGAGGCTGGAGCGAAATCGCCCGGGTTTGCAGGACAAGAGGCGCCTTCGCGATCCACTTGGAGTACGACGGTGCTTCGGTGATGTTCTTCAAGGTCTTCGACACGAACGGGCGCCGGCTGGAGTGCTGCCCCGGGAGAGGTGGCCGGGACCCTACTGCGGCGAGGACCGGGCCCGCCGACCGCTCCCTTGGCGGCTCCTCAGGCGGCGGAGGCGGCGGGGGTTCCAGCGACTCCGGCGAGCTCTTCGCGACTCCGGAGATGAGCGACGACAGCTACGAGCCCCTGAGCTGGCGCCGCTCCTGGAGCAGGGCGGGCTCGTCAGGCCGTCGCCGACTCTGATCTGGATGGGGTTGGCGCCGATGCTTGACAGACCACTGTTTATGATGGCGTCTTTTGCAGGGGCGCATGTAGTTAGCGTCCTTTTAGGATCTGTTCCCTGCAAGGAATCAAAGACACGTCCCGTGGGGGCTTGTAAGGTGCCTGTGATTCTGTTTTGTTAATATAACCCTTGTCATAGAATTGTGCGAGTTGCTCATTCCGTCTTAGCTCAGTTCTCCCTTTCGAACCTCACGAGGGCTTGGTGCTCTACGCCAACAGGTCCCAGTCCCAAGGCGGCTTCAGCCATCACTGGTATGCCAGGTCGCGATGCCGTGGTCAAGGCCAGGAGGTGAGCGACCCGGGGTCCGGTAAGAGCCCCTGAGTCACGATGCTCAGGAGGTCCCCTTTGGCGCTCAAGCAGCCGTCGTTCGGTGAGAAAGGAGAGCGGCGTCGCTAACACAGGATTGCATTAGGTGCGGGGATGGTGCCACGGTAGCTGGTGCTTCCGGGTGGTGACTTATCTCGAGAATCAGGGGCCGCTCTCTGGTGTGTCGCCGGGTCTGTGCATCGGCAGGCGTGAGGTTGCTCGGCAAGGTCCTCACGTGTCCCTCCCCTCTCGCCTTTGCTCCCCTTTCTGCTCTACGTCCTCGGGTCCCTGCCCTCGAGCGAGTCTTGGCCGTTGCTAGTATGCCAGGTCGTGATGCCGTGGACAAGGCCAGAGGGTGAGGGCTGGAGAGCCAGTAGGAGCCCTGAGTCGCGATGCTCAGGCACCCCCCCCCCCCTTTAACGTGCAAGCGGTTCGCGCCGATGAGAGTGAAGGAGACACCGCAAGGGCCTCGCCTGACGCAGCTCCTTTAAGAGATCCTGTAGACCCATCATAGAAAGAACGAGGGGTTGCCATGACAATTGACAGTCAGCCGTTGGTTGCTTCCGAGGGGCAATGAGGCACTGAAGGCTTGACAAGATGGCGCCATGCGGGGCTGCCACGGCTAGAGCTCAGCCATTCAGGTTTGTCGGCGTTGCAGGGATGGACCCATGCGCAAGCGTCGTGCCGTTTGGGAGCAATTCCGTCAGTTGGCATCAGTTGAGCAGGCAACTAGGTCAAACACATTAGCCGCGAAGGAGTGGATTCATTCAAATAGATGTTGGGAAGGTGGACATCACTGGGTCAGGCCCGAGCGACTTGGGGGATGATGCAGCCCGAGGGGCGCCCCCAACAAGGTAAGCTAACAACATGAAATAGAAGGGATACATGCCACAGGGACGGACCCACGCGGCCTGGGAATAATGCAGCCCTGGGGGGCGCTCCCAGCTGTAAATGAAACTTGAAAGATGTCACCTGATGATGTTGAGGACGAAGGGGTGTTGGTGTAGCAGACTCGATGGGCTGCGGAAGCCGATCCTCACGAGCCCCTAGGCCTAGGGGCCTCGGGAGGCTCCGGAGGCGCTGGTGGCTCCTTGCGGACCATCTCCATATCCGCCAGGGCTTCGGAACGCCTGGCCTCTTGAGCCTCCACGATGTCCCTCATGAGGCGCTAGTATGTGGCAGCCGCGTCCGGCAAGCCGTAAGGCATGTGAACGTAGCTGTGGGGTGGACCTTCGCAGCGCCGCACTCGCGAGGGCCAAAGGCGCTCCAGAGAGGCGACTCGGTTGAGCCCTGGTATGTCGATGCAGACGCGCAGCCCACCATCCTCGCCTGGATGGGGAGCCACTGCCGGTAGGCGACGGCCGCCTTTCATGACTCTTGACTCCTGTAGCTCCTGAATGGCCTTGCTGACGAACTCCTGAGGGTCTGGCTCTCCTTGCCTTACTCCTTCTTGAGGGAAACGTGCTTCGAAACACGCCTCCATGTGGTGCCCAAGCGCCTCCCTCGTGACCTTAGCCAGGTCGGTGGCCCTCCAGGGGAGAGCCCCCGAGCCCTGCCTGAGGAGGACGTTGGGCGCGCTTTCCTATGCGATGGAAGGAGGTTCCCCCTGGGCAGGCGCGTGCCCAGAGGGGCCTGCCTCCTGAGGGGCCGGGCCGGATGATGTCTTCTTCTTCTTGGGGGTGGTCTCGGGAAGCCTCCTGCTTCCGCGATCCGGGTCTTCTCATGATGCGGCCTGGAAGGCTCGTTCCAGGGAACACACCGCGTCCTTCTCTTCACAGGGCACCGTGAGGACTCCGCCACTTCCTGGCATCTTGAGGACGTTGTAGCCATGGTGAGTTATGGCCATGAACTTGGCCAGCGCTGGGTACCCAAGGATGGCGTTGTACGGCAGACGAATGTGAGCGACGTCGAAGTCGATGAGCTCGGTGCGGTAGTTGTCGCATGCCCCGAAGGTGACAGGGAGGCGGACCTGCCCAATCGGGACCGTGGAGCCGTCGGTGACTCTGGAGAAAGGCTTGGTTGGCTGAAGCTGGCTGTAGGGCACTTGAAGATTGTTGAATGTTTCCACGGACAGGACATTGAGCCCTTCCCCGCCATCGATGAGGGTCCTGGTGACCACCACATTGCTGATGATTGGGGAACAAAGCATCGGGAGGACTCCGTCTGTAGCCGCACACTTGAGCTGATCTGCTGAGCTAAACGTGATGGCGCATGCCGACCACCTGAGAGGGCGCGTGGCTTCAAGCTTGGGGTGGACTGCATTCACTTCAGGGGCGAACTGCTTGAAGATGCACTGAGAGGCTGGGGCTTGAGCCCTGCCCAGGATGCAGGAGATCGCGCGCGGCTCCTGGAAGCCCCCAGCCCCCTCGTCCTAATGGCGGTCCTCATTTCTCCTTGGCTGTGGCGACAGCGGAGGGAGGCCTGCGTTGCCTTGCGGGTGATCCTCGCGAGGCTGATCCCTCCAGTCTCCCTCGCGAGGCGGGTCTTGCCAGCGATCCTCGCGAGGTTGATCGCGCCACCCTTGGCGCGGGCCACGGTCTTCCCAGTGTCCTGTGTTCCTTCCTCCTCCTCTAACGTAGCCCCGGTCCCCACGATTGGGGCGACGGCCTATCTTTCCTTCTCGCACGGCTTGGAGCTCTTGATATTCGTTGGTGTTGTGGGTGTGGAGGTCGTGGTACACACAGTACCGACTACCCTTGGAAGGTTCGGGCTGATCTCTGCCCCGCTTGGTGTCTGGTTCTGCCGCGAGCACGACAGCCCCCTTGCGCTTCACATCCTTGGCCTTGGGCTTCTTCTCTTCCGGGTCTGCGGCAGGCAGCTCGAGGAGGGAGAGACGCCCTTCCTCAGCCCTGGCGCACTTGGTTGCCAAGTTGAACAGCTCCAAGGAAGTGCACAGGTCTTCATGCATCGCCAGCTCCTCCTTCATCTTGACATCACGCATGCCGTCGGAGAAGGCTGAGATGATGGCCTCCTCGGTCACCTTGGGAATCTTGAGGCATGCGTTGTTGAAGTGCTGGATGTACTTCTGCAGGGTCTCCCCGAGTTGTTGCTTGATGCGGCGCATGTCGCTCACGGCGGGTGGGCTGTCGCGAGTACCTTGGAAGTTGGCGATGAAGCGGGTGCGCATCTCGTCCCAGGAGGAGATCGTGCCTGGAGGCAGGTTTAGGAGCCAGGTGCGGGCCCCATCCTAGAGCGCCATGGGAAACCAGTTCTCCATGACCTTCTCGTCTCCGTTGGCAACTCCGATGCCCAACTCATAGAGCTGGAGGAACTCTGCAGGGTCGGCCGTGCCATCATAACGAGGAGGCAGGTCTGGCTTGAACTTGCCGGGCCACACGACGCTGTGTAGCTTGGTGGTGAAGGCGCGGCAGCCTGCTGTGGCCACGGGAGGCCTTGGGCGACGGAGAGCTTGGTCTTGCATGTCCCCACGCGCTGCAGCTGGGAGCAGCGCGGGGTCTTGACATGCGGGAGCAGGAGCATGGTCGCGACGTGCTGGAGCAGGGAGCGCCCGGGCAGCTTCTTGCGGGCGAGAGACTTCTTGGCAGCTCTGCTCTTGCTGCGCTGGCACCTGACGGAGCGGGTTCCGCCCAGGGGCCACGTGCCTTGGAGCCATGGCGCCTTCTTGAGGAGGAGGCGGCCGGGGCGCCGCCGGAGCTTCGTCGCCCGCGCGGAGCGGGGTGCGGTGCAGCGGAACGGACGACGCAGGAGAGCCCCCTGCGGCGCGGACGAGGCCGGCGACGCGGCGAGCCATTCTTCGTAGACGTCGTCGACGGGACGGTAGCGCAGGAGCTCGTTTGCCGCGATGAGCATAGCTCGAGCCTCCATGGGTGCGCGGAGCGCGCAGGACGAAGAACCAGCTGGGGCGAGCGAGGGAGTAGCGGTGCGGCCGTCTTGCCGCATGGACGGATGCTGAGACGATGCTTGCTGCTCGTCCCCCGCCGGGCCGGTGGCGGCGTTGACCGTAGGTGACGGGGAACGGCGAGGACGCCTGCCGACAGGAGCCGTCTGGGCGACGCGGGAAGCGAGAGCGGCCCCACGCTCGGCGCGGTCCCGACGAGCGTCAGACATGGACGCGATGGTCGGAGGAGAACGGGGTGCTGGAAGACGAATTCTGGTGCACCCCTACCTGGCGCGCCAAATGTCGGATTTCGGGTTCCGGCAGACCCTCGAGGTTCGAACACTGGGGTGCGCGCGGAGATTTCGCCTTCTACCTACGTACACCCCTTCGCCTCGCTAAGATCTAGGCTAAGGAAAGAACAGCACAAGAAACACAGGGTTTATACTGGTTCGGACCACCATTGTGGTGTAATACCCTACTCCCATGTGTGGTGTGGTGGATTGCCTCTTGGGCTTATGATGATGAGCAATACAAGGAAGAACAGCCTCGCGAGGGTCTGTTCTTGGCTGGGGCGATGAACTGCTGGGAGGAGTTCAATCACACTTCTCTCTCTCTCACTTCTCGATTCTCCCTCTGATTCGATCTTCTCCCCCCTACCCTGTGGGTGGCTGGTCCTATTTATAGGCAAAGGCCATGGGCCTCTTCCCAAATATTGAGCGGGAAGGGCGCCAACAATTGGCCATTTTGAAGGGGAACATCTGGTACACTTATCCTGACTAAAGTTGGTCCTCGCCTGCCAAAGACTCTGGTGGTGACGCTGGCTTGGGCTCCACAATGACTTCCTCCCTGCCGTTGGACTGGTCTTGGTCTCGTGGCACCGAAACAGGTGCCTTTGCTTGATGCTCTCACCTGCGCTTGCTCCCTTTGCACCAAAGAGGAAAGGAGGACACTGCACGGCTGGCGCCCGCCTGGCGCCTTTGGTCGTCATGGCTTGCGTCACGGGCACCTCGTGAGGTACCCAGCCTTGATCTCTCCGCCTCCTCGTGAGCCAGCCTAATGAGGCCGTGCCTGAGGAAGCTCCGCGTCATCCGCCCCGCGAGGCTTGGCCCCTCGCGAGGGTCTTGGGTCTGTGTTGATGGAGATGGGCCGTGCTGGGCCCCCCTTTGAGCCACGCCGCAGGCCGCAGGCAGGCAAGTATGGGGACCCCCGTTCCCAGAACGCCGACACCTTGGTTCTCAAAAGTTGAGGGAAATACTTACGCTACTTTGTTGCATCACCCTTTCCTCTTCAAGGGAAAACCAACGCAGTGCTCAAGAGGTAGCAAGAAGGATTTCTAGCGCCGTTGCCGGGTAGATCTACGCACAAGTCCAGACATACCAAGTACCTATCACAAATTCTTATCCCTCGCATTACATTATTTGCCATATGCCTCTCGTTTTCCTCTCCCCCACTCCACCTTTACCGTTTTATTAGCCCTGTTTCCGTTCGCCTTCTTCCCGTATGTATCTTTCTTTGTGTTTCCGCATGCCTTCTATTTGCTTGCATCTTTGCTTCCTAAAAATCTATTGATATGGATCCACTTAAAGTGTTCTACTTGGATCATCTTCGATCCTTATGCGCTCGTGCTGAAACCCCAACTAGCCTAGTTGATGGGAAATCCTTAGATGAGCATGCTCATTTTGTGCGTCACCGTTTGTCTGAAAAAGGGAGACTCTTATGGGATCAAATAAACAGATTGCTATGTTAGGCTTGGAATCCTTGTGAAATTTGTGATCTTACTTGTTGCTCTAGGAACCCTAAAAGACACATCCCCTACCTATGTGAGTTTAATGATAATGAAATCTTATCTTCTTATGCAAAGGGTGTTTATAGTTACTATGATATCAAACAAATTGAAGAATTTCTTGCTTTTAAGGGTGCCTATGAAGTTGCTTCTTTGATTGAAAAGTATGATATTACTCTCTATGAATCTGAAAATTTTGACATACTTATATATTGCCATGAAAACTATGCTCATAATGTCTATGTCAAGGAATTTATTGAAAAATGACCATTGCTTTGAAAGAGAATAATGATATGCACGAATCTATAGATAATTACTATTCTGATGATTTGATTGAAATATCCCTTGATGAACATGATACTTTCTATTCTTGTGGCCATGATGCCAATATTTATGAAGATGAATTTGCTATCACTACAAAAAAAACATTGGTGACATTTTGGGCCGAACAAAATTTTTTCTGTCATACTTATCACACTTCTATGACGATAATTGTGACAAAACCCGGTATCATCATAGATGTGGTGGGCTCCTACTTCTATGACAAAAATCATGACAGAAAATGGGCTTTTCGTCCTGGGCGGGCTGGAGACGCAGCTGCATGACATTCTTTGGGCCGTTCATGACGGAAAAAACCATGGTAGAAGCAAGGGCGAGGAAAATATCGGGGTGTTCCCGGTTACGGTGGGTGGTCGGGACCGAGGGATGCACAGAGGTTTGCGCGTTTCTCTCTTACACGCACGTGCGTGGGTGCAAGGCGTTGGGGTCTAACTGAACCCAAGCGAGACATTTTCCTACTGAACCCGAGCGATTGCACTACAGGCTACGTAATACTGAACCCGAGCGTTCCATCGATGGCTGTTAACTGAACCCGATTGAGCGATTCCTTTGCTACTGCTGCTAACTGAAGCCAATCGATGCTGCCTCTAGATGAACAGTGAGCGTTGCTGGGGGGTTTGGATGAACAGTTCTCGGTGGGGGTGGATGAACAGGACCCCATGGTGTTACCTCTGGATGAACAGGACCCCGTTCGATCGAGCCGGTTGGGGATGGATGAATAGGACCCGGTGGAGGGCTGGGTGAACAGTAGATGGTGGAGGGCTGGATGAATAGTAGCCCGTGGAGGGGTGGTTGAACAGGAGCCCGTGGAGAGGGCTGGTTGAATAGTAGCCGGTGGAGTAGCGCGCGGTGGAGGCTGGATGAACATGAGCCCATGGATGAACAGTCGCAGGTGGAGGCTGGAGGAGGTCGACGGTGGATGAACAGTAGCCCATGGAGGCTGGAGGGGGTCGACGGTGGAGATGAACAATATCCCATGGAGTCCCGTTTTGCGGTACGCCACACCCCTCCCAATGAACTGGACCCCTGTTTCGACCGTAGCACTCCAACATAAGTCCGTTTCCTCCGTTTTGTGGTACGCCAGACTCCTCCCGATGAACAGGATCCCGTTACGACCATGGCCGGTCGAACACAAGGCTGTTTCCTCCGTTCTGCGGTACGCCAGGCCTCGTTTCCATCGGCTGTTCCGTCCAAGCCCTCCCGATGAACACGACGACGCATTCTGATCCGACCCAGCCGGTTGGCTCTCCATGAACACGACGACGACACGGTTTCTCCGTTCCGACCCAGCCATGTACAAGAGCCCTGGCCGTACGTATGCGCGAGTAGCCGTTCGAGACGCTGCCCGTATGTACGTACGTGGCCGTATTTTCTTTCTTGCACACTGGCCGCTGTATGTACGTGTACATGCTACGCGCACGCCTCTACTACGACACGTGCGTGCCTCTACATGGACCAGTACGTACGTACATGTTCGCGACCAGAATGACAACGCTATGTACGCTTCGACCAGGTGGGTCCTGACTGTCAGGCACTTCCTTCCGTGCGAAGATGTAGCTGGTGGGTCCTAGCAGTCAGGGGGGAAACGTTTTTTTCGCGAAATACGGTTGCCTGTCTGGTGGGTCCCTGCTATCAGGTGGAGGAATCATTATTTTCTGCGTAATAAGGAAGCACTTCCTTGCTGCGATCATGGACACAGCTGTCAGCCTCTCCACATACAGTCCACGTCCGATGGAAGCCGTTCCTTGACCACGTTGACCACACCGCGCCGAGAGCACTAAGGCGATGGACAACGGTGAGGCCTAGGAAGGGGACGATGCGGAGCCCGGGAAGACGAGGAAGTGGATCCCCACACGTAGAGGAGTATGAGAGTTCACTGGTTCGGCTGCGGTGTGAGGCTACCGTCGCCGTAGAATAACATGGGGTGTGGGTGAGTGGAGGGATGGCCTGGCCAGCGGTGGGAGTAGTAGGCGGCAGTAAGGCCTCTGCGGCAGCACAGCCGGCCACATGAGGCAGGAGCGGGCGGCACGACCGGCGCTGCTTTGGGCGGCTGGAGCAAGAAGACCAGACGTTGAAGAAGCACGACGGCCGTTGGATGGACATCGTACGGTCACTGCAGGTAGAATCATTTATATTGACTAAGTTGGCGAAGCCCTTGGTACGCGTCAACTTAGTAGGCCCACAGGCCAGCTTCCGAAACGGTGCGCCACAGGGGGAGGAATCATTTTTTGGGCGGGTGAAGCTAGAATATCCGAGATTGAAGAAGAAGCACGGCATAGTTGGATGGACATCCAACGGCCACTGCTGCTAGAATCATGTGTTGACTATAAGTTTACAAAGCCTTGCATACGTGTCAACTCTCTTTTTTAGGGGACGCGTCAACTTAGTAAGGCCACAAGTGTGTGGCAGAGAACTTATAGCCCATTTGAGATTTGTAAGAATGTGCAGCCAATTTTTGAATTCTAATGGAATTTACTACAGCCCATTTACAGTTTGTTAAAAGTATAGCCCATTTCAACCAACCGTTCAAAATAGAATTCAATAAAGTTTCCCACATTTTGATGGGATCTGAAATATTTTTATCCCGAAATTTCTAATCAGATTAAATACAATTTCAATATAAATTTATGTTATGTAAAAATCCAACGAGACATTGCGCTCGCAACAATTAATGAAATTAAAATTTTCCATATCCAAAAATAATATTTTATGAAGTAATTACGTGCTTGGTGCATTTTTTATAGTTACTGCCCAGTTTTTATAATTACATCCCATTTATTATTTCTTAAAGCCCATTTTCTTGTTGAGCCTAACGAATCCCTCCTAGGAAAGATTTTCAGCCCAGCGGGGCGGAGAATAACAACTTGATCTTGCCTGGGTATTCATAAAAAAAGTATAGCCGGGCTAGCCATTTTCAGCTTGAAAAAAATTAATATATGGGTTGGATATCTGGCCTGGGCTAGACGGGCCATAGCCCGCCCAGTTAATACCTGCAGTGATGCTTTCGTTGTTCTTCAGAGGAGAAAAATTAATATCTCGGCTGAACATTGCTCAAGAAAAACTCTGCAGTGCTCACACCTCAAAAACACAAATACTGCTCGAGCTGCTAGGTCCTAGTTATCGGCCGCTTCTTGGAAATTCTCTCGTTTATTGACTACATAGGTTGACAATGGTGTGGGACCGTGATGTCAGGAAACCAGGAGGAAGCAAAAAAATATAGTTTTATATACTAATAAGGAGGCACTTGTGTACGTGCGGCTACGGCCCTAGTGGGTCCCCACTGTCATCCTCTCCAAGTAACATCATCTCCTCATCCTCATGTCCGTTGACCATGTTGACAATGCGAGATGACGACGCCACGGCGAGCGCAGCAACTCGAAGGACGATGGAGAGGGCCTCGCGGGCCCTATGGATGGTCTGATACAGCGCCCGCCGCTCATTCGAGAAGCCAGGATCATAGGGCCACATGTCTCCGACGTCATTGTCGTTCGCTTGTTCACCGGTGCTCGTTGAGGAGACGGAGGTTGCAGCACAGGCCCTCCTGTACTGGTAGCTCTTCCACCATTAGGGCGTCGAAGTGCGGCCGCACCTGCTCTATGGTGAACACGTCATGAACCGACTTGGACAGTGGCGCCGGCTCCTGGTCGGAGGCTACGTCCATCGTCTGATCGTCGTCGCTTAGCTCGGCGAGCTAGCTGGCGAGCCAGCATGTCCGGCTGCTGGACCGACCAGCTGCCAAGAACGAGTCTGACTGTCCTGGCCCACCCAAACCGCCTCCCTCACCCGCGCGCGCTTTCCGCCCAAAACGGTCAGTGCCGCCCGCCCCGCTTCCCGGTGCAGGTGATTGCTCCACCTTCAAACGACACAAGTGTCGTCCATCTGTCCTTCTGCCGCCCACATTAATGATACGCGGTAGCCGAGGTGGCCACTCCAGCGCCACACGTCCGTCCCTCCGCCGCCCACCATTGCGATATAAATTGCTGCACCAGCCATAGCCACAGTCATCTGCATTCGTTCCCTTTCTCCTGTCCACACCACTACTTCCCACCATGGCTTCCTCGCTCTCTAGCGCTCTTCAGGACGAGCGGACGATGGACCATAAGGAGATGGTAGCCATTGCTTCCGACTGGCTGGCCGGCAGGCAGCCGGAGGACGACAACATCCCAATGGAGAACATGGTAGTCGACGATCCGGCGCCAACCTCCTCCTCCGCGCCATCCTCGCCGGTGCATTGCACCATCATCATCGGTGAGGCCCGTGCCTAACATATGGACACAGTGAGGCAGAAGCATGAGGAGCAGTTCCGGGAGGCGCAGGCCGATGCCACCTACAACCACCACCTCCTCCAGGAGCACCTGCAGGCGGAGGAGCAGATCGCCATGGAGCGGGCGGAGCAGGAGGCGTTGTTTGACTCGTACAGCTCCGCCTGCAAGGGCCGCCTCGAGCGCTGGTGGTACCACATGTGGGTGGTGGAGGCTGCGACCGCCTACAAAGAGGGTGATGAAGCGGGCGAGGTGCTGTTTGGCGAGACCGAGGATGAGGCAGAGGACAGTGCCAGCTCCCACGAGTTCCTGGTCCGCTGAGGTCGATGAGGCCCTGCTCCACCTAGGCCCCGTGGTGCCAACAACGTGGCAGAGGTCACCGCCGGCTCCGCCGAGGCCCCACCCTGCCGGCAACGAGGGGGAGGATTTCCCCCACTCTGCCGAGGCGCCGCCCGCCGGCAACGAGATAGAGGGCATTGCCGGCTCCGCCCCGCTGTCAATGAGGCCATGCCACATAGAAAACGAGGAAGAGTAGAACATGGTAGGCCACCGCTGCTACCCTTCGGTTTCTGGCACTGAGCTGTACATCACAGAGCAATTCTATGATTATAGGATGATTGAAGAGCGCTTCGTGGTTGAGCAAGCTCATGAGATACAGTCATTTGCTAGAGAACTTGAGCCCATATGCAGGTGGGTAGCTTCGGTTAATTAATTATACCTCCAGCACACCCCTTTTTAGTTGAAGAATGTATGAAATGTAATGAAATCCGGCATGTTTATATGAAATCCGACCGTGTATGAATGAATTCATTTCGATTAGTTCAAATTCTTGTATCACTGGAATTGGATGAACATGCAAACAATACGTACTAGCATTATTTCCAGGGTGATCACCTCGTTTCCAGCAGTTTCACATGTACTCCCTCCGGTCCTTTCTAGTCTGCATACAAGTTTTGTCTACAGTCAAAGTATCTCTACTTTGACCAATCTTATAGAAAAAAGTATGCACTTTCATAATGTGCGAAGTAAAAAGGAACAAAAGGAGTACAAAGAGTTTGAGCAGCTTTTTAGCGTTCCTGTACATTGCAATCAAACACACAAGCCTGGTAATTCATAGAGAACATTCAAAACAATCGATGATTATGCATCTCAGTGATTCACATGTCAGAGCCAATATTTACTTCACAATTAAACAATAAAGAAAAAATGGATCGACGCTGCTGACAGCAAAGGGTGTCCCATTCGAAAATATCAAACGCATGGCTTCTTGCTAAAATCAATGAGAAAAATTTGACAAGGTTGTCCCATTCCAAAATATCAAATGCCTACGATTGTGGAATGGGCAGGGTTTGCCATCAGTTCGGTCATTGACATGGCACCTCGTGCTAAATAAACCAGTTGTTCTTCTTGTGCAGTTCCACCAAAATCAACCAAATTCGCTCGGCACCTCCTTTCTTGTGGTGGAAATGAATGATTCAATGTATTCATGAACATTTTGTGCAGTTCCCATTGAAATCAAGCTGAGCACCCCTGTTTGCACAAATACAAAAAAAGTGATTAGTATAAAGCAAACTATACTATGAATTAACAGTTTAAACAGGCACCTACATGGTCCATGTAGAGCACACTTTTAGAAAAATGGAACTCACCGGAAAGAATCCTAGAACAACATTGTACTCGCGCATCATAGCAAGAAAATGGAGATTTGTCAGTCCTTCTGAGCTGAAGTTAGTTTGGTATTGTGGGGGGTAATGTCACCATCCTTCAACTACTCCTTCTGATGAGAAGATAGACAGGGCTTCTTCATCCTGGCATAATCGGAACTAGTCACTTCACGTACTCCATATTCTTCATCAGAGGAGGATGATCCTGTTGTGCAAAGACAAGAGGACAACTAAATGCTTGCATCCCTGTTTGCTTGAAAAAAGGAAAGGAAATATTTAAAATAGCACATATGAAGCACTTCTCAAGGACAATACCACTTTTTGATGACAATATCTTAACAGTAGCACAACACCAATAGAGATGACAAAGCTCAATCATATGAATAAAATCAGTGGGCGAGTACCAACCTTTGTGAGGAGGCTTATTGTGTAGAGCATACAGATGAAGCACTTCTCCGGAACCATCTATTGCTATCTACTCTGGTGGCCATGCTTACTATATACTCCTCGATTAGTTTAATGTTTCCAACATCTTCTTGTGTAGTTCCACTAAAATATATGGTATCTTCAAAGAAGATCCCTATTTGCACAAGTACAGATAATTACTTATTACATTAAGAGTGGCATCAAATCAGTGGCAAAACAATTGCTCGTTCTAGCCATAGCAATAAATTAAGATGCAAAACTATATCATTACTTGTGTCATCATAGTTCCAGTGCTTCATTATAGCACCGGGAGTTGATTTTTTGTTTTTCTTCCGCTCGTTCTTCCCCTTCATCACTTGGTTCAATAACAGACAAGCTTCGCCTTCAATCTAAGATTTAGCATGTCAATTAGGTTGCACAAGTATAACACTAAACAATGACATTAATGTTCTAATGAAAGTGGAAAAATACAGGCCAACAGTTGTGAAATATCCTTATCTTACCTCAATGGTATATTACGGTGCACATACAGATTGGAAGTCTTGTCTCCATTTGTGTAGTTCACTAAAATCAAGCAGCATTACCGTACAAGTAGCACAACATATGAAAGCACACTACAGAATCATGTGAAAGAAGGCTAGTACTGACCTCTCATGACGCAGAATTCAAACAACTCACAAGAAGAAGATCTGAACCAAATTTGCCAACACTGATAGGAAGTAAGATCTCCTCTTGTGCAGTTCCACTAAGATC
Source organism: Triticum aestivum (assembly GCF_018294505.1). Taxonomy (NCBI): domain Eukaryota; kingdom Viridiplantae; phylum Streptophyta; class Magnoliopsida; order Poales; family Poaceae; genus Triticum; species Triticum aestivum. Next base: position 355,947,781 of record NC_057800.1, on the reverse strand, counting down.
AAGCAATCAAGCAACATTGTCGGTGTGACATTTTGGTTGAACTGCACAAAACACTCTTAAAACAAAAGTGTTTTGTGCAGTGCAACAAAAGGTCACAATGGCAACGAGGTGAAGTAGATAACCCAATTTACATATAGGTGCAAAGGGAACAACTAGTGGTCAATAACGATGGATGACACAGAAGCCAACAAAAAGAAGCATCTACCTTATCTAAATGGGAAAGAAAGCAAGAAAGTAGCATTTCTCAAACGGTGGCATTGATTAATATTAACAGAGAGATTATATTAACAATAAAATTTGTTAAAATGTAATTTTCTTTTAACTATGGCATTGCATCAATTTTCCAGCGGCATTATTAGAGGGTGTTTGTTTACAGGGACATTTTGGTGGAGGGACTAAAAAACTCCGTTTTAGTCCCATCTAAACGAAACAGGAGGGACTTTTAGGGACAAAAATTGGGCATTTGGGACTAAAGAAAGAAGACCCCGAGGGAGAGTCTTTTTGGGACTTTTTCCGACAGTTGCCCCTGCCACGCATCGCACCTTGTCACTATTAGTTCATTACTAGGGGTAACATGGTCTTTTAGCATGTCATTTAATAACCTCTAGTCCATTCTTAGTCCGTGGAACCAAGCAGGTAGGGACTAGGGAGTTTTTAACCAAATAGGGCCTTAGATTAACAATAGCTAAAGAGTTACACGGGACAGTGGACGCACCAGCACCATGTGCATCTACCGATGTACTGGTGTGATGCATAGTCTATTGCAACAAAGAACAAACAACCAAGGAGCATATTTGTGTTGGTCCTAGTTTTGTTATCTTTAGACACCTTTCCCTATGTGAGCACAGTAAATCTAGTCCTGCTCAAACTCTATAGCCTTGTCCCCCAAAACAAAAGATCAGTTCCTTACAGATGTGCATAATGCGTTTGTCATTGTTTTACCTTTTCGACCAACGTAGGTGCTGGATAGCCAGTTTGTACTAGTACTTTCCCCCTTCCTTTCCTCTTTGAACCACGTGCTAGATTTATGCTATACAACTTTCCCCACAACTTTCCCCCGTTCCTTTCCTCTTTGAACCACGTCTTAGATTAATGCGATACAACTTTCCCCACTACTTTCCTCCTTCCTTTCCTTTTTGAACAACGTCCTAGATTCATGCCATACAACTTTTCCCACTACTTTCCCCCATTCCTTTCCTCTTTGAACCACGTCCTAGATTCGTGGTATACAACTTTCCCCACTACTTTCCTATTTGATCCAACACCTATATTCGAGTGCAGAAGCAGAAAAAGCCCACATGCAGCTAGAGCAATGCATGTGGAATAAGTAAATTATACCTTAAGGTTCTTGGGGTGTAGTTCGATGGGCGACCGGAGGCCATTCGGCCCACACTATGTACGGCGGCGAAGAAGAAGGGGTCGGAGGCCCTCCCACGCCGCCACTGGGTGAAAGTGAACAACTGCGCCGGTAGTGGATTCCCTCCCTTGCCGACAGCGACAGCGTTAAGCCTCCTTCCCTTCCCGGCAGACGGATCCTGCCGGCTCTTTGACCAGCAGTGAGGGGAGAGAGAGAGGCCAACAAAGTCTTGTTTAGATCTGGAGAGGGTGAGAGAGTGTGAAGAGAGCAACTACAAGCAGACCAGCAGTGAGGGGGAGAGAGAGAGGCCAACTAAGTCTTGTTTAGATCTGGAGAGGGTGAGAGAGTGTGAACAGAGCAACTACAAGCGCTGAGGCTCCAGCGTGTACATATATACTGGAGAGAGTGTGAAGAGTGCAAACCCTAGAAAACAAGCGACGAGGCTGCAGCTGATAGTATAGCTTCGTATCCATCCATTTTGAGCAGTCAAAGAATCCTCCTGGCACGAATTATGCTCAAGTGTAGTTATCGAACCCGAGACCTCAAGTTTGATGAGCGAACAGGCTAACCAGCTACAGAACCCTCCCGTTATGTTCAACGAGAGGAAAATAACCTTTTATACATTCCTGCATTCGTGTGACAAGCATGCCGTGTTTTTTGTGTGGGAGTCATTGGGATTTAAATCATAATCGTGTCATGTGGCTTTGGTGGTAAGACTATCCACTGTGGTGCAGAAATAATGCAGCCTTAGTCACCTTACCTCTCTCCATGTAGTACATTGGGTCTCACCAGTCAGAGGGTGGAAAAACAAATTAATAAGAAAAATTAAAACTGCTAGCGGTGTATCTTACCTCGCACATCTCGCTACTGCTCGGGAACACTGTCCACTTGATCCCTCTGTTCGCTCACGTACTATTTTAAGTGAATCCTTATTATAACATGCACACAATTTTAGGCACTTGTACTCTACCTAAGTCAGTGTGTCACCGTATCTCGTACGACTCCCTCCATCTAGGTGTAATAAGTCATGTTAGAAGGTGCAGCGAGACCAAGGTGCAAGCATATTGGAGGAGAAGGAGAAACTTTACCGGTCATTCCTCCAATCAAAGCCCTGCTTTCTCTCTCTAAATGCAACAATTAAGGATGAGGCTTGCCTGCTCCCGCGGCCTGCTCCCATCTATGCTCCCGACTCACTCGTTTTTAATCTAACGATTGCTTCCCGCTTTCCTCCCCCTGTCCCTTTTTATAGGAAATAAAAACAAATAATTCCCGTATTTCCCTATCCATTCCATAAACAAGTCTGGACTCTAACAAATTGTACGAAACCCATGCAATCCTGGCGGCGAAGTGAGGATACAGCTCGGCGGTGAAGTGAACCGTCAAAATAAAGGGCCTTCGATGGGCTCATCCCATCGCCGCGGCGACGGCGGCGGCCACCAGGGAATGCTTGTTCTTGACTAGGGCCTTCGGCACGAGCGGGAGCTGCAGCCCGACGTCGTACGGTTAGGGCATTGCCCCCACAACGTCCGCCTCGCCGCTGAGGTCGCTGAGACCGGGCATCGCTTCCTCATCAACATGATATTTAACCAATTCTGCACTGCCACAAGGCGTTGTGGGTGTTCGTCAACTCCTTCGAGCCATAGCATGACATGGTTGATATGCTCCCGGGCGTTGCACCGTCGCTCATCCCCGTGGGTCTGCTCGTCAAGCTCGAGAAGGAGGCCACCACCCGTGGCGGCATGATGATGGCGGCGGACGACTACCTCGTATGGTTGGATGCTCAGGAGCTCTGCTCCATGGTTTAGGCATCAGTCGACACTGTCATTGTGCTACACACGGAGGATCTGGCCGAGATGGCGCATGGGCTCGTGTCAATTGGCCGCCCTTGCTTGTTAGTAGTGCACTGGTGCCGCTGGACATTAGCACGTATGCAACTTCATCGGACGTGGCATGCTTGTGTTGTGGAGACCAAGGGACCTTGTGCTCGCGCGTGTCCAGCGCAGCCATAGAGCAACCACAATGTCGCGTGCACCAGCGGTGATGCAACAACTTGCTAAGACTATGGTCTTATCGAGCGCGGCCATAGAGCACCGTCGCATGCACTGGCGGTGGTGCAACAGCTTGCCGAGACTATGGTGAACTCTTCTATTTGTGCCAATTTGGGAGATCTGCATGCATGCACGGGCTCCGTCTTGTATACGTGCGGGAAAGACACAGAAATATAGGACTCTTTGCATTATTTGTTATGGAGAAAGGGGTATGGGGGAGGAAAGGTCGTTGGATGGAAAATCAGTAGTCGGGAGCACCGATGGGAGCACGGGTCGGGAGCAGGCAAGCCTCATCTCCAAACAACTAAGTGATGCCATTTTAGCTACCATGCAGGGCCACGTATTAACTCGCATGCAAGACGACTTTGATTTATTGACTGATCAACGCATAGTTGCGCCCCATGCATTGGGTTTCTGGGGGAGATAACAAGGTAGAGTAAGGAGCGTTTGGTTACATTACTTAGGCTGGCCATATTGGTGAGTAACTTGGACTAGTAACATGCATATGTTACTAGTCTATGTGACTACTACGCGAAGTTTGCCGTCGGAAGCAAGCCGATCTGTCTCTCCTGAGCTAGCAAGGTTTTTCTAGCCCACCCAAGCTAGCTGGCCCACAAAAGCTAACATATTTTGACAGTTCCGAATGCCTAACCTTGCCCAACTTTGTTATAAGCTCTTCTTGCTAAGGATCCAAACGCTCCCTAAGTAACAACGCTCTCTAGCAACGAGGCCAGGAGGGGATTGAGATGCAAAGTTAATGGACAACGCCTAAACATTTTGGGAATATCTGATTTCCGTAAGATGACTTAACACCTAGACGGAGGGAGTACTACTCCACATCCAGGTTTGATGGAATATTCATCACCTCTTCGCTTCTTGTACGTACTCCGTTTGTATCTCACTTCGTGTGGCTTCGCACTCGCACGATTTTCCTATTCTATGAACCTGTGTGTGCGTGTGCGTATGTGTGTTTGTGTGTGTTTAACAGCATGTGTGTGTTAGAGAGAGCGATAGATCGACCTACTCCTACAGAGAGATGGTTTGTAGTGTATGATTTTAGCCGCGAGAGTCGGTGCATCCTCTCATTTCCGGTCGTCCGGTAGGGATAGGCAGATAGCTGCCACGCCCGCTCCTAACCAGCCTGGCCCACCCGAAGCCCCTCCATCGCCTGCGCGTGCTTCCCACCTAAAACGGTCAGCACCGCTCCATAGAATCGGTGCCGCATTCATGCCCAGGAAGAGCGGACGCGACATCCCGCTGGCGCCTATGTTGAAGGGAGAAGCGGATTCAAGAGTTATGGTTGCTTCGTTCGTCCAACTTACTGCTGGGTCTATGTGATTTGACGGCTCATTGGTCATTATTACTAAGGTGGTAGGATGGCTTAATGTCCCATGTTTTAGGTGAAAGGAGGTACTACTAGATTACAATTTTCTCCATTCTTACGGCGGAGGAGTGCAAGAGCAGTGAAAACACGCTTGCTCAGTGATTACATGGCCCACCTCACACTATCACCATATTTTCTGGACACCGTGCAACACCTAGCTCTTTACATAGTACTCCCTCCATTCCTAAATATAAGTCTTTGTAGAGATTCCACTCGGTGGACTACATACAGAACAAAATGAATGAATCTACACTTAAAATGCATATATATACATCCGTATGTGGTTCATGGTGAAATCTCTACAAAGACTTATATTTAGGAACGGAGGAAGTACTAGTATAGTACGTACTATAATTTATCAGCGAGATAGTACAATGTTGTGAAGTTTCCAGCTTCTGTTACATGTATCTTCCATCCAAGGTTGCCCGTTGCAACATTTCATCAAATACAAAGGAGACTAACATGCATGCTATTGCATGTCAATAATTGAGAGATCATAGCAAATATGTACTCCCTCCGTTCCAAAATAAGTGTCTCAACTTTATGCAGGGAGTGTTTGTTTCCAGGGACTTTTTAGTGTAGGGACTAGAAAAAGTCCCTTTTAGAGACTTTTTAACCAAACAGGAGGGACTGCTAGGGACTAAAACTTTCTTTTTGTCACTTAATGAAGAAGACTCTCAAGGAGAGTCTTTTTTGGGACTTCTCCAACAATGCCCCTCCCTGCACCCATTGCCCCGCCGCCCCATGGTGTTGTTTGGTTGTTATTTTTCTATATACTGGGGGTAACATGGTCATTCAATAACCTCTAGGGAGGGACTAGGGATATTTTAGTCCTTGAAAACAAACAGGGAGGGACTTTTTAAGGAGTAGGGACTTTTTAGTTGGGACTAGAAGAAGTCCTAGGACTTATGAACCAAACAGGGCCTCAATATGGAGTACATACGGAGCAAAATGAGAGAATCCACACTCTAAAGTACGTCTATATACATCAGTGTTTGGAGTATGTACTAGTAGTTCATATTGATATCTACTAAAGTACATATATATTCCAAACAATATGATGATCTCTCTAACCAAGGTAGTAGGGACGAGGAGTAAACAGAGGGAGTAGTAAAAATTTCTCCTCCTCCTGCGAGCCACCGCGCGCGTGGGCGAGGGAGCTGACGTAAGGCGTACAGTACTACTACTGGTAAGCAAGCTTCACCTCATCCTGCGAGCCACCGCGCCTGTGGGCGGGGGAGATGGCGTACTAAGCAAGCTTCTCCTCGTTCTGCGAGTTGACGGGACACATCAAAAGTACTGCAGTGTATAGAGCCTTGCCTCTAAGGTAGGCCCCACAAGGTTTGCCTCTTTTTTAACATAATGCGTCAAGTCGCAGTTTATTTGTTCACCCATGGTAGACGATCCTCCCACCATCTAGTGGACAACTAGCACACGTGTCAAATTACCACGTGGGCTGCCTTTTCATACAGAAATGAGCTCCGCTGTGTACCTGCGCAGGTGTGGTTGGGAAAGAGACGGGAGTACGTGAGCCGTGCGTGCACCTCTTCTCTTCGTGCACGTCCCCCACCTACGTGGGTGTGTGTGAGAGATACAAACCTAGACAAATGGCTTGTGCGTTCGTGAGTGTTTTATTCTTTGGGGGGGGAGGTTGATTTCGTGAATGTATTTGTGGGAATATGTGTCGATGACATCTCAAACAAAATTTTGCATGCAATGCGTGTGAAATGGAGGCCTATCCAGATCATATATAGAGGGCCGAGCGATCCACGAGAAGAGAGGGAGGGGTCATAGATATCGATAGAGTCGAAAATAGGATCAAGTGGGTGGGTGCGAGATCGATTAAGAGAGCCATCGAAATTGTGTGTGTGCAAGTCAAAGATATAGGGCGACTGACCTACTGGAACGTCAGAGGGCACAAGTCAAGTTTGTGTGTGGCAGGGAGACATGACTAGAGCGCTCGATGTATCGGTGTGTGTGTGGGGGGGGGAGGGGGTGGGGGAGGGGTAGGAAGAGGCCTAACTATAGAGGTAGAACGACTCGTATATGTGTTGAGAAGGAGAAACCCAGCTATGTCTTGAGGAAGATCGGTCGACATCCATACATAACTGAAGGACGGGAAATAGGATGGGATGGAGAGAGAGAGAGAGGAGAGAGGGAGGGAGGGAGATGGGTGCAGTGTTGGATGGGTGATGGAGTTGCTTCTCAAAGATGGTGGGAGAGGCCTACTAGACAAACTGAGGGTGGAACTACAATATTATCAATAAGAGTGGGGATGTATTTTTGTGTGTGCCTGTGCGTGATAGATTTGTCGGGACGCATCCATGGATGATGAAGGGGAACCATGTGTTTGGTAAGCAAACCTAACTAGATCGATAGATCAATTGTTGTTTGTCGGAGGAAGGGAGAGACATAACTAATGAGGTAGATCGATCGACGCGTGGGAAAAATGAGTTATAAGGACCTAGCTAGCTATATGTATAGCGGGAGATCGGTCGGTGTACGTCCATTTGTTAGAGGCAAATAAGGTCCGGCGAGACGGATAGACAGAGAGAATGGAGCTAGGAGGCGTGCGAGAGGCCCAGCTACTAGCTAGATAGGGGGAGGAGTGTGCGGTTGTGAGATCGATGAAAAGAGGGATGAGAGTTTACATGTGTGTGGGACCATATGAGAGACACGAGGCAAGGATACATAAAGGAGGAGATTGAAGGTGTGTGTGTATGTTGTAGGCAGACATCACTTGAGAGGTTTATCGATCGGTGTGTGTCGAAAAGGAGTTGTGGAGACCGTGGGAGAACGACCTACAGAAAAAAAATGAATGTGAGCGATGGATAGAATGCTGAGGGAGGGGGGGCGAGGAGGGCGTGTGCACGCATGAGAGAAAGTTAGTGGTAGCTACAAAGGTTATATGATTGTGTGGGTGTAAGAGACTAACAAAGATCATAATTTGATATGAAAGTTGATTCATATATTTGAATAGGAGATCATAGTGTTTTAAACATATGCATGCATGAATATAGCTGTGATACGCGTGTTGTGGTTTTGCACATGTTATACCATAATGTGATAATGCATGGCATTTGCAACTCACAGCTAAATGTCGAACCATCTAAACCATACTATACATCGAAAAATCTCACATTTTATTTGAATTTGTGATAATGTGCGGCGTTTGCAGCTTACAACTAAATATCGAACAATCTAAACAATACTATATATCGAACATTCTCACATTTTATTTGGATTTGTGGTAATGTGTGGTGTTTGCAACTCACATCTAAATACTTGTAGGTGTAGGGGGCGGGGCACAATACATAATGTGATAAACACATTATACATATGAGACATGGTTTAGATTATGAAGATCTAGCTAGAGCCTGAAATGTACTATGATTTGAAATCAACATAAAGTGGATTCAAAAAATCGAGTTCGAGTTCATATAGTACACATAGTTCATATGTAACTCGAGACTAAACATGTGGTGTGCTATGAAGATAATACACAAACGATGGTTTAACTTGACAATAATGATGATTGTAGATCTTATTAAAACAGAGAAACAAATTCAAATGCTTTGACTTCATAACAATCATTATTGTAGATCTTATTCAAATAGAGAAACGAATTGAAATTTAGTTCATATTGAAGCGGCAGTATATATGTTTGGAATGCACTAAAACGTTCATTTGAGTAGTAGGTTGCATGCATTATACACGTAGCGAAATATTTTAATTGAACATAACATGAATTCAAAGTTTTGAATGACATTTGTAGTGCGAATTGATTTGGTACAGCACACGTTAGGCTTGTCCGGAAATTTCAACCCGCGCCTTGTTAGCCCGAAGTATTTAAGATATATCTTTGTCTCGTTGTGCTCCGACAACACCCTCCATCTCAACCTGTGCCTTGCTATTCCAAAATTACAACGCGTGCGAAAACTCCCACCTCCTGTGAAATCCCGACATGCGAAATGCCCGTCATACCTCTAAAACAAAAGAACCGCCTCAAATCGGTGGGGTTACTTTCGTAACTTACCCCACATTTCGGACAAGCACGTCCCTAAGCCATGGTTCCCCACTCCCATCCCATCCATCCACCCATTCGTACACCGAGGCCGGGAAAACCCGTGAAGCCCCACACCCTCCTCCGCCCGCCACCCAGCCGGAGCCTCTTCCCCGACGACGTCGTCCACAACAACACCTCGACGTCCCTCATCCACCGTACCGGATGAGGATCCGTCGTTGATCCGGTCGTCCCGCTGGTTTACCCACCCCATCCTCCACCTCTAAGGAGCTGCCCCAATGTTCCCCTCATCTTTTGTGCTACCTCCATTCCCACACCGTTGTCTTCACCTGCACCACTGGAAGAGCATCATCATCACTGAGGGAGTCCTGGATTAGGGGGTCTCCGGATAGCCGGACTACATCCTTAGGCCGGACTGTTGGACTATGAAGATACAAGATTGAAGACTTCGTCTCGTGTCCGGATGGGACTCTCCTTGGCGTGGAAGGCAAGCTAGGCAATACGGATATGTAGATATCCTCCCTAGTAACCGACTCAGTGTAACCCTAGCCCCCTCCGGTGTCTATATAAACCGGAGGGTTTAGTCCATAGGACAACATACAATCATACCATAGGCTAGCTTCTAGGGTTTAGCCTCTACGATCTCGTGGTAGATCAGCTCTTGTAATACTCATATCATGAAGAACAATCAAGCAGGACATAGGGTATTACCTCCATTAAGAGGGCCCGAACCTAGGTAAATATCGTGTCCCCTGCCTCCTGTTACCATCTGCCTTAGACACACAGTTCAGGACCCCCTACCCGAGATCCGCCTGTTTTGACACCGACATTGGTGCTTTCATTGAGAGTTCCACTGTGCCGTCATCATAAGGGTGGTGGCTCGTCTCGTTGTCAAGGACAACATCACTTTTGGGGGAGCCCTAGCTATAGGCCAAACTCTCCGACTAGGCGGCTTCATCATGACCACCCGCTCGGCCGTTGCACCGATGATGACTTCTCGGATCATCGAAAATAGCCTCCACATCGGCTCAAAATTCGCCGAGCAGATGGATCCAATGGAGCTCTCCTCTTTGAACGAGCTCTTGGATCGCATCGCCGCTCTGGGAGTCGCTACGGACTACGATCGGATCGGGATGAACCCGACCAAAGGGAGATTAACTCTCCGCCGGTCACCCATCAAATAGCGGTGGTGGAGGAGCAACGCGGCGGTTCTCCCTCTATCCGGAGGATGAACTATGTCCGAATTCCCGAGCTCTCCGAGCCGGATACCTGCTCACGGGAGTACATCGCCCTAACCTTGAACCTAGAATCAGGTCGCATACCGAACTCGTGGAGCAACATCCCGAAGACCGAACTTCCAAGATCGGAAACTCCCCTGCCCTGGGATCTCAGATTGGGTCAAGGTCCGGACTTAAATCCACCCACCCACCCAGATACAAATGATCTTTCCCACATTAGGCAAGTGCCCCAAGAGACAGTACATCACTATTGGGCCAGATTCCTCCTTGTAATGAACAAGGTCAAGGACTGTCGCGAGGAAGACACAATTTCGTTCTTTTGCAACAATTGCACGAACAAGGGGATCCTCAACGCCATAAGTCACTGTGACATAGCACACTTCGCTGACTTGGCGGCCATAGTACCGAAGTACTATGCGATGGAATGCGCCTGGAAAACCCAGACACAATTCTGGGACAATTCGGCTCTGACAAAACCCCCGGTCCGAACTAAAAGGGTGCACTCTCATAAGTCGCCCGACTCAATTACAAAGAAGCAAAAACCCACTACAGGGCATGGAACCGTATTGGAGGGATGGCTTAACGGGCCCTGCAAAATTCATAATACAGCGGATACATATCAACACATAGCCTTAGAGCATGTGGGGTACTCGGGCAGGTGGCCAAGAGCAGTGAGGATCTCCTCATCCAAAACATCCCAGAACACCCTCCCGTGGATAACAATACAATATTAACAACCTTTGAGACCTTCGCCTCAAATAATAGGCGTAAGCGAGCACTCCGCAGCCTTGTCGAAGTCTGCCATGTAGCAGCAATAAATCAATGGAGCGACACGGCCATTACTTTCAATGCCAGTGATGAACCTAAATTTCGAAGAGCCCGAGCACCAGCCACTTTGGTCCTCCGTCCAATTGTGGATGGCTTTGGGCTCACTAAAGTGCTCATGGACGGCGGCAGCGGATTAAACCGCATTTATGAGGAGACTCTTCAAAAAATGGAAATAGACAACAACCATATTGAGCAAAGCACCACGACCTTACGATGAATCATCCCTAGTCGGGAGGCACGTTGCGCTGGGAAAATCACACTGGATGTGGTATTCGGCACTCCGGAGAATTATAGGTCCGAAGAAATCACATTCCAAGTGGCCCCGTTTAGCAGCGGATACCACGCCCTTCTAGGGCGGGAGGCATTCACGATTTTTCAAGCCATACCCCATTACGGGTACATGAAGCTCAAAATGCCCGGACCCAATGGAATTATCACTCTAGCTAGTGATCCGGACATAGCACTCTGCGCCGAGAACAAAACAGCCGCACTGGCCCTCGAGGCATTATCCGAAGCCTTTGTGGCGGAGGAGTTAACCGCGTTGCGCTCCCAAGTTGACAGGGACGACATGATACTAGACAAAAGATCCAAGTCCACCTCCTTTAAACCAACGGATGAAATAGTCAAATTCCAAGTCCATCCAATGGACCCCACAAAAACAGTGTCCATTGGGGCACAGTTAAACCCAGCAATAGACGCCGCACTACGAGAGTTCCTGCGCGAGAATTGGGACATATTCGCCTGGCATCCTTCAGACATGCCAGGAATCCCACGTAGGCTGGCCGCGCATAGCCTTAACATTTTAAAGGATTCAGGCTGGTCAAGCAAACTCTTCGGCGTTTCGCCGAACCTAAGCGACAAGCCATGCGAGAGGAGCTTGCCAAATTACTGCAGGCCTGATTCATTAGAGAAATAAAGCATCCGGACTGGCTAGCAAACCTGGTGATGGTACCAAAGAAGGACAAATCATGGCGCCTATGCGTCGACTTCAAGGACCTTAATAAGTATTGCCTAAAGGATCCCTTCCCCCTCCCTCGCATAGATCAAATTATCAATGCTACCGCAGGACACGACTCATTGTGCTTCCTTGACGCATACTCCGGTTACCACCAAATTAAGATGGCAGAGTTTGACCAAGCCGCAACGGCATTCATCACTCCATACAGCCCCTTCTGTTTTAACACAATGCCCTTCGGGCTCAAAAACGCTGGCGCAATGTATCAGCGCATGATTCAGACATGTCTGGAAAAGCAGATCGACAAAACAGTGGAGGCATACATCGACGATGTGGTCTTTAAAACCAGACACGTCGACTCCTTAATAGACGACTTGAGTCTCACGTTCGACAATCTCCCAACATACCACATTAAGCTCAATCCATAAAAATGCGTTTTCGGCGTACCCGCCGGAAAGCTCCTGGGCTTTATAGTCTCCAGCAGAGGAATTGAAGCAAATCCAGCCAAAATCTGGGCCCTGTCGTAGTTGGCTATCCCAACTGACCTCAAGCAAATCCAGAAGTTAACTGGATGTGTGGCGGCTTTAAGCCGCATTATCTCCCGATTAGGAGAAAAAGGCACTCCCCCTTTATCGCCTTATTCGGCGCACCGAACACTTCGAGTGGACGGACACAGCCACGGCCGGACTGGAAGAAATAAAAGCCATCCTAGCCACCAACCCAATCTTGGTCGCGCCAAATGTTGGCGAACCAATGCTATTATATATAGCGGCAACTCACCAAGTTGTAAGAGCAGTGCTCGTCGTCGAACGAGAGATGGACCGACATAAATTCCCACTTCAAAAGCCGGTATATTATGAATCCACCATCCTCACTCCATGCAAATCATTGTACCGACATTATCAAAAGATAGCATACGCGGTATTCATGGCATCCCGAAAATTACGACACTACTTTCAAGAGTGTTCAATTACGGAGGCCTCCGAAGTACCACTCAACGATATAATAAACAACCGCGATGCCACGGGCCGGATTGCCAAATGGGCTATCGAGCTCCTCCCGTTCGACATAACATATATACCACGGCGAGCCATTAAGTCGCAAGTACTAGCCGATTTCGTAGCCGAATGGACAGAAGTCAAACTCCCTAAAGAGTACGACGCATACTCCAATTGGATCATGCACTTCGACGGCTCTAAAATGCTGGCTAGTCTAGGGGCTGGTGTCGTCCTGACGTCCCCCACCGAAGATACAGTGCAATACGTACTCCAAATACTACATACAGACTCCAATAACGCAGCCGAATACGAGGCCCTATTACACGGTCCCCGGATGGCAGTTTCCATGGGCATTCAATGCCTGGAGGTGCGTGGGGACTCGAACCACGCAATATCCCAAATAAATGGAGACTTCAATGCCAAGGTCCCGAAAATGGCGGCATATCACAACGCCGTCCTCAAAATGTCAGCTCGGTTCGAGGGGCTTGAATTCCACCATGTGGCTCGGGAAAACAATCAGGCGGCGGACATCCTCGCCCGTATCGGCACTAAACGCGACCTTGTCCCACCTAACATCTTCCTGGAAAAACTGTTTAAACCATCCATGGTATGGGAAGGGGACACCGGCAACAATAGCCCGGACCCGGCCACAACCGCAGATACCGAACACTCTGACACAATCGGAGGCTCTGCCATCGAAATAACACCTTCACCCACGTAATAATGGCCGTCATCGCCCCGTGGATAGAACCATTCATGTCCTACCTAACCAGGAAGGAACTACCCGAGGTCCTGTCGGCGTTCTGGGAACGGGGGTCCCCAGACTTGCCTGCCTGCGGCGTGTGGCGTGGCTCAAATGGGGCCCAACATGGCCCGTCTTCATCAACACAGACCCAAGACCCTCGCGAGGGGCCAAGCCTCGCGGGGCGGACGACACGGAGCTTCCTCAGGCACGGCCTCATCAGGCTGGCTCGCGAGGAGGCGGAGAGATCAAGGCGGGGTACCTCACGAGGTGCCCGTGACGCAAGCCATGACGACCAAGGGTGCTAGGCGGGCGCCAGCCCGCGCAGTGTCCTCCTTTCCTCTTTGGTGCAACGGGAGCAAGCGCAGGCGAGAGCATCAAGCAAAGGCACCCGTTTCGGTGCAACGAGACCAAGACCGGCCCAACGGCAGGAAGGAAGTCATTGTGGAGCCCAAGCCAGCGTCACCACTAGAGCCTTTGGGAGGCGAGGACCAACTTTAGTCAGGATAAGTGTACCAGATGTTCCCCTTCAAAATGGCCAATTGTTGGCGCCCTTCCCGCTCAATATTTGGGAAGAGGCCCAGGGTCTTTGCCTATAAATAGGACTAGCCACCCATAGGGTAGAGGGATCGAGATCGAGGAGAGAATCGAGAAGAGAGAGAGAGAAGGGTGACTGAACTCCTCCTAGCAGTTCATCCCCTCGGCCAAGAACAGACCCTCGCGAGGCTGTTCTTCCTTGTTTTGCTCATCATCATCAGCCCAAGAGGCAATCCACCACACCACACCCTGGAGTAGGGTATTAAACCACAACGGTGGCCCGAACCAGTATAAACCCTGTGTCTCTTGCGCTGTTCTTTCCATAGCTTAGATCTTAGCGAGGCGGAGGGGTGCAGGTAGGTAGAAGGCGAAATCTCCGCGCGCACCCCAGTATTCGAACCTCAAGGGTCTGCCGGAACACGAAATCCGACATTTGGCGCGCCAGGTTGGGGTGCGCCAGAATCCACCTTCTACCGCTTCGTGTCCCGTCACGTCGTCATCACCATGTCCGGCGACCAGGCGGGCAACCCAGATCCTTGGGTGGTGTGGCCCGCCAGCACAGAGCCGCTCGCCTCGGGCGACCCCATGCCCCAGGCTGCTCGTGGTCCGCAGGGCGCTGTGGGCCGCGGGCGACGCGGACAGGCTTCGACAGCTCTCACACTGCGGCACGCGTGGTTGACAGCAAGGGCCTCCAATCACGCCGCGACCACGACATCGTACACCCGCCGGGAGCAGGCGAACTCGAGGGCCGCGCTCACGGTGGCCCGAGAGCTGCTGCAGTGCAGGCTGCTAGAGGGTGGCCGCGACGTGCTGCTGGAGCGGGTGGCAGAGCTCCTGGGCTTCGCCGCCTCGGGGGCTCACCCCTTCTGCACCCAGCTCCCATCTCAAGCCCAGGGCGGCCCGCGTGGGGGCTCCGCACGCGCCCGTGGGCTCCAATGCTACTCCAACGCCAGCGAAGCTGTCGGCACCGGACCGACGGCGGCGCTGCCCCCGCGCCCGGTCCGCGAAGAAGAAGGACTCGACGCGGCCCATGACCCCAGTGGACAGCCGCGCTACCACCCCACGGTGGGCGCATCAAGCAGAGCTGCATGGCACGCGGAGCACTACGGCGTGGCCTTCGGGATGACGACGCCAAAAGAACACGTGCCCCACATGATGGACCAAGGGCACCCTCACGAGGGCGAACAAGGCTCGCTCCTCAGCCCAAGCTGGGGGGCGAGGCGCCAGAAGCTGAGCTCTTCCAGGAGCCCCGAGACGGTCCCACCGGCCACACTGGAGGCAGCGATTATCGGATATCGCTAATTCATCAGGAGCAGGCATACGCTAATCATGGATCGCAGGAGGTGCAGGTCGCCACAGCGAGCAGCTGCCCCGCTCCCACAGTCTCCTACCCCTCGGGAGGAGGGCGCAGGGGGCTGCAGGAGAGGGGCCGAGATCTGACATCACCACCGCGGCGTTCGGAGCAAGGGGTTCTCAGGAGGTAGGCCCTCTGCTGGGGAGGTGCCTCAGGTCCTGCCCCTAGCGGAGGACCCGTGGTCGCCGGGGGAACTGCTGGCGACCGCTCTACCCCATTGGCAGTGTCCTAGTTTCCGGTCGTCGTTGATGGCACTAGAGTGTGGCACAAGGCGGGGCCCTCGTCTAGCGACATGAAGCAAGGACGGTACCTGTGAAGAAGGCCCAGTGCCTGTGAAGCTCGCCACCCCGTGACACTCTCACGTAATAATGAGTGGGGTTGTACACGCCCTGGAGTCTTAGGGGTGCCGGCCTCAGGCCCTGGGGCTCCCTCCCACGCCCAGTGGCAGCACTTAGCTCCGCGCTAGTGAGAAGACGTCCAAGACTAGATTAGGTGCCAGACACAGCCTTTTGTCTGCTTTCATTGCTTTTCCCTTTGGTTGTCACTTTCCCCCGCTGGATTTAAGTTGGATTCGAATTTGAGATTTGCGTGTGTTCGGGGAAGGGGTGCTTAGTCTCGTTCGAGCAATTTCTCGCGTTTTGATTACCACTTCGCCTCAGCTGCCTCCCCTCGTGAGCCCCTCGCGAGCCGGGTCAGGCCCAGCTTGCGCGCAGCCCAGACTGCCGCCGCCGCGTCCTCTCAGGAGGGTTTTTTACTGCAGATCCTAAGGGTTTGATCAGGGAACACTCGGGACACCACAGCCTCCCACAGGCTACATCAGGGCTCGCACGGGACAAAGGTAAACTAGCCGACCAGCGCGTCGCTTAAGCCAACCACTTGGCGCGGGTGCATGGGCAATGTAACGTCTACTAATACGATGAACACAAGTTTTACATGAGGGGCTCCCCCTCCAAAATGCTCTCACAGCCATCAGGCCAAATCCTGAGTTCTATTCATGCAGGGTAAGGAAGCAGGAACGAAGCACAATCAGTTGGATAAATCCCCCAATGCGTCCTCAGGAGCACCACCCGAACCGTTGCTGGCGTCGCTGGACTCGCCATCGCTGTCTGCGTCGCTGCCAGCGGCGACAGGACCGTTCACCACACCGCCCTAGTCGGCAGCCACGATCATGCCGTCGTTGTTTGAAGCGAAGGCCCTGACAAGAGCATCCACATTGTCTTCCACCCAGTGCACCAGGTCGTCTCGGATGGCCTGGGGGACTGGGGTGATGGCGGCGTCGAAATTGAAGTGGGGATCCATGTTCTGGAGATGGCTGAAGACGCGAGAAAAGGCGCGCCCGAGCAGGGTGTGGCTCCTCTCCTCCACCAACCTGTCAGCCCTGACCGACCGCGCCTCCAGTTGCGTCACCACGTCGGTGAAGAACTGAAGGTTGCCGGCGTAGTTGACTACGTGCGGCTCGCCAACAGCCGCCTCACAGATGTTGCCCAAGGCTGTGTTGGCTCTCTCCCGGAGCATGGTGAGCATGGGGCCATGCTCATGCTCCAGGATCCGCCGCTGACGTATCTTGTCTGCATTCTGGCGCGCGACGACCTCAGCCTCCTCCACCCGCTGGCGAAGAAGGAGCACCTCAGCCTCGGAGGTGGTTGACTCCCCTTGCGCTACCTCAAGGGCGGCCCGAAAAGCATCGGCCCGCTGCGTTGCTTCCTCCAGCTTGGCCCTCAAGGCAGCAGTCCTACCTTCAGCCTCGGCCCGGATCAACCCCACCTTCTCCTCGAACTCGTGCTTGAGGTTCAAGCGCGCCATCGCCACCCGACGTTCGACCTCCTCCAGGACACGGGCTTCCCGTGCAGCGGCATCATCCTCCGCCTGCGTCACCAAGCGCTCCCTCGTCTCCAGACGCTCGTACTCGCGGGTACGTTCGGTGGCTTCCAGCGTCAGCGCCTCCTCATGCTTCTGGAGCTCTGCTGGGTCGCCAGAGGCCACCTTCATCGGCGCGAGGGCTGCCTCGCGCAGCTCCACTTGCTCCTCAAGTGAGTTGCACCAGGCCAGGAGCTCCCGAGCCTGCTCCTCCGCCGCCTCTCGTCGCCGGTCAGCTTCCCGGGCCTCCACAGCGGCCCATGATCGGGCCTCCCGAGAGGCCACCAGCGACGCCTTGGCATCTACGTCGTCAAGATCACGCTGACGGTGCGCAAGGGCGATGGCGCCCTCGAGCTCGCGCCTCTCTGCAGCCAGGCTCAGGCCCTCGGCCTCAAGGCGCGCGTCTTCATCAGCAAGCTCCTCACCAAGCAGGCTCACAGCGTCAGCCGCCCTTCGAAGGAATCCTTGGCGAAGAGCGCGACGCTCTCGGGCGCGCTCGAGCACGTCTTCCACACCATCATCTACCCCAAGCAAGCGTCGGGGGCCATGAATCAGCACTCCCCCTCCGGGCAGGGGGCTGGGGGCTGGCACCCTCGCGACGGCCGGGCACGCCACGCCAGAAGCCTGGCCTGGAGCTAGCCCGTCCCCAGATGAAGAGCACAGGGAGCGCCTCAGCCAATCGTAGTCCACGACCAGGCGAGAAGCCCACGACAGGCCGGCTATGCCACGAGAAGGCCCGCAAAGGAGGATCGCGAGGTGCGCAGGGCCACGATGCGCCTCGGGATAGTTTGCCTCTCCGATCGCCCTCACGACAAGGGCTCTGCTGCTCGTAGCACTTGAGGACGGTGGAGGGGGCGAAGCCAAGGGGGACGGCACCTCAGCCGTCTCCGCGAGCTCGGCTGGAGGGGCCTGCGGAGCAAGGATCAGTAAAAGCAACAGAAGGATCGGGAGCTGGGAAAGGAGAAGGCTTACTCATCAGTGGCGAAGTACTTCCTACGCTTCAGCAGGCGACAAGGGTAATCGTCGCCCAGGGCCTCCCTTCTCTTTTGGAGGGCCTCAAAGTCCACGCGGAAGCGGCCCAAGAGCTGAGTGCAGGGATCAACCTGGGACGAAGATGGAGCGTCAAGGCGATCCACGTCAGGGGCGCCTGCCTGATGCACGCTGCCAATCGCCTCGCCGAGAGAAGCGGCTGGAGCCTTCGGGGCCTCAGTCGCAGGCGCTGAGGGCCGCTGCTTGCCACCCTCAGCCTCAGCAGCACAGGCCCCAAGAGCTGCTCCCTCATGAGCATCGCCCGGCGCTGTCACCCCGCAGGGAGCCCCCTCAGCCTCTGGCGCCTCATGCCTCCCTGCTCCGCCACTTGAGGAAGAGTCGCCTTGGCCGAATGGAAGGGCAGTCACCATCACTGGGTTCTCGCGAGGCCCCTGGAGGCTGGCGGGGCACGGCCCCACTCATCAAAGATAGGCATCTGATTAACAAAATCGCCCCTGTTCTGGCAGAGGTACAGCAAGACCCCTCCCTGCTGGATGCTGCCAGGGTTGGGGTCCCCAGTCAGGATCAAGAGCGCTGTCCTCAGCACTTCAGGCGTCAGGTCCTCTTCCTGGAGCCTCATATGATCATAACGCCTGCTGAAAGCCCACATCCGGAGGGAGTGGCATTGGAGAGGAGCAACGCGGCGTAGCAAGAACTCCTTCACCACCTTGGGCGCTGTCACGCCAAGCGACCTCAAGAACGCGAAGCGGTGCTAGACAAAGACGAGCCGGGGGCTCTCAAGCGTCTCTTGGCCCCAGCCCAAATTGGGGACAACAGGCGAAGTTGGCTCCGATAGCAGGGGGCTGGGCACCCCTACATCCACATACAGCCACCACTCGTGGAACCCAGCCGCAGGTGGAGGGAGCCTGAAGTCAATCCTTGAGGCCGCTGTCTCAAACGCGGCAGCGAAGCTCACGCACGCCGGGCATTGGGTAGGGTCGACAAGAGGCAGAGAGAAGAAGTGGCGCAGCAAGGCAACCGAAGGAAGGATGCCCATCATTGCCTCGCAAACAAAGGCGAAGACCGAAAGAAGGGTGATGGATTCAGGACCCAGATGCATCATGTGGATCTGATAGTGGGAAAGCACGGCATTGAAGAAATCAGAAAAGGGGGAACCAGACCTGCCCACAGGGCGTCGGCGAAATACTGGACCTTGGTGACTATCCTGTCGATGGAGAAGTGAGACGCGGGCCAGGCCGTCGTCCTCCTGCATTCGTTGAAGATAGTGGCCAGAGCCGAGCTGACCTTGCCCAAGCCCTCGGCGGGGGCCGCCAATGGCGGCGAGCAAGGCGGAGGCATGGGTTTCTTCCCTCTTCCCTTCTTCGTCGGAGCCATGGCGATGGGAAGGGGGGGGGAATGTTCAAGATTGGGTTGAAAACAGAAGCTGGAGTTCGAGCGGAGGAAGGACAGAGGGCGCTCGAGCAACAGAAAGGGGAGCGGCTGTGTACGACTACGAGTCCGCCTAGCATGGCGCAAAATAAGGGGGGCGTGGGGGAACAGTGCCGCCCACGCCCAATCAATTGCCACGCGGCGCCCAAGGCCGCAGGCTGTTAGGGCCCGCGGCGCTTCGCCCTTGCCCTTTCGCCTCCCGAGGTGCCCGTGAGGTGCCTAGCTTGCCTTCCACGTCCCGGGCCCAAGGCGGGGTACCTCACGAGGTGCCCGTGACGCAAGCCATGATGACCAAGGGTGCCAGGCGGGCGCCAGCCCGCGCAGTGTCCTCCTTTCCTATTTGGTGCAAAGGTAGCAAGCGCAGGCGAGAGCATCAAGCAAAGGCACCCGTTTCGGTGCAACGAGACCAAGATTGGCCCAGCGGCAGGAAGGAAGTCATTGTGGAGCCCAAGCCAGCGTCACCACCAGAGCCTTTTGATGGGGTTATGTACCTAGGGTAGGGTCACGGACCTGTCCCAAGTAACTTACCCTAAGACATCCCTAGAAGAGGTCGCCTTCCAGTCGACCAACGAGGACTCACTCGACCAACGAGGGCACACTCGACTGGCCTGAAGGACTCGACCACTAAGACGCACTCGACCACCAGGAGGTCAAGAGGCACTCTGCACCGCAACGGTCTGTAATTAAGTAGACTTTATGATAGTAAAGGCACTTTATGTGGGGCGTTACCAGTAACGCCCCAGACTTAACTCACCTTAAACCTTCTCCTACGTGGGCTGGCTGGGGTCCTAGCGCACTCTATATAAGCCACCCCCCTCCACAGGCAGAGGGGTTCGGCACCTTGTAATCCATACATTCATAATCCACTCGACCGCCTCCGGGCTCCGAGACGTAGGGCTGTTACTTCTTCCGAGAAGGGCCTGAACTTGTACATCCTTTGTGCTTACAACCTCTCCATAGCTAGGACCTTGCCTCTCAATACCTACCCCCCACTCTACTGTCAGGCTTAGAACCACGACAGTTGGCGCCCACCGTGGGGCTGGTGTTTTAGCGATTTTGTGGAGAAGTTGCGATTCTTCCGAGTATTTTCATCATGGTGTCTGCCGGAGTTTTGATCAAGGGCCAAGAGATCCGTCTCGGCGCCTTCACCTTCATCGCCGACGACTCCGCATGGCTCTAGGAGGCTCCACTCGACGTGGATGCGCTCCCCGTCCGCGGTGCGACGCATTTTCGCGCATGTGTCCGCGGCGTTTTGCTGCGGCAACCATCGACCCAGTATCGGTCGGATCTTCCATCTTCCACCCTCCCGGTCTCCCGCCAGCGCAAGCGCTCAGGCCGGTCGAGGCTTCAGCGATGGGTGAGTCACGCGGTGGCTCGCCAGTCGACCACTACGCAAGTTGCGGCAATCGAGCCCAACGAATCTCTCTACGGCTTGTTCGATCAGTCGACTGGCTCCGGAGAGACTACATCCGAGTGCGGAAGCAGTGATCCAGCGGCGGAAATCTTGATGGTCAACGGGCCCCATAGCCCTCCTGGCTTCGCCCGCGGTGGTGGAGCAGGTGACGGCGGCGACCCTACTCGAGGTTACGAAGAGTACCAGCCCGAGCCGCTCGACTCTCTGCAAAGAGAAGAGCTTCGCCGCAGGAACGAGGATCCCCTGCGTATTCCCATCGCAGGAGAAACCCCCGAGGCTCGTGCCTTGGAGGAGGCGCGTCTAGCCAATCTGGCCGAGCGCACTCGACTGGAGAACCTTCAGCGAGCACTCGACGAGCGCGCGCGGCAACGAGTTCCCGACACCAGTCGACGTCAACTCTTCCCGCCGACTCAGGTATATCGAACCCCAATTCAGAATTTAGCAGCTGCGACCCGTATAGCAGAGTCCATTCAGCCTTCGCAGTCAGAAGCTGGCAGAGGTTTGCTGCAGATCAGAGATCTGCTCCGGGCAGCAGGAGATCAGAATTCAGCCGTGTCTCAGTCGCGCAACAGAATTCACAGTCGATCTGTCACTGTGAATACGGTACAGTCGGCTCACAGCCCCAGATCGCCTCCGCGACGCGAAGGACATGAGCATCGGCGAGATCAATATGGCGACAGGCTCGACCGAGATGATAGGCGTCGAGTGCCCTATTCCCCTCCGAGGGGTGGGTCTTACGCTCCTCGGCAGCCAGATGATAGGCGTCAGTACAGTACAGGGCGTAGAGTTCCAGTTGACCCCAGGGAGCCAGGCTTCGACGCGCGATCCATTATCGTGCAAGGGTTGGTCGACCGGAACAGAGCCCATCGTGGTGCACTCGACAGAGAAGTGCCCACGAGCAGTCGAGTATATGTTTCTGGTCCTGAATGTTTCAGCAGAGCTATCAGAGCCGCTGTTATTCCCCCCAATTTCAGGTTGGCAACAGGAGTCAGCAAGTTCACTGGTGAGTCTAAGCCTGAAACTTGGCTTGAAGACTACCGAGTGGCAGTTCAGATCGGTGGTGGGAACGACGAGGTGGCCATGAAGCATTTGCCCCTCATGTTGGAAGGTTCTGCCAGGGCATGGTTGACCCAATTACCTCCTAGCAGTATTTACACTTGGGAAGATATGTCCCGAGTGTTCGTCAGAACGTTCGAAGGGACTTGCAAGCGACCAGCGGGATTGACAGAGTTGCAAGTCTGCGTGCAGAAAACCAATGAGACTCTCAGAGAGTATATTCAGAGGTGGATCACTTTGCATCACACAGTGGAAAATGTCTCTGACCATCAGGCAGTGTGCGCCTTCAAAGATGGTGTCAAGAACAGAGAACTCAGCTTGAAATTTGGTCGAACCGGTGACATGACCTTGGGTCGGATGATGGAGATTGCTACCAAGTACGCCAATGGCGAAGAAGAAGACCGACTCCGAAGCGGCAAGCACAAGCCGAGTCAGTCGGAAAAAGGAAATTCCAGTCGGAAACAGAAGCGGAAGGCTGAACCAGCAGCTCCTGGAGAGGCTCTGGCCGTTACTCAAGGAAAGTCTAAGGGGAAATCAAAAGGATCCTGGAACCCCAAGAAGGTGAAGGATAAAGAAGGGAACGACGTGATGGATATGCCGTGTCATATTCACACGAAGAAAGATGAAGAGGGCAATATCATTTACCCAAAGCACACCACTCGCCAATGTCGACTCCTGATCCAGCAGTTTCAGGGAAAACAGTCTAAGGACAAGGAGAAGGAGTCGGACAAAGCCGAAGACAAAGAGGACAGTGAGGGAGGATACCCGCATATCAACTCCACTCTGATGATCTTCGCAGATGTGGAAAGCAGAAGTCGACTGAAAGTAATTAACCGAGAGGTTAACATGGTTGCTCCAGCGAAGGCAAATTATCTGAAGTGGTCTCAAACACCCATCACATTCGACCAATCTGATCACCCGACTCATATTGCCACCCCTGGGAGGCAAGCGTTGGTGGTCGATCCAGTTGTCGAAGGCACTCGACTGACAAAGGTGCTGATGGACGGTGGAAGTGGGCTGAATCTGTTATATGCAGACACGCTGAAAGGTATGGGCATTCCGATGTCCCGATTGAGCACGAGTAACATGAGCTTCCACGGAGTTATACCAGGGAAGAAGGCTGAGTCTCTCGGCCAGATAGCTTTGGACGTAGTATTTGGCGATTCAAAGCATTTCCGCAAAGAAAAGTTGACATTTGAGGTCGTGGATTTTCAAAGTGCATATCATGCCATTTTGGGGAGGCCAGCCTATGCACGGTTCATGGCTCGACCATGTTACGTGTACCTCAAATTGAAGATGCCCGGTCCCAAAGGTGTGATCACTGTCACCGGAGATAGGAAAAAGGCAGAGGAGTGCTTTCAGAAGGGCTCCAAAATTGCCGATTCCCAAGTGACAGCGGTCGAGTTCGAAGAGTACAAGCAAAACGCAGATCCGAGTGACTTGCTGCGATCCAAGAAGCCCGCCACAGAATCTGCATTCCAGTCGTCCGGTGAGACGAAGCCTGTTCACATCCACCCGACCGACCCCAAAGCAGCTCCGACCCGCATCTCCACAACACTCGACCCAAAATAGGAAGAAGCGCTCATCCAGTTCCTCCGTGAGAACTGGGACATTTTTGCATGGAAGCCCGCTGACATGCCAGGTGTTCCCAGGGGACTGGCTGAGCATCGCCTAAGAGTCGACAAGTCTGCAAAGCCAGTAAAAGAACATCTTCGGCGGTCCGCCGTCCAGAAGAGAAAGGCCATCGGTGAAGAAGTGGCTCGACTGTTGGCGGCAGGATTTATCCGAGAGATATTCCACTCCGAGTGGCTCGCTAACGTCGTCATGGTTCCTAAGAAGGACAAGTCGCTCCGAATGTGCATTGATTTCAAGCACATAAACCGGGCCTGCCCGAAAGATCACTTTCCTCTCCCTCGCATAGATCAAATTGTTGACTCGACCGCGGGATGCGAGAGGTTGTCTTTTTTAGATGCTTACTCCGGGTACCACCAGATCCGTCTGTATGGACCCGATGAAGTAAAAACAGCTTTCATCACTCCATTCGGGTGCTTCTGCTATATCACCATGCCGTTCGGCCTCAAGAATGCCGGAGCCACGTTTATGTGAATGATTCAGAAGTGTCTACTCACTCAAATCAATCGGAATGTGGAAGCTTATATGGATGATATTGTTGTCAAGTCACGAAAAGGTTCCGACCTGCTCGCTGACCTCGCCGAAACATTTGCCAACCTCAGAAGGTATGATATCAAGCTCAATCCATCAAAGTGCACATTTGGAGTTCCTGGTGGCAAGTTACTCGGTTTTCTCGTTTCCGAACGGGGAATCGACGCCAACCCAGAAAAGATTGGCACTATTCTCCGAATGAAACGCCCTGTGCGAGTGCACGATGTCCAGAAGCTTACTGGATGCTTGGCCGCATTAAGTCGATTCATCTCACGACTCGGTGAAAAGGCATTGCCTCTTTACCGACTGATGAAGAAGGCTGACAAGTTCGAGTGGACTCCAGAAGCTGATGCAGCGTTTGCCGAGCTAAAAGCTCTGCTCTCCACCCAGCCGGTGCTTGCTGCTCCATTCAGCAAAGAGCCTCTGTTGCTCTACATCGCAGCCACAGGACAAGTCGTCAGTACTGTGCTAACGGTCGAGCGGGAAGAAGAAGGAAAAGCTCTCAAAGTTCAGCGCCCAGTGTATTATTTGTCTGAAGTCTTGACTCCATCCAAGCAGAGATATCCTCATTATCAGAAGCTTGTATATGGAATTTACATGACCACAAAGAAGGTCGCTCATTATTTCTCTGACCATTCAATCACAGTCGTCAGCGACGCTCCACTATCAGAGATTTTGCACAACAGAGATGCAACTGGTCGAGTGGCCAAATGGGCGATTGAACTTCTTCCCCTTGATATCAAGTTTGAGGCAAAGAAAGCCATTAAGTCCCAGGCAATAGCAGATTTCCTAGCCGAGTGGGTCGAACAGCAACAGCCGACTGAAGTTCACTCGGAGCATTGGACCATGTTTTTCGATGGTTCTAAGATGTTGAATGGTTCCGGTGCTGGGGTTGTCCTGGTTTCCCCCAGAGGAGATAAGCTCAGATATGTGCTCCAGATTCACTTTGATTCCTCCAACAATGAGGCAGAATATGAGGCCCTCCTATATGGGTTGCGCATGGCCATTTCACTCGGCGTCCGTCGCCTAATGGTTTATGGTGACTCGGATTTAGTGGTCAATCAAGTGATGAAAGAGTGGGACGTAAGAAGCCCAGCCATGACTGGATACTGCAGTGCAGTGAGGAAGCTGGAGAAAAAGTTCGAGGGGTTGGAGCTCCATCATATACCCCGACTGAAGAATCAAGCAGCTGATGATCTAGCAAAGATAGGTTCCAAGAGAGAAGCCATTCCGAGTGGTGTGTTCTTGGAGCATATACATACTCCATCAGTCAAAGAAGATCCTTTCACCGAAGAAACTCCGCAGCCCAAGAGTGCCACAGATCCGACTGAAGTTGAAGTCCCAGCGGTGGTCGACTTGATCATGGAGGTTTTGGTAGTCATTCCCGACTGGACGATTCCATATGTTGCATATATCTTGAGGAAAGAACTTCCGGAGGATGAGGAAGAGGCTCGACAGATCGTCCGTCGATCTAAGGCCTTTACCATCATCAAAGGACAATTATACAGAGAGAGCGCGACTGGAGTCGGACAGAAGTGCATTACACCAGAAGAAGGTCGACTCATCCTCAACGATATTCACTCGGGAACCTGTGGTCATCATGCGTCCTCTCGGACCATCGTGGCCAAAGCATACCGAGCCGGATTTTACTGGCCCAAGGCGAATGAGATGGCAAAGGAGATAGTAGATAAGTGCGAAGGATGTCAGTTCTACTCGAATATGTCACACAAGCCTGCGTCAGCTTTGAAGACCATCCCACTCGTCTGGCCTTTTGCAGTTTGGGGGCTGGACATGATCGGTCCTTTGAGAACAGGACGAAGTGGCTTCACGCATGTACTGGTGGCAGTCGACAAGTTCACCAAGTGGATCGAAGCTAAACCAATCAAGAGCCTCGACACCGGTACTGCTGTTAGCTTCATCAGGGAACTGGTATACAGATATGGAATCCCGCACAGCATCATCACGGATAATGGGTCGAACTTTGACTCGGAGGAATTCAGAACTTTCTGCAACTCCCAGGGCACACGGGTCGACTATGCATCAGTCGCCCATCCGCAGTCGAATGGACAAGCAGAGCGAGCTAATGGACTGATTCTCAAGGGACTGAAGCCACGACTGATGCGTGATCTCAAACACGCGGCTGGAGCTTGGGTCGACGAACTTCCATCTGTGCTCTGGGGACTGCGGACCACGCCCAATCGGTCGATCGGAAGAACTCCATTCTTCTTGGTCTATGGAGCCGAAGCAGTCTTGCCAAGTGATCTTCTCCACAATGCTCCTCGAGTCGAAACCTACAACGAAGCAGAAGCTGAACAAGCGCGGCAGGACGCAGTCGACCTTTTAGAGGAAGAAAGGGAGATGGCTCTGATCCGGTCGACCATCTACCAACAAGATCTGCGCCGTTTCCACGCTCGAAATGTGAGAGGTCGAGCCTTCCAGGAAGGGGATCTGGTTCTCCGAGTGGATCAGCACAAACCACATAAGCTTGCTCCTTCTTGGGAAGGCCCTTTCATCGTCACCAAGGTTCTCCACAACGGGGCATACCGTCTTTACAACGTCGAGCATAATATCGACGAGCCCCGAGCTTGGAACGCGGAGCTACTCCGCCCGTTTTACACTTAA